>NC_137488.1:19315273-19925293 GCF_918807975.1 Aplidium turbinatum
TTACTTTACGTGATTGCATGTAGTCAGTTGCAATGTTGTACGGAGAGGCTTGTTTGCCATCTCGGCACTCCTTAAACTTTGTAGCATTACGCCGTTATTTTGTATTATCGTGGTATTGTTCCGTTTTCTTTTATCTGCAGTTCATTTTTTGCTTTATCTTCGCTGTGTTTCTTGGTAACTTGCATGTTTCGCTCCTAACTGTGGTTGCATGCTCCTAATTGTGCATAACCATTAATGTAGTAAGCGAGACTAAAGAGATGCCAAAGGAAAAATTCTCTATCACGCAGTAATTCGCGGCCAAACGCTTATAATCTGACTCTTGTGACGTCATACCACTATTCGACAAACAAACGCAAAATTTTTGGTCGTTCGACAAGAAAGAAAAAATCGCAGCCCTGTCTATAATAATTGCAAACTTATTGTGAAAACAAAATCGGCATCATTTCTTGCACTGCCGCAGGTACGTGGAAGGGTCCACGTCTTTTAGGCGCAGACAGTTAGGCGCCGGTCAAATAGGCGCGCACACTGTAGCGTCAGGATATTTAGGTGCGGAACACTGTGGCGCCCGTTCATTTAGGTGCTATTCCTAGTAAAGTGTGCAGATTGTATCAGCTTGGCAGGTAAGGCAATGCTTTTCACACAAAATGTTATATTGAACAGAAGAATATGTTGTTTTGTTAATGCGCGTGTATTTATTTGTTGTTAGTCATGGCTTCAGTGAGTGAAGCTGCTTTATCAGGCAATGCTTTTCACACAAAATGTTGTATTGAAAAGAAAAATATGTCATGGCTTCCGTGAATGAAGCTGCTTAAACCGGCAATGCTTTCACACAAAATGTTATATTGAACAGAAAAATAGATTGTTTTTTAATGCGCATGTTCGGCATTTATTTGTTGTTAGTCCAGGTTTGCGTCGGCGAAAGCTTTATCAATAAATTATTCCAAGTTTCCGAACATGACTGAGTTCACTTTTAGTTAAGTCAAATAATAACTACATTAAACATCAGTAAAAAACAAACCGTAGCCTATATTCAAGCGGGTGGTAGGCTTGAGTGAAGAGTAATTTAGTTTTCCGTCAAAACCCCGACTAGGTTTTACAAAGCTGAGCTGATACAATCTGCACACTTTACTAGGAATAGCACCTAAATGAACGGGCGCCACAGTGCTCCGCACCTAACTATCCTGACGCCACAGTGTGCGCGCCTATTTGACCGGCGCCTAATTGTCTCCCACGTGGAAACACCTCAGCCACCGCAATATTGAAACGTAGAGAGATCAAGGATCCTATGATGCTGCATAGCCTGACCACGTCATGTACAACATCAACGACTCATCTAGACAAAACTCGTCATTTCTATGTGTATATGTTGAATCAATGTTAAAAACAATGGGTTGTCCGGCTGGTTGCCTGGTGAAGCTTTGCAGTGTATTAGATGACGTCAAGGTTAGGGTGAACCGCCTTGAAAGCTTTTCAACCAAGTGTGCTGTGCCCTGGTATCGAACCAACTACCTCTCCATCACCAGCATCGCGTCCTTTGTGACGTCACTACGGTTAGATTTAGACGTCATCACAATTGACGTGTGCAATCCAATTGGTAAAGAAAAAAATGCTGAGCTTTAAAGTGCCCCTGACAGGTGGGATCCAAGTATAGTAACTTTTTTAAGCATTTCCTAGCGCAGAATTATGCTTAGTGAACTTTTTAATCTTAACCTCGAAGCTCGACTGGTTAGGGCGAAATTTATATCAAACGCCTGCACCGCAGCGCCATCACAGGCTACACTCCATATTTCACTGCTCTGGGACGACTTTGGTGGTGTTACGTCATCCTGGGTGGGCGTCGTTAGTTACGGATGACACAAATGCTTCCTAGATGCAATTGGTGGATCAAAGTTTGGTCGGAGTTGGTACAAGCGGTTGCTTTTTTCAAAGATTTATTGTTTTTTACAGTTTAATAAAACTGTACTGGATACGTTCCTACAAAACCTAAAATATACTTGAAGTGAAAAATGAAGAAATCGTACGAATCATCATTCATATTCACTATTCATAAATAAATAAAAGTTCTCTCTCTCTCATAATGTGCCTTCAGTTGGACATTGTAAGCCGGTGTAACGGCCATCTGGACTTGGAAAATTGTTGAAAAAATGACCACGAAGGTATGCAGCCTACCTCCGTGTGGCGATTTGAGCCACAGAAATGGTACTTTCGCCAACCTTGCCAAAGTGCTGAAACTGCAAGCAGTGAGCATTGCCCAATGCAAGCTGTCAGTGCCGGTGTTAATCTTAGTTATACAGTTACATAGCAGAGTCTATACATGTAAAAGCCTACTTTACCTGTGCAAGAGGGTACGTAACGTTTTTGCAACGTTGTTGGTTAGAAGTGCTGTCGCTTCTACCTTTTTCTGGACCTCTGTTATGTTTGTCATATATTGTTTTTTCGTTGTGATGGTCAGAAATAAAAACAAACTGAACTGAACTGCATCTGTGCTTTTATAGATGGTATGGCAGATTTCTTCAAAATGTAAAGTTTGCTCAAGCTCATTTTTACTTGAGTAGTGTTAACAAAATCATCTCCAGTGAAGGGAAGAGAACATACGACTAGTTTGGTATGGCCCATCCCACTTTCGAACACTTGAAGAAAGCTTTGACCATTTTCTTCTCAGCACCTTGTTTTGTGGGAAAGCGTGAAAAGATAGCACACGGTCTTTGTCAATAACACTGTCACATAAACAGCAATTTGCAGGCATTAACTCAACCATAAATTAAGGGTAGGCTACTGTTAAAAAAAACCGCAATTTCAACGGAAGTGAGATGCTGTTTGATAAAAATAAACTCAACCTATTTGATCTAAACTTGATAGCCTAGTAATAATAAGTTGACTTTTTCATTTCGGTAATTATCATTTTGCACATGCTTTAGAACAACAGAGCCCCACACATTCACGTTTTGCAGTAGTCATACCATACCTTACCAAGTCACCACAGAGAAAGAATGTATCCTTCTCACCCATGGTGACGTCACAGCGGCGTTGCCATTTTTATTTCCGCAATTGAATGAGTGCCAGATTCGCCGAAATTAACGAAAGTTTGCAAGCGTGTAACTTAGTAGCCTGTTGATACTTTTTTAGGATTTTCTAGTCAGAGAAGTTTGTTAGTGTCATCTCTTTGGTATCTTAGGTAAATTTAGCGAATTTATTTTCCTGTCAGAGGCACTTTAAGTCGTTGAAAAAATACAGCGAGTATCGTTCGATACCACCAGGGCCACAGAATAAAGTTCCATTGTCTACAAAACAATACGCTAGCGGCAGTTATCTCACTTGTTTAGCGATTCTAACGTAGGTCTGCCCGTCAGCACATTGTAGATGAACAGTGGCAACATACTTGTCCCCTGCCAGCTGCCAAACGTGAAAGTCGTGTATCTCTTGCACTCCTTCTATCTTCTCCATTCTGAAAAAAACATGCTAAAAATGACAATGTTGAAACTCAAAAAAGAGGAACACGACGGAGCTAATGATAACATGGCGTAGGCGGTCACGAAACAATTAATATTTGTCAAAAAGTACAAACCGATTGAATATATATCATACATTCATACATTGTATTTATTTCATATAGCAGTGTGTTCAAAAACGACTTCCGTGAACAAGGCATAGACGGGCAACTTTCTCAGAGTCCTGGTATTTTTTTAAGACAAGTCCAACTTTATCGCTGTGGAGAAATATTTCAAGCCGCAGTTATATTCGTATATTGTTATTCTTCAGAGCACAGCCCGGAAGAACTGCGATAACTGGTTGAAAATCGCTAATTATGAAGACTTTTTATTGCCGCTATTTTTCATCCAACCGATGTTAAAATAGTTATCATCCTTACTTTTCCTTGATGGAATGAATATTCATTTTCTTGGGAACAGTTTGTAGAAGAATCAAGCTCGATTTCTTGAAGAGTGGCACTGTAGTGGAGACCATGATGAAGACAAGCAGCATGCTCATGATGGGATCCATGTAAAGTATCCAATGGTTGTGGACGGTGCTTATTTGTGTGGGGACGGGAGCCCCGGTCGTGTTTGTCCCGTTTATTATCACTGTTTTCTTGGACGGAACCATCACAGTTTTCACGACATTGTGCTGGGATGACAGGATATTGTTAACGAATAATGGCCGGTATTTTGCATCAATTAAACGTCAGCATACGTGACAATAATCTATGTTAAGTAACAGCGTGAGCAAAAACTGAGTGGATTTGATCGAATCTATGTAATCGATGCAGCAACGAGATGTTAAGTCACAAACTAAGCATGGGAATGTGGTTGAAACGACTGCACAGGCGGGCAACAATATGTGGCGAATACATCACTTCTGTGGCAGACTGGCAGATGCTGCAGTTGTTGCGAACTCTCTCCCGAAGCTATATAATCAAAACTTGTCTACACAATGATATAGACAGCAAAATCCGTCATTTTTACATTGCAGACGTTGAATCAATGTAAATATGTCGACTTTTTCTGTCTGGAAAATGGCCGAAATAACGTCCTTGCAGTGAACTAGCCAACACTCCACACGACTGACCGGAATGAGCAAGACCAGGGTGGCGCTTATCATCACGATAACAGAGCCTAACGCATCCCCAAGCACATGGAGGAACACAGCCCTCATGTTCATCTGTTCCTCGGTGGAGACCTGAATTATCAAGTAATTGCGTCATTTTAACGTAATTATACGTTGGTGACCCAAATTAGTTTGTGAATATAACTTTTTACGCTTTAAAAACAAATAAAGAGGAAACACCTCTCTCCTCTCATCAGACCACAAACGACCATAACTCCAGTAATACGCAGTAATATCGCGGTCTTCAAATCGCGGTCTGCAAACCACGGTCTGCAAATCACGGTCAAAACCACCTGACATGTTCAAACACATCAGAGAGCACTAATAGGACATTGCAATGAGTACATGTATACTTAAAGCGACAGGATAAGCGAGTGAGCTCTTTGAATAAATACTTGACTCAGTTTGTAAAAGCGTGTTGCTAGGCATTATTTCATTAGATTGAGTAGCTGGATTAGGTCAAGAAGCAACACACTGACAACCACCAGTGCAAACAGAGTTCAAGGTGGTAAAAAAACACAGAAACTGTTTGTGAAGCTTTACCAGGGCAACGAACATCAGTGAAACTTGCGGTAGGCACTTTAACGTACTATACTCTTCGAATTCATAACGCAATCCATGCGTAACGTATATGACATTACTGGTGTTTTAGTCACAATTTTTCTCGTAAACTCCATTGATTGCAGTCACTACGATCCTTCTTGCACTCAGTTCAGTTGCAGAAGAAAAAATAGTATTAGCAGAGGGTGGGAATCGAACCCACGCAATCGAAATTACTACTACTTTGCCCTAACCCATTAGGAAACGCTGGTTGTGGTGATGTATTCAGTTAAACTTCCTTGTATCAAAATCTTTCGATAAAGACGATCAGAATATCACGTGTTGAGTCACATGACTGAAATCAGCTGTTTCGCGTGTACGTATTTTCGAAGAGTGTACTACGTTAAAGTGCCTATCGAAACTTGCATGCTGAAACCACTAATTGGTCGTTGTAGGTCGCAGCAAGCAATGCCTTGACCCGATGAGCTGCACGGTAAGTAGGATGGCAGCTAGGGAGGTCAATTAAGTAGCATTGAATCACCATACAATTAACATACATCGCACATTATAGTGAACATTGTCTCATTTAAAGCAACCAAGTATAAGCAGCACATAGTCTGAGATAGTGTTAGCCAGTAGAATGTTACACTGAAGTTTTAGCTTCAAAAGAAGAGCATTTCAATCCCAGAAAAAATGACTGTTATAAAAATCTGGACACTTTTTGGTCGTGCCATCTCTAGTGGAACACCAGCTGTGCTAAGTCCACGAATATATTCACCTTCTTGATCTTGATATCCTTCCCACTTTCTACATCTTTCAGAAACTTTTCGTTGTTTTCCTCGCTTTTCTTGCTGAGTTCATGATTTCCGTGAACATGATTATGATGGTGGCCATGATCGTGACCGTGAGAATGATCATGACCGGCGTGAGCATGGCTACCGAACATCACGAGACCAAAAATGTTGATAAGAAGGCCACCTAAAGAAGGAAAAGTGTAACAGTCCATCTGGATCAATGATTCCAGGAGCTCCAATGCCACGATTTTATTTGAATCTGACAAACCAGACAGCCAATCAGTTTTTTTTTTTATTACATTGATTCAATGCAAAAAAACGACTGACTTGCTGTCTGGGAAGTACCCATAAAACTGGAAAGCAAGTGCGTATACAATTTCGTAACATGTAGCTACAGTAGGCTATGCATAAACAGGCTTGGGCTTTAGACGTTTTACGTTGAATTGATATAGTTGCCATCCCAACGATTGGATTGACGTTTGTTTGAATGCTTTTTAATTTTCCCTCTGAAAACATAACACATACAGGCAACGACATTAGCCGCGCCATAAAGGAAAAGTGATTGTGATGCCATGTGCTGCTTCATAAATAATTTATTTTGGTTTGAATCAAGAATAATTTTTGGGCTTAAACGACATCAGCTCACCTGCACCAACGGCCAGTATCAGCTCGGGCTTGGACACTAAATGTGGTTCATAAAACTTCTCTATTGCTTCCATCATAATAGATATACAAAGAGCAAGCAGAAATGTTGCGTTGATTAAGGCTCCAACCACCTTGAGAAAACATTATATAATATATCATCAGATATGTAATTCCTGATGAGGACACACGTACGTGTCGAAAACGTTAGAGTTTATTTTTAATTATGTTATATTAGTGTATGTAATATATCATGTTAAACCCGCTGAAGTTACTTTGTTTTATTTCTCTACGGTTCAACAAAGCAAACTCTCTACCAAAGCTTTAACTATCAGTTTCTTGAACAAGGTGAGTTGCCACTATTCAATAACACAATACGATATGACAAACACATTTGGTAAAGCCCACTGTGGCCACATGTCGCCAATCAGATGAACACCCAGGATGCAAACCATCGTTGAAACTTTCTCACAACAATTTATGCTTTTGAAATATTTTTTTTTCCGCTCAAATAAAATGAATTTAATTTTCAAAAATTGTTTTCGTACAAATTTCGTATTGGCCTGTAACATTGCGCTTACCTCAAACCTGACCCAGCCAAACGTATTGAAATATCGCTGTTTGGAAGGCCAGGGCGTGATGGATTCGTGAGCTTTTCTCTTGCTCATCCTAACAGCGGTCAACGCAACAATCAGAGACAAGCCATCTGAAAGCATGTGGAAGGAATCGGCCACCAATGTCAAGCTGTCAGTGATATGACCTGGAGGCAAGCGATCGGATGAACTTAACAATGTGCTTTCATACATTTTATAACCATAAAATCAAAAAAGTAACCAGATTTAAATAAAAACACTGATGTAAAACAAAATAGTGCAAAGTGTTAACGAAACTACACTGGTGTCGCCATGTCAAGTGAAAACTGGAAACAGATTCAAAAAAGAAACAGGAAAGAGCAAGTGAATAAAACTCAAATAAAATAACTTTTATCATCGATGTTATTTTGACCTAGTCACATCTTACTACAATCGACAAAGTTATACTTAAAGTTATTTGGTTTGAAAGCAAAACAATCAAAATGTTTGTAAACAGATTGTGGTCATTATTTCTATAAAGCATGTCACCTTCACTTGAGTAGGTTTAAAACGCTTGACAGTCCAGTGTGTAAGGCAAGAATAGTGGCAGAAACCGTGTTTCCGCCGTTATTTTAAATGTTATCACTACACCACAGGTTATCACCTTAACATTTTTATTTTATAATTATCAAGTGTACAATGTATTACTGACAGGTTTCCTCTCAGAAAAAGATACGCACTTTTTATTTTTAGAAGTATGCTAGCACAGTGTGATCAGGAAAATGTCAACATATTATTTGGTGACATGAATGTGGCAACCAGCCTGTAAAGCGCCTTGTAAAATCGTTGTGAAATCGAACAAAACCTTTGCATACCAATGTTAATGCACCAACAATATCATACAGCTGATGGTTAGCCATTACCCAAGATGCCCATTCACACATCCTGTGCTCTGTGCAAAGTCTATTCAAATTATGCTCAATCAGAAGGAATTCTTGCAACCTTGCAAAATGTCGAGTATTTATATTGCATCAAATAACACAGACACAATCACTTTCAAGCAAATATAAAATTAGACAAAATGACAAACTATATTCTTGCAACTCCCTCCATGAAACTGCTTCTGCATCTGTTATAAAAACAATTATTATATTTTCCATTATGGATTCCAATTATTTTCAAATTAAATATGCTGCACCACAACAATATCCACTAAATAGATTGTTTGTAATTTGAAACTAATGGCTTTCTATGCAATGCTCACTGCTTGTTGAAGGCTGTAAAAGAGGTGCATTGCAAGAAAATTATTATTGATTGATCTTCGGTGCATCTTATGAAAATCTGCATCAGCAGCAAACAAATAAAAGCAAACTTAGACAAAACTATTCGTTTATCCTACCGGAAAACTTCAAAATTATTCGTTTATCAATACCGGAAAACAACAAACTACCGGAAAACTTCAAAACTTTTTTTACACCTGTATCAGCTATTCAATTAGGGTGGTCCAAAAAAACTTTTTTTGTAAATGTTAATGTCTCACCCTAAAATATTGTTACCATTGATGAGAAAATGACATATGTGAATTTTCATAAAGATTGGTTGATATTTAGAGGTTGCTACCGGGGTTCAAAGTTTTGTCGTTTGCCCCCATTTTAACGTTTCGAGAGGATATGATATGATACGGTACAGTAAAAAATACGGTAGTGCCATGGTATATTGCAAGAAAAATACAGTTTAATAATTACTCTATAGTCTGTTTATAAACTCATGTGTCTGTATTACGAATTATACTAACTGTGGTGTACATGTACGAAATGTGCGACTTTGTATAAGGTAAAGGTGAGTCCCATACTTGAATACAAGCATCGAGGGATGAGGTTCTCATTATACTAAGCCTTCGGCACTAACGAGAGTAGGGTGGCCAGTTCCTTTCTCTCGGCCGCCTTTCATTCAGCAACTACGCCCACCCAATATGTTACACCCTGGGTAGAGGTGGGCGGTGTTTGTCAACAACCAGTATAAGCCGGGAGTCAAACCAGGATTGCATAATTGGAAAGCGAGCACGTCACCGCTGCGACTTTGTAAACTTGTGTTTAAAATTGAGAGACTAAATTGGACATTCATTAACAACTTTACAACAAATAAACTACATGTACAAATGTACATGATGTAAACTAATATACATATATACATACAGGAATTATTGCGCGAGGGTCTTTCTACTGCAGTCTGGATATCGCTGACGGTGATCGGCGACGACACGCAAAAGAAACTGTTTTTGTTCTTCGTCACATGTGTGTAATGTGTTGTATTCCGTGATCAACGCCACTCCACGATCGGCAATGTCATTTACAACCTTCATTTCACTCACAATTGCTCTCGCTCTTTGATACGCGTCATTGGTCTTCCAGTTATCTGGGTCTATCTCCAAAAATGATGAAGACAAATTCATAGCCTTAAAAAATCTGTTGGTGTTTGATGTAACAAAATCAATGAATGACCATTTTGTTGGAAAACCAAAGACTTGTTGTATTTGGCCTGCCGTCATCATATTCACGAGATAGTTCTCGAGGCAATATTTTCATGTGTGATGGGTCGTTCGACTGGTCCGGACATTCTACTCTTCAAGCGTTTTCAAATGAAATGGTCATTCATTGCTAAAGATGACGTACAATGTGCGTGAACTGACGACGAGGCTTTAAAGCATGTGACAGACGTAGCAGATGCCATAAGAACCTTCGCTAATGAAAATTGTTAATAGAGCAACATTGTGACAACTACAGAGCTCCTTGAGTTGACCATCATATTCTTGGGTAGAGTTCCTCTTCGTGGCATCAAAATCATGGCTCCTGGTGCCCTTCATCGTGCCAGGTGGATGGCGAAAGTCATCTATGCACTCAAAGTTGGGATGTACCGAAAACAGTACACGTTGACTAAAAGGGAGGATGTCGCTTTGCGCAATATCTGTGTGTTTGTTGTGAGAGTGTACGTGAAAGCTTGGTTTCTCGCCCCATCGCCGATTCTTGCACTATCTCAGGATCTCGCATTTCTCAACAACTCGATCAGTACAAGGATATTCATTCAAAGATGGCAAAGGCCGCAGTGAACAAGATGTTGCGTCATTTGTGGTACCTGGGAGAGGAGCTTATCGCGTTGGCATTCTTTGATAATTCTGTATCATCAGACACTAAACGGAAGATGGTGACTGCAATAAAGACATGTGACGAAGGAGTACAGCCTAGTAAAAAAGCTGTAATTGGCCACAAAGAAATTGCAGACAAAAGTTTGGAAGATTTTGTTACATCAAATACAAACCGATTTTAAGGCCCTGAATTTGTCTTCATCATTTTTGGAGATAGACCCAGCTAACTGGGAAACCAATGACGCGTATCAAAGAGTGAGAGCAATTGTGAGTGAAATGAAGGTTGTAAATGACATTGCCGATCGTGGAGTGGCGTTGATCACGGAATACAACACTTTCCACACATGTGACGAAGAACAAAAACAGTATCTTTTGCGAGTCGTCGCTGATCACCGATATCCAGACTGTAGTAGAAAGACCCTCGCGCAATAATTCCTATATGTATGTACTAAACAATAAAAACTATTAATACTACAAAAAGTGCTCAATGCCAAGCAAAAAGCTAAGCAGAGCGAATTAAATCAAATATAGTTATTAGTTTATTACTCTCTAAACCCTTGACAGCCTGTTTTAACCTAAAAGGAGGACCTTCTGATGATTACCCTTTTAGGGTGAAACAGGCTGTCAAGGGTTTAGACAGTGGTTCTCAACCTTTTCTGAGTCATGGCCCCCCAGACTGTGGCTCTAATAGACCATGGCCCCCTTGAGTGAAATAAAAATGTATTTGTTTAAAGAACAACGAAACGAAATCAATAAAAACAGTTAACAAGTGATTAAATGATTTAATGCTTTCTTTTTCGTAATAGACTATGCCAGTAAATCAAGCGTATCCTTAATTGTTACGTTACAATCACAAAAGATGATGCAACATGCAGTGAGATAAAACATACGATGAAAAAACATGCTTTTAGCTAGCTTTACGTTACTAACACCTACATGAGTGTTTTTTGTGTCACAAATCTACGTTTCTGTCAATATAATACATGTTATAATTCATTAATGAAGCCTTTTATTGTGGCTCCCCTGAGAACGCTTTGTGGCCCCCTTAGGGGGCCAAGGGCCACGGTTGAGAACCCCTGATTTAGAGGGTAATAACTATGTATGTACTATGTGTATTAGTTTACATCATGTACATTTGTACATGTAGTTTATTTACTGTCTTCTAAAGTTGTTATTGATTGTCAAATTTAGTCTCTGAATTTTAAACACAAGTATACAAAGTCGCACATTTTGTATATGTAGACCAGTTAGTATAATTCGTAATACAGACGTACATGAGTTTATAAACAGACTATAGAGTAATTATTAAACTGTATTTTTCTTGCAATATATCATGGCACTGTACCATATTTTTTACTGTACCGTATCATATCATATCCTCTCAAAACGTTAAAATGGGGGCAAACGACAAAACTTTGAACCCCGGTAGCAACCTCTAAATATCAACCAATCTTTATGAAAATTCACATATATCATTTTCTCATCAATGGTAACAATATTTTAGGGTGAGACATTAACATTTACAAAAAAAGTTTTTTTTGGACCACCCTACTATTCATTCGTATAACACCCGACGCTCACGCTCCAATTCGCTTTATACTCAACAGGCAAATACCCAATTATTTCAAAAAAGTTTAAAATGCATGGGAATCAAGGTATGGGGCAGTTTATCCCAAAATATGAAAAAAAAAACATGAAAAAAGGCTACAAATTTTTCAGTAAAATGTCCAAAGAACACTTCTTTAATAATCAAGAGCTATAGAAACGACATCCACTACCTGACTTTATGTCCATTGTTATTATTTTTTGTATTTCTTGCGTCTGTATCTGTATTTGTTTATTTTTTTCTGTTCTTCCTTCTTCTTTTTTGTGTCAATTTGCTATTAAAAAACGCAATACTTTCTTTTGTATATATAACTGTTTAAATGAGAGAGTGCAGACTCGACGACCTCCTACGCCTTCAGGGCTACGGTCTTTCGCACTCTCTCATTGGATCATTGGATGCACACTGTACGTTTTTGTTTTCTGTACGTTTCGCATCCAAACAAAAATAAAATGACCATCCATCTTAAGAATATTCCATAATACTAAATGCCCGAAAGCACACCTTTCAAAATCTATCTTGTTGGATTAATAAAAATGCAAAACAAACCAACTGAAAAAGGTAACTCAATAGCGTAAAGATGTGCCTATGGTTTGTATATATACAAAAAAGAGTATGAAACTCGTCATATGAAGTAAATCAACCATGTTTTACATGGATTCAACGTCTGCAGACATTGAATCAATGAAAACAAATGGTTGATCTGCTGTCTGGGTAGGTGCTACACTCTGTTTTAGGACCTGGACCCACAGTCAATGATCAATTTATTCAAATTCAAAATAGTTGTCCAATATATATTAGTCACACTTACCGACAATAATTTCTGCTAAAAAGTATATCCCAATAAGTGCAAGCATGGAAGCAAGCCGTGACGATTTTGTTTTGATCCATTTAGAACATACACCAGCCACTTCCTCATCTTCCTGGTCAATTAGACTGTCATGCTCTTTGAAGTTTTCGTCTGACGAATGAGGAGATGACTGAGAGGATTCCACCATTTTCAATTATTACAGAAACAATCTTTTATAAACAATATGAATACAACAAAATATTCACTGAAATACATACCAACAAATCAGAACAAAAAATAAATTTGATGTAGTCAAATTTGCTCAGCTCTTAGCATTACGTTTGGCAGGGCACACTCTTTTTGTACTGATATCAATACCATTTATAAGTATTACAACAGAACATGATGTAATGAAAAGTAACCATTAAGTTCGCACAATTGCAACATCAACAGAAACACATTGTCTTAAAGGAAACTTGATATGTGAGTACTCATGTCAATGAGTTTCAACCATGTTTCAAAACACTGTGAAACAATGTAACCGCAAAGAAAACTGTAACAAACAAAGTGAAGTATCATCATCAGCGATTCTATGACACCACCGTCTAATTTTTCAAATAAACATCATTAGACTTCTTGCTATCGTCAACTTATATTTTACTAATTATATACAGTTAGGTCATGGCCAATTCAGGGCAGTGGCGTTAGATCAAACATGGCATCGATTTGACACTTGCCAAGAAGCAGTGACTGTGGCAAGACTCATAGATAGACGGTAATGTAAAAATCTTTGCATCAAATATCCACCCAGGTAAATATTCCCTTAGAAAAATATCTCTTCATTAAATAGTTTCAATTTGTTACCTGGGGGAGTATTTTAACCAGAGAGATTTTATACAGAGCAATATTCATCACAGCGAAATTTTTCCAGGGGATATTTAATAGAGTTGGTTTTATAGGGAGACATTAACCGGGGTGAATGTTTCTGAGGGGATATTTGTCTAAATTTTTGAATCATTTGCTTGTAGGTGGACTCACAGATTGATTGGTATCTTTGGCATTTTTTCTACTTAATTTAAACCTTCAACCACTAATCATAACCCTGGATATAAAATATGAAAAAAAGAATTACAATTTATAACACTTCACATGAAAAAAGTGATAAAATAATTAAGTTCACTTGCTAAGTCTTCTTCATCGTGTGTCACACGGCCGTAGCCCAGAGCATCACGCAGGCTCTTGCTCTATCGTTGAACTCGGCCAAATCCTGTGCAGAGCACCTTGCTTTTAGGTCAGGGCATTCGAGTAGATGTTGCATCGTTTGCTCCTGTCCGCATTTGCAACTTGTGCTCCCCATGGAATACCCCCAGTGTCTCATCAAGGTTTTACACCTGCCAATACCAGTTCTTAAGCGGTTGAGGCATCGCCAATACTTCCACGGTTCACATTTTCCGAGAGGAAGGCTCTCCATGGGTGTGAGCTCCATATTGGCCAATGTCGGTCCGGCTGCCAGTCTCTCCTGCCATAGTTGAACCCGCACATTGGCGGCGACATCGTCATGACCTAATGGGACAACTGAAGCAAGGAAACTTTTTCGTGACTTCAGACGCCTGTGTGCTGGAGTTTGGCCATACAGTGGGTGTCTCAAATCTATGTCCTGACAAGATCTTTCCTTTCTGCTGGTCACGCTTCTTCTGATGTTGGGGGGAGCAATTCCAGACAGAATGTGCAGCGACGTGATATTGGTTGGTTTGAGACAACCTGTAATCAGACGGCAGCTTTGGTTCAATATGGGGTCAATTTTCTTGGCATGTGCTGAGCGTTCCCACACTGGGCAAGCATATTCTGCAACCGAATAGCATAAGGCTAAAGCAGTTGACCGTATTGTGTCAGGGAGGACACCCCAATCAGAGTTTCCGAGTTTCTGCAAAATATTATTTCTAGAAGCCACCTTAGCTCTTACTTTTTCGATATGGGATTTGTATGTGAGGGACCTATCTAATTTGACACCGAGGTATGTGGGATTGATACAGTGTGCCAGTTTGGTTCCATTCCAGGAAATGTTTAGTTGGCGTGATGCATCCCAGGATCTAAGGTGGAATGCGCAGACTTGGGTTTTATTGGGGTTGGCACGCAGGTGGTTGTCCGTGTAGTATGTTGTCAGCTCATCCAGAGCATCGCTGAGTACTCTCTCCGCGGAAGTGAAATGTTTGTGTTGTGTTGTGATACACAAATCGTCAGCGTATATGAAGCTTCTTGTATCAGGATGGATTGGTTGGTCGTTTGTATAAATGTTGTACAAGATGGGGGCTAAAACACTCCCTTGTGGTAGACCATTTTTCTGCTGTCTCCATTTGCTATTTTTGCCACAAAAATAAACATAGAAACGGCGATTGCTAAGCAATGATTGTATCAGCTTAGTGAATCGAAAGTTCTCGGTGATATTGAGGATCTTTGTTATAAGGAGACGATGGTTGACAGTGTCATACGCTGCAGATAGATCTACAAAGACAGCTCCAGTGACGGAACCCTCTTCAAACCCATTCTCTATGTGCTGTGTTAGATTCAAGAGTTGTCCTGTGCAGGATTTACCAGGTCGGAAACCTGCTTGTTCATTTGCTAAGTAAAAAACAATGTATACAGGGTCATTAGTAATTAACGTTACAACTTCAAACAACTGTATTTAACAAATGGTAGGTAACTTTTTACATCTATGCAATATATATCATAATAGGAACATTTAGTCTAATTATTCATCTGAGGCCGTCGATGCCTGGTTCAGGCAAGGCAATTGAAGAAGACATATTTTGAGCATTGAACACATAATATTATTGTCATACATATAAATGTTTAGGAAAAACAAGTGTCTGCCATTTGCGTCGATAACAAGTTGGAGACGCTTCGAAAAGAACCGGCAGAGTCACGAATAACTCTTTGAGGTATTTTGGCCCATTCTTTTTTCAGATTAGCCTTCAGCGCTTCCAAACTTTGGTGGTATTTAGTCGAAACCTTGCTCTCTAGGTAAAACCAGATGCCAAAGTTTAGGAACGTTTTTTGAAGTGTTTCTACACTGAACCCTCAAGAATATCATTTTGGTAGTTTTCTTCGTTCAATTTCACTCTCTGGTCGACAAAAATCAATGGACTCCTTCCTGATTCGTTGACTGTGGCCCACACCATCACTGCTGGAGAGACGTTTCTCAATGGTATTGGCATTTAGCAACTGTTTCTCCATGTGTTTGGATGTGCTCACCTTCAAATCCTTCTTGAGAACTGTGAACATGGTTCCATAGGCCACGTTCGCCTCCTTTGCCAGTTTTTGAATGGATCTCTCAGGATTTCTTTGCACCTTTTCTCTGGTTGCTTTTATCAATTTTGAAGTTCTGGCACTTCGGGGGCGACCTTGGCCAGGTCGATTTTTGACATTCCCAGTTTCTTTGTGCCTTTTGAGAGTTCTCCAGACCAACATTCTGTTAATTTTTAAGTCCTTGCAAATATCACTCCTTGACTTGCCCGATTTGAAGAGCTTTACAATAGCTATTCTTTTATTCAAATTTTCATTCATGGCCTAAATTTTATTCTAAGATATAGCCTACTACAAAGTCTTAAAAGTCCAAATTACTTGGAATAAGTCGAGAAATATTCAATTTATTAACATTGTAATGTAAGTAATGTTAAATATTGATGTTAAATACAGTTATTTGAAGTTGTAAAGTTTATTGATGACCCTGTAGTTTACCCATAAACTTAAAATACAAAGCTAACTTCATTGCCATTTAATTTTTTTGGAAGGACCATAATAGAACTGTTCACGCGATCCCTGTCAGCACATTACACAGTAGTAGCTGCAAATCTACTAAAACTTCTAAAGAGTCATAAAAAATGTGTTGATTGTGGTGTATCAACCAAATTTAAAAAAAAAAACTCAATAGAAAAACTGAGCGAGTCAGGACAGAGTTCACTAGGCTATTATTTCCCTCTACATTTTAACCAAATGAAAAAAATTGCTTTCGCAAAAGCAAAAAGGCACAGTAACATAAAACCAAATTATTGTTTGAAAACTCTTCATAATATTATAAATCACTAAAAGCATATTTTAAAGTAGTAGGGTAACTATATTTATAGTGTCATTTGCCATGAGTACTGCCAGACAACGATTTTTATCTTTTTAAGTACAGTAGCCTATGTAGAGAAAACTTCAAAGTTGATAAAGACAAAAACTTCTAATAATAATACTAATGGTGAGGTATCCAAACATGTTGAGCGGTTCTTGAGATATTGCCGTTTTTCTATTGCTCCTTATCTACGAAGCCACCTAGTGGCCAAGAGTTATTTCACTTCTAACTCCAGAACCGCTTATCTGATTTTCATCAAATTTGCACCGTTCTTCTCAGAAATCGTTGAGTAATAGGATTATATATTAGGGTGGGCTGTTTTTGACTTTTTTTCGAAATTCAAAAACGGCTAGTCATAAAAGGTGGCACATGCATGAAAAAATTACGTATGCAAAATTTCATTAGTTTTGGGGTGCATCTTCTGCCCCCGCAGGGAGGTCAAACTTTCAATTTTTTGAGAAAAAAGGGGAAATTTCACTTTCCGTTTTAACGTAATTTTTTTTATAATTTTTCTACTGGCTAGTTATAAATTATAAGTGGGATGTACCAAGAACTTTCCTATGTAAAGGCATGTTCGAAGCTTAAGGTTTACTGCCCCCGCATCGACGACCAAAATACTGAATTATCACCAATTTGAAATGCTATTTTGTCATTGCTCCATAAACAAACTTGTCGCAAAAGGGCGAGATGGTGTTAACGCTGTACGCTCATTTATGTTCTGTCCATTAACTTTGCAGGATGATACGAATGAGGTACGAACATCAGTACATATTTATGATAAAGAGTTACAAAAAAAATGAATAACCTTTTGAAGTCAAAGTCTAGAGGTGGGCCGAAATTTCAGCAAAATTTGAACCAAATGAAAGAATCTGCAAAGCAAAAATATTTGAAATCGGTTGTTGTAGCCAAGTGTTCCAATTTTCCGCAATGTACTTGGCCGCAGGAAAATCGTGTCCCTGTTACAGAACAACAGTTCCTTCTTGATCAAAGAACAACTCGCATAATGGTGATTGATAAACATGATAAATCGGCCACAAAATCTAATTTTAAACGTTTTCCGAGGAAAGTCGCAAGATCAGAACAATTCCGTTCTTTACGTGAAGACCCAGGAACAGGCACAAGTAGCGCTTTGGTTAAAACACCTTTAACTTATTCAAGCTCAGAAACTTTGTCATCCAATGAAGAACGCTGCGAAGATTTTGATTAACAACCCAGTTTTGCCTCGGAAAACCTCAGAAAAAGCAAGATTACTTCCAGTTTAGTAGTATTTGCTGAATCATGCGATCGTACTGGTTTTTCAGATAGGTCTGCAGCACTTATTGCTTCATCATTTCTACACGATGCGGGAGTTGTAACGGATAGCGAATCTCAATCAGTCATAGATAAAAGCAAAGTGAGAAGAGCGAGAAAAAAAATGAGGTTTACAGCCCAAATGGAAAGTATCATGTGCCTAAATTTACAAAGCATATATTTTGATGGCCGAAAAGATTAAACCATCAAACAAAATGAAATTGCTGGGCGACTTCAAAAACATTTCGCAATTGAAGAGCACATTACTTTACTTGAGGAGCCAAGTTATCATTTCATTGGTCATTTTACTGCAGCCAACTGATCTAATGTGTCAATAGCTACCGGGATTCTTGAATATCTTGGATCCCAATAAAATTAGCTACGATAATTTAATGGCAATTGGATGCGATGGAACCGCAATAAACACAGGTCAAAAAGGCGTCGTGATAAAGCTCCTGGAAGATCACTTCCAAAAGCCACTTCAATGGTTAATATGCCTACTCCATAGTAATGAATTGCCTCTTAGGCATCTTATAAAAGATATGGCAATACTAGCAGACCTGATAGCTTCACTGGGCCCATTATGAAGCAGCTAGCCACTGTCACACAACTAGATGTTGTAAAATATAAAGCAGTTCCGGCACCAGAGATTGAAATTGATGAAAATGACCTCAACACTGACCAAAAATATCTTCTACACATGCACAGAGCTGTGAAAAGTGGAGATATATCAATTCATTTCGCATATAGGAGTCCAGGTATGATGAACCACTCAAGATGGTTGAACACAGCCAGTAGAATTCTATGTTTATATGTTGCATCTAACGTGTCAGCTGTATTGGTGGAACGTGTGGACTATATATATTATGAATGTTTATATTCCAGTATGGTTTGCCATTATAAAGGAAAGCAATTTCACTAATGGCCAAAAACATTTCTTTAAAATTCTACACTCTGCTCAGAAGCTATCGAATAAAGCTCGCAATATCCTCAACAAAGTAATATAGAGGAATGCGTTTTATGCCCATCCTGAAAACATTTTGATTGCAATCATATGTTATACCAAAGAGTATATGTAAGGGAACTAGGATGGAGAAGAATTTTCAATTCAAGAATATTATCATCTCACAGCACTCGTCAGCAAAAATTCACCCTGTCAATATTGCAGTTCAGTTCCGAACGTTACTTTGAGATGATAGACTGGCAAAATATTCCAGTTACAGAACCCCCAGCGATGCGTGGTGTTGACAGCAATGTGATAAAAGAGCACATCAAAACAAAGATGCCTTCACAACAGTTATTTTCTCTGCCACACACAGCAGATGCTCATCACATGTGGTGGACAGCATTGAAAGAGATGGGTAGCCTACATTAAAGCAATATTACAATCAAGGGGAAAAAATTCCTAGGTTCCAGTCGAAACAAGATTTTATGATTCATTAGACTTCAGCCAGAACTAAATTTGAGCAATAATCTGGGGAACTGGCTAAAAGACCTTGTTGTTTGTTGTATTTTTGACACAAGTTATTTTTTATCGTTACATTGCTGTCAAACAAAGTTTACTCTTGTATGTGGTTCTGTAGTAGCCTATCAAGTGAACGTTTAATGGTTTGTAAATGACAAATCTGTGTAAACAAAATCATGATAACAATTCATGTGGAACTGTACAGTACATTCCATTTACGGAACCTGCAGATCATATTGCTTTTATTCTGAAGTAAATTATAGGTTGCGTTTTATAGCTGCAACTGATCAAACGTAGGCTACTATTGCTTTTAATTTAAGCAAGACTACGTCTTATAGTTTGTCAGTTCATATCATCCTGCAAAGTTAGTGGACAGAACATAAAATGAGCGTACAGCGTTAACACCATCTCGCCCTTTTGCGACAAGTTTGTTTATGGAGCAATGACAAAATAGTAGAGATATACCGATACCAATATTTTGGCCGATACCGATACCGATATCACTTTTTTAGGCCGATACCGATACTGATACCGATAGTTTGGCCGATACTTTGATGTTACAAAAAGAAGCAATTTTGGTACTTGCAAGGAATTATATCAAATGCTAAGTTTTACCTAATTTGCATAAAACTATTAAAAAAAGCTTTCAATTGGCATAATTTATTAACGATTCAAGAATCCAATCTCAACCGCATTGTTGTGTCATAATAGTAGGTTTTAGTAATGAAAGGCCACCGTAATTGAGGATTGGGGTATAAGGGAAGAAATATTACATCATAATTGGGGTTTCTGAAAAATTAATAAAGTGTTTGCGCAAACTCTCCAAGTATGCTATCATAATTGATAATAAGATGTAAAATGTAAACCAAATGATTTGTGTAGTCGTACAAAAACTATTCGACAAGTAATGTGCAACCTAAGTTCTAAGGGCGCTTGTCGTTTGGTTGAAAAGCTTTTGCCAGGCCAAGACTACCCAGGTAGCAAAATGCACAATTCTGCATCGCTCCCACCCCGCCAAACGCTCAAAAAACCCATGCAACTCGGCTGCCCCCAGCAAGCCGGCTCCACCAGTCGGCGATTCAACTTCCACTCTTAGCCGCAACAAACTCACCAAGCCCAAACAATGTCACGGCAGAATAAGTAGACCCAAAAACAAAGCAATGGGACCACGAATCCTCACTAAACCAATCAAAATGGTCCCGTTGCGCCCAAGATGACAACCTCATTGCGAAGAAAGGAGGGTCCCCCCGGCCACCAGCACAAGGCTGAGCACTCACCAGCACAGCGAGCTGCCGCGACCCGCCAACCACAACGGTGCAGCTTCCACACTAGCCATTTCAATTCTTGTCGATGTCAATTCTTGCTACAAAACGGCTGCCGAGAAACATAATAGTTGATTGGATGGTCTAAATGGCTAGCGTGGAAGCTACACCGTTATGGCCAGCGAATCGCAACAGCCCGCCGCACCAGTGAGCGCCCAGCCCCGTGCCGACAGCCGGGAAGGACACTCCCCCCCACAATGAGGCCGCCATCCCAGGCGCAACAAGACCACTTATTGATTAGTTCAGTGAGGATTCGCAGTTCCACCGCCCCCACCTCGAGCCCACTCCGCCACGACATTGTTCAAGCCTGGTGAGTCCACCACAAAGAAAGGCGGAAACCAAATCACAAACTGACAGAACCATCCCACCAAAAACAACGAAGCCACACGAGTCCCTCAAACGTCCAGCAACGCAAAAACGATGCAAAACTACACATTCCCGCCACCTGGGTAGTCTTGGCCTGGGTTTATCCTCTGCTGAGAGTAAAAAAGAAACACAAATGATAAATATTGGACAAATTGAGTCTCCTTCACAACTTAAGAATCGAACAACGCAAAACTGCTGAAAAAAAACGTTTTGTTTGAGTGAAAGAATCACTGTAAGCAACCAATGTTAAAAGGTGCGTGCAAGAAGTCATGGGAGTGTGACTTATCAAAAATTTGAACAGGTTGTTATTTTTCTACTTCAATGTGACGTTAGCTACTACTTTAAAAAATCTATAATTATCTTTGCTTCTGCAGAAAATCCGCAGCAAATGCCTTTTATTTTACATGTTCAGTATCGGCCAAAGTATCGGCCAAATTTTGCCGATACCGATGCCGATACCGATACTCAAAAAATGGCCGATATCACCGATACCGATATATCGGTACATCTCTACAAAATAGCATTTCAAATTGGTGAAAATTCAGCATTTTGGTCGTCGATGCGGGGGCAGTAAACCTTAAGCTTCGAACATGCCTTTACATAGGAAAGTTCTGGGTACATCTAGGGATGGGCAATATAGAATTTCGAATAGTTGCAATCCGAATATCTAATTATTCGAATTGAAATGACATTTCGAATCGAATTTTCCAAACCGAAATTAAAATATCCACTTTTCCCACTACCAAATTTTTTTATCGATTTTCGCCGATCAATTACATTCGGCTCAGCGATAGCTATTCGCTCTAGCGAAAACGGCTAGCCAGCTCTCTTTCAGATGTCGGAAGACCGTTGTGTTGTGGATTTGCATCTATTTTCATTGTACGAAACATGGAACACAATTCAACTCTGGGTTAAGCTACCGCTACACCCAGTGTCGGAAGTTCCACAACAGTGCAGCAATCCAATGAAATGGATGGTCTATTGAGCTCCGGTGTTGAAGCGACAAATACTTCAGCCTTCAGCATCAAGTATGTAACGACGACAACGAACAGCTTTCAGCTGGCCAGGAAATCCGATCGTACCTTAAGGCAAAAGTGCCAAACAGCGATGCAAGTGAATGGTGGAACAAAAATAAAGAAAAGTTCCCGCTGTTGTTTGATCTTGCGAGGAAGTATTTAGCCACTCCTGTCACTTCTGCATTAGGGTGGATCAAAAAAAACGAATTTTTAGGTTCAGCTTAGTGCATCTGCCAAAAGATGCAGTTTGGGCTATCTTTTACATTGGTACTTGAAAAAATATTTTTTGACCCCGTTTGACCCCTATCCAAGAGCTCTCTAGTGACCGCCGAGGCAAAATTCCTTAAATTGACTATAATTTTTTTTCTAGTGGGTGCAGGCTAGTGGTTTTGATGTCTATCCCCACTAAATCAAGTCTTGGGAAGTCATTTCTGCAGTTTAAAATCATCTATGGGCTAGCAAAATGACATCAGAGCCTTTATTCAGCAAAAATGCTTGAAAAAGTTGGAAATTTATTGTTTTTTTTTTAAAAAGGGCAAAGAAAAACAAATTCATAATGCTTCTAAAGGTATTGCTGTTAATACACTGAAGCAAACAAATAAAAGCAAACAATTACCGTATGAAGTTAATAGCAAAAATGCTGCCTTTAATTTGTGCATCCAATTATCCATAGCATTACAGCAATGGACACAAAATGCATGACAACGGGTTCAGGCGAAATCAGTATGTTAGTGTTTTGTTGAGGAGCTTATATCAAATCCTGCAGACATATCTTTCTTAAAAGGAATGATGACAGACAGGACAGCCACAATAGCCGGATTTGACTCTATTTTATTCGCACGAGTCAGAAGGAAAGAAAGTAGGATTCTTAGTGCAGAAAAACGACAAAAACACTCTAAAAAAGAAACGCAAAAACTGCTTCTACTGTAGCTCTTAAGATAAGGAACTTTTCTGGTCAGGTTGTTTACATCACATCGGTGAAATCGTTGTGTCATGTATCTTTGAAGATTTGAAGCTAGAGGCTTCAAAATAACCAGAAATAAGCATCTTCATGAAACTCCGCAATAACTGGGATTCTATTCCACAGTGGCCAACTGCTAAGTACACTGGATATCAACAGCTTTTCAGTAACAACACACGATCTCATTCAGAACCTCAAAGATGACGTTGTTCAACTTGCACAAAGCAAATACAAGTTCATTTGAGGCGACTATAAATAACTTATGAACTTGTGCATTGCTTATATCAGTCCTGGTCAACAAAATGTGAAATTCTACCGTTCTGGGGCCACACACAAGGCCAGATGGATGGCCAAATTGATTCATTCCTATTAATTGGTGCTACTGGAAAATCAAATAGCTAAGTTACCTAAGGGAACTATCACATCAGTTTCACAAGTGGCTAAATTGAAAGATCTCATGAATTTTATTTCACTCGTCTACTGTATATATTGGTTTTGGTGCAGTGTTGCTGCAGATGCTCCTTGGAACTGTTTGACTATGTACAAGAACATTCTCAGATATGGAGCAGTGCATAAGTTGATATTAAATGCTGCTGAACGTAGCTTCAAACGTCAATTTTGGTATCTCTCTGCTGAGATGGTACCACTGGACTGGCACTGTTCAGCTCTGAAGTTCAGGAAGAGGAAACATCAGATGGCTGATGAACTTATACATGTAAAACCTACAGACCCTGTTTTTACACCAGCAGATCGGTTTGGCACTGCCTAGCTACGGACTACGTTTTCCATCAGAAATCAATCTGGAATCAAAACTGACAGATTTTATCACAAAGGACTCTCGGTTCTTTTTCTCTGTTTTAGAGATAAATGATGATTTTCTTCCTTTATCAGTAGAGAAATGGTCTGAATCAGAGTCGTACCAGAAAGCTGTTTACAATGTGGCTGAACATGGAGTTAAACTGAGCACTGATTACCTACATTGTGCCAGAAACGAGGAACACTATCAAAACATTTACAAATAGTGGAAGCTAACAGAAAAGACACACCTAATTTGAGAAAGAGAAAAAACTAATATCCTCTTGCACAGATTAGACTAGTCGATCACATTGCCTTCTGTGACAAAATGTGTTAGTAAAAGTTTACAGTTACTGTGTACATACAGATTCAATACCAGGCTTTCATGTAGCAAACTTACTAGCCTATTGGTAACTTTCTATGTGTATTTGATCTATTTCCAGTGCGAAATTAGAATTTTAAACCACTTCCGCTCACTGGAGTTGTATTTTTAGCTATTCCAACATGTAAAAAATGTGAATTCACAGACAACTTGTATAGACAAGCATATTCTTTTAATTCCCTGTACGATAAATAGTCGAACAGGCAAAAGTTTTATGCATATTATTTTGTTGAAACATACAAATTCTGTTGAGAAGCGTGAAAATACCGGTAATTCAATATTTACTTAATGGCAAACCTGAAAATTTGAATGGGATGGTGGCCCACATAAACGTGCCCCAATTCTACTGATTTTTGGACCAGCAAAGATTCTTGGCTAGTGGAACAATCTCACAAATCTACAAGTCAATAGTACAAAAAAAAGGGGGTTGTGTGCACACTACCCAGGATGTGTTCAATGGGATGCTTATTCAGAAGCCAAATGCAAGTTTTGCCTCTATTAAACATCATATAAACTCAATTAAGTTAAGTGTGATCAGATATTTACAAACATTGAAATAAACAATATCTAAAGCTGTAATAAATGCAATAGTTAAGTTTACACTATCAAATAAATATATATGCGGCATGCAGCTGCACTATCGTATGCTTCTGTAGTCTATCGAACCTCATATCACCTCACCACCTCATTGGACTAGAGGCCAGTTTGCACACAAATGGTCACACCCTAGTGTGTTTTACCTAGGTTACACTTTTTTTAGTATTTCATCCATAAAACTGCCCAAAATATCAAAAAATGCCATTTCTTTTCCATAAAATGCCTTTTTTAGAGCAAAAATGTCATTATGCAATTTTTGCTGCCCATGCATCATTTTAGACTGCAGAAGTAACTTCCTAAGACTTGGTTTAGTGGGGTTAGACACCAAAATCATTAGCCTACACCCACTAGAAAAAGTATTATGGCCAATTTAAGGAATTTTGGCTCGGCGGCCACTAGAGCGCTCTTGGATAGGGGTCAAATGGGGTCAAAAAATGTTTTTTAAGTACCAATGTAAAAGATAGCCCAAACTGCATCTTTTGGCAGATGCACTAAGCTGAACTCAAAAATTAGTTTTTTTTGATCCACCCTATTCTGCATCCTCAGAAAGATCCTTCTCGAGTGCTGGATTAACAGCATCAAAACTGCGATTGCGGCTCACTGGCGAGCATTTAGAAGCTTTTAACATTCTTCACTGCAACAAAGACTTGCTCTCCTAGGCAGTTACTGTTGTTTTTTCGTTTCGTTGCCACTTTTCCATGATGTCTCTTCAATAAAACCAGAATAAAAACAAAGCTTTTTGACATTTTCTGAAGCTAATTGAAAATTATTCTAGAATTGGTATTCGAAATTCTAAATTTGAAAAATTATTCTAGAATAGCTTATTCTTCTATTTTACCCATCCCTAGGTACATCCCACTTACAATTTATAACTAGCCAGTAGAAAAATTATAAAAAAAATTATGTTAAAACGGAAAGTGAAATTTCCCCTTTTTTTTCAAAAAATTGAAAGTTTGACCCCCCTGCGGGGGCAGAAGATGCACCCCCAAACTGATGAAATTTTGCACACGTAATTTTTTCATGCATGTGCCACTTTTTATGACTAGCCGTTTTTGAATTTCGAAAAAAAGTCAAAAACGGCCCACCATATTATATATCCTCAGAAAAGTGAGAAGCAAGTTTTAAGCCAATAAAAAAATTAGGTGGTGCCAACCAATGTTCCTAATATAATATAATGAAATGACCCAAAAGTAATTAGAACTTGGGAAATTGAAGTTTTGAGTACAAAACATATATACTTTACCTTTGAATTTTTACAGATAATTTTTCCAGGCACTACCAAAAAGGCAGAAACGTATAAAATTCTTGGCATAAAATGGCGCATTGTCTGCAGAAGTGAAGAATTAGGGTAATGCCGATGTAGAAGAGGCGGAAATCTGGTCTTGGCATTGCTACATTGTACAAATGTACAACACAGCAATGAAATCATGTTGAAAAAAATTAAACATCGTTTTATGGCTTGATAGATTTATTTAGGCTATACAATATACATTTCTGTAGTTGTGAATCACCGACAGAATCAGGATTTTATTTCCAAGACAACAAAAACCGGTACCTTCCTTCTTTTTATTTTTTTGGCCTTGATAAATCATCTTGAATTGCCTGTTGTTATTTAACCCGACTTCATTGCTATGCTGTACAATGCAGCATAGACGTCAAGATCGGATTTCCGCCTTTCCTATATTGGCATTAATTCTTTAATTGACAATGTGCCAATTTACGCTGGGGAAATTTTCGCATTTTAGTGGTGCTCAATTTCTCCAAATTTAGGACAAGGCCTTTTGAAAACATATTGCTGTGACATAAAAAAAAATATTGCTCTCTTTCTTTTGACCCCTGTACTATAGAGCAGGGGTCACCAAAATTTTTTCTCTGAGGGCTGGATTGCTGCGAGATTAACAGCTGCGGGCCGGATGCAAATTGCGAAAAGGGAGCTGGTATGCAAGTTCCCCCCCCCCTGGTAACTCATGACAAAGACAGGACTTAACCAAACATATAGGGTGAAACTACTTTACCTTTGCTTTACTGTTCACACACTTCAATCCACATGTTTTGGTCAATTCCTCTTTGTCATGAGTTGCCAAGGGGGGGGGGGGACTTGTATACCAGCTCCGGGAAAAGATATACAACTATTTAGAATCTCCATTGACTTGAATTGAGCACAATAAATAACAAAGTCAGCGGTGGAATAGCAAAGTTATGAAGTTATCCTCTGCTGTGATACACTACAGGGCATCGTGCTCTTGAAAAAACATTACATCTTTCCAAATTTGGCATAGCCTAGGCTGTCCCCATTTGTCGTGGCCTAATGATAAAAACAGAACACCAACAGTAGGCTGCCTGGTGGAAAAATGTACAAATTATTTCCGCAGCATGTGGCGGACCGGTTCCGGCCTGCGGGCCATAGTTTGGTGACCCCCATAGGCGTCGATTTTTTCTTAGAATAGAGGAATTTTGGGTGGGCGAGAGTTTTCAAACAGATTTCATTGAATGTGTATGTTCACAAATTCACAATGGTTAGTCTTTCTCACAAAGACTGCATTTAGCGTCGCTGCAGCAATTAAGCTTTAATAGGTTTGATGTTGCTTTCTTGCGATCTTATGAGCACTGCGAAACTAAACAAACTTCTTTTATGTTTTCCTTTGCGACCTAAAAAGCGCGTGACTCTGCGACCGTTCCCTCGTGACCTGTTATCTTTAAAGTGGCGCCTTCGGATTTGCCGCAAAATGTTCGGACAGGTGACTTCTGTACTGACTGTGCGGATGTTGCCGCTGTATAACTTCCGTTGGTCTGCGGCAGATAACCGATTGTTTTCCGAGGCCCACAAACAGCAGCTACAGTAACAAGTACCATCAGGGTTAAGACGCATCCACTGGAATTCGAAAAAAAGCTTCCTTTGCAACACACGACCTTCCCGAGCCGGAAGCTGATCCGGCAGCATGCTAATGTCAAATGGAGCAGGTAGAGATCCATGGCTCATGCTGTCTTCTGCAACTACCGGTGCATTGCCTGAGACATTGACTTCACCACTGTCCTTGAAGCACTGCTTTCTTCATCATGTTTTTTTTTCGGTCATTAACCAATTTTTTAGCAAAATGTCCAAGAAAAAATAGGCTATAGTCAATTCGGTCAAAATGTCCGAAAAAAAAACAATGTTTCTCAGCGAAACTTAATGTTGTAGCTAGTCAGGAAGTGCAAATTTTGGTTTGTATCAGCTACTTGAAAGGAAATATTTTCATCAGAAACAATGACCGAAATAAATAAAAAATGACCGAATTTTTTCAAGTAATTTCGGACAAATGACCGAAAAGTCTCAGCGAAAAAAAAGCAGTCTTCATCAATGTCATCTCTACGTTCATTCGTGCTGGACGTGGCTTCTTTAGCGTTATCATCTCGACGCCTTTTGGAATTTTAAGAATGTACGAATAGATGTTTGACTTTGCTTCATGTTTAACTTTTCAACAATGAAATGACAACATCGCACGGTGCCCCAATTCGTACCCAGCAACAAGTTTGTGAGGAAAGATTTCATTTGTAAAAGGCGATTGTTTCAGTACGTCTTAAGTTTGTATGGGTTATTTTATTGTCATGTTCATTATGATGTCATATTCATATTCTCTTACGCTGACCTCGAACTGAAGTTTAATTGTGACGTAACCAAAGTGAGACCATTCGGAGAAAAGATCAAACGTGGCTTTCTCTCACCAGGAATTGCCAGCGTGTGGCAGTTGCCGTAGCAACAACAATGCAGTGAGTACCGCCTTTTTTTCAACGCAGCGTTGTCGTGGAATTGCTTTGTTCTGTCGGGTACCTGGCGAGAGACATAGCGTAAAACAAGACGTTGCGCTGCAATTGGTTGGATAATTCAGCGTTTAACAAAAACGGAAATAATTGTAACGACCACTTCGTAAGTCTCATGAAAACAGGGTGGGCGAAACATATTTTGCCACCCTCGTTTCACGGCAGGGTGGGCGCCTACTATGTGATGGCAAGTGATATCGTTTTTTGCTTTAATGGTTAGAAATAAAACAGTTATTACAGAAGTTATATACTCATAAATAACCTCTTGTTTAACTAACTGGTTTACTTAAGAGTGTGAATACGGTTCAGTAGTTTAAAAATTCATAATGATACATTAACATACTTAAACAAGAAATCAATTCCTTTAAAAAATGAGGACTCTCACAGAACCCCACTACTTGTTCCCTAGAGAGCCCTAAGGTTATGAGGTAAAATTCCATAAGAAAAATGTCCTTACTAATCGAGAAAGAGGATATTTTCAGTCGGGATTTATTCTGAATGGTTATTTTTTAGACGAAGTATTTTCCGTATGGATTTTTTCTGTATCAACTTTTACCAATTACCCTATTGAAGGGCATTGCTGCAGACACTGAGACACAGCACTGTTAGACAGAAGGAGAACCAATCATTGTGGAAAGAAACGGTATGGTACGGTATAAGCTGCAAACATTTATGATAAGCTTGCACTGCACAATAACACTTTTTCTTCATAAGATATTGAAACTACGCTACTATTTTCAGTTACTATTTTCACTAAAATCTACTTTGATGGAGGGAATACTGCTTTCTGTTTGTGCAGTGCTATTACTACAGTTCACCTGATAGCTCAATTGGTTGAACGCTGTAGTTTATAAATAAAAAAATAAACATAAAATAATAATCATGCTTTTATTTGCGCCCATTGCGATAACATACAGTACACTGCGATACAACAGACGACAGGAAGCAGCGAAGTGACATATAGTCTTCAAGTCAGCTGCTCCCCCTTAGTTTGGCTTGCCATTAAGTGTCTTTGCCAAGATACAGCCGCGTGCTCTGGAGCGGTGTCAAACCGACGTCCTTTCGAATGTCGCGCAGACGTTCTCACCACTCGGCTACGCAAGCTGACAAACAAAATAAAGATAAAGTGGTGCTGGTTTGACTCGTTTGTTGTGCAAGGGAGCAATGCATTTCAAGTACAGCTCTCCATCCACCAGGATCTAGATTCTCAAATCTATTGGATGGAATCATCCACAAACACGACTTTAATAACAACCAAACTTCGCTCTGTCAGTGTCAATCTTGGTGACTGGGTCTGTGCTTTGTTTTGTCTAGATTTTCAATAGATCTCATGAAGTCTTTAACTGATATTATTTTTTCCTTATTTTGTAAAAATTTAGTGCAATGAAAGGAAGTTGGTGAAACTTGAGTTTGGGGTAGCATTGGGGTCCCTGCTTAATGTGCTCTGTTTTGCTGTGACTTCTGTCTAGTACAGTGGTTCTTAATCTTTTTTGTATGTTTTACCCTTTTAACAAAGATGAATAAAAGATTTATCCCCAATATTATATATAAAATGGTGCTCATTTATTAAAAAATGAAAGTAAAAAATTTCATCAGTTATATTCAATGCGACGGCTACCCTCGCTTTTTGGCAACGAGTTGTTCAATGTCTGGTAAAGTAGTAGATAATGCACAACAAATATCGGATTCAACATGAAGTTGGTTTTGTGCTTTAGATTTGATAGTAGGCAATGCAGAGAAGCCGCATTTGCATAGGTAAGTTTAAGAAAACTTAAGGAGAATATTCAGAGCTTGAATACCGTACCTATCCTTGGATAGCAATTTTATATTTTAACCCAAAACTTTCCTAGGTTGCAAGAGTGAAACTCATCTTTTGCAAAAAAATCGTTTGTTAATTAGCCTATAATATATAAATTTTTCTATGATTGCTTCAGGAACATCTTTCACTTTACATACAAAAAAATTTTTCGCTACTTTCATCAAAATGCTGCTATATTTATCTTGGAAAAATATTGTTCAAACTCCTCCTGCAAGTTTTGAAGATAGCTGATGATGTCATCCTTCAAGTTTTCATTGAGATCATCTCCAGTTATCTGCGTCAAGCGGTGAAATGATATCTACAATACCAATACCTAAAGCAGACTCAATTTTTCTGTCCCATCAACTGATGTGGATATTTTGATTGATAGCTCATTATGCTCATATACCCTCCAAAATGAGGAAATTTACCCCCGCGGGTAAATTCACCCCAGTTTAAGAAATGCTGGTCTAGTATGTGTTTGGAGTTTGTGGGGAAGCAAACTCACTTACGTTTTCACAATTGAATAAAATTGAGGGCTTGAACAGGGGCACCAGAAGCAGGGGGGCAGATGCTCCCCCTGCCCTCAATTTTTCTGTGAATGGGGGGCAGTGGGGGCAAAGGTGCCATTTTGAGGTCACGTAAGCTACTGCACATTTTGCAATATAACAATTTCTGCTATTCGCTTTTAGCCTAATTATAATCTTTCATTTTTGCCTCGAAATAATATTCACGACACAAAATTCTGTACCGTATCACTGTAGGTTACATCATTATTATAACATAGCATGATGCCCTCCCGTGCCATTGTTATTTGTATATCGGACACTTATTGTATCATTACTCGATAATGAGCTGATAGATGAGCATTATCGCTATATCTTATCTTAAAACTTTAAAAAAAATTGGCCTTTCAGCAACAAAAGTGCCCTTTTTTCATGATCCTGCCTCCCCAGTCAAAAATCGTTCCGGCGCCCCTGGGCTTGAAATTGGACATTTAATAAATTAAACATATCCTGATTTACTTTATAAAATAATAGAACAATAACGCATCCATGACAACGTAGGCTAATACTAATAAGACGCCTGCAAGCTGCAGCTGTTTGCAGCAAATATGCAATGGCTGCAATTTTTTTTTTGAAAAAATACCGTTTAACTTCAGCTATCTCTTGATAACCGCAAAGTAAAACGTAATTTCCTCTCACGGGCAACGTTTTCGTTTCGTCATTGCAATAATGTCACACAAAATGAACAAATCACAGTTCACAAACAGGAATACAGTAGCCTTCTAAGACGTCTGTGACATCGCTGCCTGTGGTTAAATAGCAAATGTATTCGAAAATGAAATCTGCACACGGCACGTTATATCGACCTTTGCTGGAACCTTACCACCTCTCAGCTGGATGGAGCGAAATAGCAGATGGTCAATCGAACCTGCATTCTGAAGAAGGTTGAACCATCTCGGTCGAACGACATCACAAAAAGAACGTTTGCGCACGGTACTCTCAATATTTCGCAATGGATATAATCACAGAAGCGGAACGCATCAACAATTTTGGCCATTTTGGTTGCTTTATTTTTCATACAAAGGTTTTTAGTTTTTAGAGCCAGTTGATTTATTAAGTTAATTGGCTAACCATGAGCAGGGGCGCCGGACCCTCAATTGTTCTGTGGATGGGGGAACAAGGGGGGCAATGGTGCTCTTTTCAGGTCATGTAAGCTACTGCACATTTTGCAATATAACGATTTCTGCTATTTGCTTTTAGCCTAATTATAATCTTTCATTTTTGCCTCAAAATAATATTCATGACACAAATTCTGTATCACAGTAGGTTACCTCATTATAACATAGCATGATGTTCTTCCGTGCCATTGTTCTTTGTATACCGGACATTTGTATCATTACTCGATAATGAGCTGATAGATGAGCATTAATGCTATATGTTAAACTGCCGAAAAAGGGAATGAAAACTGAACTGAATATGTTATCTTAAAACTTTAAAAAAATGGGCTTTTCAGCAACAAAAGTGCCCTTTTTTCATAATCTTGCCCTCCCCCCCCCCAGTCAAAAATCGTTCCGGCGCCCCTGAACATGAGCTTCCATTTGCACCCCACACAATCAACCTGCTTTAACAGCTTAGCTTGTGTCTTATCAATTCTGTATTAATATTTTAAACAAAGATAGATTAGTCTACTTTAACAGTTTTCTTAGTTCCGATGTAAATTTCCAGTGTTCTCGCGTTATCTTGCAAATGATGGTGTCAACTTAAAAGAGAAATAGCTTTTGCAAATTTTGAAGTCATGTATTGTATTAAATGTCTAAATATAAAAAATTGCATTATGGAAGTCAAATGGAGCGGACAACGGGTACTGTACCAAAATTATACAGTACTCTGACGTACTACCTACACCAAAAGTAAAATTCTCTGTCTGTCGAATGGTCGGCCAAAACGCGATATACATAGTCGCTGAGGAATGAAGCATTTGTAAGCTAAAACGTTGAAAAGACGAAGAATTACGCATATGTGATTGAAAGATGCCGGTTGCAAGAATGCGTTTAGCTGATTGGCATACGATTTCTTAAGAGGCAAGCAGATTCCTAATCATACTTCAGGAAGCCCAAAGCACACTTGCCAAACTACATGAATTACTTGACTTACTGAGGTAACATTACATATATGCAACAGAACGATAATTTCAAGGCGGTAACAGGCGTTTAAGAAAAGTTGAAAAGACCTAAGGTGAAAATCCCGAAGCACAATTGTAAATTTCATGAACCTAGGGAAAGTTGAAAAGACCTAAGGTGAAACGCAGGGCGCTACATCAAACATAAATAACATGAAATAAGCAGGACAGTTGTAGTTTTCTTAGTGCAGTGTAAATGTGTAATGTAGCCTACTGATGCTGCATGATTAGTACCATAGTACGGTAGACTAGTCCAACTCTGCTCAAAGTATCGATTTTCTGCTCTTCCGTGACATTGTCTGAAGCTGTGCCGAAAAAGGGATGAAAATGCCCCCAACTGCTGATTTTCCAATGCAAAAAGAGTTGCAATGAAGGGTTTGGTTTATTTTTGAATCACTATCATGTGTCGTCTCCGAGCCGAAGTTTGGCTGTTATTTGCTTCCACACGTCACGTTCCTCCACTATACTCTATGCTTCTCTGAAGCTTGACAATTCAGCCCACTGTTTTACATCATCTCCCCAAATTCGTCTCCTTCTTCCACTGCACCTCTTTCCGTCTACCATATCTTCAAGAACCAATTGATGTAGGCAGGCGCGGATTTATGGGGGGGGCCAGGGGGCCCGGGCCCCCCCCGAAATGTTGCGAGGAATTATTGTTGAAATTCTATGTATCCGCATCAAATCGTTTGATATGCGTCTACACAACTGATATTAGTCCCACGGCAGACTTAACTTATCTGGGAGGGGGGGGGTAATTTTTTGTTATTATTATGGTTAAAATCATCCATCGATCAGACTCCTTTATTCCGTTATACAACTGTAAATGCATTTTAATAGCAACATTTGTTGGAGCTGACTCAGCTGAAACCAATGCTGAACCAAATGACGTCAGTTGAAACAATCTGAAACCTTGAATGGCTGTTTTATAGTTTTTAGCCTTCATTATAATTTCAATCAATTGCCGTCTATGCTTGCAAACATACAAACATCCAATTGGTCATGGACACTGCATACAGGGTTTTAAACCAGATTTCAAGTTTACTTTGCATGCTTAGCAATTTTTATTCAAGCAAAATGTATTTTTCAAACATTCACAATTGATGAAATGGCTGTTTCTTTTAATGTATATTTTATTTTATGGCATATCGTATATGTCGTAGTATAGTGGCGTAGCCAAGGGGAGGGGGGGTTACAACCCCCTCCCCCTTTGGCACGCGTGTGACATCACGATATTGAGAATAATGCTTTCAGTCTCTGTTTCTCTAAAATAAAGTTTTCCTAATTTTTAAACGAAACTGCATTAAAAGAGCGAGTTTTGCCAATACCAAACATTTAAATATCTCAGCCAGGAATTAGCAACAAGAAAACATAGAGACTTGGGTTTATTACCGAAAAATCCGAAGAAAACATGATCTTATCACCATTTTACAGGAATATTTATACCTACATTTTTGTTGAAAATGCTCCCAGAATGCACCAAATTCAAAGCAATTTTTCAAAATTTTCTGGGGGCTGCCCCCCAGACCCCCGCCGCTGGGTGTCGCATTTGGCGAAGATGCCGACGGGCTTCGCCCGCCGGCCGTAAAAACCCCCCCTTTCAAAATTCCTGGCTACGCTACTGTCGTAGTATCATTGTTAATATCTGTTTTATCTTTTTCTTTCTGTTTAATTGATTTTCAAATTTTCTGGCCCCCCCCGAAAAAAACTCCTAGATCCGCGCCTGGATGTAGGTGTCCTGCCGATCCTCGGGATTTTACATTTAAAAGTCTCGGGCCGATTATCTCAAAACATATCCTGTAAACTTCATCCTTTGTTTCGCTAAATCGCTTGCAAACGTTGAATCAATATTGGTCACAGCGGTAAACCATAATTTCTTCGTGGGAAAATTGTAACTTAAAGTTCCCGGATCCTTTCGTCTGCATATAATGACCGAAGAAACACACACTTGAACTTCTTTTCAAAAAGTGTATTTCTGTAAAAATTAGCCCACGGCTACCGAAAACGAGGGGGTGCAACGCGTACACCACTGAAAACTGTCACTACAGAACAGATTACTTGGATAAAAGACGGAACCTTTGTCCAGCTAGCAAGCACTAAGCCAACAGTTAAATGTGCGGCCAACTTTCAAACAATCATTTTACGAATGACCAGAATAGATAGCAATATCTCAAATTCACGTATGCAGTACTGTGACGCAATAATGAAAGACAATTATGAAGTCATTCCAACAGGTGTTTAAAGCTGATGTAATATTTCCTGTTTAAACAGGCCCAAACAGGCCCAAACAGGTTTGACACAATTCTTATGAACGCTGGTGCAATTTTGGCACATTTTCTAGCAACTTCCATGACGTAATATTCAGTAGACTTGAACGGTTTTATATGACGTTTGATTTGGTGAAAATTGTCGGGAACAAATATAAAGATGGCGCGTTTTGGTAACTAGAATCATGCTCGTGCTCTTCATCAACCAAGCACAGTTAAAGGGGTACTAAAGGAAAAACCTGGCTTGGCGATTTTCCACGTTCTTTGTGTTTAACTTGCTACCATAAAACGATTTTCAATAAAATTTTCCCCCATTGCGGTCTGATCAGCATTCCGCTCGTACTTTTGTCAGAGCTTTCAAAACCAGAATGGGCCTGAGCAGCGAAGCGTGCGACTGTACAGTCTACGCAATAAAAGACGAGCAATCCGCTAATCACGCAACAGTTGTTACTGCCGGCGATTTAACTGTAGGCTATGTAGCCTATGTATGTACATCAAAACATCAGATTTCAACGTCAAAACATCAGACAGTTTGCTCAAAACCTCAGATCTGATGTTAAAACATCAGATGTTGTAACGTGGCTTTTGTTATTGCTGTCTTTTGTGACGTATTCTCGAGCTGTGTTCGCACTTTTTGGTCATTTTGAAAAAAAATGAAAATAAATGAAACATTAGACTTTGGGCCTTGCCAGCGCCATTGAAAACAAATTTTTTTCGGTAATTTTTTTTGAAATGTATTCTTGAATGTTCAGTTTACGCATTTCAATGCTTAATTCCCATTTGAAAATTTCATTTAGTATAGGCCTACCATGTTTTTATCGCCTAAAAAGAGGACATGTTTCGCTAACAAGTAGAATTTTACGCTTGAAGAATCGTTTACATTATTTTAGATCATTACAGTAAGCCTACAGTAACAGTAAGCCTACGCAGCAAAAGTTACCGAAAAAAAACAAGAAAACAGATTGACTGAACGTTTAACTTATTTTTTCTCATTTTTAGTGCTTCCTTAAGACAACAAATGGTTTTAGGCTATATTATTAAGAGTCAGCAAAAAATAAAAAAAATACCTAATTTTTAGACAGTTTCAGTCAGACGGCCATGATCGCAAAAACCTGCAAAATGTGACAAATCAAGCACGATCTCTGGGTAGCCAAGCCTTAACTTTTTTCAACAAGGAATGGTCAGCCTTAACGAAATTGTTAAATTACTTGCAAGAAATACTGCATGATTGAAACAGTAGGCTGCACATAACCGTTAAGATGCTAAAAGCGGCGTGAACTAAAAAATCTGACCCTTTCCTTGCAAAGATGTAGGCCTATCCATGCCACGATTTCTTTTGCTGGAGGTTAGGTGTTATACACTTTGCACTTATAGACATTTGTTTCAAGTAACAAACGAACCAAACTGAGTTGGTAATCAACAATGTCTACAAGCTTTGTATCAATATGAAACGTAGCCTATGTAGGTAAAAGAATAATTTTTTGTGAAAATGTGATCATGGCCTTGAAAAACGTCGTTTAATATCTTACAGTGAACCAGGCAATGAACGTTCAACAACAGTTCCATAAAATGCGCCAATGTCTTGTAGAATTTATAAATCAGCATGTTACATTGGTAGCCTATACAAAATATTGTAGAAAACAAATAGCCTACAAGCCGTCGCTGAAATGTCATCAAGCAATATAATCCCGTTGAAAATATAAGCATGAAAACCCAAACTGTCAAAAAAAGAGGACATTTGAGCATTTTTTAGTGACCTCGGAGGACAGTTCATTTTTCTTAAAAAAAGAGGACAAATCCTCTTAAAAGAGGACGTATGGTAGCCCTAATTTAGTATGCCTTTAACAGGGGTTGCGTGAGTGAAACGCAGGTCCACTGTTAATATGAAAATAAAATTGATTTAAAACAAGACAAAGGGTTAAAACTAAACTTTAGCTTAAAGTTACAACTTGTTAAATCTTTCAATGAAGTTTCCAAATTCCATCCAAGGTGGCTTCACCTTCCTTAGCACGAGGTTCACTTTGCCTGACTTGGGGCTTACTGGAATTGGTCAATTTGTTTGTTAAATAGTTGAATGAGTCATGTGCTAACTATAGAATATTGCACGACTGCATAAAGCTTACATCAGCTCTTACTCAGCTCTTACATAAAGCTCCATGGGCTCTATCCAAAGGGGGGTGAGGAGGTGATCACCCCCGTACTTATTGGAGTGGTTGCGGTTTAGCAAAACCAAGACAAATTGAAAGTTGTTGTTGAAATGACTATGGCGATTTTAGCCCACTGTCCAAAAATCACCCCCGCCCCCCCCCCCCCAATTCTAAAAGTGGATAGAGCCCCTAATGATGGCAGACGTCAAATCCATGTAAAAATGATGAATTTTGCTGTCTGGGTTTGTGTTTAAAAATACTTGTGGACGAACTTTTGAGTGTCAGTTTCTGATGTTCAATTGAGCTGTTTTCGTTGATTCGATTAAAACACACATCATGTGTTTAAATACGAACGCTGCTATACGCTGCATACGCTGCTAAAACCCATAGTTAAAGCGTAAAGGTCAATTTTATGCTGAGAATGCACACAGCTGAGACAAATAAGTGGCGTATGAAACACGTTCAAACAACTGCTTTTGTAGAAAAATGCTTTCTAGGGCAGCTTGTTTGTAATATTTTTCGACCAGTCCTAACTTCTCTTGGAAACCTTTTTTTTCATGTTGTATTTTTCTGTTTGTTACATCACAAGACGCAAACACGCAGCAAACCTATCACATACCACTTGATCGTTTTTATGCCAAAGGAAAATTGACACCAAAATGCGAAAGTTATTGAAGCGTAACTGCAGTTTGATAACTTAGTAACTTTTTAGGATAAAAGATAAAAATTTCAAAAAGAGCAATTCTTTGAAAAATAGTCGTCCTGGTAATGGTAAATATTCTCCTTGGAAGCTATCACCTCACTAACTGGTTTTAATTTTTTAAATTTACCACAGAAATTTTTCAAGGGCTATATTTACCAGAGTGGATATTTTCCTAAGGAATTTTTATCGGGGATATTTACCTCAGTGCCGGTCTTTGGGATGTGCAAACCGTGCGATCGCACAGGGCCCGCAAATTAGGGGGCCCGCAATTTACTCAGAAAATGCAGTAATTTTGTCATTTTCAAAGGAAAAATTCAACAAGTGAATCCAGCAAAGGAATTCGCAACAAGAAAACATAGAGACTCAACGAATTCAACCTATTTCGTCGCCTGAATATTTCGTACCCTGAAAAGGTCGAGAAAAAAAAATGACATAGCCGAAATCGCTGATCGGAGTTGCCGCAAACATTTCAAAACTTCTCGATCTTTTCAGGGGACGAAATAAGTCGAAATTTAATTTTGTTACACGATTTCAGGGGACGAAATAGGTTGCATCCAGACTCAACATACTGTAGAGACATAGCTTTATTTCCGAAAAATGCCAAAGAAAGCATGATCTTATCCTTTTGCTATGCCACCGGACAGCACCATTTCACAGTAATATTCATACCTAAATTTTTGTTGAACATGCTCTCAGAATGTCCCAAATTCAAAGTAATTTTTCAAAATTTTCTGGGGGTGGCCCCCCAGACCCCCCGCCGCTGGTTGTCGTCTTTGGCGATCACGCCGCCACCGCCGCCCCTCCCCTTTCAAAGTACCTAGCTACGCCACTGAATTGGATTATTGTCATTGGGGCCCGCAAAAGCATATTCCGCACAGGGCCCGAAAAACCCTAAGACCGGCACTGTTTACCTATAGATAATAATCTAATTTCAGTACCGGAAAGATTAAGAATACAAGTGTTTAATTTACAGTAAAAAAGAATATTTTAGTCTTAACGAAACTCCACGAAGGACGAAATAGCCTAGCCTAAGTTAAAATAAACAAAAGTCTTCCTCGAAAACTTCATTTAAACTGGAAACAATCAAAACGCTATGATACTAGAATAGAACCCAGTGGTTGTCGGCTATGGTGGTGCATAAAGAAAAACGAAATTTAATTTCGGAAAAATATAAAACAAATTTGTATTGAAAACACGAAAGCCCTCTAATAATTACAGTTAATAGCATAATTCTTCAAAGAATGTGATGTAAGGCCGCAAGCCCAGAACTTTCTTTTGTCATAAAATTTATTTTGTGTTTCTATTTTCGTTACTAGCTGGGAGCAAAACAAAATTGCTTTCATTACCAAACCAAGAGAAAAATGTCAACATCGAAGAACATGCAGCCTAAGCAGGTACCATCAAGATGGGGTTAGCCTACTAAGTCTACTATTGTGTTGTTTCAGCAATAAACTTAACAAACATTTAGCTTGTTAGAAATTTTGTGTCTTTCTGATGAGTTTATGTGGCGAAGACGCTACTGCCGTTTCACTCATTGGCCGCAGTATCTTCCTTAAACTTGCAGTTAGGCCGACAGCATTAGCAGAGATGGGCAAGATCACCAAGAATAGGTGATCTTGAAGATCAAGATCAAGATCACCAAGAATAAGTGATCTTGAAGATCAAGATCAAGATCACCAAACTATGTGATCTTGAAGATCAAGATCACTTTTGTGTACTTGAAAAAAAAATGAAGTTTTTGATCAATGATGTTGCAAAAAATAATTACTATAAGCAACCTGGGTAAAGGTATATAGTCGGTATTGCTAACTTTTGCTTTTTACTACTCGATCTCTGGCCTAAGAATTGTAATAAGTTAGTGACTGTTGCCATTAAGCCTATCAATTGTTGACGTAGTTTGCGTAGAATCGCAACGTCACACCCAAGGCCGAGGTTAATTGCAGTAGGGGAAAGTGCCATAACTTGGATCACCTAAGGAAAAAGTTCCACAACTAGCACAAAAACTCACAAAATTTGAAAAACTTACTAAAATTGTATTCACAGTAACATCACACAGACATAACACAAAAATGAAACAGAAACACCAAAAGGTTAATTACTGTAATTATTTGCAATTAAAAAAATTGCTTGAGTGGTCCATATTAGGCGCCCTGTTTCCTAATTCGGACCACCCTGATTCTTAATATGGACTACCTAAATCATTACACAGAAACAAGTTTGCATTGCAATGTCTTTTGTTGGACACATATCATATTAACAGTGACTTAATGTTAGTAGTTGCCACTAACTGCTTTGTACAGTACGAGTTCTAAAAAAATGCCTCTATCTAGTAAGTAAACTTCAATTTTAAAGTGATCTTGATCTTATTGTTCTTCAAGATCAAGATCAAGATCACACAAAAAAAGTGATCTTAGATCAAGATCACCAAAAAAAAGTGATCTTGAAGATCAAGATCAAGATCACGCCCATCTCTAAGCATTAGTAATAATAATAACTACAACATTTATATAGCGCCACATCCACAGTGCAAACTATGCTCTTGGGCGCTGTACAATAGTGTACATGACAATGACAAGTAAGCATTTTTGCAAAAGCTAAAAACGCTTGAGCAATTGCATAACAAGCTACAACCAGGCATGGAGGAACCACGTGGGCCTGGACCTACCTACTTTATTTTTTGGGTGGGCCTGGCCCACCCACTTTTGAAAGCCAAATTTCTTTGAAAAGGTAGCGAAAACGGCAAATCAGAGAGGGAGTTCCAAAAAAGGCATTCACTCATTTGATCCACATTAGTTTGATTATCTTTGATAGCTCAATAATGAAATCCAATGTTCAAACTTTCTGTTGAGTCTACTATTGATGGGCAGCACCTGTGGGTGTGGTTGCATGTGATTGGTGTAGGGACAGTGGAATTGGTATTATAACTGTGTGTGTATTATTGCCTTTTTATTTGTGTGCAGGCTACATCGCTATAGAGCAATTTAAGAGCAATCCATCAATTAGTATAATTATTCTCTCTCTGGTCTCTATGGTTATTCTCTATGGTCTCTATGGTTAAAACAATGATATCATTATACATATGCACGTACTGTATAATGCTGCAGATTATTACTCCCATGTGGTATTATAACTGTGTGTGTATTGTTGCCTTTTTATTTGCGTGTAGGCTACATCGTTATAGAGCAATTTAACAATTTTGTAATTTTTTTGGCCAAAGCGGACTCAAAAATTAAAAATTTTCTGTTGTTGGCACGAAAGGCAATCATGTAGACACAATGTATAAACGATTTGAACTATTAGGAATGCAATTATGTTATGGAAGGTCTTGGAGGCGAAACCCCCCAGAAGTTGGATTGACTTTGACTACTGCGTCTCTGGGTCCACATAATTTTAAAACGGTTCCTCCACGCCTGGCTACAACCTTTTGTGGTTCCCTATATTTACATACTTCTTTATCTCCTAACCATAAAATATTGTTTGCTTCACGTGTTTGATCAAAAAGTTCACTCAATATTTTACGATCGTACATTCAATAAGAAATCTATTAGAAGCACCGGGGCAAACCGGGTGAACAACCTTTGATGAAAAAAAAATCACAAAAAATGTTTCTAGTGGATATGATGTCTCGTCTTTCAAGGGGTAGTTGTATGTAGGCTAACCGGTAATTCTCTTTGACATTCACTAAACATAAAGTTGCAGTATATATCTGCCATATAGCCTACCTTCTGTCAGTATAATCACAAACCTGGATAGTCAGTAATGCAAGTGAGCCTGAACGCCTTTTCGGTGAAAGGTTTGGATGCGGTGGGCTACGGCTTATCTGTAAAACTTTTAGCTCTAAAATCTTACAATGCACAAAACTTTAATTGTGAAAAAACAGTAATTTGTATATTAATTTGATATCTATAGCTCTTACTATGTCCTGCAGTTTTGTCGTACACAGTATCTGGAACTTGAGTTTTCAAAATAAACTTTTGGAAGATGAATTGGGCTACACTCAGGAGCGTAATTAGGAAGGAGGGGCAAATGGGGCAATTCTATTGTAGATACAATCGACTAACTGATTAATGGAATTTACAACAATAGCCTACTTATTTGCCCACTCCTCCTGAAATTTTTTTTCTAGTTACGTCCCTGGCTACACTGACACCTCCAAATAACTTATTTCGTCATATTTTATTTTACTACTGCCGTAAAGTTTACAAGCTTTTCATTCTGTGGACTCAGCATTATGATAGGCCGGGGCGCCGGAAGCGGGGAGGCAGGGGGGCGAAAGTGTGCCAATGGTGCCCTTTTGAGGTCATGTAAGCTACTGCACATTTTGCAATATAACAATTTCTGAAATTCGCTTTAGCCTCAAAATAATATTCACCAAACAAAATTCTGTATCACAGTAGGTTACATCATTATAACATACTGTAGTATGATGCCCTTCCGTGCCATTCAATTCAATTTATTTTTCTTTGTCGGAAAACAACAGCAATGATAAAGTTACCAATAGTTTACGGGAACAAAACCAACAAAAGGAAAAGGAGGCAAAACCACAGAAGTTTAAAACGTACATGCGATGTAAATTTAAAGGATACGTCGATGGAAGTAAATTTAAGCACGGCCACCAAACGTAACAGTTTAAACGACATGGATTAGTTGAAAGAATCAGTTGGCTCCACATACCTAAAGCAACTGGAGGAGTGGAGGTGTGCCAGTTTATGAAGCCATGCCGGGACGACTAAACCTTAGAACCAATACAAAAAAAGAAAAGTCAAAAACACGAGCATTTAAGAATAAACGAACGGTGAGCTTATAATACAAAAAACTATGTAGGCCTACAGTGTTTCGCTTTTTGTATTGTTTTTTGTATACCGGACACTTGTATCATGACTCGATAATAAGCTGATAGATGAACATTATCGCTATATCTTATCTTAAAACTTAAAAAAAAGGCCTTTCAGCAACAAAAGTGCCTTTTTTTCATAATCCTGTCCCCCCAGTCAAAAATCGTTTGGGCGCCCCTGATGATAGCCTACCAATACACGAGTTCCGTAGACTCGGCATTATAACATCAATGCACGAAGTGTGTACCACAGATAAAGAAGCCTATGGAATGAAACTGAAGCATTCATTGCGTAACTCATAAAAATTGTTCAAAAGCTGAAGCAAGTAGCTACATACGGCACTGAACAAAGTGCCACATTGCAATGCAGCAATAAATTCTACAACAATTGACATACACAAGGTACTGCCAAAATTTTGGACGTTTGATCTAGCCATCCAATTGACATTGAAACAACAATATTGACCCATCAGATTGCTTGTTGACTTATCTAAATGTGTTTTTCGTCTAAATTTGTTTGCAGCGTCATCTGTTTATTGTCATCGCTTTTAAATCAACTCTGTGTCATCACAGTGGATCAGTATCCAGACAGCAGAATTCGTCATTGTTATATTGATTCAACGTCTGCAGACGTTGAATCAATGCAAAATCACGGATTTTGCTGTCTGGGTAACAATCAAAGGTAGTTTAACTCCATTAATCCTGCTGTGCCCGCGTTTGTTTTAATAACCAATAAGTTGCAGTATCACATACTTTTCTGTTGGGCGGGGCACATAACAACAACAGCACATGAAACCTACGGTACGCTTAATGAAAAGCACGAAGCATCATTGACGTCAATTTTCTTCCTATGCCTTGGTGAATTAATTCAAAATTACAGTTAAAAAAAAGCTAAGTTTCAAACAAAGAAAAAGTTATCCAACTTTGCAATTTAACTTTTCATTGACTAAGCAATTACTGCCACAGGTTTTCCATTGTTGCGTTTTTTTTCCAGCCTTTTATAGCTAAAGGTAAATGATGACTTTGAAATTTCCTGTGAGTTGTCCAAGGAACAAGGTCGATTACATACGTACCGTAGTTTATTTACGGCTTGTGCATATAACTGTACGTAATTATAACAATGCACATGTCATGATTACAGCGCATAACTCAGACAGCAAATCAATCGTTTTTTCAATGTAAAATACGCTTGATTTGTTATCTGGGGACAGACAGTAGAAGGCAACGAAAAGACTACGCATGTTAGCCGCTACTGATTCGGGATATCTAAGTGTCTTGGCTTTGTACTGCCGTTTGCTGACGAGTGGTGTTGAACCACCGTTTATCGATCGCGTACAGGCACTCTAATTGTTCAGCCACAAGGCTGACAAAGCTGAGAAGTTAGAGCGCTACAATAAATCGGTGATAAGTCGGTATATAGTCGGTATGAACTCATTTGCAGTTTAGACAAATTTACTTTCTCGGGAAATGTAATATCTGCCATCAGTAGCATTGACGGGGAGGGAGGCCATAAAAGAAAGGGTACTTTTGGACAAGGGCCGACATGATTTTTAAGCCCATAACCTTTTCAAGGGGCTCAGGAGCTTGAAGAAACCCACGCGTATTCTTTAAATATAGCGCGTGTGTCCAAGAAGTGCCTTTATTGGGATCCCTAAGTTTTCATTGGTATTGGGTCCAAATTATCCTCTAAACGGCCCTGTCTGTCCTGTCTGTGTTGCTAGTTGTGAGTGTTGAAAATTGTTTTGTCAAATTATTGGGTATTGACGTAAGTGGAAAAGCCTCTTTATTTCCCTCGTGCGGATGTCGTCGAACATAAATTCTCATTTTTTTTGCCTCGCTCCAATTCCAAAGCAAATTAGATTGACATTTTCGAAACCTTGTGAGGTTCAATTTTGCAACCCGCCATAAAGTGGGAATACTTCATAAAAACTTTAGTGAGTAATTGATTCGAAAAATAAGAAAAATTATAAAATGAAGAAACATCCAAGACAAAAATGCATTGACGCAGTGAAAATTTGATGAGCCGACTTGCCAACTTTAAAAAGCTGCCATAATGTGTTAAAAACAACCTACTGTACCTAATAGTTGAAAATCTTTCAGAAAGAGAAAGTTGTACAAAAATAAGGACTGATTATACCTTATTGGCGGCGCAAACGGCGCAACTTATTTGTCTACCCCAAACGCGAAATTGAACACTCGGCAATGATGGGGCGACTTCCTGGTCAAAGGCACCGGGGGCGTCCACGTTTGGAAATCTTCAAAAATCTTTCAACATGGACAAACCAAAATTTTGAAACCCTAATAAGAACTATAGACAATCGATCGTTGTGGAGACTCACGGTGGCCGACGCCTTATTCAGGCATGGCCGATGATGATGATGATGATACCTTATTGCGCCATTACGTTTTCACACCTCGCATGATCTATTTTCTCGTACGCCGTAATGGTGTAAGCCACCATCTGTAGTTACCGCTGTCGGATAGCGAGTCATCAGTTGTCACAGCTAGATTTTGAAATATCACTTACAGTCACAAGTTCACATGCAATTAAAAAAGTGGCTGCTCGACACTTGCCCAAACATTTAGCCAGAGTCACCGCCACTGCCCAAGGGTGGTAAACGGCAGAGCCCCTCGACCCCCGAAGTAGCGAAGAAGAAAAAGTGAACACAAAGAAGATGGAAGTAAAAGATTTTCTAATCGCGATTTTCATTGGATATAGAGATTTCAATTGAAGGCTGCATGAACATAGAAGCACTTGATCTCTTTTTGAGTCATAATGTTGAAGCCAGTAAAGTAGTGTTAGGCGACTTGAGTTTAATAGTAAAAGCTTTTTTCTCGCGACTCATCGTACTTGACGCTTTCATATTAATTGTCGTATTGATTAGATTCATAACACTGATAACAGCTACTTCGGCGTCGCTAATGGCATTTCGAAATTGGCAAACAGCTCTATAGATTTGACAAAAAACCTCTCCTGGTTACAGCCATTGTAGCCACAATCGACTAAAGCCTTTGAACAGCATTGAAAGATAGAGGCAAGGTTTTTGCAGCTCAACGCAGCAGAAATTATCAAGTCAAATAATCGAAACAAAAACGCAAACGTTAGACATGGATAACAAATCTTCAGCATTTTCTACGTTTGGAAAATTCAATCGTGAACCAAGAGGGGTTAAACACCGAAGCAGTGCAAGATGCAGAACTCATCCGTTCTTTGCAAAAGACTCTTCAGAAACAACCATCAGACAGAGGTCCAGTAAAAGAAAGTCTGGCGTAAGTTTTGTATTTGTCGCTATTTTTTAAATAATTGCATCTTTGCAAAGAGACATTATAGTTCAACCAGACCTGCCAATTCAAAATCTATTGACTGAAATTATGTGTATTTGTGAAATGAATCCCAGTGAAAATTAACTTCCGCACGGTTTTTAAGCTGGAACTTTACGATTGGGCTATATTCCGTTTGTTATGTAAAACCGTTAGTCGGCTGTGCAGCCGAGTGGTGAAAACGTCTGCGCGACGTTCGAAAGGACGTGGGTTCGACACCACTCCAGAGCACGCGGCTGTGTTTAGGCAAAGACACTTAATGGCAAGCCAACATATATGGGGAGCATCTGACTCGAAGACTATTCCGTATGTCACTTCGCTGCTTCTTGTTGTCTGTTCTATCGCAGTGTACTGTATGTTGTTGCAATGAGCGCAAATAAAACAACATGATTATTAATATTAAACCTTTCATCCCACAGACTGCTCATAGTGCTCATCCTGATTCGACTGGTTTGGTTTTGAATCTTTATCCTCTGACTGACAAAGCCTTGATTGGTTATTCCTGGTAGTTTCGCATACTTGTAGAGGCTTTTGACGCAGGGCCGGTTACGGAGATTGGCAGAGTGAAATCTCCGATTGTTGAAATGTTTTTACCTGGGAATTATTTCATTCATTAGGTGCCGCTGAATGGAGAGCAGTCCTTAACGTGCGTTGCTCAAGCGCACACCCCGAGAGTCGAACCAGCGCCGCTTGATCTTGAAGCTTCTTCGTTCATGTAGTCCAGTGGTTCCCAACCTTTTTGTTGTCACGAACCCCTTTAAACAAATTATTAATTCTGCGGACCCCTACCTAAATTTTGCCTGAAACTCAATTAACATACTATTGACTACTGTAATAATTATGCTACTCAACTACTGTACTGTGTCAAATTGCATTGCCGCTATGACTCCTGCGGCAAATATCAGGTTAAACAGTTGCTCAAATAAGAAAAGGAATGAATTGTTCAAGAAATGTCAGCAGTATTTGAAAATTAAGGTGACCCAAAGTGCCATGTCGAAACTTAATTATGAGGTAAAATTTGGTTGCACGCATGCTTTCTATTACGTAATAGACGAGCCAATCCTGATTTGACTGTAATCGACATGCGTTGTGGAAGATGTAGTTTAATAAGGTCAATGTGCACACTGTAGGCAGCAGCATAGATTTATTTTAATGCACACCGCACCGGTACAGTATATTTTCGCGGGCTTGAGCTTGATACATTTCCATTTAAAGAGACAAATAAAAGTAAAAAGATCGCTTTTCGTTTTTTTCCAAAATTCATCAAGGTAATCACGGACCTCCAAATGCTTTCTCACGCACGCCCAAGGGGTCCGCGGACCCCAGGTTGGGAACCACCAATGTAGTCACTCGCTAACCAACTGAGCTATCGGGGCGGACTACTACGGACTGAACAGTAAGGTTGAGAAAAAGCACAGGAATTAGGTTGATGGGTGGTAGATTCTTTTTCGTATCAGATGTTTCAAAGCTTCACAATTCAGTATGTATTTATTGTGGAAACATAAAATATATAACGTAGTAATCTTTATTTATTAGAAGTTGATCAGATATTAGATTACTTCCAATAGCACCTGTTCCTCTGGGCTCTTATTTGTCATTCAATTTCTCTTATTTGTCCGAGATCGATCGAGCACCTTGTTCAAAAATCAATTGAGAAACGGAAGACACTGCAATAAATCCTTGCTCTAATGTTGTTGTGCTGTTGTACGGATACCAATGCAATTGAACAGTCATTTCCGCTCATTTGAGTCAACTTAGATTCAGTAGTTAGCAAAGTATTGACCAGGAAGAGAAGGCCAGTTAAATATAAATGCAGCTACATTTGAAGGTCAAGGCTTCAGCACAATCACAATCTAGAGTCAAAGTTGCTTCAAATGAGATTTTAAATGCAATAAAATTAAACAAAATGCAGCAGTTAAGTTTGGCTTCAAGTCATTATTGAAGAAATTATATTTCCGTGGTCAAAATCCATAATTTTTACATTGATTCAACGTCTGCAGACAGATTTCGCTGTTTGGGAACGCATGGCCAGCAGGATAAAGGAGTATTGTGTGAGCGTAATGTTTCATACAAGGCTAAAGTCAGACCAACAAATCATGTCCGATGAGGTTTTATCATTAAGCTGCAGTGGCCAATACCCAGGGTTTCTCGCTCATTTTTTACAATATGAATTAAACAACAAGACGAGGTGATGTTAAAATCAACTACAACGATTAAAGTTTGTAAAACTACAGCTCACCAGTTTCAAATTATTTAAATACCGATTTATCATTGAGATCGGAGCCGCATACTAAAGTTGTTGGGGTTTCAATGTTATTGTGTAAACTACAGGCATCTGTAATCTACTCTATGGCAACATGGTTACTTTTTCTGAACTTAGACTCAGAGTGCACCAAACTATCGATCGGACTTTAATATCATCAGGATAAACGTGAAAAAAATATTAAAATAAGTTTACATCAAATAATAATAGTTACTACTTTCTAGTATATTTGATGTGATTTGCTCTGCTTGGCTATTTGCTTGGCATTGAGCACTTTTTGTAGTAATAATAAATATAGTATTTATTGTCTTTATTATATAGTATTTATTATATATATTATAGTAATAATAGTATTTATTGTCTAAAATAGGTTTAAATAGTCAGTAAGAATCAATTTCAAAATATTAGCATATAATCGCTTTTCTTAGATTTTCTTACTGCATTTGAAAGCATAGGCTATTTATTCAAATAAAAAGAAAAAAACTTATATTAAAATGTTTAACTTTCTATATTATGAAAAAGCATATAGCCGATGTGTCTGAATTGCTTACACCTTAGGCCTATACAGGAAGAAAACGAAGCAACAAACTGATCATTTTTTTGGTTATTGCTTGTCTAATCCTGATAATTGTAGGCCTTCTTACTCTGTTGTAAAGAATTGTTAGAAAACAGAGAAAATTCTTACATCACATATAAAGTGTAGTAATATATTACAACTTTCTATTCCACGTTATTCTTTAGATTTCATCTGTCTTTGTGGACTTGGAGATGCGACGGCCGATTTGCGCCATAATTGTGTCGCTCTTGGCCTGTTTAGGGGGAATTATCGTTTTCTGGTTATTTGGGAAGCAACGCATTGGGATTGGAATATTGCTGGAAACAAGCGGTCTTCTTGCGCTGTATGCTTCTGCCTTATACATAAGAAGACACCGAAGAAAATTAGCGAAAAAGAATGCAACTATTTCACTTCAAGCAAAGATTAAAAAGACAAATTCCGAACGACAACCAGGGTACATCTATGACCCCTTGATGATGCGTACCCCAACGCATCTTTATTATAGAAAGTGCAACGAGTTTTCGAACTTTACTGGTTGCACTTGTGATCGAACTGAACACTCAACCTCAGACCAAAGCAGATGGCATAACCACTGACAGTTCAACTCCCTCGTCAAAGCATCGCCAGAACAGAAGAACAAAATGTAAAAACTAAAGCAGTGGCCGAGTGGTTAGCGCGTTGAGATCGCAGTCGAGAGCCTGCATGTTCGACTCCAGCCACCCGCACTTGCTGTTGTTTCTCTGGGCAAGAAACTTTACGATAATTGCCTCTACCCAGTGATCGATTTCGAGTAATGGGTAGTACCAAATTTAAGTCATAAGTAGAGTAGACAACAGGAAACAGACATTGCAGTCGGCTGCAGCGTGGGTCAGGTGTACGTCGGAAGGCGTACACCGATGCATAGCGCTCAAGTCCGCTTTCCCGCAATGCAGGATAAAGATAACAAAAAAAAAACGCTTTTGCTACATTTTATTTGGACCTTCTTGGCTCTCTTTTGGACCTAAAAGGTGGTCAAAGGTCCCATTTTATATCCATGTCTCTTTTTTTGACCTAGTCTCCGAACATTTTATCGCTGTTTTATGGTTAGGCTTACCCAGTCAGTGAATCATTTCGTTATATCATATTCAACATTAATAGACGTTAAATAAGTATAAAATATATGAATTGCTGATTGGGTAAGACCAAATAAAACTCGATTTTTAGTATTACGCTTCACTGCATGGTTAAAAACTATACCTGCTGTACCTCATGCAACTACAGTATTGGACTTGTTTTCCCCGTGAAATTGGCTGATTGTCTCAAGTATGGCAACCTTTATAGAACTTGGGGGGGCACCTCCCACGTTGTTGTCTTGCCTCCCCTCCCCAACATAAAGTGTGTTTTAATGCTATTACAGCGTTTTAATCTATGTTAAATGAAGTTTGTCCCAACAGTTGCTTTTGCAGTTTTGCTCCAATAAAATTGTCTTGCTGGCTACGTCACTGCTTTGTAATCTAAGTCGATACATGTGCACAGTTTTAAATGCATTCTGTAATCATCAGTGGGAAATAACACAGACTTATGATAAGTAGGCAAGCTGCTAGGACAGTAGTTTTCACAGTTGGGATAGCTTACTTTGATTTAAAGCCACAAATCTCCCATGCAGCAAAGCTTGTCATTTTGCTATGTGGGCAGGGTCGTAGCCTACGTATGTTGTAAGTTTTCAAGACCAGAGTTTAATTATTACTTCGTAGATTTGATTGTGATGCAAGGCATTAAGTAAGCTGCGATAACATCAAAAGATTCGTTGCTATTCGCGTTTTGCTGTAAACTAGTTCGGTTTTTTCATCAATTGTTTTTGATTTTGTGCCAAATTTGTGTCGCTTACTTCTACTCGTATTGTTCTCATGCAATTTGTACATGCTTGCTATGGCAATAGTAAGAAAAATTAAACTTTTGCTTGTACTTATTTACCATAACAGTTAATCTATGATGTTTTCATGTTCACAATTAGACATTACTCGTATTCTCTGAATGCAAAAGTAAGATCCTTTCATATGATTAAGTTTTCATTTCAACAAACAAAATCGGATCGTGAACGTATTTATAATATTTGATGCTTGATTAAACCAAACTAAAAAAAGAGAATGAAACTAAATCAAGAAAATAAAGACAGCTTTGACAGAAGAAAATCCTCATTATGTTCTTTCCTCGTATTGAGAGTTGGATACAACGCTTCATTCCATTGTTCTCGATCATGAGCTGGTTTGGTTGGTTTTGAATGCTTATCCTCGGACTGCCAAAGCCTTGATAGGTTATTCCTGGTAGTTTCGCATACTTGTAAAGCAGTGGTTCCCAACCTTTTTGTTTTAGACAAATTATTAATTCTGCGGACCCCTACCTAAATTTTGCCTGAAACTCAATTAACATAGGCTACTATTAAGTATTGTAATAATTATGCAACACAACTACTGTACTGTGTCATATTGCATTGCCGCTATGACTCCTGCGGCAACAGTTGCTCAAAAAGGAAAAAGAATAAATTGTTCAAGAAATGTCAGCAGTATTTGAATATTAAGGTGACCCAAAGTGCCATGCCGAAACTTTTTCAACGTAAGCAAATTTAATGAGAGGGTTGTTGTTGCCTTTCCTGAACTAAACGACTGAACTGTGGTTGAGTTTTTGACAATGCAACACGCATGTCATCTTCAACGTCCAGGCGATTTCGATGTTTAGTTTTTATTGTAACAAGATCTGAGAATCCTGCCTAAGTGGTTAAGGTAAGTGGTTATGAATGGTAACAAAACAATAATCGCTTGCTTTGCCAAGAATGGGTAAGTTTGCAGTTGTGAGCACCAACATTCTTCCACAGTTTTTAAATGAAATTCAATGCGTAATAACTCTTTTGATCTCAAATCAATTAGGTCATCTTTACTGAGATCGTCATCGCTAATATTGTTGAAGTCAAAAAGAAAAGGATTTCGAATCAGGGCCGGATTTAGCTGATGGGGGGCCTGGGGCACTTTTAGATCGGGGGCCCCTCCTGCAAAAAACCGCCTCTGCGTCTACAGTAGCATCAATCCAGCACTGCACATCATTTTGCAGAAACTTCAAAGGCTGAAAGGAAGAAAAAATAACACATAACACAACATTTTTTCCACGTAGGGGGCCCCTTCTAAAGTCGGGGGGCCCGGGGCACCTGCCCCCTCTGCCCCCCCTAAATCCGGGCCTGTTTCGAATCCATGCTTCAACTCCGTTTGGCAGGTGTTCTTAAATTAAAATAACTTTGAAATGAGATTTGCAGGGTTTCCAAGTGTGCGCAAAATTTTTCTCTCATAGAGATCAAAAGAGTACATTCTCTTTGAGTTTCATCCATCAAGATAAGATCTTCTAACATTGGAAATTTGGCGTAATTACCTGCTTCCAATCTGCGTTTCCAAACCGGCAACTTGGCTAAAAACGCTTTCAGTTTTTTAGCTGCATCAATTATTCTCACACCTGGTCCTTGAATGCCACGATTAACATTGTTAATATGACCGAAAATATCGGCTAAGTAGGCCATGCCGTGTAGAAAACTTTTACTTTCAAACAATTTTGAGATGGGACTTCCTTTTGCTTTCAAAAGAGTTGATACCTCATTATTAGCTGCTGCAGTCGTTTTAAAACTTCTCTAGATAACGAACGTACCTCAGAATGATGCAAAAGCACTTCGTAATCTGACCCTACTTCTTGACAGAGCACTTTAAAAGTATGGTGGTTTGCAGCTCTGCTTTTGATGAAATTAACGACTTTCACGCAAATCGTCAGAATTTCTTTGTGACTTGCTGATAAAGTTTTTGCTGCTAAGGCGTACCTGTGCAAGAAGCAATGGGTAACAACTACACGAGGAGCTTCGTTTTTTACTAAAGCAGCAAATCCGGGTTTGTTCCCAAGCATAGCTGGTGCTCCATCCGTGCATATAGAACAAAGTTTTTTTTTCCAAATTCATCAAGGTAATCACGGACCCCCAAATTCTTTCTCGCGGACCCCCAAGGGGTCCGCGAACCCCAGGTTGGGAACCACTGTTGTAAAGGCTCTTGACTCAGATCCGGTTACGGAGATTGGCAGAGTGAAGATGCTTGTTGTCCAAAATAAAAATCAAGTTGAAAGAGCAAGTTATTTGAACAAATCAATACCGTACCTCGGGTGTCTCATCACTCAAGACAAAAGATGCATTTACAAAGTAAAGAGAAGTTCATGCGAAATGGTTCATGCGAAGAAGTTCAATGGTTCATGGTTCATGCGAAAAAGTTTATAGTTCATGCGAAAGCTGCATTTCAGAATTGTTGTAAAAAGATTTAAGAAGAGGCTTACGTATGCAATTGAAACCAAGCTGTCCATCATGCTTTGTAGAACCAATTATAACGTATAGGCTACTGGCTACATATAGCACTAAAAGTAGAACTTTTGTCAACGAAATCCACAAAAAAAATAAATGCTTTTCAACCCTGATGCTGCAGAAGAATATCAGAGATACAAAAAACATGACGAATGGTGAAATTAGAAACATAATTGGAATGCAAGACAGATGGGCAAAAAATGATATAGCAAAAGAGAAGATGATGGCCAGCTAAATCTATTGGTTGATGATAGTATAATAGAAGGAAAGATATGCAGAGGAAGAAAGTGAAGACTTGAACACAGCAATGTGCTGACTCGCCGAGCATCGAAAAAACAAAGAGAAGGGCGAAAGATCGCGATTTGTGCGAACCAGTTGTACAACGTTTGGCTCAGTGATGACACATTTTAGTATGTTTTTTTATAGCGCTGTATCGCATCGCAAATAGGTTATACGTTGTTTCTCAGTGCTTTACAAAGACAGTGTCAGTGCAGTCGTACGGAGACGCAGCCGAATAGGCTACAACATTATTCTTATTCTGAATCTATTCCTTTTGCTGAGTGTCAAGAAGAAACAAGATTCAAACAGTTTTTAGTATGACCCGACAGACTAGCCAACCCATTCTGGCATGAACACATTAACCGCTAAGCCATCGAGTCGATGATAATGTTTTTAAAGCTTTGTGAACAAGCACACCGTTATATTAGGTGCAGGCATGACTGCTGTATCAGTTAGCCAGCATACACCACGTTATCTAGCCTTGTTCAAATTCAGATTAAAAAGATTAATATTTTTATTACTTTTTATCTCTCGAGTCTCGTGCAGTCGATTCTTCAAGTTTCGGTTCTTAAGAATCCTCCGCATTGCTTCTTCAACTGGGAAAACTTGTAGCGTAGTTTTTTGGGAACAAATTTGCTTCCAAATTAAAAAGAGCTATGAAAAACTCATTTGACAAAAGTAGGAACATTCCTTAAAAAAGTTACTTTTTAAAATGTTGCCATTGTCGTACGTATGTTTAATTAAGCGATAGACTTTGATTTCCTTTCCTAACAGTTGACTTCGAATGACCTTTCTAATGTTGCCGGAACAACGGAGTTGCGCGTCCGGTAATGTACTGTGCCTATTGCAAACGGACACAGCGACGGCATCTACATATTGTGACGTAAGCGCAACTAAATACTGCACATAAAGGAAACAATGTTTGAGTCGTCTGTGCACGTTGAATCAATGTCAAAATGACTAATGTGTCGGCAGATGTTGTCTCCTCAAATGAGCATTTCAGCCACAATGCTAAGTTGTGATTTTCCTGGGTAGCCCGTAACGTTGACAGGTGGTGTCCAGGGGGTGCTTTTGGACTTGGGATGGTTTTCAGGGCCAAGTAACCACCTCAGATTCTTTGGATATTTTGCGCTTTTCTTAGAAGTGTTTTGATTTGGGTCCTGAGGGTTTTATTGGTTCCAGGTTCAAATTATCGACTTCTCAACGGTCTTTGTGGTTGGCAGGTGAGATCTTTTTGTTTTTCATATCTTTATCCTGCATTGCGGGAAAGCGGACTTGAGCGCTATGCATCGGTGTACGCCTTCCGACGTACACCTGACCCACGCTGCAGCCGACTGCAATGTCTGTTTCCGGTTGTCTACTCTACTTATGACTTAAATTTGGTACTACCCATTACTCGAAATCGATCACTAGGTAGAGGCAGTTATCGTAAAGTTTCTTGCCCAGAGAAACATCAGCAAGTGCGGGTGGCTGGAGTCGAACATGCAGGCTCTCGACTGCGAGCCCGCGCTAACCACTCGGCCACTGCTGCCGATCAACTTAGTCACACAGAGCCTGCGCGACGCAGGCGAATACAGATGGGAAATAAATGATAGATAGATGTTTATTGACTGCTGCGAAAAAAGATGTGAGATAAATCAAAATACAATGTACAGTAAAACTGTTGAAAAGATTGCAATTAAAAAAAGAAAATGATGATAACATCACAGCAGCGGAAGGCTGCGAAGTGACCATTCAAGGTCTTCAAGTCAAGCAGACACCAAATGAAGCTATGTGTGCGAACAACCACACAGCGACAAAGCAGAAATGCACGATTGCGTGAATCAATGCAACGAAATCATACGCGAGTAAGATAATCAACTCTTGTGACAAGTGAATGGCCACAGCATGCCAGAGCAGTAATTACTCGAAATGGGAAGAAACTGTTACTTCACAAAAACACATCGCCAGCAATTTTAGCACAAATGTATGGAATTTGTCTGGAAGCAATTTAGCACAAATCATTATCATAAAGATTATCACTATTTTCTCAAAAGAAATATCTAGGAAATTGTGGAAGTGTTGTTGGTCTAGCTGTCATGAGTGCCACGTAAACTACAACACAGACGACCACAATGCAGAGTGGACTTAGTTACCTTTTACGGCTTTCCCTTTTACGTCGTTTCAATGTCGCTAGCAGTAGAAATAACATGTGGCGTGCAGTGGCCTACAACTCAACAAAAGTTATGTTGTTTCACCATTCTAGCACGTTTACGACGTTGAAAAGATATAAAAACAACGTTTGATGACTGACCAATCAAGATAATTCAACAACTCTCTTCAATAACCCGCCTGTAGACGTTGAATCAATGTAACAATTGATTTGCTATCTGGGAACTTGATTTCAAATCTTTCCACTCAAATATACGATCAAATTATAAAAGATGACGAAATGTCTATGACGACTGTCTACTTTCTGACGCCGTTGTTACGTCTGGTTGGCTTGTTGCATCATCAGAAGTTCTTTCTGAAGAGTGGGATCAATTAGAGAGGGACCAGCTGGGGTTGGCCTGGACGATCGTTCCGCATCGGTGACCAGCGTCAGCTGTGACGTAAAACACGCGTTGTCATAGTGACGCAAGCATTACTCGATCAAGCTTGCAACTTGGAATGATTAACCTAGACATCACATCAGTCGTTTTTTTACATTGACTCAAAGTTTACAGGGTTGATTTGCTGTCTGGGAACCCACAAATACAAGCAAGAGACGAGCATACTCGCTCAGGTTTCATGGTCGATTTCTTGGTAGCGCAACATGGGCCAGAGAAATCTTAAACTCCCTACATGTCAATTGTTTTTCAGTTTAAAAACCATCCGCCAAGAGCGGCCTTTACGTTAAATCAATGTAAAAACGACTGATTTGCTGTCTGGGTGCTTGCACAGGTTTCGAACCACTGAAGCAGACTCGGTCACCGAGCCTGTAAATTATTTCATCAACTCGGTGCCGTCGTTGAATGGAAAGCTGTTGTTAAAATCATCGCTCAAGCGTACACACGAAGATTTAAACCAGCGCTGCTTTATGACGTGTCAATATTTCTTTCTTGTACAGGGCCGAGTGCTTCTCCATTTATCTATCCCGTAGAGATACTTGACATTTGGTGGTTCAAACGCTCCAAATGCCAAACACTCACCTTGTTGAAAACCCCTTTCGAGAAATAATCTGCAATCACTGAGTACCCGTCACGTGACGCTTTCAATTGTGACGTGAATTGGTCGTGGAGGGCTGTGCTGCTTGTTAGCGCCTGTTGGTAGAAGGAAAAGTTATGAATTCTAAAAAATGTGATTACAAGATTATGGTTCGGAGAATGAGGGGTTCCTCTGGCTGGCACATGGCAACAACACATGGCAGTCACAACTCAGATAGAAAATCAGTCGCTTTTTACATTGATTCAACGTCTGCAGATGTTGAATCAATGTAAGAAACGACTGATTTACTGTCTGGGAATGTACCACTGTATGACTATGAATGTGCAGTGTGGACACCCAGAGAGACACAGTAAGCAGCCACAGGTTGACAAAGTTGCCTTGTTCAATAAGGTCATTTGCAAGCGACGGTTTCGGGTCGCTTAAATCGACACAACCTTCAATGCTGTCGCTGTATTTCATTGCAAGAATGCCGCATTTTCCAGTCTCTTTCAAAACGTGACGACTATAAAGAATGATTGCCTGCGTCGTAGCAGTGATCGCAACGAATTCACCTCACTCATATAATAGCTTGGCAGGCATCACCGCTTCGCAAACAAAGATGAATTTTTAAGTGCAAACTCCTTGTCTCACCTGCTCTTGCTCTCGAAGGTCCTCCAGTATCTTCCTGTTCTTGTCGGCGCAAGTCGGGCACTCCTCCTCATTGTCAACGTAGCTCTCAAAGCAACTGAGGAGAAATGAAGATGTCACCACGCAAACGTCACAATGATGTCATTGATGGGTTGAACATCCCACAATGACGTCATCGTCTATTTGAGTAGCAAACACGAAATTAAATGTTCAGCAAACGCTTCGAAAACTAGAAGGGAACCACCAAGTTGTTGGACATGACCTTTGTTCTCTGCATCTTGGGATCTGAACTGTTTACTCAAAGTTGACCAAGCAATTCAAATATTTTGTACCAGAGCATCGTCAGTCATCTGATAACTACTCCAGGACCTAGATCGTTACATTGTCGAGGTGTGGAGGAGGGTGCAGCGATGACTCCTGTCAGGCGCGGCCAACACAGGGTCACCCAAGTAGGAACGGCTGCGGAGGAGATGCCAGACTAAAAACGATCCAAATCCGACGCTATGAATATCTAATAACTGGTAACCATGACAACGATTAAAAGCGTTCATATGAAACGTTTCGCCTTTCATGTAATTGCGCATCCTCAGTGACTAGTTGTGACAAGCAAACACATACTGTTGGTGGTAGGCATGCTGACAGAGGAAGTGTACGGTGGGTAGATCCAGTTCGTGGCTGCACAAGCTGCATTTGGTTTCCTGGAAGATCGTGGCGCTGTGGAGGAACACAGGTCGGTTACCCAATGATGGATCCGACCAAGAACAACGTGGCAAGAAACCCAACTAATACCCCCAAACTAAAAGGGTTAATTTTAAATCCCAATAACATTTTCATTACACGCTTGCCATCATGTATAGTCTATGACTATGAAAGTGCAATATTTGTAAATCAGAAGAAATTAGTGTTTTCGAATGGCAGATAAGTTAAAAACGGAGGTCTCGCATTTCCTAATCTTCAAGAAACGGTAAAAGGTGCATTACATTGGAAAACATCTTTTGTACCAAATACACCTCTTCATGGTACAGAACCACAACCCAACAGAACATTATCTGGCCGAAAACTACTCTTCGACCAGCCAACTTTATGATGTGGGGCGTTGAGTGTAGCAAGAACTGACAGTGGTAGACACAAGTTTCAACCTTCAGTTGGACATGTTCTAACTTTGTAATTCCATCAGAAGAGTGCCTACCTAGTTTTGAGGTCTTCAATGTGTTTTTTCATCTTCTCCGTCTCCTCCTGGTACCGAGCAATGGAAGACTCGTATTTGCTAATTTCCTCCGACTCTTGACGTATCCGACGCAATATGTAGTCCTGTTGTGACGTCACAAGACAATTGGTTGGAAGTGACTCAGCAAGAAAGTTGCTTGGTCATTTACCTCAAGGGGAAAAATTGTCGCCAAATAATAAAAAAGTTAATATAACTGTTGATAAAACTGTTGACAGTCAAAAACCCGGTACTGAAAAATCAGTGGTAGCGAAACGTTAACTGAAAGTAAATTACAAACACAGCACATTATTCCTGCGTACCTTAACGACAGCCAGCGTCACCGATGGATTCCTCGATAGGATTTGAATCACCAGAAGAGGGGGCATGAGATTATGCTTGTCGATATGTAGGAAGCGAAGTTAAGAAAACTAAAACTAGTTTGTCCAAATGTTTGCATTACAAGAGAAGCTCAATAGCTAAATGATGGAAAACAGCTAAATTAGTTGCAAGGTGCCACGAACAGACGGCCTTGAGCAAGAAAAGCTTATTATCTTGAACTCAGCAACCAAATCGCTATTTGTGACCACTGCGTAGCTATAAATTAGTGGAAAAGTTACTTTGTTCAAGCACAAGCAAACGAAATCAAGTAACACTATTACAATTATTATGATAGAAAAGAAAATAATGTTACAAATGTTTTCGGCTACACATATAGCACTTGTCAATCCTTATGCAGCTCTCATTTCCTTTAAAGAAAACAACTCGTTTCATGACTACTAGTGCATCTGAATTACAGCGCCATTCTGTATTGCAACTAGCAAGGATATGAGATAGGACTTGTGTGATGTGTTGACGACAGTCTACGTCACGTTGCTGGGCGAAATACGTCAGAGCCTGTTGCCACAGAGTGACGTCTTTGTCGCCATGGCGACGACAGGCATCCACCACTAGAGAATAAGCCTCGTGGTCCATGTGGTAGCTGAGTATCTGTTGGTACCTAGGGCACAAGTTGAACCGTCAATTCTCGAAATTGAAATACTAAACCTCAAATTGTACTCATGGCCAATGTATTGAGTTCATATCAAAGGCACTCGAAGAAAACTATTCAAGCTTATGTTGAGCTTTGTTATTTAAATTCAAAAACAAATTGTGACACAAACATAACGACTTCTTGTGGTGGTTAATTATCGAACTTGCTATTTGGGCGTGGTACAAAGCTTGGATCGGATAATTCAGCATGCTGACTTAAAATTGTCACTCACAAGCCAGCAACCTCGTACAAGTAGAGTATCCCCTCTCTGAAATCCGTCATCTGACAGAGGACTAGAGCTTGATCGGTGTCAAATTTCATGGCAGAGTAGGTCTTCAGCAGCTCTAATGTGGATTCTTCGAGAGAGGCTTTCGTCTGGATGAAGATACCAATGTTAGCAAGGAGTGGTGGGACGCCAGTTTTTATTTAAAGCAGCAGAAACTGATCGGTCTAATTGCTTAACATCCAAATGCACCACGCGTCATTAGTCTTGAACGCTTGCTGCAAGAAACTACCTTTGAAGCACATAAAAATATTCTGAAAGCTTTTAAACACAACAACACTCCATGAGTGAAAGAAAATTGTCGTGCGTTATCTAACAACACCGATAGAAGACGTAGCAAAAATTGACAGCGATAGACACGTGTTTCGCCCATGAGGCTGTACTCATCTGTATCGCATCACTAATTCATGCCACAGAGCACTCAAGCGAGTACTCAGCCTTGTGGTGACGCCAGGTAGATCACTCCTTCTACACACTGATAAAGGATCATACCGGACGATTATACCTTCTTATCGTCGGTCTGGTTCAACTTGTGCAAGTAAACTTCCAGCAGGGTGTTGTACACGACTTCAGACGACTTGTCCTGAACCTGAAATTGAAGCAGAATCGTAATAAACACAAGTCAGGAACAGGCGGAATGGCCCGTTTCGGTGAGTCCGATTCGGTGAGTCTGATTCGGTGAGTCCGATTCGGTGAGTCCGATCCCTTAACAGGGGATTTTTTCAATTTTTTTTTTAAATTATCGGGTACCGTAGCCTAATTATCATTGCCGTTTTAGGGTTAGGGGTTTGGGGTTAGGGGTTAGAGGTTAGGAACTCACCGAATCGGACTCACCGAATAGTAGCAGACCCAGGAACAGGATGCAAGTGTTGCTACTAATATTATTTCAAATTGTTTCATGTATGGTCCGACCTTGAAAACGACCCAAAATCGTTTCTTCGAACAATGCTGGTTTAGCAAGATTTGATGATATTGATTAAAAAAGAGAAACAACGTTTTGAAAGCAACATTTGATCAGATTTATAGAGGATAGCGGAAATCCATGTTAGTCAAGTTCTGGTCAGCGAGATCTGACCGAATCTGTTGAGGGGATGATCGTTCTAATTACACAATGTACTCCACCACTCAAGCAACTATCCATGCATATTTGAAACCATTTAAGGTTTTGCTACCCTTCCTCTCCAATGGCGTAATGGTATACCGCTGATAATAGCTGGTGCTATTGTTTAGTCACAAGACGCACCAATGACAAAAACATTTCAACTACTCACATCAAAAAAGAACACTACACATTAAATAAAATGAACCCCGAGTAGAAAAGAAATTCGTCAAGCAAACCTTGATCAGGTGTTCAAGGAAGTCCACCAACATAGCAGAACTGTTGACGAAGATGTGTATGAACTCTTCACCACTAGGTGGCTTCTTGTCCCCTCTCCCCACAGCGAGGCCATCATCGGCCGGTTTGTAGTCTGTCAACAGGTCACACAGATCATCATGCAAAGTACTAGTAGTCCTCGCTTATTAAGCCCACTGATAATAGGCCAGCCCGCTTATTAAGTCAAATTAGGTTCCGTCCGGTATTACTGGATGTATAGAAGTGGCAGAGAATCGTCCACTGCTTAATAGGCCAACTCGCTTAATAAGCCCAAAATTGTCAGGTCCCCATGTGGGCTTAATAAGCGGGGACTACTGTATTAGAAAGGCCCAGACAAGACGATCCCGATATTCAATCAATGAACACCAAGTTTTGTGAACAGAATTGAGATCATGCGACATTGGTTCAACTTCCAGCTTTGCAGCGCAAGCAAGAACAGTTCTACATTGAGAATTGAGATGCACGAATACCTTACACACAAAGGTGCATGTCTCAAAGGTGACGCGGCCAATCTCGATAGAGTCTAAGTTAGTGCTTCAATCTCTCTGCAAGTATGAGAAACTTCCAGAATTAAATTTACAAAAAGAATTTCTCAAAAAAGCATAAATCCTTGACTTGGACCATAGCGATCTATATATACAGGCGTTGACAACGTGCAAACTGGAGGCCTAACTGAAGGCCGATTTAATTTTGATCTCCAAGCTAAATATATTTTACATCCCTTTGAAATAATAGTTTTGAGAATTCAAATCACGGCAAAACTCTTAAAATTACGTTAAAAAATGACAATACGTTTCCAATTACCGGTGTTGCCAGACACTTTTTGGATTTCCAGTACAGGCGGCAAAATCTAGTCGGTTATTTGAATGGTAACAATAGCACTAAAGTAACTCAAAATCACACAAAATATTGACAAAGACTATATTTATCAACTAATATTCAAACTATTAACTTATTCTAGCGATTTTGGCTACTAGCAGATGATCGGCCTTCAGTCAAATTTTAAGCTGCACGTTGTCATGGCCTGTACACTTGTACAGTATAAAGGTCGCCATGGCTTGGACACAGGTGGGCGTTTCTATACGAAACTTTCAACGAGACAAGCAATGAATCAACAAGCTGGTTGTATAACTGGCAACACCTGTGCAGAGACTCTTCAACAAATCGGTTGTTTCTACAGGCATGTTGTTGACTAGAACCTTCCCGTATTCCATCAAGCTTTTCTTAACCTGCACACAACAAAATGTTGGGACAGCGGGGATAAAAAAAAACAGTTCTAAATTGCTGGGTTCATGAAATTGAATGACTATATCATCAGTATCCTTCAAAGTTCAACGTTTAGACGCACCCTGAAATTGAGGTGCAACACTTTAAAAACTGAGTGAATGGGTTCGACTCCTTGTAGTGACGATTGGCGCTTCTTATAAGGTAAAGCTTGTATGAGTTGCACACAACTTTAGCACCGACATGAAACAATCACTTATCCCATGGCAGTGCAATCGCTGTAACAAGCAGGTGATTTGTGTGTCCATACATTAAAACCTTTGCATTGTGAAATTAGTGGTGTGGCAAGTTTTCTGAGCATGTTTGTTGGGAGATTTAAACCTTCTTACCCCCCCTTTAAGCCGCTCACCTCTTTAAACGGCAACTTCCTGATGTAGTCAAGCGCCTTGCCGTACTCGCATGTGTCTTCCAATTGAATCTTCAAGTACCTGGGAAAGTGTTTGTGAAAAGACTACGTTCGATGACGTTAGAATTGTGTCGAACGTTGTTGCAGTTACGAATGATGGGTCAATGTCAACAAACGTTTAAATGACTCACCAAATGTTCACCAAAAAATAATGACTCAACAAATGTTCACCGGGTGTTTAAGTTAAAACATTATCAGTTCTTTTGATGTAATATAAAGTAAGCTGAACTGTCGAACAAGATATTATGTAGGTGATCAAGAAACACGTGCAAGCTGATACTTACAAAATCTTGGCATACAGTAGTAGTCGTGCGCGGACATTTTGCCGAAAAACATTTTGCCGAAACCCATTTTGCCGAAAGACATTTTGCCGAAAGGACATTATGCCGAAGGACATTTTGCCGAATGGACAAATTGCTTAAAGGACTAATTGCCGAACGGACTAATTGCCGAAAGGACTAATTGCCGAATGGACAAATTGCCGAAACAATTTGGAAAAAAATTACTTTGAAGTGACACAAAGTCTCGTTACTATGCAAGCAGTGCTTTTGAAATAGAATCACTTTGCTACTGTTTGTTTGGCTAAAAATTACTTTGAAGCAACACCAAGTCTCGTTACTATGCAAGCAGTGCCTTTGAACTGGTAATTATTTTGAAGTGACACCAAGTCGCAAGTCTCATGGCTATGCAAGCAATGCCTTTGAACTGATAATTATTTTGAAGTGACACCAAGTCTCGTTAACATGCAAGCAGTGGCTTTGAAATACTGTAGTAATTACTTTGCTACTGTTGTTTGCCTAAAAATTGCTTTATATACAGTATCCACAGTTTTTGGAAATCAGTATTAGTTTGAAGTGACACCAAGTCTCATCTATAAGTATAGGCTATGCAGTCTCCACAGGTTTTGGAGATCAGTATTAGACGTTCGCTTATTCATATAACACTTCTGTCGGATACTTACGCGCTGTCGCACATAATTTGTGAGTGAAATCTGTTTGTGAATGACATTTATGTGTTATTAGGTTATGATAATACATAAAATGCATTTGTATAATTTCGGCAATTTGTCCATTCGGCATTTAGTCCTTTCGGCAATTAGTCCTTTCGGCAAAATGAGTTTCGGCAAAATGTCCATTCGGCAAAATGTCCATTCGGCAAAATGTCTTTCGGCAAAATGGGTTTAGGCAAAACGTCTTTCGGCAAAATGTCTTTCGGCAAAATGTCCGGGTACCGTAGTAGTTACCTTTTGCACACCAGAACAATGTAAAACGCTTTAAATTTCAATCATTAAGAGTCTAGTGGGGATTGTTGTTTGATAAGGGGCGTGTGGTTACGTTAGCTGGTCTTATAAGTCGTTGTCTTCAAGCCTCTCGCTCACAAGTGCCACAGCAGGGGAAGCTTCACAACGATAACAACACTAAACAATGGTTACAAACATCATACCATTTATGCTTGCTATGCTTTTCAGCGAGTTGCAGGGCGTGCTTGCAGTAGCCGGCTTGCCTGCACACCCTGATGGCCGTCTCCACGTCAAAATGGAGCTCTTGGCTTGGCGTCTGCAAGGAAGTGCAGCTTATTATGGGGAAAGAATAACCAAGTGCACACCTGGTCAAACATATATCTCAAATCGCCGCCACAGCCCAAGGGTGCTAAAAGGCAGAGCCCCTCAGCCCTTGGAGTGGTGAAGAAGAAAAGGTTCACACAAAGAAAAAGAAGCCAAGTTGATGCAAGGTTGCGCTTACATCAAACAACGTTGTTTCAGCGATTGGAAAGGGCAGACTTGAGCTTGGCATAGCAGATAAAACTCGTCTTTTCACTTCGGTTCACCATTCACAACGCAACCTCAGACGGTAAACCAGTCTCAGTCTACATTGATTCAACGTCAGCAGAGCCAATGTCAAAATAGGAATGAATTACTGACTGGGTTGGCATTGGCTCATACTAGTAGTGGATACTTATCAGCCTACTGTTACTATGCCGATAGCACCCAACTAACTCTTCAGGACGACGTGTTAACGCCCCTGCATTGTTTCAATGCGTCTCGTCGTCTTCACCTCTTAGGCTCTACGCTTTTCAAGCCGGCAATACAAAATAATTACCAGCTCTTGATGTAGATTGAATTATTGATTTTATGATGTAACTTCATCTAGTAAAAAAAAACTGGCCGTGACTGATATAATTCACGAATGAGCCGCTTCATACAGCAAAACATGAAAGGATTGGGGATGTCTGGAAGGGGAACTTACCATTATAAACTTGTTCAGGTTGTCAACGTCTTTGAGCTTGGTGAAGCAGTTGAGGAGGAGGGTGGTGTGGTCCTCATTGGCCAGTCCTCGCTCGTGCAGGGCTTGTAGGTACGTGGTGAGATTGTGGATACGCTGGGCGTCCAAGAACTGAAGGAATCGGTTGGTAAAGAAATCACCAGAAACACAAATGAAACCGTCTTTACAACTATAGCTAGTTAGAATTGCTGGTACACTGTACAACAAGGTGTAGAGTGTAGATGGTATAAAGATGATTGCATGATATACTCCACCCAAGTTCCGACATGCATACCCCGGGATATCACACACGGTGCGTGGTACGATGATTGAGCAAGTCGGCGCCAAGCATAGTTTATATCAAGCGAACATTGAGCAACTGTTCACCTTCCGAATGATGTAGGAAGGCTCCAGGTACCCGATGGTTTTGATGTACTGCAAGATAGCTGTGTCGTAATCCGCTTTGGCGTAGAGGTGGTCGCCATATTGGATGTAAATTTCTACCATGCCTTCAGAGCCAAGGTTCTGACTCTTAGCTAGGTTCACAGCTAGGGAGTACAAGTTCTTTTTGAAGAGGAGCTAAAGAAATAAAAGACTTAATGTAAAGCCATAATTGAGTAGCATGCCTGAAGATGGACAATTGGACATGAAGATTGCCTTCCTTGCCTTTCTTTCCGCCTAATGTAACTCTTCAACAGCCGGGCTTATGCCAACACACGACAGGAAAAACATGCTTTGGTGAACTGGGCCTAGTGTTAATGAAAAAATGTGACCATGAGCTGTACATTGCACAGTTACAGTCAGATTTCTTCCACGCCATCCAAGTGACCTTACAAACATTTTACAAACGAAACATCAATCAACTCAACTCACTTCAAGCTTTTCCCTGATATCAATCTCTTGCAGGAACACGAGGTTGTTGTTGGCTGTCAGAACGAACACGGAACCCCATTCATACAGCACCTCTTGCACGCCAGGTAGCGGAGAGGAGTAAACTGGAAGAAGCAGAAACCAATAAATGAAGATGATAGAGCTGGGTCCTTAGTCATAACCAGATAACACCCTGTAGGCACTAAGGAAAGGTAGCTGCTAATTGCTAATGCAAATTGAACCTAAGTCTCGGAGTCAAGCATATTACTGTTATTGTTTCTTGCAACTCACGCTGTCGGCATTTAATGACAATAATTCACTAAACAGTTCAAGTATTAACAAAAGATATTATCAAAATGTTTTTACAAAATACAACCAAACTTCGGGTTTCAAACCACCAACCTATCAGCTTCTGCTTTATATCGTACAGAGTGACCATGTTCTTATCTGGCATTTGTGTAGTGCTGCAAAATAGACATCATTACAGTTGTAAAATAAAACTAACAAATCCTTCATTAGGCAATGTGGGCACAGATTGAGAAAAAATCATTGTAAATAAAATAAAAGAATATTAACAATCATGGTAAGGTATTGAACCTGGGAAGTATGGTTTTCAAAACATAGTGCTCATCAACTCACTCGCCCTCACCTTGCCAAACTATAAATTAAACTACTGTTGGACCTCGCTGTTGGTGGTGCATGTCAGTCACCGACAAATATCACTGATTTCCACAAAAAATAAAAAAAGCAAGTTTTGATTGTGATTTTTAGTGCGGTTATGTTATGCTGCTCTACAGCGATGCTAGCATTACAGTGCTGTACATGTATTGTATGTGGTATGTAAGTTACCTTGTGGAAGGAATGTTTCCCTTCCCTTTATCTTTGTATACCAGAATGAGATAACCGTTGAACCAGTGAGCTTGGATCTTCTCTCCTACAAATGAAACAATTGAGCGACAAGAACTGAAGCCAACTGTACATGGAACGGCAATACGTCAAGCATGTACCAACGTGAGACGGACGGAAACGGCAACAACGGGCTGCAGGTTCAGAGGCCTGTTGTTTCATTTAATAACTCGATTGTTGGGCCTTTAAGACAAAATATTGTTGTTTTAATGCAAGTGAAATCGAGAGCTCTCTCTCATGGCCAAAACCCGCTAAATGAGCCGAAAACACCTCTGCGGGTAAGCAGCCACCTCACCAGTGGCGTTGAACCTACTCAGCTTCTGACTACGTTCGACAAGTCAACATACGTTGACGAAAAGTAGTTTTCCTTCTTAAACGATAAAAACAAACTCGAGCTCCCGGGGGAATGAAAGTTGTCACTTTTTCAATGTCACTTGGCATCAAAACCATCAATTTTGCCAGTTGGATTGCTGATCATCATGCAGCCAACACTTGATACCTTCAAAGATGAAACATGTTCCTCTTGAGTCGGGGTTGTAGAAGTAAACTGCGTCAGTGGCGGTGACCATCAACTGGTCATCAAGCACAGCATCAGTCATCGCACTGCAATCTGGTTGGCAGCCTCGCTTGTCTAAGGTTTCCTGGGGGAAGAAAGTCCGTTCAAAAACTCTAAACCCTTCATCTCATCAGAAATATTCAGACAGAAACAATACACAATGCATGAATACCACAGTCATTTACACGAGATTCGTGGATGAACAGATTAACTTGAACTCAAATTAGGTGGCTGTGGATTAGAGCAAGGATGGCGAGATCAAAGTCAAATAGTTTGATATAATTTACTACTTCAATGCAATGGGCACGTCTCTGACGTCACACACTAGGACAAACGACAACTTTTTCCAATAAAAGGGTAAAGGTTGCGAATAGATTCATCACAGCAACGTAAAGTTGGGCAGGAGTAAATCGGTTGCGAAACTTGTTAAACAAGGCGCATTCGTGCTGTATTCAGTTATCATACAACTAGTACGGCAACAAACAATTAAACATGCAAACACAAACTCACTTTTTTCGGTGTTTTGTCGGCCAAATTGAAGGACATAACTTCATTGCAAGTTGTTGCAAAAATGTAGGAAGACTTAGACTTAGAATGAAAACTGAGGCCAGTGACCGGGCCATCAGAACCACAGCGCAAGTGAATGACTTTGTTGGACGACCTGAAGTTGACAAGAATGTGAGATCGAATACAGGAAGGCTGCTTGAATAGAAATCACAACTTGATGAAATTAGATCAGACAACGCAAAGTCGATATGATATATCTTATAACGGATGCACGACTGAAACTCCAGTGCGATACTGAAATCACGAAGATGAAAAGGTTGGTTCAGCGCAACACATCAAAGCCATTTGTATGATGTCACAAAGGCACACAGTTGCAGCAATGCAGTTAACGAAAATAAGCAATAATCTGCCTTGAACTAAAAAGTAATTTGTAAGAAGATTTTACAAAGTTTTAAACCCAACGCAACAATTTGTAAGTGGTAAGATAATTATCAAAAAGATATATATCATACTTAAAACACAACAGAGATTTCTATCTTTGACTTACTTTATAAATTACTATGGTAGTAACATTTGGTGCAGCTGCACTTGCCCTTAGAAGCTGAGACTGGCAAGCGTATTATTTAAGATGTTGCTAAATTTTGTCAAGATTCTAAGTTTTGTTAAGTAAATGTTACTCTTTGTTTTGAAATACTATACTACTACATACCCAAGTTGATCAACATTAGCCACAAATAAAATGTAGAATTGTAGACAGGCTCTCACCTATTCTTTGCAACATCTCCCTTGTAAACTGCTATGGATCCTTGAGCAAAACCAACAGCCATAAAAGTTAGACTTTCATGAATTGAGAACACAGTGACCTGGATTATGAATCAACATTTACAGGAACAACAAATTAATTTACTTAACAAACACAAAAAATGTATTTTATATTTGAAATCTATAAGTTATTAAGTTAGCCTAAAAGTCTACAGAATATATTAAATGTGGTACTGTACTTAATGCAAGCATAAACTTGTATGAAACAATTTTGTAATTGCAAAGCACATAATCCATTGAAAGCAACAACACAATAGAAATCTCTCACACCACATGAATAAATTGTCTGTTTGCTGCTCATGGTTGTAATAAAATAAAAGGACTTTACTTCACTGGGATTGTTGTCCGCAGGTATGCATGATTGAACACGACTGCAGAATGGGTTTCCAGTCTTGTCCTTCTTGTCCATGTTCCACACTTTAATAAGTGGATTTATGCCAGCTTCATCAATCTAATTGAGACAACATTTTACATTTATAATCATTGCCTAAAGCTATTTCAATAGGCAGTTATTTTAAAACTGCAGCCCGGTGGTTCTTAACCTTTTCAATTCAAGAAACGATTGCTAAATTTGCCGCTATGTGAGCCTCTTGGGCCGAGCATCTGTCCTTTTACCAACCCCTATTCACAATGTTCCCGGACTAAGCTGGAAGGCTACTCGAGAGCAGCCAGTCTTTGGTTTCATCACCCAAGATACGCAGACCTTCCACTCGATTAAGTGGCTGTTGTTATTGTCTGCAGTGGGCATTTCATGCTTGACAAGTTTTTTTAAAGGAACATTTTTATCAACCATAACATTGAAGAAGCATATAAGAAAATCACTAATTTCTACAGTAGGGGTTCTTGCAAAACACAGAGTTTTCTTCAATCAAATTAAAATAGTAAAACATTCATTGCATTTTGAACTCACTCCAACAGCAGCAAGAATGTTGTGTTGTTTCAGCTGGTAGACATGTGTCACTGTTAGTTCAAATGCACGAAATGAGGAAACTTGAAAGCTATGATTGACCAGATGAATATAACCTTGGCTATGTGAGAAATGTTAAAGAAATGTCACATAAGCTCACCAGTGACCACATATGACAATAGATTTCATAGCAGATATTAATTTGCATTCAACTTTCACATGTTAAAATATAATAAATATCTTATTATTTACAATAAGCACCAGCACCTGTGGCTCAGTGGTTATCGCCTTCGGCTCTGGTGCTGGTAGCCCTGGGTTCGATTCCAGGTTGAGTCATACCAAAGACTTTAAAAAGGGTACCGATTGTGTTCATTCTTGCATAACGCAGTGAAGATAAGTCGGGTAATAATCTGGTGACATATCACCCTCTTCCAATCGGGTCTGCTACTATTCGGTGAGTCCGATTCAGTGAGTTCCTAACCTCTAACTCTAAAACGGCAATAATAATTAGGCTACGATACCCAATAATTTAAAAAAAAAAATGAAAAAATCACCGAATAGGGATCGAACTCACCAAATCAGACTCACCAAATCGGACTCACCAAAACAGGCCATTCCGCTTCCAATCTGCCTTGAGCCAGCATGGAAGCAGTACGGCTCATAAAATCACATGGAACCCTGTCAAGTAACCCATGTTGATGTGCAATCTGCTGCAAGCGGAGATAGCGAATGATTATTATTTACAATATAAGTAAAAAAAACAATCTAGAAATTTAACAAGTAAAAACACTCTTCAAAGGATATCTCCAAACAAGAGGAATCCTCTCCCACATGTGGAGCAGGTGAAGTTGTTCTCCTTTACTGACTCCCATGTTCTTCCAGAGCCGCTCCCTTCAGCAGTTTGCTTCGAGAAAAAGTTGAATCTTCGCCACTGGAAAAAATGGTTTTAAAAGCTTTTCAAAAAAGTGAAGATTTACAAAAAGTTTAATTTACCTTCTTACATTCTTGTCCAAATTTTTAAATTTACAATGCAGTTAAAAGTATTACACTATACAGTATACATAACCAATTAACCATTAACCAAAATAATAGCAGCATTCAGCAATTTTGGTAGGGGACATTTTTAATTATCAAATAAAACCTAACAACCACACGGCATTTAACATAATAACATGAATTGAAAATAAACTAAAAATTACAAACGTTTTCAGCCAAACTCATGTTATATAGTCCTTTTCAAGTAACCAACTGACTGATGTTCTTCATAAATTGAAATTACAGAACTGATTTTCATATACAAAAATCAAAAAAGAAACAGATAAGAATGAAACAGCAAGGCAGAGGAGAGATAAAATCACATGACGGTTAATTTCCTAGAGAAAACACAAATCAATGATGCAAAATTATGTGAAGACATTTAGCACATAGGAGGCACCTGCGGCAATCAGCTGTTTTTTTTTCTAGGCAATTAAGGAGTATGGCCGAAAAAATTTGGTAATTTTGTTCATGTTATTATATTAGATGCCATTACCATGTGATTGTTAGGTTTTATTTGTAAGACAAAAGACCTACTTTTACATTTACTTTATGTAAAATAAATATACTTGATCACAAAAAAGTCAATTCAAATTTACACTGGATACTAGCCACAAAGAGTAAAACAAATTATTTGCATTCAATTCCATTCATCACAGCAGTCCAACATAAAGAAATGTCAATCTCAAAATAGTTTTAAAAATAAACAAGTTACACAGCCTAAAATGTAACTGCTTCAGCTACCTTTCACTGGAGACTGCTTTTAAGATCTTGCTATAACCTAGCATAATCCAGAATAGAACATGAAAAAGCAATAAGTTTAACACAAATGTTATGACAAAATATTGTTGACTGCGTGGCCGAGTGGTGAGAACATCTGCATGACGTTCAAAAGAATGTGCTGGATGAGCATAAGGCTGTGTCTCAGCAAAGACACTTATGACACGTCAAAATAAGGGAGCAGCTGACTTAAAGACTAGATGTCCCTTTGCTGTTTCCTGTTGTAATATATCACATCTGTGATCGCAGTGTATGATACTGTATGTTATCGCAATGGACTCAAATAAAATTAACATTATCAAAGAAATGTTTTGCAACCAACCTGAATAAATGCCATACTTGATTCTTTATTTTCTCAATGTTTTTCTACTTGTTCACGAAAAAAAGAGGTTTTATGTAGATTGACTTAAAGATATCTTGGAACCGCTGCCATACAATTTAAGCTTAGTTAGGTTAATAACAAGAAAGTTTTACGACAGCCTAAGCCTATGTTGATGCAAAACAGACAGTGTGAAGCTGGTGGTTACCCTATAACTGAGCAATGTTTCTTTTCTTGTAATCATTCGATTAGCTGACTAAGCTGTACATCTGTGTTAACAATTATATCTAGATTACAAGTAGCTTTATATCAGTGAAGTGATGTCTTAAAGCAAGCTGCCCAAGTACAGTCAGTTGGCCCATGGCCCAGGCTTGGCCAAGCTCAAGCTGTGAAGCTGGCCTGCAAGGGCCGCTGCAAGCAAGACAAGTTGATAGCGGAGCTGCGGAATAGCGGACTGCGGAATGCGGAAGCGGAATAGCTGATGGGATCAGTGTTTCTAAATTTCAAAAAGCAAATTACGCGAATTCTGCTTCAAAAATCTCGAACAATAGGTGTTTTCAATTTTTTTGATAACATTTATTTTTCTGTTTTGCTTACCGAGACAGTTCCACGTTTGTTTAAACGTCATTTTTTCCACTGGCTTTAAATCTTTTTTTAACTAGAATAAATTTCTCGATTTGGCAACAGTGGCTAAAAATTACGAACTCTCAAAGAGCAAAAGTTCGCAAAGGACCATAGATTAAGGATGCAAACAGAAGCTGTGAGGAAAAAAGAGTGCGGTACTTTTTTTATTCTGGCTTTATTTTTAATAAAATGTTAATTTTCCATTTTTTTTCTCCTTTTTACTTTTTTTATTTTTACTTACACTTTTTTCCCCATAGTTTATGTTTTGGATTGATTGAATCTTTATCCTGGGACTGGAAAAGCTTATTGCAGAGCTTAGTCCTGGCAGTTTCGCATACTTGTAGAGGCTTTGAACTACTGATGCAGACCCGGTCACTGAGATTGATAGAGTGAAGTTTCCGATTGTTGCTGAAGTGTTGTTGCCGGGGAATTATTCCATCCATTAGATGCCGCTGAATGGAGAGCAGTCCTTAACGTGCGTTGCTCAAACGCACACTCCGAGAGTCGAACCAGCCCCGCTTGATCTTGAAGCTTCTTCATTCCAGAAGTCACGCCCTAACCAACTGAGTTATCGCGGCGGGCTATTATTTTTCTTTTCTAATTTTGTAGTCATGTGAGAACACTTATTATTATTATTACTTATTTATTGGCGTCAGACAAAGCTATCCTCTCAAAGTTTGATACCGGTATGTGGAATTTCGAATTCAGCGAAGTGCATTACGGCACTTCAAGCGTGATTACACGGACATAGTTGCTTCCAAAATGGACCAAGGAATTATCAGATTTCAAGTTTCATTGTTTGATCTTTGATTAGTTCGATTGATTGGTGGTGAAACGTTTTATCCAAGAACTGGGAAAGCCTCTTTTTAAAAGTAGCCTAATCTTGATAGTTTGTATTATTATTATTTATTTGTATAAAGAATGTCCATATCCAAATCACACAAAAAAATGCAAAGATAAAAGGCATAGGCTACAGTAGCTTAGTATATAGCCTACGCAGCTGAGGCGCAAAAGTATAGTAATTGAAAGGAAATTAGGCTACAAGCTCGTTTTGTTCAAATAATTAATCAACCAGTAAGATTTAACCTTAGCAAACGATGATTGTTGATATCTTTGTTATCTCTCCTTTCAGCGGCATCTAGTGAATGGAATAATTCCCCAACAACAACACTTCAACAATCGGAAAACTTCATTCTGCCAATCTCGGTAACCGGTCCTGAGTCAAAATCCTTTACAAATAGGCAATGCGAAACTACCAGGAATAACCAATCAAGATTTTGTCAGTCCGTGGATAGAGATACAATACCAAGTAACCAACCATTGTGGATTTTTACTAAATCGATTTTTTAACACTACCAACCGGTTGAAGGATCAAAGTTGTCCTTTCACAGAGGTGCTGTTTGTTCCCATACGTAGACCTACCTTATAGGCCGCTTCAAGGTCAAGCGGCGCTGGCTCGACTCTCGGGATGTGCGCTTGAGCAACGCATTCTAAGCATTGTTCTCCATTTAGCGGCACCTAGTGAATGGAATAATTCTCCGGCAACAACACTTCAACAATCGGAAACTTCACTCTGCCAATCTCGGTAACCGGCTCTGTGTCAAGAGCCTCTACAAGTAGCCTATGCGAAACTACCAGGAATAGCCAATCAAGGCTTTGTCAGTCCGAGGATAAAGATTCAAGACCAACCAACCAAACCAATTTTTGTGCCATGGTAGCCAACAAGGCTAATTAAGTAACCGCATGAGCAGTCTTATTGTAATGAAGAAAGTTGTTCGATTTACGATGGCAGTCAGACCTCATCAGGGGGGCGACAATAGGCCGACTTGATGTTCACGAACACTATATAGTTTGGGAAAATTGTGAATAACTGTAAATGAATTAAAAAAAACTGAACTGACTACTCAACAGTCATTTTTTTAGGCTACCTGGTTACCTGGTCCAGTGCCGGTCTTAGGGTATTTCGGGCCCTGTGCGAAATATACTTTGCGGCCCCAATGACAATGATCCAATTCAATAGCGTAGCTAGGTATTTTGAAAGGGGAGGGGGTGGTTTGACGCTCGGCGGGCGAAGCCTGACGGCGTGATCGCCGAAGGCGACAGCCAGTGGCGGGAGGTCTGGAGGGCCTATCCCAGAATAGGAACACCGATCAGCGACTTCGGCTCTGTTGTTTTTTGTCTCGATCTTTTCAGGGTACGAAATGTTCAGGGGATAAAATAGGTTGCACCCGTTGAGTCTCTATGTTGTCTTGTTGCTAATTCCTTTGTTGAATTCACTTGTTGAATTTTTCCCTTAGAAAAGATTAAATTACTGCATTTTCTGAGTAAATTGCGGGCCCTGTGCGATCGCACGGTTTGCACACCCCAAAGATCCTATTTTCTTCGTTCGAATTTTAATTTTGATGATTTGTGAACATTCAAAAAATAAAAACAGAGAGAGACTGTTCACCAGGCATTTGATAATAAAACCTTCTATTATTCAACCTTTTATTATTCAAAAAATACTTTGAAACAAATTATTTTTTCTTATAATAAATGCAGTATTTTTCATATTCATACTACATCAAGCGGTTTTGAGGTTATTGTGATGAATTGCTTCTCCTCAGGTGGTCTTGGCTGCTTAGCATCGTAGTATCTCTCATGACAAATCAAGATGAAAGCATAAAATAGTTGTAGCGATCCCAGCCAGCAAATCATTTTTTTCACATTGATTCAACGTTAGCAGATTGATTTTCTGGTTGCAGTAACTCTAGTTTATCACATTCTTTCCCAGCCAGCAAAATTGGTCCTTTTTCCATTCATTTAACGTCTGCAGACGTCGAACCATTGTTGAAAGTGGTGGATTTACTGGCTGCGTTTCATTTCATAGAGTGTAGCTTTCATTTTAACCTGCCAAAATGTTTAGGAATCAAAAGAAAAAAAATCTTTTTGATACTTTTCAATGTAGCTAAACGTTGAAACAATATAAAATGCCAACTTTTCTGCCTGGGCTGCCTTCTTTTTGCTAAATTTCCCAGACAGCAAAACCCGTCATTTTTCAGACGTTGAATCAATGTAAAAATGACGGGTTTGTCTGTCTGGGTTGTTTAACTTGAGTCTGGCAATGTCCAAACAATGTAAGAAAAATTAATTTTACTTTTCATGATTCAAAATGAAATGTACCATAATTCTCAACACACATTGAATGATCGTGGAGTTATGAAAAATTCAGTTTAGCGAAACACAATGCTCGCTGTTCTGTCGCGAGCAGTCAGGTAGTGCTGACGCCAGGAAGATCGCTCCTTCTCAACTGTACATGTCATGAATGGCAATAACATACATAGTTTCAACATGTGCTTTGTGCAAAAAGGCATGTTGCATGATGAGGAACTTTGCCGAGATTATTTCTTTTTTTGGAATAACCTGTTCCTCTGATGTCGTCTACACATATGGTACAAAACGCTTTGTAGATGGCTGTGGTTGATGATTAGGTTGTGATTAGCTCTGTTTTTCTTTTCAGAAGTAGCGAAGTGTAAATACTAAACTAAAGTAACGGATCATTCCTAGTTGCCAAAGTTTTCTTTTCATGTTATGAACACGTCTTATCTTCGTAAAAACTGGTCAACTTTGCTTGCCTTGCAATGACCCAACAAAAACTGCCTGAATTGAGATAAAACGATAAATTGTACTATGACTCCCACTGCGTTTCGTTCTTAGTTTTATTGTGTGATTGATGACTTGACTCGCGGTTGACTGCAGCCACTGTGTATACAATAGTAGAAGCGATGAGTCATTTCGATGCCCATTGCCAAAATCTAGGAACTTAGACAAAATTTCTGAATAACCTGTGACAAAATGGTTATTGTGAACCACATAGTGTTCCATAAATAACCAAATTAGGTTTAAACGATGCTCAAATGAAAAAAAGTAAAAGTCAAGAAATATCAGCGTTTTAGGAAAATTCCTTCTATATAAAATTTCAAAACTAGTGAAGGGCGTGGCCATTTGACCACGTCTGATAACAGGTCGAATTAAGAGTTATGTCAGACTTCCGTGACAGCACCGAGTATTGAACAGGGGTCGGTTGAGTGATGAACCACTTCACTAACCGCTAAGCCAATCTATGCGCAATGCGAATGTAGCCTTTTAAGAGTTATGTTAGACTTCCGTGACAGCACCAAGTATCGAACACGTGTCGGTTGAGTGAGGAACCACTTCACTAACCGCTAAGCCAATCTATGCGCAATGCGAATGTAGTCTTTTAAGAGTTATGTTAGACTTCCGTGACAGCACCGAGTATCGAACACGGCCGGTTGAGTGAGGAACCACTTCACTAACCGCTAAGCCAATCTATGCGCAATGCGAATGTAGCCTTTTAAGAGTTATGTTGGATTTCCGTGACAGCACCGAGTATCGAACACTGGCCGGTTGAGTGAGGAACCACTTCACTAACCGCTAAGCCAATCTATGCGCAATGCGAATGTAGCCTTTTAAGAGTTATGTTGGACTTCCGTGACAGCACCGAGTATCGAACACGGGCCGGTTGAGTGAGGAACCACTTCACTAACCGCTAAGCCAATCTATGCGCAATGCGAATGTAGCCTTTTAAGAGTTATGTTAGACTTCCGTGACAGCACCGACTATCGAACACGTGTCGGTTGAGTGAAGAACCACTTCACTAACCGCTAAGCCAATCTATGCGCAATGCGAATGTAGCCTTTTAAGAGTTATGTTAGACTTCCGTGACAGCACCGAATATCGAACACGGGCCGGTTGAGTGAGGAACCACTTCACTAACCGCTATGCGAATGTAGGTTTTTAAGAATTATGTTAGACTTCCTTGACAGCACCGAGTATCGAACACGGGCCGGTTGAGTGAGGCACCACTTCACTAACCCCTAAGCCAATTTATGCGCAATGCGAATGTAGCCTTTTAAGAGTTATGTTAGACTTCCGTGACAGCACCGAGTATCGAACACGTGTCGGTTGAGTGAGGAACCACTTCACTAACCGCTATGCGAATGTAGCTTTTTAAGAGTTATGTTAGACTTTCGTGACAGCACCGAGTATCGAACACGGGCCGGTTGAGTGAGGAACCACTTCACTAACCGCTAAGCCAATCTAACCGCAATGCGAATGTAGCCTTTTAAGAGTTATGTTAGACTTCCGTGACAGCAGCGAGTATCGAACAAGGGTCGGTTGAGTGAGGAACCACTTCACTAACCGCTATGCGAATGTAGCCTTTTAAGAGTTATGTCAGACTTTCGTGACAGCACCGAGTATCGAACACGTGTCGGTTGAGTGATGAATCACTTCACTAACCGCTAAGCCAATCTATGCGCAATGCGAATGTAGCCTTTTAAGAGTTATGTTAGACTTCCGTGACAGCACCGAGTATCGAACACGTGTCGGTTGAGTGAGGAACCACTTCACTAACCGCTAAGCCAATTTATGCGCAATGCGAATGTAGCCTTTTAAGAGTTATGTTAGACTTCCGTGACAGCACCGAGTATCGAACACGTGTCGGTTGAGTGAGGAACCACTTCACTAACCGCTAAGCCAATCTATGCGCAATGCGAATGTAGCCTTTTAAGAGTTATGTTAGACTTCCGTGACAGCACCGAGTATCGAACACGTGTCGGTTGAGTGAGGAACCACTTCACTAACCGCTAAGCCAATCTATGCGCAATCCGAATGTAGCCTTTTAAGAGTTATGTTAGACTTCCGTGACAGCACCGAGTATCGAACACGGGTCGGTTGAGTGAGGAACCACTTCACTAACCCCTAAGCCAATCTATGCGCAATGCGAATGTAGCTTTTTAAGAGTTATGTTGGACTTCCGTGACAGCACCGAGTATCGAACACGGGTCGGTTGAGTGAGGAACCACTTCACTAACCGCCAAGCCAATCTATGCGCAATGCGAATGTAGCCTTTTAAGAGTTATGTTAGACTTCCGTGACAGCACCGAGTATCGAACACGGGTCGGTTGAGTGAGGAACCACTTCACTAACCGCCAAGCCAATCTATGCGCAATGCGAATGTAGCCTTTTAAGAGTTATGTTAGACTTCCGTGACAGCACCGAGTATCGAACACGGCCGGTTGAGTGAGGAACCACTTCACTAACCGCTAAACCAATCTAACCGCAATGCGAATGTAGCCTTTTAAGAGTTATGTTAGACTTCCGTGACAGCACCGAGTATCGAACACGGGTCGGTTGAGTGAGGAACCACTTCACTAACCGCTATGCGAATGTAGCCTTTTAAGAGTTATGTTAGACTTCCGTGACAGCACCGAGTATCGAACACGGGTCGGTTGAGTGAGGAACCACTTCACTTACCGCTAAGCCAATCTATGCGCAATGCGAATGTAGCCTTTTAAGAGTTATGTTAGACTTCCGTGACAGCACCGAGTATCGAACACGTGTCGGTTGAGTGAGGAACCACTTCACTAACCGCTAAGCCAATCTATGCGCAATGCGAATGTAGCCTTTTAAGAGTTATGTTAGACTTCCGTGACAGCACCGAGTATCAAACACGGGTCGGTTGAGTGAGGAACCACTTCACTAACCGCTAAGCCAACCTATGCGCAATGCGAATGTAGCCTTTTAAGAGTTATGTTAGACTTCCGTGACAGCACCGAGTATCGAACACGTGTCGGTTGAGTGAGGAACCACTTCACTAACCGCTAAGCCAATCTATGCGCAATGCGAATGTAGCCTTTTAAGAGTTATGTTAGACTTCCGTGACAGCACCGAGTATCGAACACGTGTCGGTTGAGTGAGGAACCACTTCACTAACCGCTAAGCCAATCTATGCGCAATGCGAATGTAGCCTTTTAAGAGTTATGTTAGACTTCCGTGACAGCACCGAGTATCGAACACGTGTCGGTTGAGTGAGGAACCACTTCACTAACCGCTAAGCCAATCTATGCGCAATGCGAATGTAGCCTTTTAAGAGTTATGTTAGACTTCCGTGACAGCACCGAGTATCGAACACGTGTCGGTTGAGTGAGGAACCACTTCACTAACCGCTAAGCCAATCTATGCGCAATGCGAATGTAGCCTTTTAAGAGTTATGTTAGACTTCCGTGACAGCACCGAGTATCGAACACGGGTCGGTTGAGTGAGGAACCACTTCACTAACCGCTAAGCCAATCTATGCGCAATGCGAATGTAGGTTTTTAAGAATTATGTTAGACTTTCGTGACAGCACCGAATATCGAACACGTGTCGGTTGAGTGATGAACCACTTCACTAACCGCTAAGCCAATCTATGCGCAATGCGAATGTAGCGTTTTAAGAGTTATGTCAGACCTCCGTGACAGCACCGAGTATCGAACACGGTCGGTTGAGTGAGGAACCACTTCACTAACCGCTAAGCCAATCTATGCGCAATGCGATTGTAGCCTTTTAAGAGTTATGTTAGACTTCCTTGACAGCACCGAGTATCGAACACGGGCCGGTTGAGTGAGGCACCACTTCACTAACCCCTAAGCCAATTTATGCGCAATGCGAATGTAGCCTTTTAAGAGTTATGTTAGACTTCCGTGACAGCACCGAGTATCGAACACGTGTCGGTTGAGTGAGGAACCACTTCACTAACCGCTATGCGAATGTAGCTTTTTAAGAGTTATGTTAGACTTTCGTGACAGCACCGAGTATCGAACACGGGCCGGTTGAGTGAGGAACCACTTCACTAACCGCTAAGCCAATCTAACCGCAATGCGAATGTAGCCTTTTAAGAGTTATGTTAGACTTCCGTGACAGCAGCGAGTATCGAACAAGGGTCGGTTGAGTGAGGAACCACTTCACTAACCGCTATGCGAATGTAGCCTTTTAAGAGTTATGTCAGACTTTCGTGACAGCACCGAGTATCGAACACGTGTCGGTTGAGTGATGAATCACTTCACTAACCGCTAAGCCAATCTATGCGCAATGCGAATGTAGCCTTTTAAGAGTTATGTTAGACTTCCGTGACAGCACCGAGTATCGAACACGTGTCGGTTGAGTGAGGAACCACTTCACTAACCGCTAAGCCAATCTATGCGCAATGCGAATGTAGCCTTTTAAGAGTTATGTTAGACTTCCGTGACAGCACCGAGTATCGAACACGGGTCGGTTGAGTGAGGAACCACTTCACTAACCGCTAAGCCAATCTATGCGCAATGCGAATGTAGGTTTTTAAGAATTATGTTAGACTTCCGTGACAGCACCGAGTATCGAACACGGGTCGGTTGAGTGAGGAACCACTTCACTAACCGCTAAGCCAATCTATGCGCAATGCGAATGTAGGTTTTTAAGAATTATGTTAGACTTTCGTGACAGCACCGAATATCGAACACGTGTCGGTTGAGTGATGAACCACTTCACTAACCGCTAAGCCAATCTATGCGCAATGCGAATGTAGCGTTTTAAGAGTTATGTCAGACCTCCGTGACAGCACCGAGTATCGAACACGTGTCGGTTGAGTGAGGAACCACTTCACTAACCGCTAAGCCAATCTATGCGCAATGCGAATGTAGCCTTTTAAGAGTTATGTTAGACTTCCGTGACAGCACCGAGTATCGAACACGGCCGGTTGAGTGAGGAACCACTTCACTAACCGCTAAACCAATCTAACCGCAATGCGAATGTAGCCTTTTAAGAGTTATGTTAGACTTCCGTGACAGCACCGAGTATCGAACACGGGTCGGTTGAGTGAGGAACCACTTCACTAACCGCTATGCGAATGTAGCCTTTTAAGAGTTATGTTAGACTTCCGTGACAGCACCGAGTATCGAACACGTGTCGGTTGAGTGAGGAACCACTTCACTAACCGCTAAGCCAATCTATGCGCAATGCGAATGTAGCCTTTTAAGAGTTATGTTAGACTTCCGTGACAGCACCGAGTATCGAACACGTGTCGGTTGAGTGAGGAACCACTTCACTAACCGCTAAGCCAATCTATGCGCAATGCGAATGTAGCCTTTTAAGAGTTATGTTAGACTTCCGTGACAGCACCGAGTATCGAACACGGGTCGGTTGAGTGAGGAACCACTTCACTAACCGCTAAGCCAATCTATGCGCAATGCGAATGTAGGTTTTTAAGAATTATGTTAGACTTTCGTGACAGCACCGAATATCGAACACGTGTCGGTTGAGTGATGAACCACTTCACTAACCGCTAAGCCAATCTATGCGCAATGCGAATGTAGCGTTTTAAGAGTTATGTCAGACCTCCGTGACAGCACCGAGTATCGAACACGGTCGGTTGAGTGAGGAACCACTTCACTAACCGCTAAGCCAATCTATGCGCAATGCGATTGTAGCCTTTTAAGAGTTATGTTAGACTTCCTTGACAGCACCGAGTATCGAACACGGGCCGGTTGAGTGAGGCACCACTTCACTAACCCCTAAGCCAATTTATGCGCAATGCGAATGTAGCCTTTTAAGAGTTATGTTAGACTTCCGTGACAGCACCGAGTATCGAACACGTGTCGGTTGAGTGAGGAACCACTTCACTAACCGCTATGCGAATGTAGCTTTTTAAGAGTTATGTTAGACTTTCGTGACAGCACCGAGTATCGAACACGGGCCGGTTGAGTGAGGAACCACTTCACTAACCGCTAAGCCAATCTAACCGCAATGCGAATGTAGCCTTTTAAGAGTTATGTTAGACTTCCGTGACAGCAGCGAGTATCGAACAAGGGTCGGTTGAGTGAGGAACCACTTCACTAACCGCTATGCGAATGTAGCCTTTTAAGAGTTATGTCAGACTTTCGTGACAGCACCGAGTATCGAACACGTGTCGGTTGAGTGATGAATCACTTCACTAACCGCTAAGCCAATCTATGCGCAATGCGAATGTAGCCTTTTAAGAGTTATGTTAGACTTCCGTGACAGCACCGAGTATCGAACACGTGTCGGTTGAGTGAGGAACCACTTCACTAACCGCTAAGCCAATCTATGCGCAATGCGAATGTAGCCTTTTAAGAGTTATGTTAGACTTCCGTGACAGCACCGAGTATCGAACACGTGTCGGTTGAGTGAGGAACCACTTCACTAACCGCTAAGCCAATTTATGCGCAATGCGAATGTAGCCTTTTAAGAGTTATGTTAGACTTTCGTGACAGCACCGAGTATCGAACACGTGTCGGTTGAGTGATGAATCACTTCACTAACCGCTAAGCCAATCTATGCGCAATGCGAATGTAGCCTTTTAAGAGTTATGTTAGACTTCCGTGACAGCACCGAGTATCGAACACGTGTCGGTTGAGTGAGGAACCACTTCACTAACCGCTAAGCCAATTTATGCGCAATGCGAATGTAGCCTTTTAAGAGTTATGTTAGACTTCCGTGACAGCACCGAGTATCGAACACGTGTCGGTTGAGTGAGGAACCACTTCACTAACCGCTAAGCCAATCTATGCGCAATGCGAATGTAGCCTTTTAAGAGTTATGTTAGACTTCCGTGACAGCACCGAGTATCGAACACGGGTCGGTTGAGTGAGGAACCACTTCACTAACCCCTAAGCCAATCTATGCGCAATGCGAATGTAGCCTTTTAAGAGTTATGTTAGACTTCCGTGACAGCACCGAGTATCGAACACGTGTCGGTTGAGTGAGGAACCACTTCACTAACCGCTAAGTCAATTTATGCGCAATGCGAATGTAGCCTTTTAAGAGTTATGTTAGACTTCCGTGACAGCACCGAGTATCGAACACGGGTCGGTTGAGTGAGGAACCACTTCACTAACCCCTAAGCCAATCTATGCGCAATGCGAATGTAGCTTTTTAAGAGTTATGTTGGACTTCCGTGACAGCACCGAGTATCGAACACGGGTCGGTTGAGTGAGGAACCACTTCACTAACCGCCAAGCCAATCTATGCGCAATGCGAATGTAGCCTTTTAAGAGTTATGTTAGACTTCCGTGACAGCACCGAGTATCGAACACGGCCGGTTGAGTGAGGAACCACTTCACTAACCGCTAAACCAATCTAACCGCAATGCGAATGTAGCCTTTTAAGAGTTATGTTAGACTTCCGTGACAGCACCGAGTATCGTACACGGGTCGGTTGAGTGAGGAACCACTTCACTAACCGCTATGCGAATGTAGCCTTTTAAGAGTTATGTTAGACTTCCGTGACAGCACCGAGTATCGAACACGGGTCGGTTGAGTGAGGAACCACTTCACTAACCGCTAAGCCAATCTATGCGCAATGCGAATGTAGCCTTTTAAGAGTTATGTTAGACTTCCGTGACAGCACCGAGTATCGAACACGTGTCGGTTGAGTGATGAACCACTTCACTAACCGCTAAGCCAATTTATGCGCAATGCGAATGTAGCCTTTTAAGAGTTATGTTAGACTTAAGTGACAGCACCGAGTATCGAACACGTGTCGGTTGAGTAAGGAACTGAACAAAGACGGTTATTTTTCTTAAATGTATTAACAAAAGAAAAATGATCGAATCGCAATTTCTGCAACAAAATACACAACGTAAGATTGTTAAACTCAACACTAGAACTAGAACAAAAGAAGCTGTTGTTCGCTAGCCTGCCAGAATGAAATGATACGAATAGAACGGAGTACTGCCTCGCGGAGTACACGTGACAAGAGGAGTGCAAAAGTAATCAAGGAAGCATGCTAACTGCAGGCGTTTGTGCATCCCCTCCAGCTCGTAAGGCGAAACTGTAGACTTACGAGCTCGAACCCTTGATTACCCATTGACCGGAGGATGCGTCTAAATCCAATGCCGGCCGTCGGGACCGCGTAGAACGGCGCAAAACAGGCGATTTTTCAATATGAGGGACTCCACTTGTGGGTTCGGTTGGTTCCACTGAATCGAAAGGTAGCGGCTGCTTTGGAGGTTCAGGTGAGTGCTGTGGCTCGCAAAGCTTCGGGCTTGGGGCTGGTGTGGGGCAGGAGAGTGCAGGCGGACTGTGATCTGCATCGAGAGGCATCATCGGTGATTCTCCAATTTCTGGGCTAGGGCCTATCTCGAGATGCGGAGGGTGGGGAGGGCAGTAGTCCGTTTCAGGAGGCTGGGCAAAAGAAGATGATGGGAGGCTCTGTGGGTGAGCATTGATGTTTGGTTGAGGAGGGGTGGGCTCGGCACATGCTTTAGTATATGGAATTACTCGCAAGAAACGTCGATTCCGCTTTGTGATTCTGCCCGACCCGTCAACTTTCACTACATATTTGTCATGCGGCAACGTTTCGACAACCATTCCCACTTTGTCCCATTTTCGAGGATAGTTACCGTTTTGGTTTTGGATAAATACGCGGTTTCCACATTGTAAAGTACGTAAAGGACGAGTATGCTGAGACAGCGCCTTATCGGTTCGACCAGCTCGCAGGCGAAGGGCGTCTTCCTTTGCCTTCCATGTATCCCGCCATGTACGACGAATGTGACGATTGGAGAACTTGACTAGGCGATTTACAAAACCGAATGCGTCGCGCAGAGGGTGACCGAACACGATCTCTGCTGGAGAGATATCACAGTCAGGATCAGGTGTGTTACGCAACTGTAACAATGCACGTAAGAAGGAATCGTTGTTCAGGTCTCCGTTTGAGCTCACATTAGTCATGAGCAAGCGTTTGACAGTTTTGACAGCCACCTCAGCTCGACCATTAGATTGAGGGAAGTAAGATGACGATATGCGGTGCTGCACACCCCAATTTTTAAGAAAGAGTTCAGTAACGGCAGCAGTAAATTCGGGACCCCCATCTGTAGATATTTCCTCAGGAACACCAAACGTGGCAAAGTACGAGCGCAAAAGTTGAGTCAAAGCAGCTGCTCCTGCGGCACTCGATCCTGATGGCGTGGCAAATACATCCGACCACCCCGAGAATCTGTCCCCAATGACCAAAAAGTGACGGCCCCCATAGTCAAAATAATCTGCAAAAATTTTCTCAAATGGTGTAGCTGGGGGATCACATGGCGTCGGGGGAGGAGCTGCTTGAGATGGAGCATTACGATTACATGATGTACACGAATCACGAATAGCATGGATATCATTAGTCATACCGGGCCAAAATACTATAGCACGTGCCCGGCGTTCCATGGCAGACACACCTTGATGACCAGCATGCAACCTTGAGAGTACTCTAGGCCTAAGCGATGGTGGTACAACAATACGATCATGATATAGAATAACGTCGTCTTCAACAAAGAACCCGTCACGATAGGGGAGATATGGGCGAATGTCGCCGGTGTTGGGAAAGGTGAATCCCGTTTCAATAGCTACCATTAACTTGCTAAGGTTTGGATCGGCGGCTGTTTCCCGAACGATTTCAGACCATTGCAAGCAAAAGGTATGGGCGGCATCTGCCTGTATGGTAGTAACCAGCGCCATTTCTGCTACATTATTTTCTGCACACGACGCTACAGCAATGAGATCGCATGATACTGGATGACGTGAGGCAGCATCGGCTGCGCAGTTGGTTGTGCCGGGTAAGTGTGCGATATCAAAGCGCCACATTAGTGTACGCTGTTTTAAACGAAACAGGCGAGTGTTAGTGATTTCGTCTAACGTACGGTCTCCGAATATTTTTACCAATGGCTTATGATCCGTTACAATAACCAAATTATCACAGCCTTGCGTAAAATACTTTGTCTGTTCTAGGCCCCACGCAACTGCTAGGGCTTCGCCTTCTATGGGGGCATAACGTCGTTCGGCCGATGAGAGGAATCGGGATCCTGCAAGAGTCACTTTCCAACCTGATGAGCAGCAGTCCGGTATAGTGGAAGCACATACGCAATGTTTTTGGAGAAGGAAATATCCGATGCCTTTATTAGACCAGTCAGGGCGCAAACATGTTCGACGGCAGGGGTCAAAGATTTCTACTCCATGGCGAATAGCGTCAACAATTGCCGATTTGGAGGCGGCAAATGCGGAATCCAGCTCCTGTGACCATTCGAACTTATGCTTTGGGCTAAGGAACGGCTTGAACGGTGCCATTAGGTCACGCAGTTGAGCATAGTTTCCTACTTGGTTGATTAATCCGAACCAGCTGCGTATGTCTGTGATATTATTCGGGACTGGAAATTCTTGGATGGCGAGCAAGTATTTAGGGAGGGGCTCGACCATTGCTTCTGAGATACGGAATCCAGCAAAATCTACGGTGCGTTGGGCAAATTGAAACTTGTCAGGGTTAAGGACAATGCCCGCCCGTCCCACTAAAGTGAGGAATTCTATGGTTCGCCACCAATGTTCTTCCAGTTCGCTATCATAGAACACTGTGTCGTCGACACAGCGTTCTTTTCGCACAAAATCAGTTAATATGGTATTGAAACGGCGATTGTAGCCATCCCCAGAGGATAGGAATCCTTGCGGTGCCCTAGTGTAGCGCCATCTTCCAAAGGGAGTGATGAAAGTTGTGAGGTGCCGATCAGAAGGACGCAGTGGAACACTGTGATAGCCGTTCCATGCGTCAGTCACCGATTTCCAAGTGTTTCTGGGGACACGACGGGATAGCTGGAATGGAGCTTCAGAGGCGAAGGTTTCTCTCTGGCAGAATTTGTTTAAGGGGGAAAGGTCGACAGTACGGCGTGGTGAGCCATCATTTTTGCGTGTGATAACCATACGATGACACCATGTGGTGGGTTCGCCGTGGGGGACTTTTTCAAGGATTCCCAGAGCCTCGTCGCGGAGGAGATCAGCGTGTACTTTTTCTTGCCAATGCAAGGGGATAGACGCTGGTGTATGAACGGCCACTGGTTTCGCGTTTGGGTCAACATGTATTTCTATGGGAGGACCAGCCATACAATGTAGCGCGCGGTGCGGGCAAGTGTTGAAAGTGGATGCGGCGTACCTCTGGAGTAGCCAGTTTGCCATCTTGTCATTGTTTTCAGGTGTGCACGGGAACGGAAGCTTGGTTGGGGGAGCTGGAACTGCACCACGTTGAGGGCAAGTGCACGACTCCAGTTGCTTGCTGGGTAATGTGCAGCCACCGTTAACAAGTCTGACGACGTTGATTTCTGGTTCGATAAGATTGTGCGCCATTTCTTGCTTGATCTGATGTTCCCCTAGAGTTGGGAACTTCGGGGATAGGGCACCTAAATGCAATAGTGTGTCATGAGATAAGTATAACTTGTCAACGTCTTGACTGATGTAAATCATGCTCCGACATTCAACATTGCAGCCGTGCGCTGTACCCCGAATGATCGCACGAAATGCTCCTGTAATGGAAATAGTAGAGCGATTTGCAGCTATTAGGTTTGGTGCGGGTACAAGGGTCTCTTGTCCAAAGCCGGATTGCACAAAGTTCTTCAATGACCATACATTTATTTGGGCACCAGTATCTGCGATTGCTGTTACTTGTGCTATCACGCTAGTGTAACTGCCATGATGACATGAGTCATCCATAGATATGTCTACCCGAACTGTGGGATGTTCTCGCATGCGGGATGGTGTCCAATGCCCTTTTTGGAATGTGTGGTGAGGACCACGAATTGTTGAGCACATTGGGTCTCGGGCTACGATGTCAGTTTGTGTTGAGGCAAATGTGCCTATTTGAGGTACAGTAGGTGCTGCACAGAGTGCTCCGACTGATGCATCTTTAGGAGGAGCGCCCCATTTGTTTTTATGACGAGATGACCGAAAGCATTCGAGACAAAGGGAGTAAGGTGTAGTGTTCCAACCTCTCGGGCCTTCTCTGTAACGATTGAATAATCTATTGCATTTAGGGCAGTGAGTTTGTTTAGACCAATTGGGAGAGGAGGGTGCTGCCTGGATGTGTCCACGGTCTCTTGGAATAGGGCTTTGGCTTTTCTTGCGCTTGAAAGTCGACACTGCCGAAACGTCATGAGATGGTACCGCATTGCGTGCCATTTCTTTATTCTCGACAAGGGCGATGATATCGTTAATGGGAATCGACAATACTTTGTCCATTCCCATCATGTCGCGACGAATCTCATTGTCAGAAATTCCACTGAGTAGTGTGTCTCGGATCATGTGATCTGTATAACTGACTTTCAGGCCGCAAGAACATTTAGTAGTGAATGCACATATATCCGCTTTTCCTCGAGCACGAGCTGCAAAAGTGCGAAATTTTTCATCGCACATTTGGTGCATAGCCATAAACTCTGTCCGTAACACCCCTGTGGCGACAGGTATAACGGCCAGTTGTCGCATTGCAAGCAAAAGGTCATCTACAGGTTTACTCACTGTTTCAGCGTCAGCTTGGAGAAGGCTGTCCCCTAGGGCTTGGCCGGTACATTGGAATAACTGGGCTGAAGCTGCTTCATCAGAAATTCTGCACCCTTCTTTGGAAGCCTTCCATCTTCTGGTGAACACGTTCCATTCTTCCGGAGAAACTCCAATGTCTACAGTAGGTCGAATAAGCTTCGGACCAAGGTTTACGGGCGCTGGAACGTTGCGCGTCGTATCAGCATGACTGTACGTGTGACTTTGCAGCACCACACAAGCAACCGCTTCGGGCACGTCGGCTGTTTCAAAATTACAGTTGGGAAAGGCGCATGTTATCACCACCATTCCACAAATTTCTTTAGATTAACCTTATTCTATTTGTAATCAAGAAATTGCGATTCGATCATGAACAAAGACGGTTATTTTTCTTAAATGTATTAACAAAAGAAAAATGATCGAATCGCAATTTCTGCAACAAAATACACAACGTAAGATTGTTAAACTCAACACTAGAACTAGAACAAAAGAAGCTGTTGTTCGCTAGCCTGCCAGAATGAAATGATACGAATAGAACGGAGTACTGCCTCGCGGAGTACAAGTGACGAGAGGAGTGCAAAAGTAATCAAGGAAGCATGCTAACTGCAGGCATTTGTGCAGGAACCACTTCACTAACAGCTAAGCCAATCTATGCGCAATGCGAATGTAGCTTTTTAAGAGTTATGTTAGACTTTCGTGACAGCACCGACTATCGAACACGGGTCGGTTGAGTGATGAACCACTTCACCAACCCCTAAGCCAATCTATGCGCAATGTAGCCTTTTAAGAGTTATGTTAGACTTCCGTGACAGCACCGAGTATCGAACACGGGTTGGTTGAGTGATGAACCACTTCACTAACCGCTAAGCCAATCTATGCGCAATGCGAATGCAGCCTTTTAAGAGTTATGTTAGAGTTCCATTACAGCACCGAGTATCGAACACGGGTCGGTTGAGTGAGGAACCACTTCACTAACCGCTAAGTCAATCTATGCGCAATGCGAATGTAGCCTTTTAAGAGTTATGTTGGATTTCCGTGACAGCACCGAGTATCGAACACGGGCCGGGTGAGTGAGGAACCACTTCACTAACCGTTATGCGAATGTAGCTTTTTAAGAGTTATGTTAGACTTTCGTGACAGCACCGAGTATCGAACACGGGTCGGTTGAGTGAGGAACCACTTCACAAACCGCTAAGCCAATCTATGCGCAATGCGAATGTAGCTTTTTAAGAGTTATGTTAGACTTCCGTGACAGCACCGAGTATCGAACACGGGTCGGTTGAGTGATGAACCACTTCACTAACCGCTAAGCCAATCTATGCGCAATGCGAATGTAGCCTTTTAAGAGTTATGTTAGACTTTCGTGACAGCACCGAGTATCGAACACGGCCGGTTGAGTGAGGAACCACTTCACTAACCGCTAAGCCAATCTAACCGCAATGCGAATGTAGCTTTTTAAGAGTTATGTTAGACTTTCGTGACAGCACCGAGTATCGAACACGGGTCGGTTGAGTGAAGCACCACTTCACTAACGGCTAAGCCAATTTATGCGCAATGCGAATGTAGCCTTTTAAGAGTTATGTTAGACTTCCGTGACAGCACCGAGTATCGAACACGAGTCGGTTGAGTGAGGAACCACTTCACTAACCGCTATGCAAATGTAGCCTTTTAAGAGCTATGTTAGACTTTCGTGACAGTACCGAGTATCGAACACGGGTCGGTTGAGTGAGGAACCACTTCACTAACCGCTAAGCCAATCTATGCGCAATGCGAATGTAGCCTTTTAAGAGTTATGTTGGACTTCCGTGACAGCACCGAGTATCGAACACGGGCCGGTTGAGTGAGGAACCACTTCACTAACCGCTAAGCCAATCTATGAGCAATGCGAATGTAGCCTTTTAAGAGTTATGTTAGACTTCCGTGACAGCACCGAGTATCGAACACGTGTCGGTTGAGTGAGGAACCACTTCACTAACCGCTAAGCCAATGTATGTGCAATGCGAATGTAGCCTTTTAAGAGTTATGTTAGACTTCTGTGAGAGCACCGAGTATCGAACACGGCCGGTTGAGTGAGGAACCACTTCACTAACCGCTAAGCCAATCTAACCGCAATGCGAATGTAGCCTTTTAAGAGTTATGTTAGACTTCCGTGACTGCACCGAGTATCGAACACGGGTCGGTTGAGTGAGGAACCACTTCACTAACCGCTAAGTCAATCTATGCGCAATGCGAATGTAGCCTTTTAAGAGTTATGTTGGATTTCCGTGACAGCACCGAGTATCGAACACGGGCCGGTTGAGTGAGGAACCACTTCACTAACCGCTATGCGAATGTAACCTTTTAAGAGTTATGTTAGACTTTCGTGACAGCACCGAGTATCGAACACGGGTCGGTTGAGTGAGGAACCACTCCACAAACCGCTAAGCCAATCTATGCGCAATGCGAATGTAGCTTTTTAAGAGTTATGTTAGACTTCCGTGACAGCACCGAGTATCGAACACGGCCGGTTGAGTGAGGAACCACTTCACTAACCGCTAAGCCAATCTAACCGCAATGCGAATGTAGCTTTTTAAGAGTTATGTTAGACTTTCGTGACAGCACCGAGTATCGAACACGGGTCGGTTGAGTGAAGCACCACTTCACTAACGGCTAAGCCAATTTATGCGCAATGCGAATGTAGCCTTTTAAGAGTTATGTTAGACTTCCGTGACAGCACCGAGTATCGAACACGTGTCGGTTGAGTGAGGAACCAATTCACTAACCGCTATGCAAATGTAGCCTTTTAAGAGCTATGTTAGACTTTCGTGACAGCATCGAGTATCGAACACGTGTCGGTTGAGTGAAGAACCACTTCACTAACAGCTAAGCCATTCTACGCGCAATGCGAATGTAGCCTTTTAAGAGTTATGTTAGACTTCCGTGACAGCACCGAGTATCGAACACGGGTCGGTTGAGTGATGAACCACTTCACTAACCGCTAAGCCAATCTATGCGCAATGCGAATGTAGCCTTTTAAGAGTTATGTTAGACTTCCGTGACAGCACCGAGTATCGAACACGGCCGGTTGAAAGAGGAACCACTTCACTAACCGCTAAGCCAATCTAACCGCAATGCGAATGTAGCCCTTTAGGAGTTATGTTAGACTTCCGTGACAGCACCGAGTATCGAACACGGGTCGGTTGAGTGAGGAACCACTTCACTAACCGCTAAGCCAATCTATGCGCAATGCGAATGCAGCCTTTTAAGAGTTATGTTAGACTTCCATTACAGCACCGAGTATCGAACACGGGTCGGTTGAGTGAGGAACAACTTCACTAACCGCTAAGCCAATCTATGCGCAATGCGAATGTAGCCTTTTAAGAGTTATTTTGGACATCCGTGACAGCACCGAGTATCGAACACGGGCCGGTTGAGTGAGGAACCACTTCACTAACCGCTATGCGAATGTAGCTTTTTAAGACTTATGATAGACTTTTGTGACAGCACCGAGTATCGAACACGGGTCGGTTGAGTGAGGAACCATTTCACTAACCGCTAAGCCAATCTATGCGCAATGCGAATGTAGCCTTTTAAGAGTTATGTTAGACTTCCGTGACAGCACCGAGTATCGAACACGGGTCGGTTGAGTGAGGAACCACTTCACTAACAGCTAAGCCAATCTATGCGCAATGCGAATGTAGCCTTTTAAGAGTTATGTTAGACTTCCGTGACAGCACCGAGTATCGAACACGGGCCGGTTGAGTGAGGAACCACTTCACTAACCGCTATGCGAATGTAGCTTTTTTAGAGTTATGTTAGACTTTCGTGACAGCACCGAGTATCGAACACGTGTCGGTTGAGTGAGGAACCACTTCACTAACCGCTAAGCCAATCTATGCGCAATGCGAATGCAGCATTTTAAGAGTTATGTTAGACTTCCATTACAGCACCGAGTATCGAACACGGGTCGGTTGAGTGAGGAACAACTTCACTAACCGCTAAGCCAATCTATGCGCAATGCGAATGTAGCCTTTTAAGAGTTATTTTGGACATCCGTGACAGCACCGAGTATCGAACACGGGCCGGTTGAGTGAGGAACCACTTCACTAACCGCTATGCGAATGTAGCTTTTTAAGACTTATGATAGACTTTCGTGACAGCACCGAGTATCGAACACGGGTCGGTTGAGTGAGGAACCACTTCACTAACCGCTAAGCCAATCTATGCGCAATGCGAATGTAGCCTTTTAAGAGTTATGTTAGACTTCCGTGACAGCACCGAGTATCGAACACGGGTCGGTTGAGTGAGGAACCACTTCACTAACCGCTAAGCCAATCTATGCGCAATGCGAATGTGGCCTTTTAAGAGTTATGTTAGACTTCCGTGACAGCACCGAGTATCGAACACGGGTCGGTTGAGTGATGAACCACTTCACTAACCGCTAAGCCAATCTATGCGCAATGCGAATGCAGCCTTTTAAGAGGTAATTAAACTTCCATTACAGCACCTAATATCGAACACGGGTCGGTTGAGTGAGGAACCACTTCATTAACAGCTAAGCCAATCTATGCGCAATGCGAATGTAGCCTTTTAAGAGTTATGTTAGACTTCCGTGACAGCACCGAGTATCGAACACGGGTCGGTTGAGTGATGAACCACTTCACTAACACTAAGCCAATCTATGCGCAATGCGAATGTAGCCTTTTAAGAGTTATGTTAGACTTCCGTGACAGCATAGACTCTCGAACACGGGTCGGTTGAGTAAGGAACCACTTCACTAACCGCTAAGCCAATCTATGCGCAATGCGAATGTAGCCTTTTAAGAGTTATGTTAGACTTCCGTGACAGCACCGAGTATCGAACACGGGCCGGTTGAGTGAGGAACCACTTCACTAACCGCTAAGCCAATCTATGCGCAATGCGAATGTAGCCTTTTAAGAGTTATGTTGGACTTCCATGACAGCACCGAGTATCGAACACGGGTCGGTTGAGTGAGGAACCACTTCACTAACCGCTAAGCCAATCTATGCGCAATGCGAATGTAGCCTTTTAAGAGTTATGTTGGACTTCCGTGACAGCACCGAGTATCGAACACGGGCCGGTTGAGTGAGGAACCACTTCACTAACCGCTATGCGAATGTAGCTTTTTAAGAGTTATGTTAGACTTTCGTGACAGCACCGAGTATCGAACACGGGTCGGTTGAGTGATGAACCACTTCACTAACCGCTAAGTCAATCTATGCGCAATGCGAATGTAGCCTTTTAAGAGTTATGTTAGACTTCCGTGACAGCATCGACTCTCGAACACGGGTCGGTTGAGTAAGGAACCACTTCACTAACCGCTAAGCCAATCCATGCGCAATGCGAATGTAGCCTTTTAAGAGTTATGTTAGACTTCCATGACACCACCGAGTATCGAACACGGCCGGTTGAGTGAGGAACCACTTCACTAACTGCTATGCGAATGTAGCTTTTTAAGAGTTATGTTAGACTTTCGTGACAGCAACTAGTATCGAACACGGGTCGGTTGAGTGAGGAACCACTTCACTAACCGCTAAGCCAATCTATGCGCAATGCGAATGTAGCCTTTTAAGAGTTATGTTAGACTTCCGTTACAGCACCGAGTATCGAACACGGGTCGGTTGAGTGATGAACCACTTCACTAACCGCTAAGCCAATCTATGCGCAATGCGAATGTAGCCTTTTAAGAGTTATGTTGGATTTCCGTGACAGCACCGAGTATCGAACACGGGCCGGTTGAGTGAGGAACAACTTCACTAACCGCTAAGCCAATCTATGCGCAATGCAAATGTAGCCTTTTAAGAGTTATGTTAGACTTTCGTGACAGCACCGAGTATCGAACACGTGTCGGTTGAGTGAGGAACCACTTCACTAACCGCTAAGCCAATCTATGCGCAATGCGAATGTAGCCTTTTAAGAGTTATGTTAGACTTCCGCGACAGCACCGAGTATCGAACACGGGTCGGTTGAGTGAGGAACCACTTCACTAACCGCTATGCGAATGTAGCTTTTTAAGAGTTATGTTAGACTTTCGTGACAGCACCGAGTATCGAACACGGCTCGGTTGAGTGATGAACCACTTCACTAACCGCTAAGCCAATCTATGCGCAATGCGAATGTAGCCTTTTAAGAGTTATGTTAGACTTTCGTGACAGCACCGAGTATCGAACACGGGTCGGTTGAGTGAGGCACCACTTCACTAACCGCTATGCGAATGTAGCTTTTTAAGAGTTATGTTAGACTTTCGTGACAGCACCGAGTATCGAACACGGGTCGGTTGAGTGAGGAACCACTTCACTAACCGCTAAGCCAATCTATGCGCAATGCGAATGTAGCCTTTTAATAGTTATGTTAGACTTCCGTGACAGCACCGAGTATCGAACACGGGCCGGTTGAGTGAGGAACCACTTCACTAACCGCTATGCGAATGTAGCTTTTTAGGAGTTGTGTCAGACTTTCTTGACAGCACCGAGTATCGAACACGGGTCGGTTGAGTGAGGAACCACTTCACTAACCGCTAAGCCAATCTATGCGCAATGCGAATGTAGCCTTTTAAGAGTTATGTTAGACTTTCGTGACAGCACCGAGCATCGAACACGTGTCGGTTGAGTGAGGAACCACTTCACTAACACTAAGCCAATCTATGCGCAATGCGAATGTAGCCTTTTAAGAGTTATGTTAGACTTCCATGACAGCACCGAGTATCGAACACGGGTCGGTTGAGTGAGGAACCACTTCACTAACCGCTAAGCCAATCTATGCGCAATGCGAATGTAGCCTTTTAAGAGTTATGTTGAATTTCCGTGACAGCACCGAGTATCGAACACGGGCCGGTTGAGTGAGGAACCACTTCACTAACCGCTAAGCCAATCTATGCGCAATGCGAATGTAGCCTTTTAAGAGTTATGTTAGACTTTCGTGACAGCACCGAGTATCGAACACGTGTCGGTTGAGTGAGGAACCACTTCACTAACCGCTAAGCCAATCTATGCGCAATGCGAATGTAGCCTTTTAAGAGTTATGTTAGACTTCCGTGACAGCACCGAGTATCGAACACGGGTCGGTTGAGTGAGGAACCACTTCACTAACCGCTATGCGAATGTAGCTTTTTAAGAGTTATGTTAGACTTTCGTGACAGCACCGAGTATCGAACACGGCTCGGTTGAGTGATGAACCACTTCACTAACCGCTAAGCCAATCTATGCGCAATGCGAATGTAGCCTTTTAAGAGTTATGTTAGACTTTCGTGACAGCACCGAGTATCGAACACGGGTCGGTTGAGTGAGGCACCACTTCACTAACCGCTATGCGAATGTAGCTTTTTAAGAGTTATGTTAGACTTTCGTGACAGCACCGAGTATCGAACACGGGTCGGTTGAGTGAGGAACCACTTCACTAACCGCTAAGCCAATCTATGCGCAATGCGAATGTAGCCTTTTAATAGTTATGTTAGACTTCCGTGACAGCACCGAGTATCGAACACGGGCCGGTTGAGTGAGGAACCACTTCACTAACCGCTATGCGAATGTAGCTTTTTAGGAGTTGTGTTAGACTTTCTTGACAGCACCGAGTATCGAACACGGGTCGGTTGAGTGAGGAACCACTTCACTAACCGCTAAGCCAATCTATGCGCAATGCGAATGTAGCCTTTTAAGAGTTATGTTAGACTTTCGTGACAGCACCGAGTATCGAACACGTGTCGGTTGAGTGAGGAACCACTTCACTAACAGCTAAGCCAATCTACGCGCAATGCGAATGTAGCCTTTTATGAGTTATGTTAGACTTCCATGACAGCACTGAGTATCGAACACGGGTCGGTTGAGTGATGAACCACTTCACTAACACTAAGCCAATCTATGCGCAATGCGAATGTAGCGTTTTAAGAGTTATGTTAGACTTCCGTGACAGCATCGACTCTCGAACACGGGTCGGTTGAGTAAGGAACCACTTCACTAACCGCTAAGCCAATCTATGCGCAATGCGAATGTAGCCTTTTAAGAGTTATGTTAGACTTCCGTGACAGCACCGACTATCGAACACGGGTCGGTTGAGTGAGGAACCACTTCACTAACCGCTAAACCAACCTATGCGCAATGCGAATGTAGCCTTTTAAGAGTTATGTTAGACTTCGTGACAGCACCGAGTATCGAACACGGGTCGGTTGAGTGAGGAACCACTTCACTAACCGCTAAACCAATGCTTGCTGTTCTGTTGCGAGCAGTCAGGTAGTGCTGACGCCAGGAAGATCGCTCCTTCTCAACTGTACATGTCATGAATGGCAATAACATACATAGTTTCAACATGTGCTTTGTGCAAAAAGGCATGTTGCCTGATGAGGAACTTTGCCGAGATTTTTTTTTTTTTTGGAATAACCTGTTCCTCTGATGTCGTCTACACATATGGTACAAAACGCTTTGTGGATAGCTGTGGTTGATGCTTAGGTTGTGATTAACTCTGTTTTTCTTTTCAGAAGTAGCAAAGTGTATATACTAAACCAGTGTTTCTCAAACTTTTTTTGTCCATCGCCCCTGTTTCGTTATTGAAATAAAATTTCGCTTCCCTAATTCTGTCAAGTAAAATGAACATTGATAATAGAGTAATGGACAAATTTAGTTTTGGGAATTTAATCAACGAGTTGACAGTAACATGATAATGTTCAATGAGATGGATGAGCGTGGCGACTTTTACAAAGTTTTGAAATGTTTGGCGACATCGTAAGATAGAGTCGAAAATCATCCCGTTTATGAACTAGCAAGCGATTTTTTTTCTTTGAAAGCATCAATGTCACAGCCGAAAACCTCTTTTCAACCATATATGAAGTAGGAAACGACAAAATCCACTTTCTAGCTTCTTTCCAGAGAAGCTCATATTTGCCAGCAACCTGGCACCAAAACAAATCGTATCGATCATTTCCGAATTTCACTCTTGATGCATCATCTGTTTGCATATCAATGAACTGCTTTTGAAGTTCCACTTCTACAGTAGCCTACAGTATGTCTGTGGGTTCGGTAGAAAATAGTTGTACCACCCAGTTTGGAACATGGAGGCCCACGAGACCTGCAAAGCGAAGTTTCATGTCTTTATGAAGCATGTCTGAATATGAGCAGTATTTTTTCCGTTGTTCTTCTGTAATAACTTTCTCGCTCAAATTGGGAAACTTAGTTAAGACATTTTGACCCAAATTTTGTTTGAATAAAGATAGCTTTGAAATGAATGAGGTAATCACGCTTTATCACTTGATGAGAGTTATAATTTCTGCCTGAAGCTTTTTGTTTACTTCATTTATGGCACTGAAGATGTCCGCCAAATATGCGATGTCATTCTTTAAGGGTATCACATCTTCAACTAATTTCGCGTCAGTGCTTGATAGGAATTCGTTAACTAAAACAAAAAGGGCATAAAAGCGGCTCAAACAAACACCTTTTGAAAGCCATCTTACCGCGGTATGCAATAAAAGACGTTGAATGTGTTTATGATTTTGGCAACAAAGTGAACGAAAAAATCTGTCGTTGAGAGCATGCGCTTTTATCTTGTTGACGCATTTCATCACAATATTCAATGATTCATGCAGTTCAGGACTGAGAATATGGGCAACCAAACGCTGACGGTGAATTACACAATGTATTGCAATAAGTCCAGGAATTATTCTTTTCATCAGTGCAATGAACCCTTGATGCTTTCCAACCATTGCCGGAGCACAATCAGTTGCGCATTGTAGAATATTCTTTAGTGGAATCCCCTTTTCTTCGTGGAAGTTTTACACTGCATTAAAGATGCTTGATGCCCGAGTATCTGTAGGAAGACTGAGCGTAAAAGTCATTTCTTGTTTTTATATTATGAACAAAACGCACGTATCCAAGCAGCAGCAGCGATACATTGTCAGTCAAGTTGGATTCATCTATTTGCAGTAAATGGTTTGCGCGTCGGACTGTTATTAGCGCGTTGGACTGTTATTGGTGGTTTGATAAATTCGCCCCCTTCGAGTGTTTTCGCCCCCGATTGCCCCCTTTGATTTTTTCGCCCCCCTGGCGCTCGAAATCTCCCCCAGGGGGGCGATTTCGCCCACTTTGAGTAACGCTGTACTAAACTAAATTAACGGATCACGGATCATTCCTAGTTGCCAAAGTTTTCTTTTCATGTTATGAACCATGAACACGTCTTATCTTCGTAAAAACTGGTCAACTTTGCTTGCCTTGCAATGACGCAACAAAAACTGCCTGAATTGAGATAAAACGATAAATTGTACTATGACTCCCATTGCGTTTCGTTCTTAGTTTTATTGTGTGATTGATGACTTGACTCGCGGTTGACTGCGGCCACTGTGTAATTGTGTATACCCAGGGTTGCCATTGACATGGACCCAAAAATAAGGACAACCGAAAAATTAGATTAGCATTTAAAAAACGTTTTTGGACATATTTTGTACTTATACGAGCCGTGTCATATCGCATTCCACATTTTTTGCCAGAAACAATCTGTTCCAGCAACTCTTTGTTATTAGAAATTGCTTCATGGATCTCACGGCAGCTCAGGTGTAGGTTTATCTTAACTTGTAGATGGGATTTGACTGTCATTTCACTAAGTCTGTTCCTTTCCTTGGTCCACTGCGCCGAAACAAGAGAGAATACTCTTTGCACAAACGTATTGCTAACCGGAAGGGAGAAAATGGTGCTAATCAGTTTGTAGAGCAGCGGAAAAGAGTTGTTGCCGGTAAAGATGTTCATCCACTCGACCTCAGGTTCATCCTTGCTGAACACATCATCTGGAATCTTCTTAAGCAGAGCGTTAATAGCCGAGACCTTATCGAACAGCTCATTTTTCATTGCCATTAGTGGATCAACTTGCTTCGCCAACCTCTTGACTTCCTCGTACTCGATTGCTTGATCTTTCAGCAGGGTCCACTTGATGTGCGTTGGATGCTCAAATCGATGCCACTTATTGATATATTTCAAGGCAGCCTAATGGTGTAGAACTCCTGGAAGCTCGCTTTGAGAACCTTAGCATGCTCTTCATCGACTATTCTTAGTAGTTCGTCTGTAGTTGCTCTGAAATACCCTGAACACTGGCGTTGCAATATTTTGATATTGAAAGATTCAGTTATCTCTGCCAGTTCTGGACACAATGCAGTTGACTTTTGCAGGAGTAACAGTGGTTTATTGAAGAGCAAGAGAGCGCTGTGGAGGAATGATACGATGATCAGTGACTCTTCTGATTTAAATAAATCCTCTACTATTCTTGGTGGATATTTTAGCGAAAGAAAATGCGCTTTGAGTGGTTCCCAGAGATCGATCATTCGCTCAAGTACAGCATCAAGTGTAGTCTATCGAGTCGGCGTGTGTGTTGGTAGAGTCGAGCAGTTGCTATCAAGCTTCTCACAGAAATGCTTGAGCCTCATCATTCTACCAGTTTGGCTTTTGAAGTATCTACCAATCTTCAATACGATTGTTTCTATGTCAAGTGTCAGGCGCTCTGGTCCCTTCTCTGCTGCAGTATGCAAAGTATGAGCAGCGCAGCCGACTAGGATCAGATGCAATGTTTGCTCTTTGAGACGCGAGAAGACGTTGCTTTTTCCACTATGTTGTGATCCTCCAAAATTCACTGGTGCATTATAGGCACAAAAAAAGGATGACAGCTGTTTCATGTCTAGGCCATTCTCTTGAATAGACGAGAATAAAGTTCGTGATCTGTGCCGAGGTCTCGCCTGGCATCGATCGCAGGTCAAGAAGACACACTCACACTCCAACTTTGGCGTTGAAGAATCTGATGACTAGAGAAATCTAATTAAACTAATTTTAGAATGTTATGCAACACCGGATACCAGAGGAAAGCGATCGAAGTTCTGTAATTGTTGAAAATAAGATAAAATAAGGACGAAAGTCGAAAATAAGAACATTTCTTAGAAACAAGGACATTTAAGTTTTCTAAGACCTTGCCCTTCAAAATAAGGACAAATCTTAGAAATAAGGACGGTATGGCAACCCTGTGTATACCAGTGGTTCTCAAACTGGGGTCCGCGGTCCTTTCGGGGTCCGCGAGACAATTTTCTGGGAGCGTGAAGCACCTTCCAAAAAAATTAACATGATCCCGATGAAAAAAAAATTGTGGAAAGTAAAAATTTTCAGGCAACTTATTTTCCAAACCAAACTTAACAGATATATTTTAGTATTAAGCTGGCTTGGCATCGCTCCACACAGTTTTTTAAGCCTGACCTTTCGTTTTATTGTGATAGCCTTTGTTTCGTTTCTATCGCCTTTGATGGTGACATCAAGGAGTGCATAATGGTGACGTAGGCCTACTCCTACAACACTCGTGTTTTCCAGATCAAGAACAGAATTAAGAAATATACTTGACTAAAAAGGAGGTAGGCGAAGTTGATTAAGGCTGGTTATTTTTACTGATTTAAGTTGTGAATTGAATGCCTTTCCGAACTTTTAGCTTTTTTAGCTTTAGTCAAATTAGCCTAAAATTAAGAACTTTTTAACTTTACTAATTGAATTTTTAACTTAAATTTGAGTACAAAAAGTGAAAATGGCTCACCCTTGAAAAAAATTACGATTCAATAATTCCTATGTTCAATTTGGTTTCACTGTGGTACATTCTGGAGAAGAAAAGCCGCAGTGCGTGGTATGCTGTAAAGTTTTAGAAGATTCTGCTCTAAAACCTAGCAAGCTGAAAAGACATTTGGTAACACATCAAGATCATATTGAACGAAACCTAACATAAAACCCAAGCCGGTGCACCCATTTTATTGACGTGTGCATTTTTAATTGCATGTAACAAATGAACTATTATTTACCGTTTTTGCGCTAAAGTCGTTGAAAAAATTGCAAGGAGACCGTTCAACAAGTTTTTTGAAAAAGTTTGAGAACCACTGGTGTATACAATAGTAGAAGCGATGAGACATTTCGATGCCGATTGCCAAAATCTAGGAACTTAGACAAAATTTCTGAACAACCTGTGACAAAATGGTTATTGTGAACCACATAGTGTTCCAAAAATAACCAAATTAGGTTTAAACGATGCTCAAATGATAAAAAGTAAAAGTCAAGAAATATCAGCGTTTTAGGAAAATTCCTTCTATATAAAATTTCAAAACTAGTGAAGGGCGTGGCCATTTGACCACGTCTGATAACAGGTCGAGTTAAGCTATTTTTTCATCAGAAGACCCAACACACTCTTGAGTTAGACAAATATGTGTCCGCAAGATGTCGGTACCAATTTATTTTTGAACACAAGTTTTTGAAGCACTCTCCTTTTTTCCATGATGCGCAACCGACAATTTTCCTGTAAAGAATGTAAGCACCATGCTTTACAATGTAAGCAAGCTTAAAATGTCAGCGTTTTTTAACTGGTCATTAACTTTTAAAAAATGCAGACAACGAATTAAACAAGCAATTGGTTTTACTTGAAAGTAATTTAAGTTGAAATTGTAAAATAGAATCGCTAAACGAGCAACTTGCACCAGATTCAAAACAGTTGGCAGGTGAATTGCAACGAATTTCAAATGCTGACGTTTGTCTTCGAAATTTATCGCAACATTCCAGTGTCATGATTCTGGTCTTGAACAATGAAGTTAAGAAAGCTAGTACGCGAAAGCATTGTCGTGTAATCGATCGAATAATCTTCTTTGTCTGACATAAGATTGTTCACCTGTAATCAGATTTGTTTGTCGGTGTCATAGATTCAGCTACAAAGTAGCCGACGTCTACATTCTTCACATCGTTACATCAACTTCCGACGCTGCTGCGATGTAACATGAGTACGATATTTTGCTTTCAGAAGTTGAGTTGATGTTACTTAAGATTTTAAATCAATTTAAGGTCAACAATCAAAATGGCTGCATGACCCTCTTGTAAATTTGCGCTCATTGCATTTGTAGTAAGTTTATCCCTTACCAAACTTTTCAGTTCATTTAATCTAATTACAGTGAAATTTCTTTCATTTGTATGCTTGCTACAATTCCCAGGATGCAAAGTTTGAAATGCCAAAAACGCAACTTTAATCTGACAGTTTGTAGGAATTTTCACCAAAGTAGGCTACTCCAAAATGTTTTCTTGTATTTGTGGAGGAAATGACGAATCTTTTCCTTCCGCGGCTAAAATGTCACTTCCTTTTGCTGCTTTATGTTCCCATTGTTCTTAGACAATGACTCATTGTGGTGCTTCACATTTTTAACGTTTTTCACAGGCATTTTGCTCATCTGACAGAAAAGCATTTTCAAGCTATTTCCGCACCTATCGTATATTAGGCCTCTAGCAGATGTTTTTTGATTATTTTCTGTAAAAATTCCTTTTAGCATTTCTTTTTTTTTTTTTTAAAACAACAAAACTATACATCACAAAAAATTGAAGATTTTCCAGTTTTAGCGTGATTTATGCTGTATTGGTGGCTTGTGCAAACGTCACCTAGGTCTCTCAAACTTTTTTGACGCAAATCAACCAGTTGGAATCAACTTGTACGACGCTTAACTCCGTTTTGTGATGAGTGAAAATATAAAAGTACAATAAAAACAAAATCATTACAACATTGTTTCCGTGGTATCCTATTACCAAACAATTTGGGTAAAGAGGTAACTTTTTTACGCCATAAACAGACATAACCCAGCAACAACACTACATTTAACATTATAAAAACAAAAAACAATAAGCTAACGTTTTCGGCTAGTCATACAGCCCTTTTCAAGCCTATAAGAAGCATATTACAAAAAGTTATGTTCAATGTAAAAATTTCTACGCCATCTTGAAAGTCATTATTTCTTAGACTTTAAAACGTTAATTAGTTTTGAATGAGGTTCCTAGCCCTTGTTTGTAAAAAATACTTGAGGAATGAGAAGCATAACTTTTATCATCGTTGTTCTTAGTAGAGGGTAAATCCATCTAAAAGGAACCAATTGCTATATTTTGGTGTAACTGCCGCATTTGTGGCGTAAAATAAACGGCCAGTGCTTTTTTCTTTCCAGGAGGTGTTCCCCCTATCCCTTGTCCCCAGCGGCTTTATCCACTTTTAGAATTCGGGCGGTGATTTTTGGACAGTGAGTTAAAATCATCATAGTCATTTCAACTTCTGGGGGCTACGCCCCCCAGCCCCCCTATTGAAGAATCAGTTTCATTGATCATCAACGTGCACAGGCTTTCCAAATGGTTTTACAAAGTATGTTTCGGAAATGACATTTTTGGGTAAGCATTTAGCTAAGTTGAAACTCCACAGTGTAAACGCCTGTCTGGTAGTTCAGGGTTACCAAATCAAAAAGTGATAACAGCCGAAATATTTTTTTCAAAATTCGATCAATAAAATATCACAAAACCTTTTCACAGCCAAATGAGTGGGGAGGTGATTTTGCACTGATCACCCCCCTTGGATAGAGCCCATGCCTGTCACATACGCTTTTTACAAAAATAGGTTTGAAAGTACAACATAAGTAGGCTACTGATGACTTGAGAGAGCTCAGTAAAAAATTTCACCGTTCTTACAGTTACCCTACGAGCTATTTTAGTGATTATGTTTTGCCACAAACAAAACTTGCTTCTGCTTTGCTCCACAATAAAGTTTGTTTTGCGAGAGCGGTTACAGGTGAGATGATGTCACTTCTATATAGAGCTGTGACGTCCTTTTTTGAAAAAGAAAAGAAAGAACGCTTTTCGTCTGTCGACGCAGTTGGTGATATTTCGAAGATCAGCCACTTCTGCTACATTGTTTGCAAAAACAAAAGTCCTACTTTTCACTTTCCAAACTCCTTTGCTTTGTGTTATTTAGACGTTGTTTGTCCGTCCGATCACGTAAAACTGACGCTTGTATGACACAGTTTTGGACCAAAACAAAAGAAACTTGTTTTCTTTGGCTGTTTGACTTTTTCTGCAAGATTTCTTCCCAAAAGAAAGTCAATGGTGAAAGATGTCAAAACGGCGCCTTGACTATCTGTCTTCGTCACACATGGAATGTGTGCATTAATGCAATCTAGAATTGGAATGACAATGGATGCTTTTATAAACTCAACAATCACAGTGTCATGTGAAGTTGCAGAAATATTTTTTAATCTCAGATCAACAAACTAGTTTAGTACTTTCAACACCCCCATGTGTATATTTAGAAGACATATTCGTATTGTTAGGTCACAATAACAATCGGCGCCAAGCCTTTGTAACTGGGGGGTCAAGAGCGTGTTTGGGGGATCAGCATTTTTATGTCAATTAGGTTTAATGTCTACGAAAGCGAATGCTTTTGCAAAACAAAACAAAGATTTCAAACAACTACATTACTTTACACCAGTGATTTTCAAGCTTTTTTGGACGGCGGCAAACCGAAGGATTTATGAATCTACGACGACAGTTTGACTGACTATGGGAATCGTGTTTTCAAAATGTTACTAGAAATATTCGTGATTGGTAGCACAAATTAAATATTGTGTAAAAATGTACATGAGAAGAAGTATCAGCTCCAAGTCTCCATGCATTTGCCCATATAAACTTCACAAGCTTTTTGTAACAATATTGTTAGAATTGGAAATCGGTTAACGTCTGTACCAGAAGTACAAATAATCGTAAAACTTTATCTTTGTAATGAACTGTCACTCTTTTTGTGATATCTTTGTCAAAAAGTAAATTGATTTGAATTGAAGGGTTTTATTTTGTTTCCTTTAAAACCGGTTTTCAGTAACATTTGGTTTTACCATCCTCTAAAATCGCCATTTTAACTACTTCACTACTTCTCCCCAGATGATAATCGACGAAATGGTATCCTATTCCACAAACTTAATGAAATAGAACTAGCCTATTGAATTGACAATAATGAATAGGAGAACTTTCCAGACAGCACAATCCGTCATTTTTATATTGATTCAACGTTTGCAGATGTTGAATCAATGCAAAAATGACGGATTTTGCTGTGTTGGCATGAAAGTAATGCAATAAATTTATCACTAGTGTTTTATTAACTGGTGAAAATGCACAGAATAAGCGTAAGTTAATATTTGTTGGTTTATTTTCAGTTGATCTTTATGAAAAGTATACAGGTTTGGCAATAAAATTTAACTTATATACAGTATTATAAATTAAATAAAGATTTTGTTTACAGTTTATTATAAATATTTGTATAAAGAGTAGTATTGTGTACCGTAATCCTAAAGTTTGTACTAGATTTATAAATTAAATCATATAAGCCGACCTATTGTTAAATAAACTATTTCTCTCATCTTCTGTGAAGAATAAGGAACTACAGCGATGACATTATGAGACAACAATAAATTGCAATGAGCCAGACACAGTGCCCACCTACATTTTGTCCTTTCTAATTAAACTGCTGTGACAATTGATAACCACAATGACCTCTTGACATAACCTTGATGACATCAGTTGTGACTTTTTCCATTCATTAAAAGTAGCCAACATGAGTTACGTCTGTTGTTTTCTCTTTTACTTCCACCTTACCATTATGATGTGACAGTTGTGACAACAAACCTTTGTGACAACTGATAAACATAATGACAGCCAGACATATGGGAGATCATAATTGCTGTGACAACCATTAAAACAGCTACTAGAAAGGCTAACAAGAGGGGGTTTAAAACTCCAACGGTGTTTTTGATCCCCAGGCCAGGATATGATATGAAGAGGCCAAAACACTTCTAGCGTCCGAGAAATTGAAAAAAAACACCACGTATTCTTTTGATGTGATAAGTATGCATTCGGTCTGTTGTATTTTAAAGACAGCTTCCTGCTTTACTACGGAAAACTACATCTTCTTCCTTAAAGCTACTAGTTGTTTTGTATCTTCCCCTTCCTTGAAGTAGTTTTTTAGGGCTGTTTGTTTTTTTCAAAAGCGCATTTTACGAGAGATTCGAGATCTGATTGCTCAGGCCTCAAATTATCCTCTCAACGATTATACCTATTGGGCCGATATGCCAACGTTCAATGAAATCCATTTGATTCTTTCCATAGATAACAAAATCCACCATTTTGACATTAATTTCTCTGCAGACGTTGAGTCAATGTAAAAATGGTGGGTTTCGTTGTTTAGGTCATGATTGGATTGATGGCTACTTTTCTTATTTTCGTTGGATGCCGAGTTCCGTGAATAAAAGGCAATAGATCCTTTGTTCTTCGCATCCCAAGTTTAGGCGTAAACAAGCAAGAAGATGGATGTTTTTCGGGATCTATGACGTCCTAGTGACAAGGGAGTGGCTGTGAGTGGATCATTACTGCGCCCATCGCGTCATTAGCCAAATCGTTTATTGTGTCATCCTTTCCGAAATGTTTTGAAAATAAACCGAATCCTCATTAGTCTAAATCAATTCTGTCCTTTGTCATGTTACATCAAAATTAAACATGCAGATAATAATCTGTCTTCGGAGGTTTTGCTTTTGCATTTCATAACATTGAAACAACGTAAAAACGTGATTGTAAAAGATGAATTGCTTGTTCGATCTTCGTCTTCTTTTGCAGTGTTATGGAACAGTGCGAACAAGAGGCCTACAAACCTGCGTCACTACTTAATAAACATATCAAGCCAACATGATGAATGTGGTCTGTCATCATATCCACATACAAGTATAAATGATTATCTGGTTTTGTAGGGAAAATGAAAACTCCACGAAGTTGCCTTCTTGTGCTGTCAATAAAGTGACAACTTCATAAACTGCGACTGTACAAAAGGAATAGTTTCATTTAGCTAAACTTGCGTCCGGCAATGTAAAGATGCAAAAGAAAAATCTTTTTCTAATTGAGAAAACTTTGATGAAGGTGATGTCTTTGCAACAGCAACTTCCCAGACAGCAAATCAGTCGTTTTTTACATTGATTTAACGTCTGCAAAGGTTAAATCAATGTACGGCTTATTTGTTGTCTAGGTTATATACAACTGCAACGTCTAAAACTGTTTTAAGCAACTGTAGCCTACTTGTTCCAATCCGCATTGGATTTGCGATTTATGCCATTGTAATATAACCTCACCTGGAATCGTACTCGGGCTCACAAGAAGCAAAGACACTAATCCTATATCATTGTGGGTTTTGATTCGAAACTTCTTGCTCTCAACTTTATATTACGAAGCTCATGTTCAGGCGTTTTAAGCAATTTCCGGATAAGAATTAAACGTTGTACGCCATGGAGCACACCAGGAGCAGACAATTGGGTTTGTTCTGCTTGCAATGAAGCAACATCACCTGATTTTGTTTGTCGTATCCAGGCTTACACCCGGTGGTTGAAGATTAAGATTAAGTGGACGGCAAGGAAGCCAATCTTCGTGTCCACCTTCAGGCCTTTAAGTGTCCTGCCAAAGGTACCGCGCATGCTCTTGAGCGGTGTCGAACCGGCGCCCTTGCGATTGCCGTTCCAGGGCTCTCGCCACTCGGCTATGCAGCCGATACAGCCGATTACGTCTGACACAGCATTGGATATAATGAGCAAAAAATGTGCTTGGAGTTTTTCGTTTTTCTGAATGCCCTTTCTGATCCGGTAACTGATTGTTTTTTATATGTTGAAGAATTCGTACAAATTAACTACTTCTCTGAGGTCTGCGATCAAGTCACGTCCTAATAAAGAACTTAATTTTCATGGCTTTACAATAACCTTCCGTATAAAGAGCAGGTACCTTCATTTCTGTAGTACACTTGACAATTGCGGCTACTACAGTTACAATGAGGTTGGCTCTATTCTGCTTGTCACTGTACATAAAATTTAAAACGATATTTTAACTTTCATTGAGGCAGAAAAAACTGGCTATTCGAAAAAACCTTTTGCCTTGGTATTTTTGACCGTTAATTTCAAAAATCGAATTCAAAGACAAAAGTTCGTCGAATTGAAACTCATTTTGAAGACCTAATTGCTCAATTGGAATACAATAAAAAACCTACGCACCGATTTGAATACCTGCAGGTACAGCAAGATGAGCAGAAAATCAAATATTCAACCATTCGATTTGGAGCCGGATACTTTAACGCAGCACAGAGCATGTTATTGGCAGGGAAGTCCGAAACGAGCGGGGGAGCCCGAAACGAGCAGGGGAGTCCGAAACGAGCAGGGGAGGCCGAAACGAGTAGGGGAGCCCGAAACGAGCAGGGGAGTCCAAAACGAGCTTTATTAAGTTGAGACAAAATAAAATTCAGTGAGAAACTTGATGAGAAATGAAACAAAATCAAGAAAAAAAAAATTAAACAAAAAAAAAAAAAAAAAAGTTTTTCCATTTTAATTTGAAGTGTGTTATCGGAAAAAAAAAACCATGATAATTACTTCCCCGGAAAATATCCTGCACTAAATAGTTCAACTTTTTTACGGCGTAATCTTCCTTAGAGCGATTTTTTCCAGACGATATTTACTAAGGACTAAGATTGATTTTTTTCGGGGAGAGATATTTAAAAAAAAGGGAAGAGAAAAATAATAGTAATGATGTTTTTTGATTTAGTGTGTTATCGAAAAAAACATGGAAATTATCACTTTTTCCTCCCCTCGGAAAATTGTCTTCAACTAAATAGTTTCAATTTTTACGATGTAACATTTACCAACGGATAGTAACCCATTTTGATAGTAAGTAATAGTAACCCAGTTTGGATAGTAACCCATCAGTTTGAATAAAGATTAAACAAAGGTCAGTGTTCTATCAGAGTGCATTGTTTAATGATGTTAACAATGGCTTCTATGAGTTAATAATTAAGTGATAGATGATAGGCCTACATTTGATAGTTGAGCTGGATGTTATACTGGGAAAGTGAAAACTAGCACGTGTTCCTCCAAAGGTCAAGAGGTTACTTTTGAAGTTGAATGCACAGAAATACAGAGATGTCGATGATGATGATGGCGTATGAGCGATCTTTCCAGGCTAGATTGGAGGGCAGGAAATCTTCAGCCACTCGGCAGTCTCGTCGTCCAGGATTCTCAGACCATGCGCACCGTGTGGAGGCCGGTGGGTTAGGCAGTGGTGGATGACATGGTCTGCGGTCTGTTCCGTGGCACCACACTCGCATTCTGATGAAGGAGCCAGGCCCCATTTGTGCATGTCCGAACGAAAGCGGCCGACGCCAGTTCGCAGGCGGTTAAGCCTGACCCACGCAAGCCTTGCGAGGGACATCCCTGGTGGACGGGGATCGGCGTTGGGTATGAAGTCACGGAGCGTGGAGGTGTGATTTTGCCACTCCGTGTTCCACATGTGGTTCGTCCAGTGTGCCGCACTTAAACTAAGTTCTTCTGCGTGCTTAAGGAGTTGTTGTGCGGCAGGCACAAAGGGGCGTCTTGATTTCAAGCGCTGCTTTATAGGTGGTGGTCTCTTGAGTGTTGCATGGAGGAGATGGTCGGGGTCCAAAGCGCGGCGAGCGAGAGAAATCGTGGCTCCTTTACGGCGTAGCTCAGCGGGTTGGATGCCTGCTAGGATGGGTAGGCAGTCCGTTGGAGTGGGACGCAGGCATCCAGTCACAGTACGCAGTGCGTCGTTAATGGCGGTATCAATCTGGTGGGTGTGAGAACTACGACACCAGACCGGCGCGCAGTACTCAGCGGTGGAATGAACAAGGGCTAGGGTAGCTGTACGAAGAGTTTTAGCACCAGCTCCCCAGCCGGAACCCGCCAATCGCCTCAAAAGTGCGACGCGTGTAGATAGTTTTTTGCGCAGTGACTTCAAGTGCCGGCGGTACGTGAGTGACCTGTCCAAGGTTATGCCGAGGTATGTAGGTTCGGCACAGTAGGGCAGGCGTTCCCCATCAATCTTGATGTTTATCTCACGCTGTGCCTCCCGGTTGTTAAGGTGGAAGGCCGCCGACACTGTCTTTGGCTTGCTGAGCTGTAGCTTCCATTTCTGGAGGTATGCTGATAGTGTTTGCATGTCTTGGCTGAGGTTCCTCTCCACTGACTGCCAGTTTCCTGCTGAGTGCAGGAGTGCCAGGTCGTCTGCGTAAGCATACTTCCTGGAGGTGGTGGGGGGCAAGTCGTAGGTGTATATGTTGAACAGGAGAGGAGCCAAGACTGAGCCCTGTGGGACGCCGTTTTTAAGTCGGCGTAGTCTGCTTCGACGACCGCTACCGGTTGTGAGGGTAAAACTGCGGTTTTGCACAAGTTCCATCATCATATGGACCATGTGTCTGTCAGGGAGCAGACGGAGTAACTTGCAGGTAAGGCCGCTATGCCATACGGTGTCATAGGCAGCCGTGAGATCAACAAACACGGCGCCAGCCTTCTTCTTAGCCGAGAAGCTGTCCTCAATGTCTTGGGTCATAAGTGTGACCTGATCTACGGTTGATCGTCCGTGTCGGAAACCAGCTTGTTCACGGGGGAGCTGCGGATCTATTATTGGTTCGACACGGGCGTAGATGAGTCTCTCGAGGATCTTGAAGGGGATGCAGAGCAGTGAGATTGGACGATAACTCTTCGGGTCCCCTGGGGGCTTCTTCGGCTTAGGGACTGCAACCACAAGGGCTCTTCTCCAGATTCTGGGAATTCTCAGGTGGCGCAAACAGCAGGAAAGGAAGTCTTTTAACCAGGACTTTAAGGAGGCAGCAGCATGGAGTATCAACTCCGGGCATAGGTGGTCAGGGCCCGGGGCTTTACCTGGCTTTATGTGCTGGAGGGCGGCGGAAAATTCTTCCGGGGTGAACTCACCCGAGATGTTGTCCCCGTCTGGGGTTGTTACCCTCCAGAGGTCCGTCATTTCTTGCAAGACGGATCTATCAGATTCACGGTCTCTCGATTTGTATTTCCCGTTCTCCACAAGTTGTGAGGCGATGGAGTTTGCTGAAACGGGACATTGTTGATGAGAGGCACGTGATCTGCCAGTTAGGTTGTTCAGTGTACTCCATGCTATGCGGCTGGAGTGCGTGAAGTCGATTGATTCAACGGCTTCTGTCCAGCGCTCCTTCCTCTTTAAGTCCAGCCTTGCCAGCAGAGCTGTGGCTGAGCTGTTGGTGTCATTGCCCTGAGGGGCGTGGAGGAAGTTGGAGTAGAGGCTTTCGCACTCCTTATCCCAGCACGGTATGTAGGTCTTTCGTCGGCCGCGGGGGATGGATTGTTTTGCCGCTGATGTTATTGCATCACAAAAGTCCTGGTAGGCTTCTTCCACGTTGTTGGTGTGAGGGGATGGGAGATACTGTGTGGCTTCATTGGTGAGGAGGCTATAGTACTCCCAGTTAGCCATTCTGAAGTTCCATCGATTAACAGGCTTGCTCGGGACAGGCATTATGAGCGTTGGAGCCGTGATAATCGAGGGTCGATGTTGGGACCTGGGGAACTTCTCTAGCACACGTCTGTCCGGTTGGCAATTATCGGGGTCATCACTTGCGAAAGCCAGATCGGGGTTTGTACCAGTGTTCCAGCGTCCGGAGAAGAAGCTCGCTGCACCCTTGGGATCGTGCAGTAGGGTGAGGTTGTTATTGGCTGACCATGAGGCCAGGCTTTCTCCGTCGGTGTTGGTGGTGTTGTAGCCCCAATCAACGTGGTGGCAATTAAAATCGCCAGCATAGAGGCTGGGTTGGGGGAACACTGGGATGGCTGTTGGTGTTAAGCGTGAGGGTGGTGGCTTATAGACATTGATGATGTGATAGCCTGATATGTCTATGCATAACCACTCTATCTCCGACTGGGCACTGGACTGGTCTATTGGCGTCCAGCTCAGTTGCTCATGGACAAACGAGATGTCGATCATCAAGCAAAACACATCGTAAAAATTTTACTTTTCTGTAATAATTGCAAGTTTACATTGTTGAGCGATATGTCTCTAGATCTTGACAATACTGTAAAGTAGACCTGAAGAAATATCAAAACAAATATTGCTTGTCGAAAATACAAAAGTTTAATAATAATCGCTTTCAACCTTTTGTGGTGATAACAAATTTATTGCAATAAAAAGATCTTATTAAGATTTTCAGATAATTTCAAACAGCAAAAGTAATTGAAATGAAATTTTGCATTTTTCAGAACTTTACTTTTCAGAGAAAGGTATAAAACGCATAAAATGTCACTACAGTAAGACATTGAGTTTGCGAGTTTTCTCATTATTGCGTCTGGCATCTTGAGCTTTTGTATTCATTTTTACGCTTCACCGTCTTTGTAAATGGGCGTTTGTCCAATGCCCGATCAAAACACACGCTTGACTTTGCAAAGCTATTTCCATGAGCTTTTTTCTTTCGATTAATCCATCATTGCTTTCGCTCGGTATATAAGCAAGCAACCGGTCGTTATTGACCTTGGTTTCCGCTTGCCATCGGAAATTTTTTTGGAAATTTGCGGGAAATAGAGGAGGCAGACGGAGTTTCTTTAGCCGATCTTTTGTGAGGTCCAGTTTAGCTTAGAAAGACAAATTGGAGCTGACCTCCCAAAGAAATTGTAGGTCATCTATGTATAATCAAGAAATAAAGAGCCCAAAATGTAGATACTAAACTCATGTTTAGCAAACGTTTCGATAACTAAACTGTCTTCATCTTCAGTGCTATAAATGTCTAACATGCAGTTTTGAAAAATAATAGCAAATGAATCAAAAGAGCTCACAAAAATATTAAAAAATAGTTTTCATCAGTGAGCATTGCAGTCTATGAAAGAAGAAACTGTATGAATCCATCATAGATGAGTTGGATATGCGGCCAGGTCGTGGCCTACGGGCCAGGTATATCTGCAGCGCGCATTCTTCCTACACTCAGTCAGTCAGCAAAACCTTCAATTAGCCTAAAATTCATTTAGCTAATGTGTAGGTGACAGGTATTACAAAGAAATAAAGTGTATTTCAAAGATAGGCAATTACTTTAAAAATAATTATATTTCGGCTCTTTCTGTTCTGAAATAAATCAATGTCATAACGTCAGGTTTACGTGACGTAAACGTTAATGACGAAGTTCTTTTTGAATGACGTAACGCTTTTCGATTCTTATTCGTTGTTTGGGTGGCTTTTGTTATTAGCAGTTCATGTAATCATTGATCAGTCAGTTTGAATTTTTGAATCAATTTTTTGATTTGGTTTTGATATATAAGCTCAAATTAGTGACGTAAGATCAAGTCCAGTCAATTTATTTTGTTTCAATAGCGCCACACATAAACAAACAAGCAGAGTAAATGAAACGTAGAAACAATGCTTTGCAAGTTACAGCTGTTGGTTAGATTATGGCGTAATCAGGATAGTAGGAAAAGACGATAAGCGGTCATCCAGTCAGCCACCACCCTCATTGGATTAGATACGATGTTTGGTCTGATGTGGCCTAAACGCGGTGCTATTCCTAACATAACCGAATGAATGAATTTATCAAAGTAAAAGTGAGTGCCCATACTTTATTGAATCACCGAGGGATGAGAAGATAAGGTTCTCATGATGCCTTCTGCATCAACGAGAGTAGGATGGCCGGTTCCTTTCTCTCGGCCGCCTTTCCTGCAGCAATTACGCCCACCCAATTTATTACACCCTGGGTAGAAGGTAAAGGGTGTTCAACAACCAGCTGAAGCCGGGAGTCGAACCAGGATCGCATGATTGGAAAGCGAGCGCCCTATCCGCTGCGCCATTCCGCCTATTTATTAAGATAAACGTATAAACGTAAATAGAACAACTCATTTCAGTGCAAAGTCGCACAGGAATATGTTAATGCTGTAACTCTGTTGCTGAATACACCAACCTTAGAAGCCCATCACGAAGACAAAGAAATTTACAGAGTTCAAGTAAAATTGTATTCAGAAACGAGATAGAAAGACAAGCCTGTATGTAAAATTACTTTTTGGTTGAAATCAGAAAAGTTTCTTGGAAAAAAACAACTAGTTGAAACGAAAGATGTTTCAAGTTTTGATAGAATGGTGGTACATTTCCGTTCCCAATAGTCGCTCCCAGAAAATGGGAGGGTCTTAACCTCGATAATAAAATGCTGGGTGTTTTTAATTTGGCTTATTTTAAATTGTTGCATTTCCGTACCTTTTTAATTTGGTCCATACTTGCCTGAAGATTTAAGATTTGTATGACCACATGTAAATCGTATTAAGAAGTACCCACCTTCAAGTGTGTCGTGTTAGGGGTGTTTGCTTAGAAAGTGGTCACATGCTTTTTCTGGGGTCGAACCGAGTCCCTTTGGTCATTCCACTGAATGCAGCTGGTTTAGGGGTTAAAACTATATAAGAAATGGAGTTTCCTTGCTGAATTTATGATAATGACCTCATCTGGATCTTTGTGTAAACGAACCCGAGTTGACCTTCACCCAGATAATCGTGACTTCATCGCTGCGCTAGCACATAGGAAAATGAGCCGGCTTTTTCTATAAATCATAGAGACATATGAATAGCAATGAATAGGAATTTCCTGTGTTTTCTGTCTGTCTTAAAAGAAACTTGACTGAATTACACGGCTTGTTTGCAACTGGCGCCTTCCGTGCGCAAGACCAGCCAAGCCATCAATTTTCACCACGCAAAAATTTAGATTACTAGTTTTGTTCGACCATTGCAGAAATTGAACGCCATTAATCACCAAGCATCTAATAATGATTCAAAATTGTTTACATTCTTCTGGTCTAATTTAGCTAAACCTTGCGACAGTGTAATCTAACTTAGCTGTCGCAAGATGTTATGAGTGAGAATTAGCATGTATTCTGACGTTTCGCCAATCAGACGCGGTGGACATCTTCAAGAAATGCGATTGATTGAATTTCGCTTTTAGCAGCATAATTATTGCTTCCTTCACAAAGTAGATACAAACGATTTGTTTTAGCCTGATGCTGCGAGTTTGCTGTGGTAATAGCGAATTGCACTACCTTTCGGAACACAATTCCCTCATGACATCATAGCACATGACTAGGGAACTGTGTTCCGAAAGCTAGTGTAATTCGCTACTATCACAGCGAACTCGCATCATCAGGCTATAACAGGTCGTTAGTATCTACATTGTGAAATCTTCAAAAAACTAGTAAAATAGTTTAACTAGAGATTATATATTCTGTGGATGCAGTGTGTGCTGCTGTGTTATTCTTGCTGTAAAAATTTCGTGCAACTATTTTCCAGATTTCTTACAGCGAATGATAAATTATATTGTTTATAAAAAAGTTTACTTGAAGCTTCGTTTTTGATCCTATTGGTAAAATGGAGACGTGTTTCCGGGCCCTTTTTTTTGGTTTAGCCATCATGGTGACATTTGTCGCATCACAAAGTGAACCGCGCTCAACTTCCAGTGGATTTGACGTCAGCAATGCGTCATCACGGAGCGAAGAGGACTTGTACTTGACGGTAAGAAGTAGAATTATCAAAATGACAAAATTATAACAATCTGCGCAGCACGGAGAGAAATAAGCATTTGTGATAAAAGTAACAATTAACTTTATGTCATTGTACAAACAACAGATTTTCGTCTTTACACTTTTTATTGGCAATCTGCATCTCGCTATATGAATAGAACAAGAAGAAATAAACATTGAAATTGTATTAGTTTGCGCCTTGCGGAAGCTTTACACACCAAATTATCGCACGTTGTCAATATTAAGAAGAGATAGTTTGCCTATTGCTGAAGAGTGAAGTCTGTAACCTCCGCATTTCTCTGTCTACAAATTCTTAATGGTGTTGGTTTTATTATAATTTCGTGTTACGGAATCTTACATGCAAATAAACAAAAAAGTATAATAAAAAAGAATGAATTTCTCAACAGCAAGTTGAAGCAAGGACATTTTCAAAATCTGCTGAATTTTTAATTTTTCTTTAAGTTACTGTAGGCTATATTGCTTTTCTCAAATATTTCTGGCTCAGGTATTTCAGAAGTATTTTTCTACGTGAAAATTTTCTGTTTTGACGAAAATCGTTTGGAATTCAAATGTCAAATGACGTTGAATAAATGTGAAATAGAAAACTATTTCTTTTTGCTACTTGAATTGAAATTGCTTTTGAATTTTTACCTTGTTTGACAAAGGTTACACTGAGCCATGTAAACAGACTCTATTGTGTGATAACAGGTGTTCAGTCTTCAATTAAAAAAGATCCTTGTCTTGTAAACAAAAATAAAATTCTAGGAATGCCGTTAAAGGTTGTTTGACAAATTTAAGGGATTAAGGTTGAAAGACAACCAGCAATACGATATCCCTTTCATCTTGTTGCTGGAATAGCTTCCATACTTTCAAAGTATGCATTCTAACCTCATCACTATATATTATCAGCTCACTTTGATTTTAACAAGATAATCACTGTTTGCCAACTAAACGCTTATTCTTCGTATTTATCTTCATAGTTTGACGTTGCAAAGACTGTAGTTGAATGAATTGCTCTGCAACTATTTTTTTATCTTTCACTTTGAACTTATTTTACTTTGAAAAATCAAAAAAAAAGACTTCGAACTGTGAAGTATGAACATCATCTTTTTTCTGTGTTTGAGGCCGCCGCAGGTCACGTTGTTATATCCAGCCACAGCAGCCAATGGATTATGTGCTCATCAAGCAGGATAAGTCTAACATCCAAGTTATTTAAAACTAGGGTAAAAAGAATTGGCATACTTAATTTGTGAAGTTAATATTTCTTTAAAAAAAATTAATTGCACTGCAAAACAAAACAGCTTATGGTTTATATTTTTATAACTTTATTACATCCAGGAAGGACAACTATGGATCGTTAGATTCATTTTGAATCTTTAAGAAAGGTTTTCGACCAAATTATTTAACTCTGGCTTTCAAACTTTTTCTTGTCATGGCTTGCTTTTTCACTGGTCTGTGGTTCACAGAGAGAGGATCTTGACTTGAAATACTTTGCGAATTACTTTTTGCAAATATTCGCTACAAAATTGACTTGCTCCAAAAACAACATTGCCTTGTGTCAAACTTCGGTACCTTCCTTTCAGCCTAATTTTGTTTTGTCATAAACGAACTTTTATGGCAAATTTGATGTTAATGTGATGTGACAATCGAATACGCAGACCAAAGTTGTATTTGCTCAAAGCAGACGATTTGAAATGTACTTACAACCATCTTGTCAAAAGAAGTTTGGCCTAATTGATACATCACAAGATAAGAAAGTGTGTCTGCGGCTCCAAATCGCTTTCACCGTTGATAAGGCGACGGTTGGTGACGTGCTTGTCATGGCAACAGGCATGACCCAGCTCTTTCAAGTGCTCCATGCCAAAGTTATTTGTGAGTGGACGATATCTACATCAATGTCACGTACATGAGTGTTGCCAAGGGCGTTGCCTTTTAATTTCGAATCAAACATGATTTGGCACATGTATCGGAAGTGTAGACCTTCGGAGTAAAGCACAAATCATGGTGTTTCTAACAATCTTTACGTTTTGATTACTTGACATTTTTGTTTCTTTTAAAAAATACATAAAAACAAGAAATTCGACTCCAAGTTCAGTCAAGAATCTACTTGACATGAAGTGCGGTATTATCAAGCCGTTTCGTTGCATGGTAACTTTGTGTCATTCTCGTCATCATTAAGTTCCTTTCTCTCGTCGAAGTTGAAGGCAATGAGGCGCCAAGTTTCTCTGTTTTGAGATTTTTTTACTGCAGTTTTGTAATTAATTCCTGACCAGTCTTCAATATGGTCTGCCCTATTTCGTGTCATTGTTATTCTAACTTTCTACAATTAAGAGTTGAATTACAAAACGTCTGTTGAATTTCTATAAAGCGTTTTATAATTTGTGTGACGTAAATTGGTCGTGCAGTTATGCGACAGTTTGTTTTGGAGATGACCCAGACTGACAGCCACTACCATATTTAAAATTAGGTAAATAAAAACAAACACATTCAAAAATTAGTTAATTAAGCTTTCGGCAGAGTAAAGGCGGTTTCTTCAGTATCTTATTCAAATAGAATGATTTTTTGATTTGTTTTTGTTAATAGTTAGTAATCCACATGGTTGTACTGTTTCAACTTTATTTGAAAAAAAGGTAAAAAAACAAGTTTTGTCAAGTAAATTTCGGTTCGGTTTGTTGGATGCCTTTTGCCTATGTTTGCACTGACTGCTGTTGAAATGGCTGCTCTGAGTTACCGAAACTGAACAATGACCAACAAAGGGATTTTACTGATAGGGGAGAAAAAATGGATCGACATGTCACCAGCTCGTTGTTTTGGAAACTTGAAGTGTTGACTGTTGCTAGTTGCGCGATGCACCATCCCACCGTGAACCATTTCACCATCTTACCCTGCACTGCACCATTCCATTATTGATGATAACTTGTAAAATCACTTGAAAAAATCAAAATCAAATCAAATCAGTGTAAAAGTTATAAAATTTTGACTTCACCAACATCACCAAGCATGGCGTGGTGAGATATTCCCAGCTAGGAAACCCCTCATTTTTTACATTGATTCAACGTCTGCATGCATTTGTGGCCATGGGAGAGCAATAGGAAAGTTTCTTGGAAAGAAAACAGTCGAAATAAAACACATTTGTTCAGTACATTGTGTTCATGTATAACGACGTTAAGTTGTAAAAAGTATTTCCTTTTTATTAACAAGGTTTACGAAGATGGAGTGGTGTGAGAGATTTAAGCATTTCTATCATGATGTCAACAACTATGAGAAAAAAAAAAAAATTGTAGTTCTACATCTTTTTCACGTTGTCGTACGTAGGATTTGTGCAAACATGACGACCTTTGGTGATGTTTTTGAGAGTGGCAAAATATTTCTGGCAGACTCTTCAGACTTAATTTGCCTCCACAAACGCAACTTCTAATTTGGTGCAGTAGCAATTCGATTGGTATAGAAACTTTACGTTATCAGATGTTACATGAAAGTTATGAAGTATTTATCCCTGTACTCTTTTAATTAGTAATGATTGAATTACCCCAGGGAGTTAGTCTTGCATGGAATTTGCAGAACAGAATCAGCCAATCAACATGACGACACGCCTTCCTACATGTCAACACCAACTTCAAAACATAGAGAAACATCCAAATGTCACGAATCAATGTTGGCATTGCCGACTGTGTAACCGAGTAATATGGCTTACTTTACTACCTATTGACTAACTTTTTAAAGATCTAGGTTCCGACATTTATAAAGTCTGTATCTGGCAAAACATGTAATGGTGTGCTTGAATATGGACGGAAAAGTTGGCTTCTTTATCTTCCAGCCTTAACCTAAATCTTCATCCGCATCACATTAATTTAAATGCAATCCCAAAAAACACAGATCTTTTTGACATTTTTGGTTTGCTTTCTCAGCAATTACGCCACAAAGCAAGAACAGAATGGTTCTTTTTGTAAAAAACATTAAACTTAAGAGCTCTTTTATTCATTTTTGTAACAAAGCAAGTATTGTACAGTATGTTGTTAGTTATGTGCTATCTGAACTTAAGTCGTTCATCATGTTATGAAAACATTCCATGATAAAGGTTCCGCTGGTATTAACAAGTCGCTCATGTCATGATTATGACCTCAAGGGATAAAATAAATCAGAAGTTGCATGTTTTAAAAAAAACTAATTGTAGTGACTTTGTGACGTAACAAATTTCTCCTTCGTGTAAACTTTTGTTATTTCCTGGTCAATACGTTTTGTTAATTAAGTTCAGTTCTTAGATGTTCCTTTGGGAATGCTGTTTCTTCGTTGCAATCGACAGATGATTTTCACTAATTTGACATTGAAGTACATCAGAAAATGATGCAATCCAACAATGTACACAGGTCTGCTTGTCTCACAACTTATTTTAATCTTCTATCTTTGCATTCAGATGTTGACCGTGCTTTCTAAGAAAATATGAGATAAAAGCAGTTTTTTTCATTGATTCAAGGCCTGCAGACGTTGAATAAATATAAAGAGACTGGTTCGTTGGGAATACACATTAGTGACATGGTCATGAGGTCATCGTTCAGTCACAGATTATAAAAAGTTTGCAAAAACCTTGTCTGCAAACGAACCGTTTATTATCTTGATTTAACGCATATAAACGTTGATTTAATGTAAAAAGGGACTGATTTGGTGACTGTTTGCACCTTATTTTTTGAGTTGGTGTTATCAAGGTTATCCGAACCCACATCATACTGTTGCAAACAAAATGACTTTTTGGTTCGTTTTTCTGCCATGTTTCATCACCATGACAACCGTGGGCGACACAAATCCGAAGATCATCTTTTAATGTCAGGCTCCTGTGACATCTTGACGGAGATTATGACGACGAATGTCGGATTATTGCACGACACGGCATTTGTGACGTCATAGTTGTAGATTAAAGTATCTTTTCAAAACTTTTGTATCAGATTATCTAAGGTGTTCGGTTTTTTTCGTGGTCGGAAATAAACCCTCGGAAAAAAAGAGTGTTTTTAAATGGGTCGAAGCAGTGACGATATCATACAATATGTGTGTTCAGAAACAAAATATTTAAAACGAAGTTTTGCAAGCGACGCTATTGCGAAATATTGTTGCGTCCACACAGTTCATGCTGTATTTCAACATGCATCCTCGGAGCCAATTAGCGATAAAAGATGTTTCGAAATCTGAAATCAAACAACAGTGATGGAACAACACAACACAAGTGTGAGTTGGTTGCAACCCACAGAAAAACTTTGTTAAAAAATTTCACTTTGTAAAACTAACCAGTTGCGACGCGAAATAACAAACAGTCCAAGTTAAAGTTATTTATCTTCTAATAACGCTAAAAAAAGCAAATTTAAACGAAGGTCGTCAAAAAAGCTGTGAAAAGTGATAGTCAATTTCTATGCTTGTTTATAGTTTATCGTGATCTTTCAATTGTGATACTTTATGTATTCTTTGAACTTTGGTTTGTAAGCAAACAACAGGAAATACGAAATTGCAAAGTGGCCACAAGACTTTACTCAGCGGTGCCACCAAAAAATTTGTTCTCAATGGTTCATACCGTGACGTAACAATTGTTTGTTTGTCTTCAGGTGGTGACAAAATGTTTTCTTTTGAGAATTTGAGCAAAAAATGTGATCAACACCTCCTCAAAACCTCCAAGCAGACACATTCAGCTTTGGGTCATCAAGGCTTCAGCAAACTTTTGCACTGCTAGTGCAAACATGGCAGATGCAGTATGCGTTTTCAGCGTTGTTTTGTGTTAAAATAAATGTAAAATTATGTGATTCCAATGTTTACTTGAGCTTTCGGAAACAAATCAATAGAGCAGAAAATTAACTTAAACTTTCAGTGATGACGTCATAGTTTTGCTTCAAACTGCCGCCACTGCAGTGCGGGCGTTGATGTGGAAAGCGGAAAAACGTCAATTGTTGGTTTAAAATCTGAGAAAAGACGAGTGCGCCGTTCATTTACATTGGCGTTGACAGGGGGTCCAGAGATCATTTTGGACCCGATATGATTTTAGCGGCCTGTAACCAGGGGCTCTATCCACTTTTAGAATTTGAGGGGTCAAAGAAACTGCTTCGTATTCTTTGAAAATTTAGAGTTTTTCTTAGAAGGGTCTTGATTTCGGTTCGAGGATTCACATAAGCATCCCTGAAGAAGTCAGTCGTGTCTGATTGACGAAACGTCGGAATAAAAGTAGATTGTCACTTTATACATCGTATGATAGTTCAGCTTAATTTTCACCAGTAGAACGCATCATGTTATTTCACACAAGCATTTGTTGGGTCTCAAAGTCTCTTGCATTACCACGACTTGTATCACATGCCTCCATGGCTAATTGAAATGTGCAACTCTACTTTATCTACATGTAAATATGGTTAATTAATTATAAACAAATGTCGTATCAACTGGATGTTTAAATTGGCGGCTGATATTGAAAACTAGTTCTTTTTCTTTAATTTTTCTATCTCTTGTGGCTGATTTCTTGCAGCCTCTCAATGTAGGTACTTCAAGAAAAAAATAACAACTTAGTCCCGAATGCTTAAATAACATTCACGCTTGCAATTCAAATTTTGTGACGTTCAATTTTTTTATTTTATTTAGCCTCAAGATTCAGCAGAATGCCAGGATTGCAATTGTCCCACAACGCCGACTTGCCCCCCGGGAGTAAGTCTAATTCAAGACGGTTGTGGTTGCTGCAAGATCTGCGCGCAACAGCTCAGTCAAGATTGTGACGTCAGACGCGTGTGCGACTTTCACAAAGGTCTCTATTGTGACACGGAGACTAGAAGTTGCAAAGGTAATCCATACAAGCCAGGGGGATTATGAGCTGTCATTGCGATCTTTCTTAAGATAACTGTTATTTTAAGGCCTGGTATAAACTAGATTAAGCGAGATTGTCGTAAACACTTTCTATAATAAATGTTACAATTGACAGACTTCGCATCATAACACTGCCCAAGTCAAGTGGTTCAAAGCCTTTACGAAGCTGCCAGAATTAAGCTCTCAAAGAGGCTTTCTTAGTCTGCGAATAAAAATTCTCGCAATCAATCAATCTACAACTTCAATCAGTTGCAGTTTTGCATGACGATAAAGCTTTGGTCAGGTATTGAAGATCCTTGAAAACCGGACAAAACCGGGCTAAAATCAATATTCGAAGTTATTGAGTGTTCAGTTCAGTTCAAAAACTAAACTTGCAATACATGTCCGGTAAATAAGAAAGTACAAGCATTACTAGAAGCATACTTTTACTTTCTTATTTATAATACAAATATTGCAAGTGATGCTAGAAAAGTAAAAACCACACGTTTCATTTACAATAAAGAAACAAAATCAGCCAGGTTCGAAAAATTGTATAGCCTAATTTATTAATAAAGCTTTCGCTCCCGTGGAGGCGTCTTTTTCAGTACAGTATTTTATTCAAATAGATTTTTTTATTTAAATAAGCGGAAACAAGCAAGATTTTAAATCTTTTGTATTTCTAGCGAGTCCTGGACGGCCTTGCAATGTTGGGGGGAGATGGTATGAAAACGGGGAGCTATTCCAACCCTCCTGTCGGGCCACATGCTCCTGTATTGATGGGGATTTGGGGTGTGTACCCTCTTGCAGCACCCCATCAGGTCCTCCTCCATCCTTAACCTGTTTGCACCCCAGGTAAGGCTGATCGTGACCTCACAATGACCTATTGATCCCAGAACAAACAAAGCTAGTGAATCACGTTTACAAGCAAATAAATTGTCTTCTTTGTAACTGTGATGATTAGAAAGACTTCAAGGGTTACAGATCGCGTTTCTCGCGTAAACTTAAAGCATTGTTCTTAACCTTGTTTTAAATTGGGGTGAAGTTTCAGCTTGGTTGACCACGTTTTTAGCTGTATGTTGCATTTGAAGTAGACAAACTTAAGCCCTGCTTCTTTGTAATTCGATTAACAAGCTCACAGAATGCTTTTCAAGTTGAACTCAAGATAACAGTGTTTTTTTTAAGTTTTCTGAAAGTTTTTTCAAACTTTGTGCTTGGAAAAGTTAAGCTTAGCTCTATTTTACGGTGACGTCACGTTGTTACGTCACAATAGAGTTGTTTAGTCGGCATAGAGTTAACAACGCTTCCAAAGAATGATTCGGCGAAAACGCATTATTCTAAAATTAACAAGACCTTGCTTTTGGTGGAGCGACAATGACAGAGATTAATATGAAAACCAATGGCGATCTATGGCCTTGCCTGACAATTTGACTGACAAGCTTAATCAACACCTTGTCAGAAAGATAAGCTGATAATACTCAGCTACTGACGAGATAACTTCAATCAAGTGCCATTGACTCCAGACATGCTCCAGAACTCAACCTCCAACTTCTGATTTGTGTCTGTTGTCACCATAAACGTTTCAGTGACGTCATTTGCATAGCTTCAAACTGTATTTTAACCACAAAAAATTGTAGGCCCGGCCATCAAGTAGATAGAAATTGGTTAAAACAACCCAGGTTCGTGATTCACTAACACCACGGGAGGTTCACTTTGTTTGGTTTTGGACATTTTCTCTTCAGTACCATACTCAGCAGCGCTTTGAGTGGCGGCGCAGGTGCCAATACTTCAATTGCCATGCGTCATTTCTTGGTAACAATGCGGTGATGACGTCATCAAGCAAGTTTAAAGTGCAGTTTTGAAATTTCACGAGCGGCAAGACAAAAAGTGAAAAACATCTACCCAGCTGACCGCTTGAGATCTTTATCGTCAGTGCTTCTCTCCGCACGCGACGACAAACGCCGTAAAATTCATGAGCAGTTGGTTGGTTGGTTGGTTTTGAATCTTTATCCTCGGACTGACAAAGCCTTGATAGGTTATTCCTGGTAGTTTCGCATACTTGTAGAGGCTCTTGACGCAGGATCGGTTACCGAGATTGACAGGGTGAAGTTACCGATTGTTGTTGCCGGGAGTTATTCCATTCACTAGGTGCCGCTGAATGGAGAGCAGTCCTGAAATGCGTTGCTCAAGCGCACACCCCGAGAGTCGAACTTGCGCCGCGTAATCTTGAGCTGGCACGTAACCACTGAGCTAACGAGGCGGAGTTATTTGGGCCTAGTACAATGAGATTTTCGGACTGAAAACCAAGAAACTTCGAAGAATACCTGGTGGTTTCTAAAGGTTCCTGGGGTCCTTGGAAAAGCTACGGCCCCTCAAGACCATCCCGGGTCCGGTTAAATGTATCCCCCCGTTAACGCTACTATAATCACTTTAATGTAATCACATTGAGGAACAAGTTGTTTCATTGAAAACTTGCTTAGGTTGATCCGGCGGAAAGGACAATGTTGCGGAGAATGGATTTGTCCGAAAGGTGGAAAACTAGGAAAGAACATGCTTCCTTTTGAGAACCAAGGTTTGTACATTGTGGTTTGTTATGTCATAATGAGAAACAAGGGAACCTTGCGATGTGTGAGAGCTGTTAACAATGGCATAAGCACTGTTTTCTTTTGAAAGTAGCAAAAGGCCGTAGTCGTGCTGACGTCATAGTTGCGAAGCTTTGCGATTTTTCAAAAAGGTGTGAAGCAAATTTTGAAGGGTTTCAGCTCTTTTCTACCATAGTTTCTCCATCATAGCGGCCTGATGTACATAAAACGCACCTAATGCTTCAAGAATCATTCTTGAGGCAATTGCTTGAACACTCGACATAACGGCTTTTCAAAATTAGACATATCTTTATATTTTGCGGTTACTGCGACAGCTAGTTAAAAAAATTAACCTACAGAAAAAGTAAATAAGACAACATTTATATTTTACAAGTCCATTTTTTGTTTTATATTTTTTTTTTTAATTGGGTGTTTTAACAAAGCCAACTTAAATCTGACCTGAATGTTCAAAAGACACAGTTCCGGTGATGGCTCATCAAAGTATAATTTTAACTTCAAAGAATGAATGGTTGGGTTTGCGCAAGAGACGATATTACAAGCACTTAACAATCTGATATTAAAAATTCTTCAACACTTGAAGATATATTTAGATCAAAAATTCTCCACGACGTTTGCTTGTTGCAACCCACGCAAAGTGTCCTGGAAGATGACGTTTATCAACGCTGTTTCAACGCTATTAAACATTTAATCGATACAAAAAACATTGGATTTGTTGATGTTGACATGAAAGGATCTCCAAACTTAGCTAACAATTTGATGATCGCAGTTTAAATAATAATAATGTTATGGTTTTATTTATTGTCGCTCTACAACAGCTAAGGTCTTTTAGCGACAGGGCTCATGTTTAATTTGGTATCAGATTTACAAAGTCATCACATTATTTCCCGACTTATTCTCACTGCGTCAAGCAAGAAAGAACACAATCGGTATGGTTTTTAAAAGTTTTCGGTATGACCAGACCTGGAATCGATGTCAGGCCCACCAGCACTGGAGCCGAAACACTTCAACCACTAAGCTAATTTCGCAGTTTAAATAAAAACAAACATACCTGAGCAACACCCCAACATTTAAAACATTAAAAACACAATAGCTAACGTTTTCGGCTATGCATCTAGCCGAAACGTTAGCTATTGTGTTTTTATAAGGTTAAATGTCAATCAGTAATGTCAAGTAACTTTTCTACCCACATTGTGATAAAGTTCCGCAAAAATTTTGACGTCACTCGTGGACTGTGGTGGTAGACAGAAAAGCGATAATTTTTTATGGTTTTGTGTAAACTTCATTTTGCAGTGTAAGGTCTTTGTATTTAGACAGTTTCATTAAACAACCAAATTAAAGCAGTCAAATCAGTGCTATCTCTCACAGCATGATGATGTCCAAGATGTGAAACCAAAAAAAAAATCAATTTTCAATTTCATTGATAACGTCTTCCCATGACCGTGTCCCAGCTATCAAACGTTACCCTTTTTACACTGATGTGACGTCTGCAAATGTAAAATCAATGTTAAAAGGACCAATTTTGCTATTTAAGGTATTGCTGAATTGCCAGATGTTTCTTACCGAAATCAGCTCTGAAATCTACTGTAAACTTATTATTTCTAAGAGTAACTTTATGTGAACAGGTGCAGATAGGTTTGTCCAAATAGTGTATAAAATTGCAAGATGGCGGACTGTTAATTATTTCAGATAAATTTAAACAGTCGCTGAGCAAAGCCCGTGGTGGCACCTGGCCCCTCGTCCTGTGTGGTCTCGTACCCAGACTGCAAAGCAACAGTTTTTTACATTGATTTAACGCCTGCAGACGTTAAATCAATATAAAAAAACGATTGCTTTGCTGTCTGGGTAAGTGCAAAAAACGCCTAACTAGCCATTTTTGAGTTGATTCAACGTTTAAACGACGTAAATAGAAAAGTATCTTCCAGTAAAAGCCAAGTTGAATTTTCACCTGTTAGGTCTCTTGTGTCACGTGACCGTGAGAACCAATGATAAGAGATGTTGCGGAAATTCAGCTGAACTGACAAACGCGGTCACGGACAAAATGGAAAAGATTTTTCTCTTTAACGGCCGCTCTTGTTGTTTCAAACTCGAGGGATTCCATTCTCAAAACAAATGTGTTCACCTTCACGATCGAGTATTATTGACGTCACAAAAGCATCAGGTTGATAAAAGTTAGACAAAAACATTGAATACAAACTTGGAAAAAAACTGACTTAACTTATTGAATTGTTTGTCAAACAAGTTTTTTTTCTAACCTTGGTATGTACAAGAAAAAATCCAATCTGGTATTTCTTGACTGAACCAATGTTCCTTATTTCATATGCACTTATTTACAATACAGTGAAAGGACGGAAGAACATGAAGGTTGTGTTCAAGGGCTCCTGCATGGTTCAAACAACCGAATGGTCGCCCTGTTCCAAAACATGCGGATTTGGAATTTCAGACAGAGTTTCCAACGATAATTCTGATTGCAGAATGAAGAAGCAAACTCGACTGTGCAATTTGAGACCTTGTTCTATGAAGCAATCTTCTGTTACTTCGGTAAGTTGTTTTCAAAGTCAATTTATTCTACAACTTTCTCAAATGTAGCAACTTGAAGCAAAAGTGTTTTTCTCACACTTCCTTCGAGTATAATGTTCCACCTTGTAATCAAAAATAAAGTTCCGTGCCATGTTTGCAAGTCATTCTTATGGTGACTAAAGACCAGAAAAACGAAAGAAAATATTTTGTAATTAAATGCCTGGTGAACAGTCTCATTCTGTGTTTACACATCATAGTGTAGATGTCGCACAAACTTTGTGTGCTGCATAATTTCTAGCACCAGTTCCATGTCAAAGGCTTAACAGTTATAATTAATGCCAAGAGTTGTTGTCAAGTGGCCAAAGTAGACCTCAAGTTTTTTGTAATTTCATAAAAAGCGAATTTTCATTTTCAATTTTGTTTCAGCGCAAACGACCTTGTCGAAAGAACATACGTCATAACAAAAGAGTTCAGTTTTCTCTAAGCGGCTGCCTCAGTGCTGACACCTACCGGCCGAAATATTGTGGCTTTTGTGGAACAAAATGTTGCAAGCCCAAGGTTTCTAAGACCGTGACAGTGGAGTTTAACTGCAAAGGCGCCGATAACTCGACAAGTTCTTTCACCCGAGACATGATGATCATCAGGAAATGTTCTTGCCATGAGTGTATCCATGACAACAACATATTTTCCGTGGCTTATGCTGGACTCGGCAGCGACATATCGCGATTGACATAATTTAATAGGTTCTTTGTTTTGTGTGACACTGTTACTCTTCACGTATGGTCGTCATTATGGTTGGTTGGTTGGTTAGTTGGTTTGAACCTTTATCCTCGGACTAACAAAGCCTTGAATGGTTATTCCTGGTAGTTTCGCATACTTGTAGAGGCTCTTGACGCAGGGTCGGTTACCGAGATTAACAGAGTGAAGTTTCCGATTGTTGAAGTGTTGTTGCCGGGGAACTATTCCATCCTTTTGGTGCCGCTTGAGGAAGTGCTGACGAAAAATTGTTTTTGACAAAAAAACTTTTACCATCACTTATAAAATTGTTTGTCCTTTGAACGGTTTTAAAATCTTCAACTTTTTGTCCAAGATAGGATGGGCCAAGTGCCACCCCTCAACACTAGTAGAAAACGTCCCCTTCGAGCAACCTATCCCCAGTACATGACAGTGACTCGTGCTCAGTGATGTACGCGAATACAAAACATATTGACGCCGTCAGCGTAAACGCAAACGTTCGAAAAACCATACGCCGTATGCGCCAAACAGTCACACGCTATAAACCACTCGAAACAAACAAGTTTTATTTTGAATTTCCACGAAGAAACACAAGCATCTGTAAGTGTTCATCTGACGTTTTGCTGTGTTTTGGTTCCAATATGTCTTTGCCCATTGAAAACATTCTTTCAACTGCAGCGCTGGAAGGTATTGGCGTGTTGTAGCGAAAAAAATACATTAAAAAGTATGCGTTGACGCTATGCGCTAAAAAACCGCGAAAACTTTACGGCGTAGCCTCAAGCGCAAACTATCCAAAAAATGTGGCCGCAAGCGTTAGCGTAAACAAAAAGTCTGCGGCGTAGAATTTGCGGCGTATACGTACATCTCTGCTCGTGCTTCAATTTAAATTAAAACAAGCAACGTTGATTTTATATTTGAACTTGTGAGCATATTTAAAGCAGCTATAACAACTCCAATGAAACCTTTTCTATATTTTCGTTGTTGGTTTAATTAACTCACAATAAGTGAAGAGATTGGAAGTTTGAATTGTTGCAAGAAACTTCCACATCGCCACTTGAAAGTAACTGCTCATTCTTTGTATTAATGAAAAAAAGTCAGCAAAGATTTATTATTACGGTACGTTTAGGGGTCAATGATTGCTCATGGAATCCCAAAAAAGTTTTGTTGTTTAATGTGAAGTCATGTCGAATCCTTGGCAGAATTCCTGGCTTGATAAGAACTCGAGAAACTTTACAACTGTTTTATCATGTAATTTAGGCTACTTGTTGAGTGACTTGAATTCAAAATGCCCGATTTTGTGTAAAATTAGTCGTGGCTATTCAAATACCGTATGATGCAAATCTCCCGTATCAAGCTCTTGTTTGGTATAACTTGTATTGTTTTTTAGTTGTAATGGCCAGAAATAAAACCAAACTGAACTCTGCATAATGTAACAAGGCAGTTTGGGTACCACACCCAAGAGTATCACATGGTATTTGACTACCCTCATCATAGACTGATGTTTATTTTGTATCGCTTTTTTATTACCCCTTTACATTTTGTGGCAATTTGATTATGTTTTGCATTTATTGGAATCCTTGTTAGTGCTTAAAATTTTGTTGCTTAGTTCAAACGTACAATGCTTCAAATGAACAAACGCATCTCACGCGGTGGCTTCTGGCGTTAAGAGGGTTGCCAAACTGTCGGATATAACTTAATTGCCTGGCAGTGTCTACTCGGTGTGTGAGGGGCAACTGATTGTAAAGACAGCACACTTTTCAGGTAGATCTGTTACGTTCCATCCAGCTGGTCGCCCATGCCCCATCAAGGGTATCTCAAAACTACATGAAGCTATTATCGCGCTTTTCTTTAGCCGCTCTCCTGTATAACGTTACGTATTGTGTCAACTCTTTTCGATGTAAAATGACAATATTCTTTTGAAGTGGTATAGGACAGGCTATGCCAAAAGTATTAAAAGCGCAACTGTATTCTACATAAATACGATGTTTGGTTTTTAGAATGTTTATCTTTGGACTGAAAAAGCCTTGATAGGTTATTCCTGGTAGTTTCGCATACTTATAGAGGCTTTTGACGCAGGGCCGATTACCGAGATTGACAGAGTGAAGTTTCCGATTTTTGTTACCGGGAATTATATTCCATCCACTAGGGGCCGCTGAATTCAGAGCAGTCATGAAATGCGTTGCTCAAGCGCAACACTCTGAGATTCGAACCAGCACCGCGTGATCTTGAGTCCGGCGCGTTACCACTGACCTAACGGGGCGGACATGGAACATAAACGATCTGCGTCGCGTCTACATTTAAGCCTTCCTTCCAAGCAAGAAAGCCACAGCCCACAATATTTGAATAGTCTTTTACAATAACAGATTGATCATGTTTAACCAGCTGTGACCTCCCTCCATGCTGTTCTATAGCCTAATCAATTCAGGCTTTTTCGGTTGCGCAATTTTCTTGATGTCAAAAATATTTCATTTTTATTTGCTGTACTTATTTGTACGGTATCCTACCATAAAAAAACAAATGCGACATATTTAAACTCTCAGTTCAAACATCAGGGGGGTCTAAACATCATGCCATGCCCTACCGCATTCATCTTGCCCGCCTCGTCTGTTGACCGCGCCCGTCATTGTTGCGCAATTAATGTTTTGTTCGTTTGACTGTCGCTTATCTGGTTCAATAAAGACATCGAGAGAACTTCGTTTGTTTATTTTTTGTCGTTTGTTTAGTTACTTGCCGATACATAGAGCGCCATGAAGTCAGGCAGTGTGTTCCCCTCACAACCATCAACACTCTTGATAACGCACCGTGGCCGATCTTCACAGCAAGTGTCCATTTCTACAAATCTTGAACATATCAACTAAAGCTATAATATGGGCTGACAAAGCTATTGCCTAAATATGTGTTGTTGTCTTTATTTTTGTTTGTAACTCTATTTCCCTTTCTAAAATTTTTCTGAAGGCGTTGTGACCGTGCCGAATTTCTTTCAACTTGATAACTTATTTTGGTTACAGGCACGTTTTAACGTTCGCGTTTTGTCGCTTCTACCTTTTTCTCGACCTTTGCTATGTTGACGTGTATTGTTTTTGCTGTGATGATCAGAAATAAAAACAACTGAGCTGAGTGTACGGTCAACTTAGGTCCAACATTCTCATGAGAACATTCATTATTACAACAAAATGTACAAAACGCAACTTCCAACCAATAGAAAAATCAAATATGAATTTTTTTATTAGTGACAAAACTGAAAGAATTCTTCGATCCGGCCTTAAGTTTGTTCAACGAGTTATTTTCAACCTTTAAATTATATTTGCAGCAGCATTTCTAGAATTCTCTGTCATTAACACGGCAACACAGGTTAGGACAAAACCATGGATTCAACGGAAAAAAAGAGCATAAGTTATGAGAAAAAAGTGTGGTTCACGAAAACGATAAAATAAGAGACTGACGTTTTAAAAGAATAAGCGGCAAGGAAAAAAATACTTTTTTTTTTCCTTTACAGTTTTTGCTTTTCTTTTTTTTTTGTTAAATCTATGGTGATATGCTAACCTTTACCTAAAAGACAGTCTAGTTCAGCATTGTGGCATCATAAGCAGAAAGTTATAAATATCTTGATGAAACAATCTCTCGAAATTTGAGCTTCCTGTACGTCAGATCATCCTTTCCGATGTAAAGGTCTCAGTGCTGTAGGGGTCAACTTCACCCATGAACATCCAACTCGCTTCAAGATCGTCTTCGTCTGGATGAGTCATCCTTGTGATTGCTCACTGATCTCTTCTTATGCTTTCCACATCTCACTTCCTTCTCAGAGGACAAGTCGCTTTCTGAACTGCTTCCTGAAAACATGAACAAACCACGTGATGAACACCCCAAACTACGAGTATGACGCAATAGAATTAAACAACGAAGAATAAAACTTACCGGAATTTGAATATTTTCGTCGTTTCTTCATTTTCTTTTCTTTTTTTGATTTCTTTCTCTTCTTTTCCATCCTGGTAGGAGACCTGCTTGAGCTGTCGCGGGAACGAATCTTTTTATCATTTGTTTCTCTCTGGTTCCCCCTGATGGGCGATTGTCTTTTGTTTTGATGAACTTTTCTTTCAGGTATGACGTCACCACGATGTTTGGCGGAATGACGCGAATAAGATCGAGATTCGTCATAGTTACATTGTTGATGACGTTGTGGTGGATGACGATCGTTGTGCCGTCTATCATCACGTGATTGTTCAGAGTTTTTAGTCTTTTTATGACGGCGGGGAGGTGTGACGTCACGATGACGCCGAGGAGGCGTGACGTCACGATGACGCCTGTTGTCGCGAGTTGGAGAAACGCGTTCGTGACGTTTCTTCCTAGGGGGTGAATCCGGCGGCGCCGGTTTTGTGCTTGGAGGGGGGTTGCCGCCCTGAAATATATTACGTCTCGTTGGCACCACCTAGTGAATCATCATTTGCTAAGCAACCAGCCACACGAGTGTTTACTATTACAACAATGCTTGCAAATGAACAAAAAACTACAGATATGTAAACTGCGCTTGTCTTACGTTGGTGATTGTGTAATGTGGAAGCAACCAATGTGGAGTTTGGTCATAAACATCTCACATACCTTGTTGTGTCTCCGGTAATTCATGTTAGAAACAGACTGGCTGAAGTCCACATGGATCCTTCGATCATCAATAAGCACATTGTCCATCTTGGCGTAAGCTTTCTCGCACATTTCCGCCTCCTCAAACTCTATGAAGGCGTACTGAAGGGAGTCGCCAGTTTTGTAATCGCGGATTATCTCACATGACAATATGGTACCGAACCTGTAAAACAAACCTCACATCATGATCAGGGCAAGGCTTGATGATTATTCACTGTATTCAGCATCAAAACACGGTTTTGTCTCCACTTATGGCCGTGCGGATTCCTTTTCTTGTAGCGATTGTCTTCATCTAGTTCGGTTTTGAATGTTTATCCTCGGACTGACAAAGCCTTGATAGGTTATTCCTAGTAGTTTCGCATACTTGTACACTGTACAGCCTCTTGACGCAAGGCCGGTTACCGAGATTAGCAGAGTGAAGATTTCCGATTATTGAAGTGCTGTTGCCGGGGAATTATTCCATTCACTTGGTGCCGCTGAATGGAGAGCAGTCCTGAAATACGTTGCTCAAGCGCACACCCCGTGAGTCGAACTTGCACCGCGTGATCTTGAGCCGGACGCGTAACCACTGAGCTATAACGGGGCGGACATCTCATTCTGTATTTTCCCTCTTTCAATGCCATATGTGGATTATTGGCAGCATCATGGCCAGAAGAAATACCTTTCAACGTCATTTAAAGTGGCACATCACAATTGACCGCGCGATCAAGCGGTGCAGGGCCGCCTCGACGCTCGAAAGGCGTCAGCTCGGCACCTATAGAGAAACACATCACTGCATTGTAGCGATGCAATGTGTGACATGTTCCGAAGTGGATAAGGAGGTTGGCTTCTTTGACTCACATCCACACACCGATTAAATGTATCAACAATAACCCAGATATCTGTCATCTTCACATTGATTATATCTGCAGACGTTGAATCAATGTAAAATGACAGATTTTGCTGTCTGAGAAGGTTTTGGTAGACACTTTATTTTGTTCTACCACAGGCATATAAAACTGAGTAACTTCTATGGGTTTAACATATTTTTACATTTTTTGTTCACGCAAAAATGTCCGTTTAACTTTTTTTGCAGAAGCAAAAAAAAAATCAATCAAAATAATAGCATCCCGGTTCCAGGTCTAAAAGTACCCCCTAGACCCCATTGTCAAACGGCCCCTGAACCCCATTGTCAAACAACCCTGGCAAATCATGACGTCACCTTGAAAATATGATTTCCAGATCCTCGTCGGTTGTGATGGAGTTGAGCTTGCAAACGAACAACACGTTGTCCGGGGGCTTCACGTCTTTATCTGGGAGGTCACCAATTATTTCCAGCACCTGGAGGGAATATGAAAGCTGTTACTTTGTGTCAGGTAATTCTATCCGAGCCTGGATAATGGAAATTCTGATAAATATAAAAATCGTTCATTTTGAAGATATTCTAAAGACGTTAGTGGTCGCCGTATCGAGACTTGAAAGTTGAAGGTTTAAATTAAGTGAAGGGGAAGACAGGAAATCAACTTTCGTGTCTACCTTCAAGTGTCATTAAGTGTCTTGCTATGGGCACAGCTGCGTACTCTTGAGCCAATAAAGCCAAACCTGAAAAGGGGCCAAGAAAAACGTGGGAAGAGACAATGCAAGATGACCAGACTAAGAGTAACTTGAAATTTGAAAATGACAAAGCTAAGAAGAAATGAAGACAACCGCAGACAACTGGTCGATCCTGATGTTTTGAGATGAAGAACAGGCTTCTTCTAAGTAAGATAGAAGAAAAAAGGTGTAAAAAGAGTTCAACAAAGATGGTCTCGTAGTCAAGCAGCCGACTACTGGCTCCATCTCGCTGCGGTCACCTGAGCGCTATGCTGCGCTTCCTTCTTCTCTTCTTTCTCCTTGATGACTTTCTCATCCAACCCTTCATCTTCTACAATCGCTTCATCCGCTCCGATCCTGAAGCATCCTTCCACCTGATCCTCTGTCGGTTCAGGAGAACGATCCGGGATCGACAGGCCTGTGACGTCACGGTGATGTCATAACGACTATTCGATAGCAAATTTTTGAGTCTGCCAGAAAATCGAGAATCAAAGACGTGAAGCAGACACGCCAGATAAACATGTTTTGCGGGAAGCAATCGGGTGCATAAAGTGTAGCTCATTCTCAGGACAACATTTGTTGAGATGCGCAACAGTGGGCCTTGTTACATACTGCATTCCCTATCTTTTCATACTGTGACTTTGTGACACCTCTTTTCAAACAGTTTTACATCCATAGATACCCCCAGATCTGACACACATAATCCCTAATGGCTAACACTTCTGAAACAAAACTTCGAGCTCCCGCATGGCACATTAACACCAAGCGGTTCAACAGTGAAAAATTAGATGCATCTGTGAAACAACAGAAACTACAATCCAGTGAGTTTACTATGTGATACAGAATCCGTGATGGGCCATTAACTTGTTGCGTTTTGCCAAAGTCGGGTCATGAAAACAGCAAATGTATGTTATCCCGCATCGTTATGAAGTTGTTCTTGTTCACGAGTATTTTAACTCGTTGGAGAGTCATGGCCGACTGGGCATGTGTTGGGCAACTAGATTACGATAACTGTTATTCGATTTCAATGCAGGCCTCTAAGCTCCTTTATTTTTCCGGCGACCAAAATAAAAAATCCGTTAAAAATTCGTGTTTTTAAAAATCCGTTAATTGACATCTTGTTTTTGCGTTCATTCAGGTAAGAAAAAATAAACAAGGTCTTGAAACATATTTGCAGTTGTAAAATGCACTGCTTCTCATAAGTGTAGAGTTAGTCTTTGAATTTTTACAGGTCGACGCTCAGACTAGAAGACTGCGAATGCGAGGGAAGAGAAAAAAAAAAGTTTCCCGCACAAACGCAAGTGGAGAAAAAAATTTGAAATACGAACACGAGTGAAAAAAAAATGCAACTACCAGCGGAGTAGAGAAATGTTGGAAGCCGGCGACCAAACACGGCTTACCGCGCGGTAGTTTCGGAGGCTATTTGACGACTTCTCGGCAGCCATAGCCACGATGGTCGTCGGGAGCTTAGAGGCCTGCAATGACTTTTCATGATCATCACGTTCAAGCTTATGTTTAGCTAAATATGTAGTTTTTTTGGTTAGTTTTAAAAACTTTAAGGTTTGACTCGGCAAAAAGATCAAGTTTGTTAAGTTGAATCTGGCAGCCCTGAAAAGGGCACGCACTCACCTGGTGGGTCGTCCAAAGGGTCGTCCAGTATCACTGTATGAGTGATCCTAATGTCCTGGTAAGGTCGGTTGTCTTTGTCGCAAAATGCTTCACTGATTTTCATCACGGTTTCCATTCCTGAACAAAAGAAAAAAACAGTTCCTTGGCCAATGGCCATGCAGGCTACTGTACGCAGCACAGTCTGTTCAGCGTTTCGGGCAAACTGTCAAGCAGCTCTGCCATAACAAAAACTCGGAAAACGTTTCTGTACGAAAAGTTTTTAAGAACTTTATCTCGTATGATGTTTTGCAACATTGTTTCGGCAAGTACTGTATATTAATGTAGGGTCATCCAGATAATTGCATGAACATAAGAATTGTAGAAGTAAGATGACAAAGTGTACATTGCAAGTGAATAAACTCACGATAGTACAGATGTTAAAGTAAGCAGTGGAGGAAAGAGTGTAAATTGTACACTGTACAGTACATGTACCCTTGTGCAGTAGAATGCAACTACAAGTCTTCAGCATACACTTGCACGAACAGTTGAACAAGGCAATATAAACACGTCATCACTTTAAAATTAATATGTTTTCAATCAAAGATTATTATCAGACAAATTTCATGAAATGGAAACCTAAGAGTTAAAAAAATTCATGCTAAAACAAACATAACCGTTCTGTACCTTCTGCCACCTCTCCGAACACAGTATGCTCCCCATCAAGGGAGTCCAAGTTCTCAGCCATGGTGATGAGGAACTGGGAACCGTGAAATCCGTTGCCATCATTAACCATGCTCAGGAGGCCTGAAAAGCAACAATGCTCACAACTTTATTGTGCAGGTCTGTATATACCATTTTTTTGGTAGATAAGCTAAGCAGATCGGACTACTTGAAGATGTGTAAACCGCATACAAGACAGTGCTGCTTGCACATTATTCTCAGGGAAGAAATGGGGGCCTCAGTCATAATGCTTTGATCATTTTCTGTGGATGCAATTCCTTCGAAGACACAATTAGAGATCCATAAAAGTGTCCTATCCTGACAGAGCCTTGTTCTAATATTGAGTTAACAAAACGAAAAACTCGACCTGAAAGGTTCTACATCACTAGCAACATGGCACATTGACACAATGCTTTAAACTTTGCATGGATGTTCTTATAATCTTAAGCTGCAGAATAATGGATACATCTCATCTTACCTGCGCGTTTGTGCTTGATTTTAGGAATCTTCTCAGCTTCGAAGAACTTGGCTTGTTCCCCATAGAGCAAATGAAACACGGATCCTCCGCCGCGCCCTGAGCCTGAGTATCAACAATGAGTCAACAAAATGTGCTGACGCTGCACAAAACCGCACAAACTCAAAACAAACTGGTGTTCATAATAAACCATATTTTTTCAATACAATGTCGGGCAACACTGATGTCTTTTAACAATGTGACTGCATTGACCATGTCATCATCGTTTGCAGCATTCTCCGTCCACCAAACGAAACAGAATGTTCACATTACTTCGATGATGAGACCAGTCGCCTGTAGTCAGCAAAGTATCGCCAAGCTTAGGTGAGATAAAGGATAGGCCAACGGTCCCAGGTGGGGCCAAACACCAGCCTCTTTCGCTTCACATTCCTCGTTATTAAGCAACTGAAGGTCGCAGATAAAAGGCGTCAGCTGCATGCCGAGAGCCCTTGTTTGACATTTGAAGGGGCACCGGTTCGACACCACTCATGAACATGCGGCTGTCTTTGGCAGGACACTTAAAGGCATGCCTGAAGGTGGACATGAACATTGGCTTCCTTTCCTTCCCGTCCACATAATCTAAACCTTTAACCACCCGGCGTAAGCCTGAATACAACAAAAAAAGCAATTCCATACAATTCCTAATCGTGCCTGGCACCCTAACAATGAATCATCAGAAAGCAATCACGAACTCACCTGTGGGGTCCCCAGTTTGGGCGATGAAGTTCCTCTGAACGTTGTGGAAGACACAATAGTTGTAGTACTTGATTTTACAAAGTTTAAGGAAGTTTAGGCAAGTGCGTGGACGTTCATTGATGTACAAATCAACTGTCATGTCCCCTAAAGTTGTTTCAATTACAACCGACATCTTACCTTTCTGCAATAAAAAACATGTTTATTTGTTTATCGCAACTGTGACATCATCAACGCATTCTGTTACTCCAATACCAGAATATTATTCAAAAATGAAACCACATGATCCAATTATGCCAGAGGTGCAAGCAGGACTTTGTTTTAACTTAGGGGGTCAGTATGTTGCCAGCACCCACTCTAGCATGAGCCCAACAAGCCCCAACATAACCCAAATGATGATCATTCAACTTGTATACAAAATTTTGCAAAATAATAGAATTACGTAATAAAATAACACCTAAACCTTTGAAACCTCCCGCAAAGATCATGTCGGATCAAGAGTGGTGCAGTCACCCAGCACACGTTTTAATAGGGCAATATGACAGTGAGACTGCTAATTGCCCCCCTGGAGCAAACGGGCAAAGACACAACAATGAATATGCGATTAACCGGTTTCGACAGTACAAGGGGAGCTTTCGATGGTGTGAACCATGGAGCTTTCAATGGTGAGATGTGACCAAACCTTTGCAAAGTTCAATGCATCTGAAACATCTGAGTTAACTGCAAGCACGCATTCACTAATAGAACATTCGATGGAGTTTATAAAACCACTTGGGCTACTTCAGTCTGTCATTGTGTTGTAAATAATGCAATTAACAGACTGTTTGCTACCTTTTAAAGTAACAAACATAGCAAGCGTGAGCAATATAAGTCGTTTACGAGGAAATGCTAAAATCATGAGCTTAGCATGTGACAATTGTGACATGTAGAGTGTTCTTGTCTATAATCACGACAAAATGAGTCCATCTTACATTTTATCATTGTCTACAAACAATAAAAAACGACTGCTTTTATTAGCCGGGTTGCCTTGACATGACTTTGCACCAGGATTAAAAATGTGATATCAATTCGTGCAATTAACTAAAACAAAATGATAAACGTCAGCAAAGTTGTCGACTGCTGCTAGTGGACTCTCATGGAAAATACATCGGCACAGATGTTGAACATCAACCGACACCCGAACAAGTATCAATATTCCTTGTCTCTCAAACACAAGGTAGCAGTGTAAACGCTGTATCCTCAACGTAAACATAATTGCTATGGCATGGAACTTTGACAACCCAAGCAATCGTATCTACTACAAACATATTTATTGTAAAACTTTTTGCGTTTTTCTGGTGGCTGAAGACAACAGCTTTTTATTTCCGAGAAGTTTCGTCAGTCAGGGCGACTGACGTCATCATGGAGCAGGATTTTACCTTTAAGTTTCAGGTGGTTTGGATAGTGGTGACGCAATAAATGGTACTATGACAACACCACGCTTTTAAGTGTTCGTAGGTGTGCGTGCAAATACGTTGAAAACAAACACATCATGAAATTGGCATCACCGACAGTTCATCCAGCGGTTTTGTTTGCAGAAACCATGTCAAGGAGTACAAGCAGGGTGTAAGCGTCACAACTTATATGAGCATAAACCTGTCACAGACAAACTCATGGAAGGCGTTTCTTACTCTGAAGGTATTGTGATTCAGTTCGCAAAATCACGAAAAAAATGAAAGGGAGCAAAAAAGTTAATTTTTTCACAATTTGTAGCCAAGTTTCTTTTTTTCCTTGACTTTCTTTCGAACGATATCAATGTTTCTGTCTTTCCAGTTGCTCTTTCTCAATTTAATCGGTCGGTTGCCCACATACTTCCCATTGTTCTCCCGCATGGCTCGGATGAAGTCGGTCGGGTTTTTGAAACTGACGAAACCGTATCTGCAACGACAACAAAAAATCCGGCTCAACATACCAACAAAAACAACGTTAACCTGCAATGGTTCAATTCTTGGGGTGTCCGTTTTTTTGTCCTACCCAGGCTTACGCCAAGAGTTGAAGATGTAGATTAAGTGGATGGGAAGGCAAGGAAGCCAATGTTTGTGTCTACGTTCAGTCGTGCCCAGGTTTTTTTTTAAGGTTTGGTTTGGGTGACCGCTAAGTAGTTTTAAGAGACCGCAAGTGTTTCATTTAAATACCAAAAAATAGCCATATTTGCTTTAGACATAGCGAGAAACAACCATTACTTTTCTACTGTAGTTGCAAGTCTAAATTTTGGGAAACCGCTGGAGAAATTTGGGGAACCGTTTCGGTCCCCCAAAACACCTTAAAAAAACACTGCTCGTGCCTTCAAGTGTCTTATCAAAGATACAGCAACATGCTCTCGAGAGGGGTCAAACAGACAACCATTCTAACACCGAGCCAGGACTCTCATCACTATGCTTTGCGGCCATCGCCGTGTGCGCTGAAGCAACGCACTTCACGGACAGCTCTTCCTTCAGAGGCGCTAAATAGATATGGACAACATTTTGGCAAAAAAAAGCTTCACTCTGTCAACCTCGGTGACCGGGCCTGCGTCAGTTGTTTAAAGCTTTGGAGCTGGTATACAAGTCCCCCCCACCCCTTGGTAACTCATGACAAAGACAGGACTCGACCAAACATATAGGGTGAAACTACTTTACCTTTGCTTTACTGTTCACGCACTTAAAAATCCACATGTTTTGGTCAATTCCTCTTTGTCATGAGTTACCAAGGGGTGGGGGGGGGACTTGTATACCAGCTCCAAAGCTTTTTCCAGTGGGCAAAACGGCCAGAATTTAGGTTCAGAAAAAATCCTACTCATTTGAAAAGAAACCCTAAAAAGAATAAATAAATTGTCTACAAAATACTTCTAGCGCAACCTAAGAGCATTACTGAGAGCAGTTTGCGGGAGCCAAACAAGTTATGAATGACATTACTACTGCTACTTTAACTCTATCCATAAAAACTGAGTTTTCAGGCGTGTCTAAAATATATTGGTGTAAGTTCATATGGCTACACTTTTTACCCTTTGCTTTTCTTCGAGTTCTTTTCTCGAACTACTTTCGCCTTTTGGAATGACGAGTATTGGCTGAAGACCCTTGCAAGTGTATCGTCAGTTACTTCGTTGCCAAGATCGCCACAAAATATCCTGCAGTTAGAAATGCATGGTGCTGATTTTTCAACGCAAGAAAAGTACTTTCCATAGGAGACGCAAGCAGTGGCGAGGTTGGCCGATCAAAACTGGTTCTTCAACATTAAATGATATAAATAAAAGTAGCCATGGCCTTAAATATCCTTGACACAGAATTCAATGCAATTTGTTTCTGTTGACTCCCAAGTAGCTAACAAAGAAAAACCTGCCACGTTTGCACAACGCTTTTCCATTTCACCGTCATACGAAGTTGACTCTATTACCGCCTACAATCCTACTTGACATCAACCGCTGAGCAACGCAATTCCGAACAGACAGCCAATTGCTATGTCTTTATCTTAACCCAAGGTGAATAATGCTCCAAAATGCATAATTGCATATGGCATACATTATGATATAGTTTTGAAAGCCTTATTCACCTTGGGTTAAGATAAAGCAATTGTGGCTGTCTGTTTGGAATTGCGTTGCTCAGCGGTTGATGTCAAGTAGGATGAAATACAACTTGAAGTAAGTTAGAAAATGTAATAATTCACGCAGAAGATCACCTGTAATCATTGGGATCCCATTCTTGCAGAGTCGGATCCTCCCATTTTTGACCAGCAGCAGTCCTGATGATTTTCTTCCGTTTCGGTGCTGAAACCAAATGAAGGACCTTTACTTTAGAGATGAACAACTGTAACTTCATGCAGTAGAGAGGCAGTCTGCTGTTTTGACGAAGACCAAAACACGAACCAACTCCAAACCAGGTGCTCCAATTTAACCAACTCCAAACCAGGTGCTCTCGAATATAATTAGACAGCGAGAAAAAATGCTGATACTTTATCAACAATATAGCAAAATAAAATCATTAAAACAAACAATAAAACGGAGACAGTCAGTAAAAGGAGAAGAAAGTTCCAACATAAATAAATCAATTCTGTTTTTATTTATTTTAATTTTTGCAAAATCAAAATCATTTTCAATTAAAATCTGCATTTAATTTATACGGTTGTAATTTTAAAAGCAGTAAAAATACTTCAGCCACAATGCAATAACCACTATATTCCACTAAAACATAAGTACACCGGCTTTATAGCAACTAACACAATTGCACTGTTTGCCTGCGTTACGATATGAAGTTGCCGGTATGTAAACTACATGATTCAACTGACAAGCTCACAAACCTGAAGCAGCAGCAGCAGCAGCTTTAGCAGGATTCGGATTTCCAGCAAGTGGTGACAGCCCATACAACATAGGAGGGGGATGAGGAGATTGCATTATGGGCATCTGGGGACCTGCTTGAGGCCCCACATGCATGCCAGAATTTTGTCCACTGCTTGATTGAGGTTGCCCAGTCTGAGATAAAGTTTTTGCGGTGTTTGACTGAAAAAGATTTTCATGAAGTTTTTACTGGAATCCACGTTCTTCAGCAAGGTCACATAAAGGTGACAAAATTAGAGTTTTTCTTGAAGAATGTTGAGAATTGAACTGAAATTGCCTCAAAAACGAGAAAAATTTATGGCAGAATAAGATCACAAAGCATGATTATAAGAAACAGTGCAACAGAGATTGTCTAATTTTGAAATTACAATTAAATCTTTGAAAACATGTTTCAAGGTGACTTTAAATATAAAATTTTTGACGCTTTTTTGGGTGATGAGTTTATTTTCATGTTTTCAATATTCTAATAAAATTCTTTGATGAGAAACTCATTTAAAACCTAATAAACAATTGAAAATATGTCAACTGGCGGCCAACCTCTTCTTGTTTATTATCTGTTGCTTCTTTGCTGTGTTTACTCCCAGTATCGGCTTTCGATTCCACATGACTTTTATCTTCTTTTTTTGTTTCTGAAACTTTCTTCTTCAAAACAGGGGCAGAAGAATAAACAACTGGTTTTTTCTGGATTGAATCACTGAAATTTGGCAAAACCGGTGGAGGAAAAAACCCCGGCATGGGTGGGGGTAGGGGTCCTATCATTCCACCATCAACAGAAGGAGGTCCAGAATTCATCATTCTGGGACCAATTGGCCTAGGTCCCATACCTTGACCTTCACTGTGCATTGGACCAGGACCTGTTGAATCAGAAACAAATGGCCCTCTGGGTCCCATTGGCCCTCCAGGACCTATTGATCTTCCTGGACCCATTTGCATTCGAGGACCCATAGGTCTTCCCACACCCATTGGCCCTCTTGGACCCATAGGCCCAGATGGGCCTCTTGTTTGCATTGATCCACCTGGACCCATAGGACCTCCTGGACCCATTGGACCTCCTGGACCCATTGGACCACCCGGACCCATTGGACCACCCTGACCCATTGGACCACCCTGACCCATTGGACCACCCTGACCCATTGGACCACCTGGACCCATTGGACCACCTGGACCCATTGGACCACCTGGACCCATTGGACCACCCGGACCCATTGGACCACCCGGACCCATTGGACCACCCGGACCCATTGGACCACCCTGACCCATTGGACCACCCGGACCCATTGGGCCACCTGGACCCATTGGGCCACCTGGACCCATTGGGCGACCTGGACCTATTGGGCGACCTGGACCCATTGGGCCACCTGGACCCATTGAACTGCCTGGACCCATTGGGCCGCCTGGACCCATTGGCCCACCAGAACCCATTGGGCCTCCAGGGCCCATTGGACGGCTTGGATCCATTGAACCTCTGGGACCCATTGGACCGCTTGGTCTCATTGAATCACCTGGACCCATTGGACCACCTGGTCTCATTGGGCCTTCAAGTTCAAGTGGTGGACCTTCAAATCTAGGCCCATCTAAACCTTTTGGGTCCCTTGGGCCATCTGGTCTTATTTGACCCATTGTATCATCTGGTCCTCTTGGGCCACCAAAATTAGGACCTCTTTGTCCCACGTCAGATGAAGATGAACTATTTGTGTGCTGTTGATTTGTCATTGAACTGGGGGCAGGTAAATGTTCATCATAATCCTCTTCATTAGAATCATGAGAATAATCATATTCAGGTGGGAAAGAAGTTGACTCTTGATTTGAGGGTTCTAATAGATTCTTGTGTAATCCAAACTCATTGGGTTCATCATTTTGTTCAGCAATATTGTCACTGCCCATTTCCCGTTGTTTATTAGGTCCACGTTGTAATGCATGTGGTAAAAACATAGGTGGGGGCATCATTGGCGGAGGAGGCACAAAACTTTCATCATTCTCATCAAACTGGTCTTGATTATTTGACGTCGATATCTCTTCTTCAAACCGAGCCATTTCGGCTTCCATATTTGATGACATGATTGCCTTGGGCACGGATCAGCAACACCCAACAAAATCTTCAGAAAAAAACACACCACACTCGCAACCTAAAACATAAGAGAACGGTAAGGCTATTTACACCAAGGTTTCCCAAACTGAGTATTGCGATAGAGCAGATACTTTCACTGTAGTTATTACTTAGCGATGTTATCATGCAGCGGTTGCTGGTTAATAACAATGATTAATGATTCTACCAGTTGCTTTCCAGTTTGTAAGCTCAGAGTGGATTAATGTGATTTCACAATAGTGATGCACCAGAGGTAACATTTTGGCTGAAGCCAGAGGTTGTTCTACCACTACTTCACAGCTCTACAAGCTCTTGTAAAACAAAATTGCACTAGTTTTAGTATCCGAATTATTATCATGCAGAGTTAAAATCTCAAAAATACCTTTTCTGGTTTCTGGTTGAGGACTTCTTTAATTTAGTAAATGTTTAATCAAGTGCACTTTTCTTGCTACCCACCAACTGTCTAATTAGGTATGTCTCTAAAACACCTGCAAAACAATTTAAATAGTGCAAGTATGAAAACTATTCCACTTGAAGTTATGATGCTTCCTTGCCATAAGAGTGAGCAGCTCGTGGACAAAACTAGATGTTCACATTCAGTTTGCCCAGCTTTATTACTCACTTATGGTAAGTGATAAGCTAGATGTGATTATCTCAATTAATGTATACTTTAATATTTATGAGTCTTGTTTAATTGAACAGTACAGTTGGTAGAAATTAAATTCAGAAGATCACTAGAAGCCATTTGTGGAAATAAAAAGACTTGGATGGTTTCACTGCAAAGAAAGTAATTGCAAATAAAGTAATTGGATACACATCAGGAAAACTAGGAAAGAAAAAAGAGACATGGTGATGGGATGAGGAGGAAAATGTCAAGAAAAAGACCTGTTTGTTTTGTTTGTTTATCTTTATCCTGCATTGCGGGAAAGCGGACTTGAGCGCTGTGCATCGGTGTACGCCTTCCGACATACACCTGACCCACGCTGCAGCCGACTGCAATGTCTGTTTCCGGTTGTCTACTCTACTTATGACGTGAATTTGGTACTACCCATTACTCGAAATCGATCACTAGGTAGAGGCAATTATCGTAAAGTTTCTTGCCCAGAGAAACAACAGCAAGTGCGGGTGGCTGGAGTCGAACATGCAGGCTCTCGACTGCGAGCCCAACGCGCTAACCACTCGGCCACGGCTGCCGAGTGGTTAGCTGCCGAGTGGTTAACAGATGTGATCTAACTATCTCGGTGTACAAGACTGTAAACATACAAGCAAAGCGGGTAGTGGCAAAACCAATCAGTCTGGCATATAAAGACCTGTACAAAAGTCTGAAAAATGAAAACAAACTTTTAAAGATAATTCGAGTGGCCAAACAAAAGAAGAAAGATTTCTAAAATGTCTACCAGGCAAAGATGGTAAAGGATAAGAACAGACAGATACTGATGAGTGATGCAGAAATTCTAGAAAGATGAAGAGAGTACGGTACTACCAGCAATAGATGAATGTCAAGAACCAAAAAAAAACATGTGACAAAAGACCCAGCAGCGGATGAATGTGTGACTGGAGTTAAAGAGAAAGAGATAAATTGCAGAAAATAAAACGAGGGAAAGCAGTTGAACCAAGGTGATATTCCAATAGAAGTTTGGAAAGTACTGGAACAAAATGGCTAGCCACCGTTTTTCAAACAAATAAAACAACTACGGCATTTAACATAACTTAATAACATGAAAATGAACTAATTACAAAAGTTTTCGGCCATACACAATACTTATGTTATCCCTTATCAAGTGACCAACTGACTGATGTTCTTCATAAACTGAAATTACAAAACTGATCTATCTGCATACACAAAATTCGAAAAAAGAAATACATAAGAATGAAACAGCAAGGTAGAGGAGAGGCAAAATCACATGCCACTTAATTAACTAGGAAAAAACAATGTAAATCAATGACACAAAATTACATGAAGACATTTAGCAGACAGGAGGCACCTGCAGCAAACAACTGCCTATTGAGGCGAGGATTGCAAGATTTTATGAGCAAAGCCTCTTGGATTTTAGTATCAAATCTGATGACACTTTTTACGTACAATTTTAAAAGATTCCAGGAATAAATTATTGTTTGAAAAAGTTTGACAATTGAGCATACGATCTTTAATAACACTTTTTCTGTTAAGAGCAGATAAATCCATATCAGGGTTCGATCTTAGCGGTAGTCCGCTAGCCAATGGCTAGTGAAAATTTGCGCGAACTAGTAGAAATGTTGCAGTACTAGTCCGATTGGCTAGTGAAAATATTCGCCGATGAAAAGTTTTGGTTTACAAAATGGCGATTGGCGACGTCACTCTCACTCTGAAATACTGCAGAAATTTGCTTGCCAGAGGCGAAATTGCACCAAGAAGGCTGCGAAGTTGGTCAACTGAGCACGTGACTACTTTTTTCTCGCATTTTCGCTTGACATGACACGTTGTACCGGTAGTAGTGAGCACGCTAGGTCGCCAAAATTGCCAATTTGGCTTTTTTGAAGCCAGATTTTGAGAATCTGGCTGTTTTTCAACTCGCTTGGCTGATTTTTTTTAAATAAAAAAAGCCGGAAAAATTAGGCTTTTCGGTGGGACTGGGTAAGTTCGGTGGGACACTATTTGGTTGTGCACTTCTTATATGTGTATGGGAATGTGGGGAAATGTTGTATGGCAGAAAATTTTCACTAAGGATGAAAGGAAAAGTATATCGGAGCTGTGTGCGGCCTGCAATGCTATATGGTAGCGAGACATGGGTATTGAGAGAGAGTGAACTGGCAATCCTGAGAAGAACGGAAAGGTCAATGGTGAGAGCAATGTGTGGGGTGAAAACAAGAAAGGAAAAAAGGACTGAAGAATTGTTGGATATGCTAGAGATGAGAGAGACCATAGACCAACTGGCAAGGGCAAATGGAGTAAGATGGTATGGACATGTGATAAGCAGGGCTGGAAAAAATGTTTAGCTTCCCGGGAATCTGTTTTTTAGCGAAAAAATTTCCCGCGGCTTACAATCACGATAATAACGTCATAATTACACCGTTTACAGTTTTCCGGCGAAAAGCCTCACGTACAAAATATATTATAGACAGCCATTTGTAGCTTCATAGTTCCAATAAACAGTCTCGATATCGTATTTTATTCGTAACCAGGCATGTCGCACTGTTTGTGCCTGATGTGCCCACTTTGATCGGAATAAGTTGGAACAACAATAGGCTAGGCTTAATAAATTAGACGCCGCATGCTCACAAATTAGATCCACTGACTCAAAGACCACCGTTTCAATGTCATGAAACAATACCGTACATCACGAGCCGCTTGTTACGTACTTGACAAGTTGACAATAACAACACTTCATGCTCGAACGGGTTGATAGTATGTGCAATGTGCATGAATATAATAACCAATTACGAAAAGCGATATAGGCATATAGCACAAAAAACGGCCAAACGACTGAATGCACAACAAGTTTCGCTGAGTGAGAACACAAGAAATTGCGAAAATTACTTCTGTAACCTACAAAACAACCAGTCCGCTACACGAAAAATAACGAAACGCTTTAATTAGTTTGACGACAAAATCAAAATTACGACGCTAAAACAGCTGTTTTTGTCAATCAAAGAAACCGCAAGAAAGTTTTGCCCGTGCAAAATTACTACAAATACATTACCGGGACATAAATGGTGACGATTTCTTGTTGTTTGTTCTATCTAGCACAGCCAGTCTTCGAAATTAGCGTCGCAGATGCATGAATGGCGCATTAGCGTCAGCAATACAAATGCCGACGCCACACGAGCGCGCGTCAGGACCACAAGATTACAAAAAAAACTAATTTTCTTAGACTACACCAGACTAGGATGTTGATTCAATCTTACTATTGCAGGATGTTTTCTTTGGGTTACTTCCTACTTCGCCGGGTGCCCAGCTGGAAGAATTGAATCTTTTGTAGAAATATCACCCTATTTGCATTGATTTAACGCCAGTAGACGTCAAATTATTGTAACCATCTACTCCTTATCGCGCCATGCTTTCCGTTATCTCGTCCAGCTGAAACAGCATCTGATGATACCGATTCTGACTAGTTCTTTATCAAACAGACTTTGTGTTGCTCCCAGTGTCCCAATTGTGCCGAAATCATGTTAGCTTATACGTAAATCGAGGCAATCTTCTTGCAGGAAGCTATTAATTTGTTACCGTACCTGGTTGAGCAATTAACGTTTTCTTATTTTATGATAATTCAACGTCGCTAGATGTCGAATTAATGTGAAACAAACAAATGTAAATTTCTCATTGGCCATTGTTACGCAATATAACCCGCCGGGAAAGTTAAATCGATTTGTGCTGACTCGAACGTTGAATCAACCCAAAATTAACTTACTTTCGTAAACGTATAACTAACTCATAAATACGCAGTGATACGAATCAGTGTCGGAACTGCAATGTGTGTCAGCAAGTTACGATGACGTTGACGGTGAATGAAAGACGTTAGTAACGTGATTCTTACGGTGAAAATTTCCCGCGAACCGACAAATTTCCCGGGAATGTCATTCCCGGATTCCCCATTTTTTCCAGGCCTGGTGATAAGGAGGGAGGAAGGAAGTTTTTTTAGAAAGGCACTAGATCTAAAGGTAGATGGGAAGAGGAAACGCGGTCGTCCAAGAAGAACGTGGAAACAACAAGTGAAGGATGAGTTTAAAAAAGTCGGACTGAAGAAGGAAGATGCAAGGGACAGGGTGAAATGGAGAAAAGGGATTAAGACAATTGCTGCGCGGAAACAACCGGCCACCCCCACTAGTGGGGAACAAACCGACGATGGATTAAGATGATGAATACTAATTGGCTTTTTCAGCTATTTTTTGCTGGCTTTTTTTGGTGAAGACAGGTTGGCAACCCTGCAGGTCGCCAGCACGAAGCCAGCATCCCAACAAGCAGCAGTTAGCGAAATTAACGTTTTTTTGTTGATATATCGTGATGAAATGCTGATTCAACGTTACTACAAAGTGTCTAACGCTGAGTGTTAGCTGGGTAGTTATCGCTATTGTTAATACGTCATCAGACAAGTGAAAAGTAAGTAAACTGGTCGGGCGAGTGAAAAATCGCGTGGGCTAGTGAAAACGGGAAGCAACTAGTCCGGTGGGCTAGTGAAAAAAAAAGTTAAGATCGACCCCTGCATATGCTCCCTAACTCTTATGGCCCAATGTCACGTGAACATAGAAATGTATGTACATTGTACAGTCCCCGTTGTGTGAACAGGTGAACTTGTATATGACATTTAAACACAGAAAGGAGGGAGTTTCAGATTTAAGCTGAAAAAAATAATGAACTTTAAATCACATTCGTCTATTTACACTTCTAAAACTATGTCCACTCCACAACAAAAAACGCTGTTAATACTCGGAATGGCCCGTTTCGGTGAGTCCGATTCAGAGAGTCCGATCCCTTAACGGGGGATTTTTTTAATTTTTTTTTTAATTATCGGGTACCGTAGCCTAATTATCATTGCCGTTTTAGGGTTCGGGGTTAGGATTAGGGGTTAGAGATTAGGAACTCACCGAATCAGACTCACCGAATTGGACTCACCGAATAGTAGCAGACCCGTTAATACTAGTATGTTTTAATACACACTGACAGTACGTTACACAGAGGAAAGATTGAACGGTGATAGATGACCAACCCCATGCTTATTCTGATGACTGAGGCATGGTAGAAACAACATTTTCTGTTGCTTCATTCTTCCACCACAACTGACAACATACATTACATAGGCCTATGCATTGTTGCATTTTTAAGTAAGTCTTGGTGGCTGGTGTTGTGTTTATCATTACAACTTGTGGTAACTAGTAAGTAGTAAGGGCCTGGATAAAATGTCACACAACACACTTAGCACTCTTAAAACCTATGAGACTTTAAATTTTTATCAATTCAATTTAATTTTTGTTGCTGGTGCAAACATGTATAAAACGGAAAAGTAAACATACAAATTCGACACCAGCAAAAGGGAAAGATGGCAAAACCCTAAGGTTTAAAATATATCATATATCGATAAAGCAATGCCACCGCTATCTTAAAATTGTACAGCCACCAAACCTAGAAGAGAGAAAAAAATGAAACTTTTTTTGTCAAAATAGTCTTATTAACACAGTTTTGCAAGTGCAAGGCCAATTTAAACTTTTATACAAAAAAAATAAGACTTTACTACTTTTCCCTTACTTTACTATTTTCCAACCTTAACCTTGAGGGTTAGGTGAGGGTTTCGGTTGGGGTTAGAAACTAGTAAAGCAAAAAGAAAGTGGTTAAGACACAAAACAGCTACTTCACCCTATATTCTTGGTAAATTCCAATTTATGATGTATGAACACTTGCAAAGTGAAACTAAGGATAGGAAATTAACTAAATAGACTAGGTATCATCATCATCAGTTTATCTGTCATACAAGCAACTGACTGCCTTGTTAGTATTCTATTTTGATTTTTTTTGCTACGTAAGTTACCATGAAGAAAAAACACTACTGTGCTTGCAACACCATTATTATTACTATATTATTATTTATTAAACACATAACATGAAAATAAGATAGTGGTACATACGATAGTAGAAATTATGACTAAACAAAGGCTGTGCATTTTTTAACAATGTCTTAGAAACTAGAGGTAAAAAAGTTTGGAGCTGGTATACTATGCAAGTCCTCCCCAATTGGTAACTCATGACAAAGACAGGACTCCACCAAACATATAGGGTGAAACTACTTTATCTTTGCTTTACTGTTCACACACTTCAATCCACATGTTTTGGTCAATTCCTCTACATGTTTTGGTGAATTCCTCCACATGTTTTGGTATGCAAGTACCGGTATACAATGCATACCAGCTCCAAAAGTTTAACTACCTAAGTTATAAATGTAATTTGAAAGCTGAAACTTTGCTTGTTACACAACAAAGCTTAAAAATGAGCTCGAAATCGAATAAAATCACTCATAAGTATTTTCAGCATCTACCGTACATAGCAAATCTACTTTTTTCACTTCATCCATGCACTAGAGCAGTGTTTTTCACCTTGTTTGAGTCACGAAACACTTTATGTATTAAAATAATCTTATGAAGCACCAAAATTTATAATGATGCAATAAAATAAACAACACAACAACAATTCATTCACTTTTAGTTATTGTTAGTGCGACATCTGGGCCTGTTTTCATGTTCATAAAGTTGATATTCAGAAAGAATTGCAGAAGACAAACGCGAAGCTCCTGTGATTTTCGGTGTTCCATAGAACACTAGTCAAACTAACAAATTTCTTGCGGAACACCTGATGATCTTTCACAAAGCACCAGTGCTCCGCGGAACACTGGTTGACAATCACTGCACTGGAGACACAAAAGACAAAGTTACAGATCAGATTTATCAACATCATCACTCATCAGTTCAGATTAAAAATAAAATTCTGATCCAGTGTTGCCAACTTGCCAAATGTTCAGACAAGTTTTGTTTTTTAATTTTGGCCATCACAACGAAAAGCAATACAGTACATGCTATTGCTAAGTGTCACAATCAAGGTGCAATGCCTCGCGATGGCTTGCTTTGTATCTTCAACGAGCGTGTTGTTTTCATTATGGAATTTTGAGCGATGTGTTATTATCGGGTATTGACCTAAAGTAACCTCTGATGACGAAACCTGTATTATGTAACGTGTTTTCTACAACCTTCAGCCCTACGTGACATTCTAGAGACTTCTGTTGTTTACATCTCAATGCTACGTGACCGACGATGAGTTCGTGTGATGCAATACTACGTCACCTTCTCGAAGTTACTGGACTGAACAACCAACTATATAAATAGTGGTGTAGTTTGTGTAATGATTATGATTGATTATTATGATGAGTTGATTATTATTATGATGATTATTATTGAGTTGGTTATGAGAGTTGTGCTATGAGTTGTGGATTGGTAGTTGATGCAGAAATTAGAGTTATTTGAGGAGCCGTTCGTTAAAGTTTTTCAAGAAGTCAGATTATCATTTCACTAGTAGAATTATTCGACATTTAATTGACTGCTTTTCGGTTTGACCCATTAAACTACGTCATTGAACCTTTCCAAGTCTTTTTCCTGGTAAGAGATAGAAAGAAATTGTGACATTCTGGGGGCTCGTCCGGGATAAACCGAAAAGAATTAACCGAAAAACCGAAGAATACCGAAGATTTATTGAAAGAATAATAAATTAATGTCAAGATGGCGGATACTGTCAAACATGAGATGATTGAAGACTTAGGGAGCATGGCTGAACGAATGGGGCTGACTGGTAATGAGAAGTCTCAGTTTGTGATGGAAGAGTATCACAAGATAATGGACCAGAAAGCTCAGCGAGAAGCTGACGAAAGAGAAGATAGAAGAGCTGCTCGTGAAATAAGGAAAGCAGAACTTGAAGCTGAAGAAAAGCGAGCACAACTTGAAGCAGAAGAGAAGCGGGCGCAGCGCGAAGCAGAAGCCGAAGAGAATCGGGCGCAACGCGAAGCAGAAGCTGAAGAAAGAAGAGCGCAATATGAATTGGAAAAGTTAAAACTTGAATTAGAAAGACAAAAGCTGGACATTGGTGAGCGATCTAATTCTACTAATGATAATGCTCGAAATGTTATTGTGGCGCAAGTTAGACGTCCAGATTTGCCATCATTTGTTGAAGAAAACGATGAGTTGGATAGTTATTTGTTAAGATTTGAAAGATATGCTACAATAGCCAAATTGGATAAGTCGACGTGGGCTACCCAGCTAAGCATGTTATTATCGGGACAAGCTCTTGATGTATATTCAAGACTTTCGCAAGAAGAGGCCATGAACTACGACAGATTGAAGTTAGCTCTGTTAAAACGATACAATTTTACCGAGCATGGATACCGTCAAAGATTCCGTGAGGCAAAGCCTGAACGGCACGAAAGCCCAGGTCAATTTATTGAACGTTTAAGAAACCTTTTGTTAAAATGGTTTGAACTTTCGGCGGCCGAACAATCATTGGACGGATTGGCAAACCTTATAGTTAAGGAACAATTCACAGATTCATGTTCAAAAGATCTGTCTGTTTATTTAATGGAGAGAAGTCCAAAGAATCTAGAAGAAATAGCCAGTGTGGCAGAACAGTAGCCTACTTAGTTGCTCATGATAAGAAGTTGTCGACTGAAGAAACGTTGCCATGCGATAATGACGAAGAGCAAACAAATAATTTTAAAGGAGGTGCGGTTCCAAGAGAAGTACGTTGTTTTAATTGTAATGGCTTAGGTCATAAGTCTGTTAACTGCCGGAGGAAGACTAACAGAAATCATCAGGAATCGAGGAAGTGGTGCAATCGTTGCAATAGGCAAGGACACGAAGCGAAGGAATGCAAGGACAAGTCGTTTTCTCTTTCCAATCAGTCTGGAAAGAATGAGAAAAACACAGAGGACGTTTATCGATGCGGCTGTGCGTTAATGATTCCTGAACCCACGCTTGAGGAGGAGAAACCGGATGAAGATGTTTGCGGAAAATTAATACCTGAAGATTACCTGCCAGTAGTAGATGGAAAAGTTGGAAACAAAAAGGTAAAAGTTTTACGTGATTCTGGTTCTACGGGTATAATAGTGAGGAGAGATTTGGTTAAAGATAGTCAGTTAACGGGAAAAACTGGCCATGTGATAAAGATAAATAACACTTCAATTCAAGGACCGTTAGCGATGATAGACATCGAAACACCATATTGTAGTGGGACTGTGAAAGCGTTATGTTTACAAAACTCTTTAGTTGATCTTATAATCGGAAATGTTATTGAGAGAAATTCTGAAGTTACTTGTTATTCTTGTGGCAAGAATGGTCACTTTGCTCGAGATTGTTCTGCAGATAATCAGCAACGATCTCACGATCATGGATACAATGAGCGCAAAGAACCGAGGAGAAGAGGCAGGCGACGACCATTTGGAGTTTGCTATAGATGCGGTAGACGCGGACACTTCGCCAGGGAGTGCGTTGCTGACGGCGGACATTCGGAAAACAGACGTTGCCGTGACAACCACTGCTACCGATGTGGAGAGATTGGACACATAGCCAGGAGCTGCCCTTTTGATGAAAAGGCTTGCTACAACTGTCACAGAGAAGGTCATCTCGCCAAGGACTGTCCGGAGAGGAGGTGTTTCCGATGTAAGAAGATGGGTCATCTTGCTCGCCGGTGCATTGAACCCATTGAGGACGATGGAAACTTTCGCAGAAAACGTGACTATTGTTTTGAGAAAAGCTATCGTTGGTAGATCGTGCAACGATGGACTAATGAGAACTGTTTTATTGAGTAATTAATTGTTTTGTAGTGTGTTTTGTATTGATTGTGTTGTTATATTGTTTGCAACAATATTCTAAGGGGGGGCGTATGTCACAATCAAGGTGCAATGCCTCGCGATGGCTTGCTTTGTATCTTCAACAAGCGTGTTGTTTTCATTATGGAATTTTGAGCGATGTGTTATTATCGGGTATTGACCTAAAGTAACCTCTGATGACGAAACCTGTATTATGTAACGTGTTTTCTACAACCTTCAGCCCTACGTGACATTCTAGAGACTTCTGTTGTTTACATCTCAATGCTACGTGACCGACGATGAGTTCGTGTGATGCAATACTACGTCACCTTCTCGAAGTTACTGGACTGAACAACCAACTATATAAATAGTGGTGTAGTTTGTGTAATGATTATGATTGATTATTATGATGAGTTGATTATTATTATGATGATTATTATTGAGTTGGTTATGAGAGTTGTGCTATGAGTTGTGGATTGGTAGTTGATGCAGTAATTAGAGTTATTTGAGGAGCCGTTCGTTAAAGTTTTTCAAGAAGTCAGATTATCATTTCACTAGTAGAATTATTCGACATTTAATTGACTGCTTTTCGGTTTGACCCATTAAACTACGTCATTGAACCTTTCCAAGTCTTTTTCCTGGTAAGAGATAGAAAGAAATTGTGACACTAAGCCAAGCAGACGTCTAAAAAGCGTAGAAAACGTACCTGATACCGAAATACAATAAGCAGTTGAAAATTTGCCATGCTGTGAAAATTAACCAATTAAATTTCCTCACTGCTGGAGGAGCAAGCGCAAAAAGGCGAAGATTTAAAACAGTAAACAAATAAACTTAAACAGTGTTGAAAAATCAGTGCATATCAGAAGAAGAAGTTCTTTTATTTTGCATCACCAGCATATGCAAAAAAAAAAAAAAACGAAAAACAATACAAGATTACAAAGTGAGCTAGGTTGTTTGCTGATGATGATAGGAGTGGCCAGTGTTGGGCGCGATAACTCATTTTTCAGTTAAGCGATAACGATAATCGATAAACGAAAAATGCCTAAAGCGATAACGATAAACGATAAATCAAAAAAAAGTTAAGCGATAAATTATCGCCGATAACGATAATTTTTTTTCTTGATTAGCGCTGCCCCATCCCATGCAGCACGAACTGTTTTCATCAACATGACGAAAAATCGAACATAATATACTGTAAAGGGACACAACTTTTTGTAAGTTATGCATGACTACTGACTAGAATTGCAACAGCGGCAGTAGGTATCGAATCTTCAACCTCTTGATCCAGAATCAAACCACTGAGGTAACCGCCGTGCTTATAATTATACCTTCAGATACCAGTTGGATGCTTTTATCAATTGAGTTACACTGCCGCTTACGCGCAGTAGGAAAAATAATTAAATCAAATGAAAATACCATAAAAAATTCCAAACTTTGTATTTTGCTTTCTGCTTAAAGGGCTGTTTAGTGTTTACAGCAAAGTCAGCAATAATTGAAAAAATTTCAAAAAACGCAAAATGCTTGAAAATTTATCAGTAGCCTAATCTTAAACGTTATTGGTAGTAAAAATATGCATAGGCCTACTGTGAAATCCATCAAGCTTGTCAAATTAGTCGTGTTTGTTTAAGAACAATAACATAATTATTGTAATTTACTGATAATTTCAGATAATTTTTTTTGTTTTTTTTGTGAACACCTTCATTAAAGCAATGGCAGAACGCTGAGTTGTTGAGATAAGAATTACAATATAGGCTTAGGCACTGCATTAGTGGGAATAAAAATATTTGATTGAGGTAGGCTAGGTCGCATAGGTAAATGAGAAAGGTTATACTGAATTTAGCATAATTTTACCACGCAACTCGATGCGCCTATTGTCATGCAAAAACTACTACAAGATGCAAAAAATGTGATGTCGGTCTGCATGTCAAATGCTTCAAGCAATATCATATTCCGCAATGACTTGTTTCAGTGATATTGTGTTACTTTGCTAATTTTCATCTTTATATTTTTTGAACTTATATTTTAATAAAATGCTCGATGACGATGACAATAATGACATGACAAGACATGAACAAGACATTTCCGATTTATCACTTTGAACGATAACTAAAATGTAATAACGCTTAAGCATTACGCACAAGAAACTTGTGAAATTTGATAACGGATTTGCCTAGAGTCTTATATATAGGACGGTTTTTTCTCAAAAAGTACAAACACAATTAGGAAAAAAATAATTGTGATATGTTCTTTAGGTCATAATTATGCAATATTTAAATTTTCCGAAAATTTTTTTAAGTACTTTCACTTTCGGCACAAATGGGTTTACTTTATAAGTTAAATGGCACTTACGAATTTGGTTATTATTTTTGGATTAAAGTTAGCCCATATCGCCAAGCTAGAAAAAAATCGATTATATACGCATCTTTCTTTACTTACTTATGTTTGCTACATTACATTACCTTTTGTCACTTTCTTTTTCACTCCGGCTGCGCTCCTGCTCCGAAAGTATTTACTCCGGCTTCTGCTCCGAAATTTATTTTGAATTGAAATAAGCGTGAAACTATCTTTTTCGAAAAGTTTTTTAAAAACACAAAACAGCCCAAAAACACCCGGGTTTTCTTAAACAAAAACCTAGGGGGTTGTTTTTTTAAAGTCCGGGTTTTTCTCAACCTGCTTTTGCTACACTATGCCTCCTCCCCCCCCCGGAAAATAACTAACTTTTATAATTTAATTTAGGGTGTTTTTAACAAAACATTTTTGTACGTGAAGCATTAAATTACCACTTTGGGCACCGCAATGCATTCAATTACCTTTCCGGGCCCATTTTCTACATTACCTGCCATCCGGGACTAAAGAATAACAACTTTTATGCTTGAACTTAGTCGCTTTGGATGGTTTTATTTTAACTAACATAATTTTGCGAGTAAACTATAAAATCAAAATTTTGGGCCCCCCAACAATTCCAGCCCTGGGCTCTCAAGGGTACGCCGTAGCCTCCGTACCCCCCTCTCATAGGTCTTGGTAACCAGATTCATTTTACAGGGAAGCAAGGATCAAAAACAACTGAACTGAAAAAAAATAGTTGTTCTCGATATCCGTGAAGCTTTTTTGCAAGCAAACATTGTGACCAACTGAGTTTTGTCGTTTTGAATTTTATTTCATAGCGTAGTTGAAAAACAATGTTTTCGTGAAATACGGCAGCATACAAGTTCGGTAGCCTATTTGATTACCGGAGAACAAAAATGTATCATTGTTCTTTTCTTCTAACAAGAAGGATAAGACCAAATGGTTAGGAGGTTCCCACACTTGCGATCTGCATGCAACCAGAACACTTTTTTGCATTGCTTTAACATCTGCAAACGTCGAAGTAATGAGAAAAGAAACTGATTACGACTTCAGTCTGATGCCTCTCTTGTCCTTGAGCAATTTGACCTGGCAAATCAGCTGTTTTTACATTTGACTGTAAAAAAGGACTGATTTGCCATCTGGAACTGTTCATTTTGCTAATTGTTAGGTTCAATACCGTACTATGTCTTTTACTTTAGTCGCTTACTTTTTGCAGTTCAATACTTTTTACTTCGTTGCATCAGAATCATATAAAAAGAAAGAAAAGTTTCAAAATAGCCTTTCATATGTACATACATATAAAATTATACAATAACTATGCCTTCGCCATAAAGTGATAAAAATATTGATAAAAAGTAAATACAAATTTTTTCTCAACTAAACATCTTTTTAATGTTTATGTGAACTGTAGGCCTACAGCGTAAAAACAAATATACAATCTAATTCATTCAACTTGCAAGCGACTTTGAACATAGCATTGTTTCTACCGTAAATACGCAACTTGGAACGTAGAAACGATGCTGTTGTCAAAGTGGACTTCAGCTCTTCTGTACAATCGGCGCGGGTCGCTACGAATGTCTGTGACGTCATCGACGTTCGCATTGTCAAAAAGTTACTTTTTGGTTTTCTTGATGGTTTTTGACTTCTTTTGTGGAGACTTCTTGCTTGTCTTTTTCGTTGCAGTTTTTTTTTGTGCTGTTGTTGCCTTTTTGACTGTAGTTTTCTTTTTCGGTGATGATTTTGTAGTTTTGCTGGGTTTCTTGGCAGCTGCCTTCTTTTTGGCTGGAGATTTACTTTTTTTGGTCTGAGCGCTTTTCTTTTTCGGAGACGCTGGCTTCTTCGAACTGGATTTTTTCTTTTCCGATGTTGATTTTTTTGCAGTTGTTGATTTCTTTACACTTTTGGGTTTTTCTTGAATGTTGATTTTGAATCTTCCAGTTAAACCAACTCCTCCATATTGAGTTGAGACAATCTTCTGAGCAGCCAACAAGCGTTTGATGCTCAGGTTGACTTGAGTGTTGACATTATCTCCAACCTTGTAATTGGCTTTCACATGACCAAGAACAGCTTGCCTTGTGGAACCTTTCCTTGTTTTCAGTGCTGTAATGGCAGCAAGTACCATTTCAGAAAAGCTAGGGTGTTCTTTAGGCTTTGACTTGCCTTTAGCCTTGTTGTCTACTTTAGCAACCATATCTTCTTCGATGCTATCAAAAAATGAACTGAAAAATGTCACAAAGCAATTCACGTACGTGCGCACTCGCTTGCTGTTGTTCAACGCAATGTTCAGCCACTACTTTGTGCTGGTGCGTTATAAATCGAGCCTTCCGCCTCGATTTCAGACGTCCGCGAAACGGTAAATAGTTGGAAGAAAAACGCTTGCCGCGCTTTGTTTAAGCGTCATCAGTTGTGCTTTTTAAGATGTAAAAAACTTAATTTTTTCAATGATCTCTGGGTGTACTTTAACAAATTTTACATTTTTGGAATTTGCTTGTATTATGCTTTCTCATGATTTAAGTTTTACTGAATTTCATGAATATGTTTAATGTGCGAATAGCAAACAAAATAGACCCACTGAAATTAAGATATTATTGTTGCAAAACATTATCATATTATGTATTTATTTTTCAAGAAAGAATATTTTTTTTCTCAAATTGGAAATTTTATCTTCAACTTGTATGTCTGCTTGAGCAATGTGGAAAAAATCAATGTGTTTATGTAAAGATTTTGTATTGAAATTGTCGTTTCAAAATGTCCACTAAAGCACACTTTTACTATAAATTCTGCGACAACTTGACTTGGTGAAGATTGAGGCAGCGACTAATTATATTTCAATATTTGTTAGATTTTAGCAAAGTTTACTCAAAAAATTACAAATAATTCTTTGTCATCCCTGGAAAATCATAACTTCAATAAAATTTCGATGTCAAAAATTGCTTTTCTGGACGAAAGTTCGAACTATTACTGATTGCAATGAAAAGTATGGAACTAGCCAGCTAGTGCTGTGCAGCGACCAAGCAGGTTTATTCAAATTTTAGGATAAAAGTCGTGGAATTGAAGAAAATTGTTTTCCATAACTTGAAAATATTCATAAAACAAAGCAATTTTTGTTTACACATTACAAAAACCGCTAACTATGAAGAATTACAACATAGTTTTCTATACAGTTTTGTAACGGCTGTACCAGCTACCTACATGTGATTGTGCACAAGGCAGTAGGTAGGCCACATACATAAAGGAAGCTGGAACTAGAGTTGATCAAAATATCTTATACAAAGGTTCAAACACAAGTGACGACCAAGTTCACACCAAGAAAATATGTCAAAATTATTTGATTTATGCAAACAATCTGTTGTAGAGATTCAAGCAGTTGAACCAGTTGCTAGAATAACTAAACACTTGGAGTGTAAATAAGTAATTGCTATTCTGTACAGTAATGCGACTCAAGTGAATGACTGTAAAAGTACGAGTAGTCTTTGCAGAAAATTGCCAGGTGTTATTTTACTCTACAGCCTAAAACACAATCTCCTCAAAAGTATAGGCTCGTTAAAATTTACTGTACAACCAACATCTATATGACGACACGTTTGAGCATTTGATATGCAATACATGTAATTGCATGCAATACGATACATAGACGTCACGAAATACATGCAAATATGAAATGTAGAGCCTTTGATAAATACGAATTCAATTAACAACGCTTTTATTATACTTTTTTCAACATAGGTTATGTTGAGATGAATCCCAAAGTCAGAAAAAGGTATTTCAGACGTTTAGGTGTGAGCAATAAACTTTGACGAAAGAAACTAAGTGAGTACAACCTACTACTTATGTTAAAATTATTTTTTTGTTTTTATGCCAAAGTGTATGGAAAATTGGTACACTAAACGGGACTGGGTGATGTACTAAAACTGGAATACTGTTCCGCAACTGGCAAAAACGACTTAGCTTAGCAATAAGTTGTCCGCTCATAGCACTCAGCTTGCTTGTGAGTTTCGCCCCCATACATACTGCAGTAAAGCCCCTGTTTGTACCTGCAAATAGTTTTGACCTGAAATGACAAATGAAATCAAATATTATTTATAGTCATAACGGTCAAAGCACGTTGAAACGACACAAAAGTACAACTTTTCTGACTTGGTTTGGTCAAGCCTGAAGTGTACATTCTGTTACTTTTGCATGAAGAAAGCAATTATCGGTCTAGTTTGCAAGTTAAAAAGGTTTTTAATGAAATTATGGAAATGTTTTGTGATATTTTTGCTGATTTGTATATGACCATGTTTGTGATCTCACAAACAACTCCAATTACGTGATGACGCAATATTCTAAGTGACGTAGATTGAGAGTGAGTGAAAAACAAACGCGAGAGATAAGCGTTTGAACAAGAAAAAAGCAAGCAAGGAAAAAGAGTTGCTTCTTTTTAGTTTTAATAAAAAGAAAACAAAATTTCCTCTTACAGCTCTTGATGCTCTTCGTCTCGTTTTGAAATTTGTTTGGTGCTGTTGCCACAAATGAAACCATGAGATCGAAACTATTGGAAGATAGTAGGCAAAATTGCACAGTGGCTGGTCCAGAGATGGGCGATTGCTCCCCCTAAAACACAGAAATGTAACTTCATTTACAGTGTATTTACAAATTCGGATTAATGTAGACCTGCACATTGTCGTGTTCTGTTGAAATCGAATCCTCACGTACACCAAGGTGGATCCATCCGCCTCAGGTGATCCATCCATTCAGCGGCACCTAATGGATGGGATAATTCCCCGGCAACAACATTTCAACAATCGGAAACTTCAATTTGCCAATCTCAGTAACCGGCCCTGCGTCAAGAGCCTCTACATCAAGAGCCTGCGTCAAGAGCCTCTACAAGTATGCGAAACTCCCCGGAATAACCAGCAATGAAGGCTTTGTCAGTCCGAGGATAAAGATTCAAAACCAACTAACCAAACAACCCGGCACTGGTCTGATAAGTTCTAAACGAGACGAACGGAAGAAATGTTGTTTTCGCTTAATTGAAACGAATATTCTTTTTTTGTAGCTTTTTTCTTTTCAAAACTTTATTTATCTGTCAGTCAGATAATATCTGTCAGTCAGATAATATCTGTCAGTCAGATAATTTTATCTGTCAGTCAGATAATTAACTCTTTAATTATCTGACTGTATTATTGATTGTTGCACCATATCCTGGCATAGCATGCCTTTCCAAATGCCATTTTTGTAAATTTATCCTACATATCATATATTACTATATTATACATTAACATATCTTACTATACGTATATCTTATATATTACACCCGACCGGATAAGGATGATGATTACTGTCTTTACTCTTCCATGAATAAGCTACTATACCATTTTGTATAATTTAATATTTGCCAGATAAGAATATATCACTATGTTACTACCAGCTTGCATCTAACTACTCCCTGATTATTATAAGCTATTATGTTCGTTCAGAGGATCGCTTGACTTTTCGTAAGATTATTATTTAGGTTGGTTTGGAAAAGATGCTTGAAACAACTCAGACACTACATCCTTCATCGGCACTACCAAAGAATCTCCACCTCTCATTAGCGATACCAAAAACACTCCATCCCTCATTGACGCTATAAAAGATGATTCAACTCTTATTAGAAATACCAAAAACACGCTGCTATATCATCATGCTTCTTATGCTCTTACATGCGCAGGAAATTAATTTAAAAAACAAAGATTTTTTAACTATTTTATCTTGATAATGAGCTGCCATATTATGTATTTGTTCTGCAATATATAGGCTACTTAATATCGTTGCTGCGAACACTTTATTTCTGTATGAAATCTGTAAATAGTCCTTGTTTTGATAGTCCGTTACGTAATTTCAATATGTGTGTGTAACTGTGTATATTAGTTTGTTTTTGTGATGTTGGGTTCAGTCGTGTTCTCATTGCTTTAAGAATTGGCGCTCCAGTTGTTCCAGGAACGAGGAGGCGACTGATTCTTAACTAATTCATCAACTTATTTTAAAGTATCAGGTTTGGTGGCCGTGCTTAACTATATTTATTGATGCATATACCGCAATATTAGATCCTTTCATGCACGTCTTAAACCATTAAGGTTTTGCCACCTTTTCCTTTTGTTAGTTTTGTTACTGTATTTCTTTTTCACAATATCATTTCTTTTGCATTCTGACAAAGAAAAATAACTTGAATTGAATTTATTGGTTTTCTCTTCTTTTCTTTATCATTTGCAAATCACGTTGGTGGGACGTGACTCGATTGAAATTGTTTTTCGACGTTAGCAGAAACATCACAATCGAAAAATGTGCTTAATTAAAACTTTGGTAACTTATAAACTTGAGTAATGATAAGTTCATGTAAAAAATAAGAGTGTACAGTACACTCAAGACTTGACCTATCCATGTCAGACTAGTTGTACGTTTGTGTTGTTTCAACGTGTTTCTACTGTCAAAAGTTCGATAAAATGGTCAACAGAGTTCTGGGAAAGCAAACATTCTAACTAAGAGAAAATAGATTGAAGTTTAGGTTTATAGCGAAGTCGAAAGAATGAAATTATTTGGTTGGACTAACGTTTTTGACAAACTTCACCTTGTTTTAGTCATTTTTGCATACATTGTAGTCCTACAGCTATAATAGGCTAATAATACAGTAGAATTCGCCTACAGTGACTTTGGCTATAGTGACACTTCGCCTATAGTGACACCTGTTGCAAAGTCCCGTTTGCATACGCAACAGTTGAGTAGAATTCGGCTATTGTGACACTTCGGTTATGGTGACACTTTTTCCGCGGTCCCTTCAGGTGTCACTATAGGCGAATTCTACTGTAACAGCTTTCATATAGTGGAAGCGCAACATCCATAACGCAAACTATGCTCCTGGGCGCTGTATATATTGATGGTGATAAATAATATACGTAATAATGTAAACTAGAATGTTTTTAAGCAAGTTTTGAGTTAATTTAAATTTCATTAAATTTTTTTGAAATTGTGTTTTTTGTATAAGATGTAGCCTGCGCTTTCTACCGTACTTCCTCAATTGCCTTGCCTGAACCAGGCATCGACGGCCTCAGATAAATAATAGACTAAATATTTCTATTATATGTTGCTGTGTTGTTTGTGGGGCAGTAGCATTGTGACTATCTGGTCTAGCCTGCCCACAAACCGGGGTCCTACCGAGCGAGAAACCTCCCAAAAGTGTTGTTTCTTCTACGCTGTTCTTATTACACTCTATCTTCCTAATATTCATAACCATGAGGTATGTTGAACCATGATTTGACTAGCACAGGCTATTGCTAGTGCCAGAGCTTCGTTGGCCTACTAGATTTCTATGGAAGTTGCAGACTTGCAGTTACACGGTTTGGTTTAAAATAGAAGTTTTAATGGTTTCTTTTTGCCGAAGTTTGATGTAATCGTGTATAGTTTTTCAGAGAAATTTCGCAAAAACAGTTTTTCTATAGTCAAGGTTGCCACACCGTCCTTATTTCTAAAATTTTTGCTTATTTTGAAGAGCAATAGTATAGAAAAATTTACTGTCCTTATTTCTAAGAAATGTTCTTGTACTTTTACTTGAGTTTTTATTTTGTCTTATTTTGAACAATTACAGAACATCTCTCTTTTTCCTCTGGCATCCAGTGTTGCGTAACATACCACAACATGTTTTTGCGCCGAGATTTTGTGACATCATCAAAGAAAGCAAACAAAGAGATCTGTGATGTCATATATCATAACTAAAAACATAGAAATGCAATGAATGTGCATGTCTGACGCTCCCTCGCAGACTCATTTGTGATCAAGAGTAATGCATGAAAATCAATTCAAGCCTCAACTAACGTCTGCAAACGTTGAATCGATGTAAAAATGACGGATTTTGCTGCCTGGGTAGGAAGCAAAACATGCTATAATTTCACAGCATCTAAACCACTGCACTGGTCTGAATGATTGACTAATAAAACTTTTCTGCTTTTAGTGAACCACCCAGCAAACTGTCCACTTGAAGCGGTTGACTGTCTCCTGTCATTAGTCTCGTCCTGTTGCTTAACACAACAAACAGTGTACCAGCCTCATTTTTGTACAAAAATGAGGCTGATACACTGTTTGTTGTGTTGAGCAACAGGACTTTAATAGTCAAGGAATTGTTGGAGCAGATTGTTTCTCGCAAAAAAGTATGGCATGTGATACGTCATGGCTTGTACGAATACAAAGATTTATTCTAAGGTTTGTTTCGTTTCGTATGAGAATTTAATTTTTCGGTTGTCCTTATTTTGAGGTCCATGTAGATGGCAACTCTGCCTATAGTTCTATTAACATCGGGATATACTAATTTATTGAGAACTAGTCTGGTTTACTTCGGATTATTCCATTATTTTCACATTTGTCCCATGCATCTGATTAATCATAAATTGGCCATTCGTTAATACAATGCGATTGAGCGAGTGAAAACGTTTTGCAAAACCAAGAAACATTGCATGTTTTTTTTCGGTTTTAAGAAACACGTGACAAAACAGTCTTTTCCAGTGGGCTGTCTAGCGTCTATACACAAACGTCTCAAGTAAGCCTACACGTCGGGCTTACATAAGTTAGCAAAACTGTTCTTATAATGTCACTGAGTTCTTGTTCACTAAAAGACCTACATTTTATCTTTGCAGTCTTGCAGAAGAGTCTTTATTGGCTGTACAAATTGATTCAACAGAGTCATTCATGTTTTCAGGCCTTTTCATGTAGAAGTTGAATTGAATTGTGAATATAAACCAGGGATATAAACGAGTACAAAATATTTGAAAAGTTTGACTCATTTGCGGAAGAGAGGAATATCTTCTTTTGCAAGATGCCACAAAGTATCCCCTGGCATGGTTATGCACTTAAGCCACACTGCCGAATGACAATCATTCCTTTTTCTTTAGATTTCTAATGTTTAGTAGCCTACTTCTGGGAACTGAATCAACTGCATGAATCTCTACAACAGATTGTTTGCACCAAACAAATAATTTTGACATATTTTCTTGGTGTGAACTTGGTCGTCACTTGTGTTTGAACCTTTGTATAAGATATTTTGATCAACTCTAGTTCCAGCTTCCTTTATGTATGTGGCCTACCTACTGCCTTGTGCACAATCACATGTAGGTAGCTGGTACAGCTGCTACAAAACTGTATAGAAAACTATGTTGTAATTCTTCATAGTTTGCGGTTTTTGTAATTTTTTAACATAAATTGCTTTGTTTATAGATATTTTTAAGTTTTGGAAAACAATTTTCTTCAATTCCACAACTTTTTCCCTAAAATTTGAATAAACCTGCTTGGTCGCAGCCCTAGCTGGCTAGTTCCATACTTTTCATAGCAATCAGCATTAAGAACGAACTTTCGTCCAGAAAAGCAGTTTTTGACATCAAAATTTTATTCAAGTTATGATTTTACAGGGATGACAAAGAATTATTTGTAATTTTTTGAGTAAACTTTGCTAAAATCTAACAAATATTGAAATATAATTAGTCGCTGCCTCAATCTTCATCAAATCAAGTTGTCGCAGAATTTATAGTAAAAGTGTGCTTTAGTGGACATTTTGAAACGACAATTTGAATTCAAAATCTTTACATAAACACATTGATTTTTTCCACATTGCTCAAGCAGACATACAAGTTGAAGATAAAATTTCCAATTTGAGAAAAAAAATATTCTTTCTTGAAAAATAAATACATAATATGATAATGTTTTGCAACAATAATATCTTAATTTCAGTGGGTCTATTTTGTTTGCTATTTGCACATTAAAAATATTCATGAAATTCAGTAAAACTTAAATCATGAGAAAGCATAATACAAGCAAATTCCAAAAATGTAAAATTTGTTAAAGTACACCCAGAGATCATTGAAAAAATTAAGTTTTTTACATCTTAAAAAGCACAACTGATGACGCTTAAACAAAGCGCGGCAAGCGTTTTTCTTCCAACTATTTACCGTTTCGCGGACGTCTGAAATCGAGGCGGAAGGCTCGATTTATAACGCACCAGCACAAAGTAGTGGCTGAACATTGCGTTGAACAACAGCAAGCGAGTGCGCACGTACGTGAATTGCTTTGTGACATTTTTCAGTTCATTTTTTGATAGCATCGAAGAAGATATGGTTGCTAAAGTAGACAACAAGGCTAAAGGCAAGTCAAAGCCTAAAGAACACCCTAGCTTTTCTGAAATGGTACTTGCTGCCATTACAGCACTGAAAACAAGGAAAGGTTCCACAAGGCAAGCTGTTCTTGGTCATGTGAAAGCCAATTACAAGGTTGGAGATAATGTCAACACTCAAGTCAACCTGAGCATCAAACGCTTGTTGGCTGCTCAGAAGATTGTCTCAACTCAATATGGAGGAGTTGGTTTAACTGGAAGATTCAAAATCAACATTCAAGAAAAACCCAAAAGTGTAAAGAAATCAACAACTGCAAAAAAATCAACATCGGAAAAGAAAAAATCCAGTTCGAAGAAGCCAGCGTCTCCGAAAAAGAAAAGCGCTCAGACCAAAAAAAGTAAATCTCCAGCCAAAAAGAAGGCAGCTGCCAAGAAACCCAGCAAAACTACAAAATCATCACCGAAAAAGAAAACTACAGTCAAAAAGGCAACAACAGCACAAAAGAAAACTGCAACGAAAAAGACAAGCAAGAAGTCTCCACAAAAGAAGTCAAAAACCATCAAGAAAACCAAAAAGTAACTTTTTGACAATGCGAACGTCGATGACGTCACAGACATTCGTAGCGACCCGCGCCGATTGTACAGAAGAGCTGAAGTCCACTTTGACAACAGCATCGTTTCTACGTTCCAAGTTACTTAATTGCGGTGTTCAAAGGAGTTTTATGGTCAAAGTAGTTTGAATAACCTTTTTTTTTTACTTCAGTGGACGCTTGTGAACATTTCTTTGGATGTTTTATTGTTTTGAAAGACATGATTATTGTATATGTAGTATGTACTGTACATATGAAAGCCTATTTTGAAACTGTTGTTTTTTCTTTTATATTAACCAAATTCTACGAAATACACTTCTCCTAAAATAAATAAACTGCGTAGAAGAAAGAGGAAGTTGTCACTGGTGAAAACATTGAAGAAAAAGGCAGCTTTCCTCAAACAACTAGGGATTGTTTTCAACATGCCAATATAAATTAGGTTTGTTTTTTGTTTTGGTTTAGGTGCAAACGCATTATAGCAAAGAATTCGAAGTGTCTTGCTCAAGCTTTCTGGCATTTTAAGTAAAACTTTAGACTCGAAAAATCGTCTTGAGCACAGGTTCAACCTTTCCTCCCCCCTTCTAGAGCCACATGCCAGGAGTAACCCACTATGCATTCATTTGTTTCGATACTACCGCAGAAAAGAGTGAATAGAACAATACAAGGCTCAATTAACGCTGATAAAGTGATCCGATCACCATTCCGTAATAAAAAAATCTAAAAACACACTAGGAAAAGGGACCAAAAGGAACCACTCTTTTTTTTACAAACCATTGTTGTTTATTCTTGAGTTTGCAATTGAAAACCTGAGTTGTAGAATTACTTATTACGTCACATTTTGTGGAAATTAAGTTGCATCACCAAAAATATGTTGGATGATGGTCAAAACCTGTTCCCGCACAACATATTATTATAAAAATGGCTTAACGTTGCTAATTGCTATAACGCTCGCTGGCGTTTGCATAAAAGTAAAAGGTTAAACAACGTTGAAACAAAAGTGGAAAAAGTATAAATTATAACTTTTATTGAATACTGTTGTGAGTGTTAGCCTAGCCAACTGTTTTGAAGGTTTAGAAAAAAAAACTATTAATTTGTTTTCTTAACAACGTTGAAAGAAGTTTAACTTGCTTTATTTATCTCAAAAGTTGTATTTTGGACTCAAGTAGTTCTTCAATTTAAAAATGCGTCCGCGAACAACTTCTCAGTTCAAACTGATTTTCAGGACTGCCAGTTTTTCGGCTAAACTCGAGAAGTCTGGCATTATGTTTACCACGTTTGGTAGGCAAAATTCATCAAGCTTAAACAACAATGTCATGGCAGAGTAAGTTGGCTCAAAATGAAAGCAATGGAACTAAAAATCCTCACTAAATCTATCAACCGCGGCCTCCAATTAAACTTGAAGCTTGCACTTATTTGGCATGACCTGTACATAAAGGTCGCCATGGTTGAGGCCCGGGTTTGAAGTTATAATTTTCATCGGGCAAGAAATAAATTTTAACGTTTGCTTCTTACTATAAACTAAATTATAACTTGATTTTGAACCATTGATTGCAATATTTTGATCAGCTATTTTGTTGTTTGGTATCTTTTGGTTTGAAGTTGTAGTGCACATTCACAAGTGAAGCTGATGCCGTTATCGATTCAGTTGCTGCTTTTTTGTTGTTTTTGACCATTACAACTGGGGATTGTAGATGCCCCTAGGCTACATCACAACGAAAAGAATACACGTCAACACGGCAGAGGTCTAAAAAATAGTAGAAGCGACAAAACGCGAACGTTAAACCGGGCTTGAGACCGAAATAAGTTATTAAGTTTAAAAAAATCCGAATGTGCTGTCATTCCTGACTATGAGCGGTTTTGTGATGTTTCAACGCAAATTAGGCAATGATTACTGATTACTTGAAATGGCTTTGCCCGTGGTAGGATTTCTTTGTGGGGTTTTCTTTGCCTGCCTTGCTCTTCTTTGCTATGAGCTAAACGCATCAAGACGTGTTCCCCTTACGACCATCAGCACTCTTGATAACGCACCATGGCCGATCTTCATAGCAACTGTCCATACAAATCTTAAATATATCAGCTAAAGCTATGTGGGCTAATAAAGCTATAGCCTAAATATATGTTGTTTATTTGTTTGTTTGTTTTTGTAACATTTTCTTTTTTATTTTCCCTTTATATCTTAAACTTTTCTGAAGGTGTTGCGACCGTGCCAAATTTCTTTTAAATCAATAACTTACTTCGGTCTCAAGCACGTTTTAACGTTTTCGTTTTGTCGCTTCTACCCTTTTCCCGACCTTTGCTATGTTGACGTGTATTGTTTTGATATGATGGTCACAAATAAAAACAACTGAACTGAACTAGGCCTACTGGCTTTTCACAAAGTTCTATCAAAAACTAAAACTGCTTTTAAAACTTCAACCTCAAAGTTTAAATACTGTAACCGTGTTTGATAAGGGCAACAGCAGATGATTGTTTCACAGCAACTAACACTACAAGTCTTCTTTCGTTTGAGACTAGATCAAATCAAATTTCAGGGCAGGTGATGGAGAGCCAGGTGAGTGTAGCTTCGTCCAGCGTTGCTATACCATGCGTTCCATTTGGTGCCTTATAGATCGGACATTCGAGAACGACATGGTCAGCAGTTTGTTCCTCCGCGCCGCATTCGCAGGCCGGTGAGGGAGCCAAACCCCACTTGTGCATGTTGGAATGGAAGCGACCGACACGAAACTACATCGTTTTATACATCACCCGGTGGCGCGCCCCCCTGGTATGGACCTGCCTCGGCCGACTTGGGTCAAGCTCAACAGAATCCGAACACTACAAGTGATTTTCGCCTAGAAGAGTTGTTTTTGAGGTCAAAACTTTGATGAAGGTATGATTAATAGATGACAGGAACCAAATATCTGTTAGCTTTTGAAAAAACTTAGCACAAAGCTAACAAGAATTTAATTATAATTGGTATAATTAGACGCACCCACAATCTTCATGAATTCAAGTTGTCGCAAAATTTATGGCAAAAGTGTGCTTTATTGGGCATATTGAAACGGCAATTTGAATTAAAAATCTTTTCTTAAACACATAGTTTTTTGCGCACTGCTGCACTAGATATGCAAGTTGAAGATAAAATGTTCAATTTGAAAAAAAAACTTTTTTCGATAAATAATTACAAAATAGGATAATGTTTTGCAACAATACTATCTTAATTTCAGTTGGTTGGTTTTGTTTGCCATTTTAGTATCTACAGTATCCATGGACTGAAGCAAGACTTCATTCATGAGAAAGCGCAATAGGCTACACGTAGATTTAAAAAATGCTATACTTGCTCAAGTTCACAGAAACGCAGTGGCGCCGCCAGACCTTCAACATTGGGGGGGGGGGGGGCAAAATATTGACAGTGCAAGACAGTAGCGTAATCAGGAATTTTGACAAGGGGGGTGTTGACGGCCGGCGGGGGAATCCCGATGGCGTGTTCGCCGAAGGCGATACTTAGCGGCGGGGGGTCTGGGAGGCCTCCCCCTGAAAATTGTTAAAAATTACTTTCAGTTTGGTGCATTCTGAGAGCATTTTCAACAAAATTGTTGGTATGAATATTTCTGTGAAATGGTGCTGTCCGGAGGCATAGCAAAAGGATAAGATCATGTTTTCTTCGGCATTTTTCGGAAATAAAGCTAAGTCCTTATGTTTTCTTGTTGCTAATTCCAGGCTGAGATATTTGAATGTTTGGTATTGGCAAAACTCGCTCTTTTAATGCAATTTCGTTTAAAATTAGGTAAACTTTGTTTTAGAGACATAGGTTGATTGCTTTTTTTGCGAGATTATTACAGTTTTATTATTTATCAATTTTTTCCTTGGTTGATCCAAAAAGCGATCTTATTCCGGTAAGTCACTAACTTTTATGCTTTAAAGTCAACCCAAAGTTTAGAAAATGTAACGTCATAGACGTCATACATCTTGATGAGTGTCAAACAAAAAGCTTTGAGACAATGAAGTTACTTTATTTCTGATATATTCAAGTTCTGTTTAACTAACTTAATACTAATAGGTTTCGTACTGGATTGGTCTGTGAACAAGTTCATGATACAAAAGCATATTTCACTGATTGCTGAACACTCCTCATTTACTTCTGATCCGATTTGTAGTACGCAAAATGCTAAAGAACAACAGTAGGCTGTTTTTGGACTCGTTGCATACATTCAATTTTTGGATTCATCGTTTTTTTTTCTAGCAGCGTAAATGTACTTTTATACATCAATTAAGTTTTAATGTGAGTGTAAATTTTGTATTATTATTGTAAAATCGAACTTTGTATATCTTTTAGTGGGTATTTTATTTTGTTAATCTTTTTGTAATCGTAGTAATGTGATGACCTTACTGATGTATAGCACTGGATAGAGTTTCCAATCCCGTAGTTATAGATATCCCTGCCTATATGTAGCCTTTTATAAGATTTGTGATATTAAATTAAAGACCACGAATCGAAAAAGAACAGTGATTTAGTAGGCTAAGCATGTATTTTCTCTAAACTGTTGATTTCAGAGTCATGTTATTCTTTAAATTGGAACAAAATAGGTCGCAAAGGTTCAATTTTGCAATCTTGTGCTTTTGTATCCAAATCTTGTGCTTTTTTTTCTTAAATCTTGTGCTTTTTTCAAATTTGCTGTGGCAGCATTGGTTGCATTTGCATACAGCAAGGATGCCAGCGCTAGGTTTTTCCACCTAGATCTGCTTTTTTACCACATCTGTTTGTTTTTTTTCAAATTTGGGTAAATCTAGGTTTTTCGGTTTGTAACTTTTCTTTGATTCAAAAAGTTGCTGATAAAGCTCAGCATAAACATCCAAAACTAGCACAAACATGATGGCTATCTCGAGAACAGGTCATCAGCAGCATATTAGAGCAGTGGGGAGCGCTGGTTTTGTATTTTCAGTCTCAATGTAAGACTGACAAGGAAGGTTGATGGTGCAAAACAGATTTATGATGCACTTGTTAATCGTGAAATATGTCCTAAAAAGGTAAATAATGTCAACCTGGAATTCCATTATGAGCATTTTCGTCTGCACAAGTTGTATGTTATGGTTTCTACAGAATATAGAAATATTTTGAGTCTCTTCATCAGAGAAGATTACATCATGCACAGAAAATTAGGAGAAATAAATCCAAACAATGCTGAAAATCATAGGAGCATGTTAGCTGTGCACGTTGGTGGACGAACAATGGCCCTGTTGGAATAGGAACCCCATTTGTTTTTGTATATATACGGTAAGTTATGTACCATAATAACTACCGTACCAACAGAAGCATGTATATTTGTATAGCCTAATCAAATATTATATACAGTACGTGTTATTATTTGCAGCTTTCTGAGGCTTCTGTGTAATGATATAAAGTGGTGGTAAAAGCACATGCAGGTACTTTTAAGGCTGTGGCTATATTTACACTATATAGTGTCAACCGCTTACTGTCTTTTCTGAGCCTGGGTTGTCTTTGTCTTATCTGGGTTTTTTTGAACACACGATCTAAGTTTATTGGAAATTTGTTGCTGGCACTGAGTTGCAATTCAGGGTTATTGGACAAATTCCAGAAATTTGCCGATTTTGAAAGGTGTTTGACTACATATTTGTGGTTTGGCGACTTGGCTCTTTTTTGGCTATTTTTGAAAACCGATTTAACTGAATTAATTGTGTTTGGGGATTTTCCAAAAAATTTTACTTTCAGCACAATACTTTGCAATAAGTCTTCGGCGAATGGCAATAAATTTCTGTCTCCTCATGACAGCTGCAGCCAATCACCTACGGTAGAATTTAATTAGACTTAGTCATTAGTAGAGTACAGAACCAAGTAAACGTTTGGCACTTTGCCTTGCTCAGTGACATGTCAAACAGCGAAAGACCAGGAGAGCAGGCACCTTCGCTAAGTCAGTTGCAGCTTGTCAGCACTCAGCAGTGATACAGAGTGGTAGCGTGAGACTTATGGCACTCAACAAGTCAATAACTTGTTTTATTGAGAATTTTTGGGCCCACTTTTTTATTTTTATAGTAGGATACAATTAGCCTACATCATGATTAAGTAAATACAACCACAACTGTGTGAAAATTTGTTTGACTCAAAGAATTATGTAATCTATCTGAAAATCATATGGGGTCATCATTGCGGTCCATGACTTAATGATACAGTTCAAATGACTGATCTCAAATGATGCCTTCTGTATGTGAGCTGTCACCATACTCGAATGATGCTTGGACATACAGTAAAGGATACAGTTCAAATGACTGATCTCAAATGATGCCTTCTGTATGTGAGCTGTCACCATACTCGAATGATGCTTGGACATACAGTAATGACTTCTTACCTGAATGTGGTTTCTCACCACAGTGGTGTAATATCCTCAGCCTGAATGACCTGTGCGTTGGTTATTTTTTCTTAATACAGTAGTTAAATAATAAGTGTTTAGCTAGCCAGCTTAAACAGTATAAACACTGTTTGTTCACTATGGGATGCTCGCCTGTCAAATTTTGAGAATTTTTTACTACACAAGTTAAAAACTTTGCCACTCCTGACATATATACAGTATAATACCGTAGGATACTAATTGTTGATTTGACTTTTTGTCTTCCAAATAGTGTTGTTTTGTGAAAATACTTGATTAAATCAATTAAAAAGTTCATAACTGCTTGTAGTGACTAGTGTTATATGTTTTAAAATTTGCTTATTTTTTCATTGTGTTTGGCTATTTTTTGTTTAAAGTTTGTCTGCAGAATTATTTTGGATCTGGCAACCCTGTTGCAGTTATGGGAAAGAATTGAGTGCTTATGTATGTAAATTTCTTGTGACATTTTTCAGAGCATTTTTTGATAAAATTGGAGAAAATATGGTTGCTAAAGGAGACAACGAGGCTAAAGGCAAGTCTAAGTCTGTGGTACATCCAGCCTATCCCATTATGGTGCTGGCAGCTATCACGGAACTGAAAACAAGGAAAGGTTGCACAAAGCGCTCTATTGCTAAATATGTTAAAGCTAACTACAATGGTCTGAGTGAAAAATCGGTCAATGGGTATGTCAACATTGGTTTGAAGCGCTTGTTAGATACCGACAAAATTGTTGCAACCAAACATGGAGGGTATGGTTTTAACGGGAGGTTCAAACTAAAAGCATACCAAAAAAAACCTAAGGATGCAAAGAAGTTCACTGCTGAAAAACCATCTGTGAAGAAATCAGCATCTGCAAAGAAAAAAAATGACTCGAAGAAGCCAGCATCTCCTAAAAAGAAAAGTGCCCAGACCAAAAAAAGTAAATCTCCTGCCAAAAAGAAAGCAGCTGCCAAGAGACCCAGCAAAACCACAAAATCATCACCGAAAAAGAAAACTACTGTCAAAAAGGCAACAACACTGACAAAAACTCCTACAAAAAGACAAACAAGAAGTCAAAAACAACCAGGAACACCAAAAAAATAACTTTTTGACACTGTGAATATCGATAATGTCACAAACCCTTGTAACAACTCATGCTGATCATGTAGAAGAGATGAAATCCACTTTGAATATGACATTGCTTCAAGATTTCTAGACCAAGCAAGGTAATCACTTTTCAGCTGAATTATTCCTCAATGGATGTTTAGTTGAGGCGAATTATTTCTACCAAAGTGTTGGTGTGAAAAGCAAGAGTTTTGCATATCCATGTACCGTACCGGATTTGCTAGTTGAAGGTCTACACTGCATAGTTCTTGTTTAAAACTGACTTTGTAATTGTTACTGCCAAGTCTACAATAATAAATGGTTTGCCTAGCCTGCCAAACAGTACTTTTGTTACATTAAAGGTCAGCGTTTGGAGACATTAAGGTATTGGTGTGCCAATATGTAATAATAATATGTAAAGTTGATAGTGTGAAGAGCTCAGGTTAAGCATTGCTTGGTGATGCATTGTAGCTTGAGCATATTTGTGCTATTTTTAGGTTTTAAATTTCAAGGTTGATAACATTTGACTTGTTTCATTGTTTTGTATAATGCGCATTTTTGTCAGTTTAATCTAAGCGAATTTGTTTCTATCACAGTGGCCGAGTGGTTAGCGCGTTGGGCTCGCAGTCGAGAGCTTGCATGTTCGACTCCAGCCACCCGCACTTGCTGTTGTTTCTCTGGGCAAGAAACTTTACGATAATTGCCTCTATGGTTGCTACCCAGTGATCTATGGCTTATATTAGATCCTATGGCTACCCAGTGATCGATTTCGAGTAATGGGTAGTACCAAATTTAAGTCATAAGTAGAGTAGACAACCGGAAACAGACATTGCAGTCGGCTGCAGCGTGGGTCAGGTGTACGTCGGAAGGCGTACACCGATGCATAGCGCTCAAGTCCGCTTTCCCGCAATGCAGCAGGCCCGTAATTGCCGGGGGGGGGCTTGGGGGGCAATGCCCCCCCAAGCTCAAAGTAAGAGATACATATTGTATTCAAATCTGTTGGGGAAGTCAAAAAACTGGTGAAAATGATTCTGTTAGCACCATCAACTAATGCTTGCAGGGAGCGTTCATTTTCAGCAATGAAGCGTTTAAAAACTTGTTTAAGAACATCTACGTCTCATGACAGATTGTACAATTTATTGCTGTTGCATGTACACAAAGAAGAAGTCTCTAGCTTGAATGTAAACGATATATCAAGGGACTTCATCAATGCAAACTCTGCCAGGCAAGCTACATTTGGTTTTCCAAATGAGTAATCCCAGTCCCAAGACTTTCTATATTTAATTTGTTTTGATTCTCATAGCCTATGTCACTTTGTACAATTATCTTGCTTGTAATTTTGTAGTTGTGATGTAGGCTACTGGTAGGGTAATAGTTATTGGGTTCGTCGTCGTCGTCTGAGCTTCTGGGGTTGAGGGTCTATCCTTTTACCACCCCAGATTTACGATGTTCCCGGACTACACTGGAAAGCTGCTAGAGAGCAGCCAGTCTTTAGTTTCATCACCCATGACGCGCAGACCTTCCACTCCGTTAGGTGGCTTAAAGATGGTACAGTCATTGATGATGTGGTCTGCGGTCTGTTCCTCGGCACCACATTCACAGGAGGAGGAAGAAGCCATTTCCCATTGGTGCATGGTTGAGCGGAAAAGCCCGACGCCCGTACGGAGACGGTTGAGGCGCACCCATGCCTGTCTCTGTAGTGTCAGGCCGACGGGGCGTGTGTCGGTGTTATAGGGTTATTCCAGACAGATTGCACGATAATGATTTTTAAATTTGGGTGAGTTTTTTTGGCAAGGCATCTCAGGTAAAAGCAATTACAATGGAGTAAGATGCTGGTTTTGGAAATATTGTCCATAAATATCTCTTAAAAACAAATCCATCAACATTGGATAGCTGTTAGTGTTTTTTGACGTTTACTGGCGAATATTACACCCCAAAGGGGATAAATTGGTTTGGTGGAGACCTGTACTAGACAAAGTCACGAGGGTCATTCCTGACAAAGTTGTGTGGTAAAAATTTTGCATCTATTCTATTCTGCAATCATTTTGGCTGGAATTACCCATGTTTTGGCTGGAATTATCCCAATCATTCGGATTTACTGCTATCTAGCACCTTGTGACTTTATAACATATGCCGTGCCTTTGCCCGAAAAACCGCAAATTAGACTCATTGCAACTACAAATGTTACGTGCATAGCCTTTTACTTCGCAACAGCTTTTGAGCCCCCCAAGCTAAAATGTAGGCTATAATTATTTGGGCCTGCAATGCAGGATAAAGATATTAAAACAAACACATAACAAACAAATTGGTAAAAAAATCTGTTTTTCCTGTCTGTCTTAATATTGAACTCTTCACCCCCCTGAGCTTAGTGGTTAAGCGTCCGACTCTAGATCACGTGGCGTTGGTTCGGCTCTCAGGGTATACGCTTGAGCAACGCATTTCAGGATTGCTATCCATTCAGCGACAGCTAGTGGATGGAATGATTCCGCGGAAACAACACTTCGACAATCGGAAACTTCACTCTGCTAATCTCGGTAACCGGCCCTGCGTCAAGAGCCTCTACAAATATGCGAAACTACCAGGAATAACCTATTATGGCTTTGTCAGTCCGAGGATAAAGATTCAAACCCAGACTGGATAACCGTTCAATGCGTTCATGTTGATGACGCTGTAGGTCAGGGATGGCGAACCACTGACCCGCGGGTCACGAAGTGACCCATCACAGATTTTCCGTGACCCACTTGTCTTTTTTAACATAATGAAATTTAAACAAATATTTCAGCAAAGAATAAATGTTTCACTAAATATTTGTAATAAGGCCCCACCCTATTTTAATCTAGTAGGCTACCATACCGAATTGCCATATAGCAGTCTGACACAACTTAAGTTGTGGTAATGTTTTACAGCGATTTGTTGGAAGAAGTAGAGTACAACTTTTTTTAGCTGAAAAAAATCAAAAATATCCAGAGTTAAGCGAAAGTAGGCTACTTGTTTGAATGATTTACATTTTTCTCTGATTTCACAATGCATTACAATAAGTTAAATACTAAATTGCAAGGCTGTGGAAATATTGTATTATCCATGTTTGGGCACATTAAAGCATTTGAGAAGAAACTCGCTACTTTTTCTGTAGACCTTGAACAAGGTCAGCTGAAACATTTTCCTCAGTTGTTGAAGCACTTTACCAGCACCAATTTAACTTATGAACAAAAGCAAACTGCACTCAACAAGTATGTTTTTCCGACGAAAGAGGCCAAAAATGTAATGTCAGAAAGGTTTACCCAGTTCCGAAAGCTAGATACTACATTGCAGTTCATTCTTTTCCCGCATGCAATTCAATTTGAAAATCTTGAATTATCAAACTTCGAATGGCTTCGTCTTTACAACTTGGAAATGGAAATGATAGACTTTCAAGAAAGTGCAGTTTGGAAAACAAAATTTGTAGACTTAAATCATCTCCTACAAAAAATTGAAATGACAACGGATATGGATGGTTGTGACTTTCCTGCTGTTGAAAACCATGCTGAAAATATACTTCTTACAGAGTGGAACTCCCTGCCAAATTCGTTTGAAACTATGAAAAGATTTGCGGTAGCTCTGTTAACGTTGTTTGGTTCTTCATATTCGTGCAAATCTTTATTTTCGCACATGAATTTTATACAATCAAGCACACGGAATCGTCTCAGCTCAGATATGAGTGCTGCATGTGTGAAGCTAAAAACTACGGATTACCAACCAAGGTTAATAAAACTTGCAGAGAAGATGCAGCAGCAACTTTCGCATTAGCCTAACATGTAATTAAATGTATGACCCACTTTTGCTTTTTCAAGGGTTAAGGTCTCTTTTGTGACCCATGCACTAAAAAAGGTGCGCCATCCCTGCTGTAAGCCTATTGCTTAAGATGGTTATCCTTGTCGGCGACACAATACACATTATCACTTGGACTTGCTCTCACAACTGAATTCAAGAAATACAAGCATACTTACTAAACCGTCAGCCCGGTGTGAGGCATAACTCGATCTAAACTCGTAACTAACTCTATAACCCTGCAAAAGCGGGTGAACCCACAACTAGACCGCACAGCTGGCTACAATGCAATTGCTGGAGTTGCAAGCGCAGTTGATAGATTTCGTTGAAATGTTTATTTTTCACTGCGGTATTATTATATCTTATTGCGTTAGTAAAATGCAATTTGTTTTCAAATTAACTAAAACATCTTTTCTTTATGTGTCATAGATGATGTCATGATATTAGTTGTTGCTGCGGCGCTGGAAGAATTTTTGGTCCGCCTTTTCATCTAATCGCACTTTTGCTTCTGAGGGAGGCAGTTTCTGCGCAACATCTCTGTGGCTATCTGATTAATCTCCCAAATGAGTGTCAGCAGCATTGAAAGTCTATTTCATATATTCTCACAACAAAAATTACGACTAAACGGTTTTAATCCGCTTTACAAGCAATAAAAAAGATGCATAAATTGCGGTCAACAATCGAGAAATAAAAAATAACAAGAAAAACAAAAATAAATTTTCCTAAAACAATGCTTGATATTTCCACTTATTTCGTTACAAGAACTTTCACAAAGCTGCTTAAGTCTGCGATAGATGACGTAATGCCACGCACGTCATAGATAAGCCTTTTCACACCAATATATAGAAGCCACGAGGTGGCGGTGGTGGTGCTTCATCAGTGTCTGTTTGCGCCGAATCTTCAGATTCAAACGAAGATAAACTTGTAATTGATGACGTCACTGTCGATATCTTGTGACTTGCAAGTGACGTGAAGCGCTCGTCATTCACTCCACAAACACGCTTGCCGCCAGAACTTTCAGCGCGGTCTGTGACGTCATAACGTCGACTGTCAAGAAGCTTCTTCCGCATGAGCGCGGCAGCGAGCACCAAGCACAAAAGAGTCACCACAGAAAGAACAGAAACCAACGCGATAAACACTGGATTCGTCTCGAATTCTTCATCTTCGTTTGCTGCTGTTTGAAATAATATTTTTTTATTACCTACATTCTGTGGGTAATTTGATAAAACAACAGAATATGGAATAACGATTGAATGAGGTTGCTCATCAGGCATTCAATGAGATGGTATGCTCTTAAAGTGTAAACTATTAAGCCTACAAGGTATTCCAGATGATAATTCGCAATTATTTAGACGCTTCTTCAAACTCATGATTATTAGACATGGAGATTTGATATAAAAAGATGGAAAGTGTTGAGATGAGTCATTATGTAGAATAGTATCAGAAGTAAATCAAGAAGAAACCTCAAAATCAAGCGATGCTGGTTCGGCTCTCGAGGTGTGCGCTTGAGCAACGCATTTCAGGACGGTACCTAGTGGATGGATGAATTAATTCACAGACAACAACAAGCGGAAACTTCATTGTGTCAAACTCTGTAACCGGCTAACCGGCCCTGCGTCATTGGTTCAAACAGGGTTCAAAGCCTCTATTAGTATGCTAAACTTCCAGAAATAACCAATCACAGCCTTTGTTAGTCCGAGGATAAAGGTTTGAACCAACCAAACTAAATGCTTTGTGGAGCCTTCAAGCTTACCATGCGATAAACTCGTGTTTTCCGAAGAGTAAAATCCTTTCACAAAAATCGGCCCCACACGGATCTGATAACTTCTTTCTTGTTGGTCTATTCTTTGTTGATTTACAGCTGTAACAAAAGACACGTGATCACGGCCGTTGAGAGGATATTTAGGGCGCGGTATCAATGAGATCCTTTCGCCCCAAATCAAAACATTTATAAGAAAAATTCATTGTATCCAAAGAATACCCGGTGGTGTTTTCAAGTTTTCGAGTCTCTTGAAAAGGTTTTGGGTTCAAAGTACCTACTGGACCCCCTGTTAACTCTACTGCACCTGAATCATACATTTTTACTCTTTGCAGGTTGAATGTGAAGTGCTGCATTTGTTTTTCCAAATTGATATAAGTTGAAAGTCAAGTGTAAGCCAATTGAACACTGCAATAACTAAATAACAGTAATGCATTTCCTGGTATCATTGCGCTAATATGTGGTCTCATGACGCAGAACAAAGCTTGAGATCAGCTCCGTTAGCTCAGTGGTTACGCGCCCCACTCAAGATCAAGCGGCGCTGGTTCGACTCTCGGGGTATGCGCTTGAGCAAGGCATTTCAGGACTGCTCTCCATTCAGCGGCATCTAATAGATGGAATAATTCCTCAGCAACAACAATCGAAAACTTCACTCTGCCAATCTCGGTAACCGGCCTTGCGTCAAGAGCTTCTACAAGTATGCAAAACTAGGAATAACCAATCAAGGCTTTGTCAGTCCGAGGATAATGATTCAAAAACCAAACCAAGATCCGATTAAATCACGACTATAAACTGCTCAAGGGATATTAACTTGGCCATGATTCTCTAAAGTTATTCTTTGATAGATATTTTTACCTAAAAATGTGTGTAAATCTAGTTTTGATTTTTTCATTTCATAATCTAAGTTAACAACTTAAATTATAGGTTTTGTGACGTTTGTTTTACTAATACGTCTTTCCTTAAAAGATTCTCGTACAAATAGGCGTCTGATTATTTATAATTCCTTACCTCTTTTTGATAATAGCCTTCTCTCCCCGCCCCAAGACACAGCGGCATCTCCTTCTTTGAAACCGAGAATTGGTCTGCGCAACAATGAAGCGATATTTTCACTAAAGAGTTGATAAACATAAAGGAATTTTACAAATATCAGCTAAATATACGAAATTGGGGCCAACTTTATAGGTCAATTAACTAAACTGTATAATAGGGTGGCTCATTTTCCTTGATGTTCTTTAAAATTTTTGTCAGTTTGGAATAATGTTCCATTTTGCTCACTGATATTTGTAAACCAAAAATGTTTGTTGGGTTTTGACCTTTGACCCTGGTTCACCCAAGGAGAAATTCTGAATTTTTCTGAAAAATTACTAAATTTCGAAGTGGTTTAGCAGTATCTGAAGAGAGGATTTCTCAAAATTTGACCACGTGATTTTGACGTCACTTCCTCTGTTAACTTCCACGTGGAACATCTTCACCCTACTCCAAGTCAAGGATGCCAGAGCTTGGTTTTTCCACCTAGATCTGGGTTTTTTTGACCACATCTGGGTTTTAAGTTTTTTTATTTCTAATTTAGGTAAATCTAGGTTTTTTTGGTTTTTAACTTTGTACAGAGCTTGCGCGGTATTAAGGCACTGGGATCTTCGATAAATGGTCCACACTGCAACACAAAAATGATAAGGTACCGGTAATGTTTTTTGCATCAGCTACTGCAGTCAGTGAGGTACAGGATGCTGAAGAAATGATCCAACTTTATGAAAATGTGGATGACTAAAAATTGGAGTAGTACAACTATTTGTGTCACTGAACATTTATTTATTGTGAATTTGAGTTATTCTTTTCAACATTATGTTCAAATTAAAAAGGCTAAGCAGGGTTTATTGCTAAGAACCAAGTTATCGTAGTTGTACACCAAACTGTAAGCACTAAGCAGGCATGATGATTCTCCTCAGCCGCAGTCTACAACTCACACAGCCAAAAGTTTAGTTCAAAAGTCAAAACTAACCTTAATGGCTAGCCTATACACTCATACATCTAGTCAGTTTTAGAAATTTTGGTTAAACACACACTGAACCTTGCTCAAAATGGCCCGTTTCGGTGAGTCCGATCCCTATTTCCTGATTTTTTCAATTTTTTTTTTTTAAATTATCGGGTACCGTAGCCTAATTATCATTGCCGTTTTAAGGTTAGGGTTAGAGGTTAGGAACTCACCGAATCGGACTCACCGAATAGTAGCAGACCCAACCTTGCTAGCTAAACGCTTTACCATAAACGTAATTTTGAACCAAAATCTTTGCTGTGAGCCCATCTAGGCCTACCCAGGGGCGCCGGAAGCGGGGGGGGGGGGGCAGGGCGATTGGCCGCCCTTTCGATTGGCATGGCCGCCCTTTCGATTGCCGTTCCAGGGCTCTCACCACTCGGCTATGCAGCCGACGTTTAAAGTCATGTAAGCAACTGCACATTTTGCAATATAACAATTTCTGCTATTCGCTTTTAGCCTAATTATAATCTTTCATTTTTGCCTCAAAATAATATTTACAGCACAAAATGTTGCAACACAGTACACAGTACAGGCCTTAAAACTCGTTTTTTTTTTCGGCAGCCATCGTGGCCTACCGGGAGCTCCTTCTCGGCGGCCAAATCTGCGTGCTTGGAGGCCAAAATAAAAATAACGATAGCACAAGTAAATAGAATTAAACTTGCAACAATGCTAAAATGATCACTTAGCGTTGTTGAAGTCTGGGCCTGGGCGACGTCCTACAAGAGAATCGTTGCACCACACAATACTGCTTTATCAGGATTGTAATCCAGTAGGCTACTATTCAAACGGTCTGCAATGTGGCTGATTTTATAGAAGTTCGCCACTCCCCTAGAATTCTTTTTAGCAACGAAAAACAACGTTCGACATGTGTTGACGATGACGGCAAGGTAACAAAATAAGTATTTCAATGATTAAAACATTACTTGTAGGCTTTAACTGCCTTTTATCAGAACTGACGATGCACTAGCAAGTGCGAAATATTTTTTCTGTTTCATCTACTGACATCTGATCCCTGTTGCCTTAGCAATTGAGGTTTTAGCTATTTCAATGATGTACATTACTAAAAGAAGCATATAATTTTTGCAAAATATGATCAAAAAATGTTTTCCCCATTGATGTCAAATAGCTTAGTTCTCCTTTTTAACAACGGTTCAATGTCCGACAACATCGAATCGACATAAAAACGACAATATTGCCAGCCGATGTAAATTAGCACTTCGGATTAAGACTTTGTTAAAATAAACGTCGGAAGTTACAAACAAGACTTACAGCGCTGGCGATCGCAGATGGATATATTCCATCAATAACAAATATTCCCCGCGCAATACAACAGTGGCGATTATGACGCGCTAACCTAATTTTGCGCCACTCTTTGATACTGCATATTTTCGACAGTTAATCCACGATCATTCTATTGCGAAATTAAATAATTGGCTAGAAGAGATCGGCGGCCAAACTTCGATGATTGAGGAGGTAGCACCGGCGGTTCATTCAACCACTACTTAGCGGCCATGGCCACAGGCTGCTTTAAGGCTTGACAGTAGGTTACATCATTATAACATAGGATGGTGCCCTTCTTTGTATACCGGATTATCATTATCGCTATATTTTATCTTGAAACTTGAAAAAAAAAATTGGCCTTTTACTAAACAAAAGTGCCCTTTTTTCGTAATCTTGCCCCCCCCAGTCAAAAATCGTTCCGGCGCCCCTGGGCCTACCACCTCTTGTTTTTTGTATATAGTTATATTACATATATAATAAACACCCAAACCAACATAAGCATGTATATTGTATAATTATATATACGTGTTACTATTTGTAGCTTTCTGAGGCTTCTGTGTAATGATTTAAAATGGTGCTGAAAGCACACGCAGGTTTTTTTTTACCGCTTTACTACATATTTTCTGGACCTGGGTTTTTTTCGCCTCATCTGGGTTTTTTTTAGCATACAATCTAAGTTTATTGGAAATTTGTCGCTGGCATCCCTGCTCCAAGTCTGAGAGTCACTAATAGTGCATGCTTTTAGTGTCATTTTAGTTGATTTTACAACCTTTTCGCAGTCAGTGAATCTATAACATAGACCAACAAAAAAAATTTGTCACAAAAGATGAGAGTCATTTTAGAGTATTTCAGAGCCCCTGATTCCGAAAATGCACTTAGTTTTTTCGAATTGGCTCTAGTTTTCGAGATATTCGACAATGAAAATATTTTTGAAATCGTTTCTCAAAAGCTTTCAATTGGCAAATTACTTATTTTCAGCCCTGTTTACCATTATGATGTCATAATTGCACTTGTCTAGTTCAATTAGTTCATATTGCACGAAAGTTCAAAACGCAAGCAGAGGTTGAAATGAACTGTGTTTAACGTTAGGGAGACATAAATACTCAATGAAAACAGTTGTGAATCAGTAGGCCTACATCACAAGAAAAATATCCCGAAAGTCATGTGTTTATGAATGCAGCTTTATATTGAAAAGGTAGGCCTACTGAAATGGATACTTGTACAAATGAAGTTTTATTCCAAGCCTTTGTTAAGGCCAAGTCTTTGCTGCAAGAAGTTTTTTTCTGGTCTATATAGGCTAAATAAATGGCATATAGGCTAATAAAATATGCCTTTGACAAGTAGGATGCTGTACAAACAACCCAGATATATTTTGCTGCACGAGGCAACGCAGAGGACCAACACATTCTGCGATAGATGCAGCGCTATATAAAAACAAGCATTATTATTATTACTTTGACATGAAGCTGGGTGATCAAGATAAGTCCTGGGTTCCTCCTAAAGTATGCAAACATTGCACTCAAACCCGTTCCTTGGCTCAAGGCTAAGAAGTTCAGAGTGCCATGGCATAAAGAGAGCCGTGGAATCACCATGAAAATTGATATTTCTGCACGGTGAGGATGTTCGAAGGAAGTTGGAACATCATGTTTACATGGAGTGTGCAAGGGAGTCATTGCATGGACGTTGCTATTTCTGTTTTTTGTTTGCCCTCTCCAGTTTCAAGTGGTGATTTGCTTGAAACAATAGGAAAACGGGCATGACTGAGAGTAACCTCAATACCTTCAGTAATGTTTTGGAGCAAGGTCAAGTTTTTTTCTCAAAACCATTTCTACCACCTACTGTAGTAGTTAAAGATTTAGTTATCAAAAGTGGTAGCTGCAATCTTGGCTCCTCATCTCGATCAACATGGCATTCTTGACTCCAAGGCCAAGATTACGTTCTTCCGCAGCAAGAATAAAATTCTAAGCAGCTACTTTATTGAAGAACATAACTTTGTATTCTGTAATTATATAAATGGCCTTCGTACCTTGATGGGTGTTGCTCAGTAGGCCGATCATAATAAAGAGTTGCGTTTGTTCATCGATAGCTTTGTTTTGTTTATTTGTCTAGTTTGTTAAGCAAAACAATGTATGCATTTTGTTTGTACTTAGTAGCTTACTTAGTAAGTCTGAGACTGTTGAAATCAACAAATATATTAATGCAAAACGCAAGTTATATATTCTACATCTTGTATCCCCAGGCTTACTTCACATCATATTTTGATTGTTACTAGGCCAGTAAACGTTAAATAGCTGTTTGTTTGGGTTGTAATCAACGTGATTGGTTCCAAATAGCGTTTATACAACTCAGAAATGTGCCTGGGATTACTTCCAGTTTTGTCTATGTAGTAAACGACACGACGTTAAATCTATAGGGGCTCAAAAATTACGAAAAAAATATTTTTGCTGTAACTCAAAAACTAAAGCCAATTCGAGAAAACTTAGTGCATTTTTAAAATCAGGGGCCTCGAAATACCTTAAAATGACTCTCACATGTCTTTATATAAAAAAGTTTTGTTGGCCTGTGAAAATCGATAAACATCGTCATATGATTCAAGAAACTGAAAGCAGTAGATATTTACTACGTGAAGAGTGCACAAAGAAAATTATATCTGAAATGTGGTAGAATTCAACATTTTGAGAGTAATACATGTGTCAGTGTTCATGGAGTTGCTAATTAAACCACTTTGCTTGCTACAAGTTTGTGTTACTGCTTCTTATTGTGTCCATTAAGATGCTAGAGTGCATTAGAAGATAGCGGGTGAGCAATTTCAGGGATAAGTGAAAACTCGATATTTTGAAAAAATTCAAACCAGGTGAACCAGGGTCAAACGTTAATATTTTTTTGTGAAATTTGGTGTAGGAGATACATTTACCAAAAGGAACAATATTCCAAACTGACGAAAAATTTAAAAGAAAAAAATTTTTTTTTCGAGATTTTGCGCCGGCCTACTGTATAAACAAATTGCAATTAAGCATTTTCCCATAGCTCTATGACGCTGAATCAGTACAACTGTCCCGACCAAGGACAGTTCATACTTGCTCTCTATAGTGACATTTAATGTCAAGAGCCTTAACCTAACATTAAATTAAAAGCTTGGTGCTTCTGTGATACACTTTGATTGTTTTCATCTTTGCTTTGCCACCATATTAGGCTACTAATAATTTTCAAAAAATGTTTCTAAGTAAAAACCTAGATTTCATCATCATTATCATACCTAGAGATGGATTGGATTGTGATCATTAACCCCTATTTTGCTACGCTACTGACTTTCATGATCAAATGTTAAAACCTGTCTGAGCATCGACAGTGAAAATCAACTAAACTCACTTTTCTTTGCCGCAAGACGGCGTACAAGAATCGCCAACACAGGGATGAGTCGAGCATTCTAGAAATGTTGGAGCACTAGTCAGCGCGAATAAGTGTGAAGATAACTTTAATCTTCCTTGCGATCGCCGTCCATTCTCCAGTATTGTGACCTCATCATCCGACCAGCAACTACGTCATAAAGGCAACCCATATAGAGTAATATAAAGTAATGCGGTTTATTGAACGTTTATTGAAATATCACTCTTTAAAGTCTAGAAACAAGATTCAGCTCAGTGGTTAAGCGCTTGACTCAAGATCAAGCGGCGCTGGTTCGACTCTCGGAGTATGCGCTTGAGCAACGCATTTCAGGACTGTTCTCTATTCAGCGGTACCCAGTGAATGGAATAATTCCCTGGCAACAACACTTCAACAATCGGAAACTTCACTCTGTCGATTTCAGTGATCGGCCTGCGTCAAAAGCCTCTACAAGTATGCGAAAATACCAGAAATAACCTATCAGAGGCTTTGTTGGTCCGAGAATAAAAATTTAAAATCATCCAATCAGTAAATACCAGTCTTACCCATTTCTTCCAATGATCTGACGTTGTGTATTTCCTGACGTCACGCGGCAGTGATCTAGCACCACGTTGACGTCATCAATCGGGGTCTGCGTAGTTGTGTTCTACAAAGTCAAGAAAACAAAAATAGAAAAAGTAAAACACAACTTTCTACAATTGGACATTTGTATTGCGATGTGCGTGGAGCCATGGAACGCCATCTACAAAGTTTATTTCTATGATGCTTTTCAAACTTTTATCGGTCTTACCTTAACCAGGATTCCCACATATAGGTTGTCATTGGGTTGGAGTTCAGGGAATGATTTAAAAGTTTGCAAGAAGCTTCCGTCTTGGAACATTGTAACCGAGGCCTCTATGTCCTTCGTGTTTGTTTTTGGATGGACCATCGGAGTTCGAAAACTGGAAATCAAACAATTTCATATGAGAAATGGAATTAAGGTGGAAGTTCAACCATTGGAAGAGTAGATAGATACTGAACATGATAATCACCCAGGCAGCAAATCAAGTTCTTCTTCTGCAGGCTACAAACGTTGAATTAATGTAAAAATTGGTTGATTTGCTATCTGGGTAGGCTACACGAGGTTAATGTGTGATACTTTAGATATCAGACAACTCAGCTCCACCAAGAAAAAAAGGAACTGCTGCATGTATGACATCCAAGCGCGCTTTGTATCTGGCCATAATCTGGAGTTTGGAAATATTTTATGCCTTGCGCAATCACAACTATGACCTATGAGGTCATAATCACCGAAACGATGTGCTGGGGTTAGAAGAAAATTTTTTCGTTGTTGATGAAGCATCGTAAAAATAATTTCTAAAGTCAACATACTGTGTGATTTAGTATCTTTACAACATTACATATAACTCGTTGACACGTACAGCTTTTTAATCCTTTCACTTTTCTAAAGATGCATCCAAGAAACACTTACACTAATTTGTCATCGATTCCTGGATCAACGAGTCGTGTGCTGACAGTTAGATCGATGGGGTAGTGGCATCTGATCTCCGATTTGAAGAGGAAAGTTCCAAAAACCGCATTGTACTTTCCAAAAGAATTGCTTACATGATTAATATAAATTACCTCGGAGTCAGTTACCTAAGAGAAGAATGTAGATAATTTTTAGTCAGACACTAATTCTGTTTCGTACATTTATGCTGAAAAGTCTGATACCCGTATGATTTTACAAAAAAACGCTTGATTTCGTGTCGTATTGAGAGCGTTGCTACGGGTGATACTGCAAAACGTCGTTAACAAATTGCAAAAAGTTTTTGTTCCATGTTTAAGACAACATCACAATTAATGTTTAAAGCAGTTATAATTCTGAAATGTTTTCTTATGAAACGCTACTCATTTGGGTGTTCTATTCAAGTTTTATTAGCTGGGTCTATATTTTTTCTTTGGCAAAATCCTATTTCTGATTTATATAGTCACTATACCTTAAAAGCTGTAGGTCTTAACCAGAAATTCCAAACACAAAATTAGGGGTTTGTGTCAATATTTGTTTAGATTAGAATCAATTCCTCCTTCAAATCTAATAAAAATACTCACACTTCTTTCTGTTCCACACGATTGGAAATTATTGATGTCAAATACAAATCTGTTTCTATACTGCCCTCTGACGGTTGGTCTGCAGGCATAATCTTTCAAATGCAAATTGCTTTGGCTCAGATCACGTGACTCAAATCGTTGAGTCGAGAGGGTTATAATCATGTGACCATGGTGGCAATCAACCGTGACCTCACTTGCTGCAAAAAAATTAAAATTTTATTTTCCATCGCATGCAAGTTATTGCGGTCTAATTCTAAATGAAAACGCTTTTTCGTCCGCTAATTCAGTAGTTAAGCGCCCTCCTCAAGATCGAGCGGTGCTGGTTCGGCTCTCAGGGTATACGCTTGAGCAACGCATTTCAGGACTGCTCTCCATTTAGAGGCACCTAGTGGCTGAAGTATTTCAACAACAACAAGTCAACAACACTTCAACATTCGGAAATCTTCACTCTGTCAATCTCAGAAACCGGTCCTGCATCTAGAGCCTCCACAAGTATGCGAAACTACCAGGAATAACCTATCAAGGTTTTGTCAGTCCGAGGATGAAGATTCAAAACCAAACTGCCTTTAATGTTAATTTTGCTCGTCACAATACACTCTTAAATCAAACATGATCGTTTTGTAGATGACTTTGGGTGTCCAGTCCAGTTGGTTTAGACCAGGGGTCACCAAACTTTTATCTCTGAGGGCCGGATTGCTGCGAGATTAACAGCTGCGGGCCGGATGCAAATAGTGAAAAGATATACAACTATTTAGAATCTCCATTGACTTGGATTAAGCACAATAAATAACAAAGTCAGCGATGGAATAGAAAAGTTGTGATGAAAATCGAAAGGTAGCTGGAAAAGTCATCCCCTGCTGTGATACACTACAGGGCATCGTGCTCTTGAAAAAACGTTACATCTTTCCAAATTTGGCCTAGGCAGGCTGTCCCCATTTGCATGGAATGGGATAGAATGGAAGACAGATTTTGGGATGGAAGATGGAAAATGTCAAGGATGGAAAGGGATGGAAAATCTTGATGATGGGATGGAAGACAATCTTCCATCATTCCATCTCAATTCCATCATTAACTTTCTAACGCTTTATCAAAACATGCAAGATATTACGTTGCTTGCTGAAATAATTCGATTTTCGGTTCGTATTAAACCAACAACACCAAACGGTACGTAATCCTTAGGAAAATACTGCTGTTAAATTTTTAGCTTAAATTTAGCCTGTGGTTTTTAGGTTTATTTGTGGCATATTCAACGTGGAGATCACAAAATGTGAAGAAGGAAGAGGTTTCTGAGATGAAATGGAAGATTTCTAAAATAGAATGGAGATGGAATGGAAGAAAATCTCAGGATGGAAGATGGAAAAAACGTCTTCCATTCCATCCCCTGCCCATTTGTGGTGGCCTAATAATAAAAACAGAACACCAACATGTAGGCTGCCTGGTGGAAAAATGTACAAATTCAACATACAACAACGAACTATAAGAACGAACAATTTTTACTAAGAAGTGTCTATTACACAAAAAGGCAAAGCCAAAGACGGTTGCTAATGCCAAGGGAAGCACATGTACATAATTGTAGTGCAGCTGTAATTTCCGCAGCACGTGGCGGGCCGGATGAAATCAGTTTGCGGGCCGGTTCTGGCCCGCGGGCCGTAGTTTGGTGACCCCTGGTTTAGACTTTAGACCAGGGGTTCCCAACCTGTGGTACGCGTACCACTAGTGGTACGCGAAGGTTTTTCTGGTGGCACGTGGGCAGCTTCCGTTTTTTTTTTCAATATATTTTGTTTATCTGGTTTTGTTTGCAAAAAAATCCCGAAGCCTATTCTTACTGTTAGGTAACTATTCCTGTTGTTTCGTATCGTTTACGGTCTTCAAAATACAGGTCATCTCAATGGTCAACAAGGAACACAGTTGCTTTGAAAAGCCGTACAACGCTGTGGGACAGTGGGCGTTAATTAGGTCAAATGATTGCTCTTGATAGATATTATCTACTGTTTTATAGCTTAAGCTACAAATAGCGTTGAATAATGCTAGTTGTAAGCTAAAAATAGATCGGAATAAAATGTTCAATAACGGTTACAAGGAATATTCTCCAATAAACTTCTGGCTCAGTAGCCTATGGCCTCTTCATATTCAACGTTAGCTTCCCATGCTGTTCCGCAGCTACCAGTAGCCAGTAGGCTACGCATTTTCCCATCCACGTGGGAATGTGAGCAGGGATTTTCAGTCATGATAAACATCAAGTCAAAAAATCGAAACCGACTAGATGCGTCCGGAAATGACTTTCGATGCGCTGTCGACAAATTTACACCGCACATCGACCAATTGGTGGACAGCTAGCCTAAACAAAAATCTCATTAAATGTAGTTGTGGTGCTTTGGTGTTATTTTAGTAGGCCGATATTATTCTTCTGAATAAAATATGATTCGATCAAATTAGTTGTTCTGCAAGAAGTGGTACGCTTGGCAGTACAGAGGGTCCAAGTGGTACGAGATCGTAAAAAGGTTGGGAACCCCTGCTTTAGACAGACGACAGAAGCATAGGCTACTTATCAAGAATGTGCGCGAAAGCTAAGCAGGCATAGGAAGTGTAAATTTTCCTGGAAATTAATCCACGCAAAAGCATTGATCTCAAGTCATTAAAAATATAATACTGTACTTTTTATCCACATGTAGCCTAAACACTACAGCGCTTCGGCTTATCGTGAAAAATTCTCATGTCCTCAATGCCTGTGAGCGCAGGTGAACATCAAATTAATTGTAATATTATAACGTTTGACGTCTTATTAGGAGAGAACATGTTAGGGACAGTGGAATAACGGACGACTAGCTTTATTGATTTTTCTAACGATATGGACAGCTGGAGGGTCACTTCAAAATTTAAAAGTTGGCAGAACTGCAAAAAGTTTTGTTTGCTTTTACGTAAATTAATTTTTAACAAATGAAATGCTATATTTTGCGCGAGGTTTAAGATGCTAGAACATCGATAGAACCATACTACATCAGTTTGAGGTTAACTACTGTTACCACTGTAGCGTGAAATCCATTGCTGCATTATTATGACTAGTATAGCATTACATAAGCATAATATCACATATTTTCATACATTTGTTTTGGCAATACACACTTTGTACACTCGTAGACAGGTCAAACACGCTGCACCTTGGTATGCGACATATGGCGGTAGACCTCAAGCTGTAATTGCACCAAATTTTGTCATAACTCTATGACCCTCCAGTTGTCCACCTTCTTTTTGAGTGAGCAATCCCCTACTTCTACCATCCCTAGAACATGTTGTTCTTTATTCAGCTATGTATTAACTCCGGCAACACTCTGATAATTTTCTTGATAAAATCTGACTGGTTTCTACAGATTAGACTACTTCAAACATTATCAGCAGGCTCTTAATCATTAATTGATCATGCTGTCTGGTTTGCTTGTTTTGTTGCTTTTGTTTGATAACTATGGACAAAGCTTTATCTGCAATAAAATTGTACTAATTGCATAGGCGTAGCCAGGGGGGGGGCGAAAGGGGCCATCGCACCCCCAAATTTTCAAAGTTTGGATTCCGAAGTTGAGCCCTTTGTTGAAAATATGATAAAATTTGTAGAAATTTATAACGTTTTCCAAGAGATCTGGCTATTAACACCTTAAGGACTTGTTTTAGACACACAGAAAGACACCAATAAATTTTGCAAATCGTAAATCGTGCAAAATTTACTCGATTTACGTTTCTTTTAACTAATTTGTGGAAGCAATTTCAGAATGGCTTACTCTGTTGGGTTTTTGTGTAGCTGAGTTTTTGGTGTTCTCTAATTTCAGCCGCAGATTTTGCCCGTTCATGTGTAAGAGCTACCTTTAATAAGTTAATAGCTGTTTATCTGCTAATAAATTTCATACAAATATTACCCTAAAAGTGTTTCCAGAAAGCGCTATAATCCATTATTTAAGTGTAATTTTGCAAAAAATTTTCGGGGGAGCATGCCCCCGGACCCCCCTAGAATACGCGTGCCTTCGGCACGCTCTAACCCTCACCAGTTTCATTGCTTTCCCTTGCTCAAGCCACCAGGATACGCCACTGCACATCAGGTGGCGATGTCTTAAATCCAACACTTTGTCGTTCTCTTCAATTCATCAAATATTTAGACCCCCCCAAATTTTTTCCTGGCTACGCCACTGACTAATTGTAAATTAGACTATTTCACCGTCAAAATTCGTTCCATAGTAACATTGTCAAGTAAACCTTTTACTCAAAACATTTTTCGGTTCCTTACTTGAATAAAATAAGTTACTTCTGGAATAAATTAAGAAAAAGGCTTGTTGTCTTAAGAAACATTCATTCGCGAACACCTCAAGTGCAATACAAATACTTTCTAATCAGAATTTGAGCATTGCTTTCGAGCGTAGCGAATTGAAAATGACCTCCCAACTGCAGTTTACGACCTCGAGTAGAAATATCTGATGACTTTGCTACGTACATTTGGTAACCAGCTCACTGGCCGACTGGTGGCCGCCTCAAGTTCTAACGGAAATAGGTGTAAGTTCGATTCCAGGTCGGGTCATATCAAAAGAGTAAAACCGGGTTGTACAAGACAAACAGCTGTGCTGATTGCGTTCGTTTTTGCATAGCGTCATTAAAACTGTGAAAAAGAGCGATGACGTTAGAATACATATCGTTACATTAGTCAAGAATCAAGTATAGAAATAAAAATGTATTATTATGATATTGGATAATAAATATCGTATAAGTGGTATGGGAATGTTTTGAGACGGCATGAAGAAGAGAGCTGGAGTTGCAAGTGGAGGGTCGTAGAAAACAAGGAAGACCCAAGAAAAGGTGGAAAAAGCAAGTTGAGGAAGAAAGCAGCAAGGTGGGCTTGACAAGAGAGGATGCGTTAGACAGATCGATGTGGAGGCAGGGTGTGAAGGCGATTGCGGCATTTGGAGGTGAATTCGGCCACCCTCGGTAACGGGGACATCAGCGGATTAAAACTGGACTACTACTACTACATTTGTAAACATACCACACATCTCTTTGATTGGTTGAAACTTTGCAGGCCAGGTGGTCACAATGTCCATTTTCCTCCAATTGTACACCAATGACGAACGCAAGCTGTTGTAGCTGGGATTGGAATAATCGAACAACCATGTTGGTCGTTTCTGGCTTTGGTAATTATTGCAACGGGAAACTCTGGTCATCAGAACTGGTGATAAGACAGTAGCCCACACAGACAGACCCATCATCTCCCCAGAAAATAGACCAAACTCTGTGGAGTTGTCTGTCGTAATAGTTGACCCAAAAAAGAAGCGACCGTAACCAGGAATTCTTGCTCCAACCTGTGAACAAACTTTCTGATTAAATCATTACAAGATGTTTTTTTCAGATGTGCAGTAGGCCTACTACTTATCTCTGGGCCGGATCAAAATTATTTCTTCTAACAAGAAATAATACGATTCTATTTGCGAATGCGTAAGATAAGCCAAATATCACTATCACAATCATCATCATTATCATCTTAGGACGAATCCAGCAAGTAGAATATCTTTAAGCGGGGAGAAATGATAACAAAACATAATGATGTGTAGGTCTACATTAATCTGACCTTGCAAATACACCGTAAATAAAATTACTTTTCTTTGTTTTAGTTTGACGATCGTCCCAGTCGCTGTTCCTAACCCCTTGGCTCCGTCACTGACATGATCATCATATTGTTATTTCAATGTTAAAAACTATTGAACTTGATATTCAATCAATCCATAAAATTATGCTCATTTGCATTCTAAATACATCACAGCATATCTTATGCTATGTCATTTTACTTGAAAGAGTTCTCCATTATCTTGTAGCCTCCCGTCCATGAGTATTTGCCAGGATCCTGACCTGTCCCACGTCATGCATACGTAATGCCAAACTGCGTCATCAAGACGCAACGAAACAGGCTTGGGTAAAATTTTCTTGCCTACAACAAGGTATAAGTTGTAATTGGTGTCATTCTTCGACAAATCAACTTCGTTTGTTTCCAACTGGTTCGTGAGTCCTGTGTTTGGTTTTCTGCCAAAGCGGTACGCCACCAAACCTAGTTGTAAGTCTCTCTCGCTGGTGTAGTAACTAAACAGAGTTCCCGTTTTTCTCAAATCTGACGATTTGACCCAAACGCAAGCAGTAACAGAGCTCATTGAGGTCTTGATGACGTCATTTGATGACGTCCATGCCTCCCCACGCAAGATTGAATGTTCCGTTGTTAGTTGTGGCAAGTTGAGCACTTCTCGCAGCGAACCTGCAAACAACAAACAAAAACTTAAAAAAACGTTAAACGTTAACGTTATTTTTGATGATACGCTATCTTCAATCATCCTAGCTGGCGCCTTAGTTTTTGTTGCGCACGAAAAAGCAAACTAGCCAATCTTTGTGTCCATTTGCAAATACTAGTTTTTCTCAGGCACAGCTACGTTCTATCTGTGATTGTCGGTTTATTCTCCTTTGATTTTTTTTTTCAATAATTCAAAACAATCCGTTGATTGACTGAATTTTTATCCTCGGACTGGGAAGGCTTCTTTGAGAGCTTAATCCTGGCAGTTTCGCATACTTGTAGATGCTTTAAACCACTTACGTAGGCCCGGTCACTGAGGTTGACAGAGTGAAGTTTCCGATTGTTGAAGTGTTGTTGCGGGCGAAATTATTTCATCTAGGCTACTTAAGTGCCGCTGAATGAAGAGCAGTTCTTAGAATGTGTTGCTCAAGCGCATACCCCGAGAGTCGAACCATACCCCTTGATCTTGAAATTTCTTCGTTTACGAAGTCACGTGCTAACCAACTGAGCTATCGGGCGGGTTAACGGATTGTGTACATTCTACGCAACAGTGGTAGGCTTGGGAATGAAAAGTGGTCAGTTAGGGATTTGAACTAGAGACCTTGGGACTATCGACTGGACCCTTCATCGGTCAACTACCCAGACCAGTGCTGATACTTAGATGGTAATAACCAAATCTGTTACGGCAAGGTGGTGGAAAGTTGTAACGGCGAATGAAAATTTGCACCTTCAGTCAACTCTATACCTGTTGCTGTTACCTACGTTTGTACAATATTTTCTGTTGAAATTGCAACAAAAATCAGGTTGTGAAATATTTTTATGTCTGTTTTGCTTTTAGAAAATATTTTGTAGAATTGTTAACGACGCTAATATTCTACCTGGAAAGACGAGAAGTGAAATATGAACTTTCTTCAAAACGGTGTCTTGTATTTTAATTGTCTTTAGTGGATGCCAAAAAAGTAGCTTTGTTCTCTAATAAACCTGAAGAAAGCTTTGAACACGAGACCAGGCGAACAATTATCTGGCAGTGCAATTACAGTTACCCTATCATCATGATGTAAACACAATCGTTTGTAGGCGGTTAAAGTTACCTAGTTAAAAGCTCTAATTTAGGTTTGTTGATTTAATTGCTTGGTTTGTGACGTCATCGAGCGATGCTGACGTATCTGTACAAATCAAATTCGAATCAAACGTTTGGCTTCAAGAACATGGACTAATTAATTTTATCAATTCACAGTAAGTTTTGCCTTTTCAATTGACAAATTTTGGACGTTTTACAAAACTAAGGTAAAGGTAAAGGTGGGTCCCATACTTGATTCAAGCATCGGGGGATGAGAAGATAGGGTTCTCATTGTACTAAGCCTTTGGCACTAACGAGAGTAGGGTGGCCAGTTCCTTTTTCTCGGCCGCCTTTACTTCAGCAACTACGCCCACCCAATTTATTACACCCTGGGTAGAGGTGAGCGGTGTTTGTCAACAACCAGCATAAGCCGGGAGTCGAACCAGGTTTGCATAATTGGAAAGCCAACGCCTTATCCGTTGCGCCTTCCCACCGCCATTTGTTCATGTTCGTTCACGAACACAAACAAAACTAAACCATGACTGAAAACGGATAGACTACCGGAATTTTACTAGATTTTTGAAGAAGCTTCTTAGCCTTATTTTGGTCTTTAAAAAATTGACGGCGGCAAAATACAGCTTTCTAAGCTATTACTAACAAACACAGCCGTAGGGGATCAACAATTTTTTAGGGGGTTTGAAGCAAAAATAGCCCAAATCTGCGGGATTTTATTGTAGTCTTTTAGGCTAATAAAACTGTTTATTTCTCTATAAACCGACCAGACTATTTTGGGCAGATGCATAAAAATTCCCAAATAATTTCATATCTGTGGCTTCAAAAACTAGTCGACATTATTATGAAGTTCTAAAAGCAGTAAGTGAACACATACTTTATCAAATTGGTATTCAATCCGTAGCTGCCTAAACCACATAATACTAGATAAAATCTATGCTGCATATACAATGCTTGTTCAATGAAATTGGCATCCACCTCACGTTGCTTTGGGCAGTGGCATTATCAGGTTGACATAATTTGATGTTTGGTGGCTGCTCAAAGGTTCAAATTGGTCAGGGGGAAAATGCATGATGTTGATTTGGCTAGTTTCGTAAAAGGATTGGGCTAACCAGATTAAAGATAATTTCAAATCTTGTTACAGTCCAAGTCAACATGATACAGTTGTAAATAACAAAATTATAAAGATTTTCTTATTATTGTCTTTATATAAACAATTAATTCATCAATATGAGCGTGTGGAATTAAAATTCTATAGTAAATGTTTTGCGCTACTTGCAATTTTTCTAAATAAAACAATTTTATGGCTGTTTGCTTAGCAAATCTTGCCGATATAATTGCAAGTTTTTTCTCAAATTTGAGACATGTTTTACAACAAAAGGGGGCAACTTTACCTTTTGCTCGTTCGCGCCCTATGGTGACAGAGCACATCATTGGAAGACACGGTACGTGCTGCTAAGAAAACAATTCACCATTTTCAAATTATTTGCTTGTATCCTGCGAGATTCACCATAAAAGCTGAGGCTTCTGTTAAAACTTATTTTCTCATTATGAGATGAGACGTCATGGATCCTCCTTCGCTAATTTTTGATCAAACGAAATATATTTTAAAATTCTCGATTACTTATAAATAAACGGCGAGTTAAAAAAACGAAAAAAAATCTCTTCCAAGAATACGAAGCATTGCAGTTGTTGAAATGGTCTCCTCACTTTTATGTGTATAAAATTGCCAAGGTCTCTATTGGGATTCAACTTTTTAACGTACATTCAACGCTTGATAATGTGCCATCAACGTAAAACGGAGGGCTTTATTTTTGAATTATATTTTCAACAACGCATTTTAATGATTTACAATTGACTGAGCCAATCGACAATTTAGATTCGCGATTTGGCGATATCTTCGCCAGCAAATTGCTTATTTTGTGATTATTTGTGTTTAATGCATCGAAACAACAATAAAAAAAGTAAAATTGCAAAATTGTTTTGTCAATTGCGACTTTATATTTGTTAAAGCAGGTTTGATTGATTGACAGATGTAAAGACACGCCACAAATAAGTTTCAACTTTCTGTGACTTTGATATTTAAATTAAAGAAATTCCACTCACTCTTGGTTGATGATCCCGTTTGAAAGGATACAAGGAGAAGAAAATATAAGTATAAGTTATTGAAATCCATTGATCTATTTCACTGCTTAGCAAAATTATAATAACTGTAATCTGGTATGTTTTCTTTATTATGTATTTTCAAAACCTAGCTTAGAACCTTCAAAAAAGTTAAAGTGTTTTTTCAAATGTATATGAACGTATAAAAACTAAGCAAAAAAACATGATTTAAAGTTCTTTTTTTTGTTCAAATAGAAAAATGAAATAAATGCCAAAAAAGTAGTTTTCGACTTCTATGGAACGTAAATCAGGAATTCTACACATCCAACAAAAGTGACAATTAAGTCAAATTTTACAATAATAACGGTGTGCTGTAAGTTATAGAATAAACGTTTAGTTTTGCTTTTAGAGTTTTTTAACTTCTGTTTTTTTTACCCAGCCAGCAAATCAGTCGTTTTTTACATTGTTTCAACGTCTACAGACATTAAATCAATGTAAGATACGACTGATTTGGTGTCTGGTTATTTTTTACTTGTGTACAATAAAGTGAACGCAAAACTGAAGCTCTGCCACAAAAAGATACTGCAATAGGCTCATTGTGTCTTTTCCATTCCCTGCCTGCGATGCAACATCCTTTCCTCAGTCTGATCGACTTATACTGCACGAGGCAGAAAGATTTCATTGTTTTGCGGGCAGCTTGCAGTACATTCAACTCAACTTTCTTGCTTACTAAAACCCGATATTTCTACAACCTTTCTTATTATAACATTGAATCCTATTCTCTGTCGCTATGCGTTAGGGTTGGGACTGTGAGAATCGCAATGGTTGAACCTGACAAGGTAGTGACTACAGTGAGGTCAGTTCTTCTCTACCTGTGCTTCCTTCAGCTACTACGTCGGCTGTTTTTAAACGTTTAGCGTTGAAAAGTGACCTTGATCAACTAACTTAGCCGAGCGTCGAACTTAGCGTGGTTCAAATTAAATCATTTGTCCACTTGCTGTACGTTACAAAGAATATTAATTTGAACCTTCAAATGGGCTCCACGAATGTTACTAGCCACCCCCACGCTATACAGTCAAGTCATCTTACAATAGTGTTCGAACAACCTAATTAGTTACTGCTGTGTTAATTTTAGCTTTCCTAACACGTTCGCCGGATGAGAAAGCTTGGATTTGTACCGAAGTTCAACGTCTACAAACGTAGTTCCATCTTTAAAATAATAAATACGTTTTAAAAGGTTATAACATTGACCTAATTGCTTCATTACACGACATTAGGGTTGCTAATACCTCCGCTTTATTGTCTGCGAGCTTCATCTTCGCCCCCTACTCTGAACGAACTGGTTTACCAAGAAGAAACCATTAGCATGAAAATGGATAGCAACGTGGTAGCTGTTATTATTAAGGCATTATGACTGGTATGCGTATTTGAAATAAATATATTTTAAAATGCTATTTCGTTGAATTGCAGCAATTCTTCGTGCTATTATTTTTGCAAATTAGAAAGAATTTCTGTGGCCCCCATTTGGGCTCCACCCAATCCCAGTATAAAAAGCTCAAGTCAAAAATGCAAGAATAAAAAATATTAAAAGCATAATGCGGCCTGTCGAAACTTTGCAATCAATTGACTCCGCTTTCTACTGCTGCGTTTATGGTAAAAAAAGTGAAAAAATTCCTAAAGATTGATTTCCGTTTCACTTGATCTGTTTTTGTGTATCGTGCACAGTTATTATCTAATGATCTTGTTTTACAACTAGTTCTGTACTGGTTGTAACTCTGCTTGCGACAACGTTTCAACCTGATCCTGCTTCTATTTCTTTCGACTAAACTTTTTCAATTTGCGATTAGCCGTTACCATGGTAAACACTGTCCTCACTAACCACACAAGAGTACACGAAATGACCTTTTCCACACTTTTTATCATGAATGGTGCTGCTTTCATACAAACGAAAACAAACTTGCTTATCATTTTGCAATAAAACAACGCCAATTAACGGTAATTGACTGTAAAAAGAAGAGCTGCTTCCGCGGACTTTGTTTCAAAACAAACATACGTTTAGTTTAGTTTTTCTTTTGCAGTTTAGCCCACTGTTTATTATGAAACAAACATACAAGCGATTAGGATGCTGCATCTATGTGATTTCTCAATAACCGCTTGACATTTTGACATTATTTAGTCTTTTTCACTTTTTATCGCTTTTTCTTTCTTGGGCTATAAGTGCATTCGTCAACAAACAAAACCTACTTCTGATAATAATTTCTTCAATAAACTATCGAGTTTTAATTTTAAGTTTTATTGTTTTTCTTGATCTTTCGTCATATTTGTAGTGTCTCAGCACTAGGCTAATATTCTATAGTCTGACGTCTATACACAGTAATGTCAAATCACAAGTTTCTTGAATAAACTGGTTTTGACCTATACGCAATTTGATGACTCATCCATCTATTTATAAGATTTTCAACTCCAAGTCAAGTTAAAGCTGTTCTGCGGTTAGAAAGCAATTCCACCAGATTCTACAGCAGAAAGATTTCACAAACCTAAACTTATTGTATATTATAAAAAAGTGTCAAAATTATGGTAAAAAGTTTTGTCTTTTTGAAATATTTCTTACTTTGGTGCGGGTGGGCTATAACTAAAAGAACGAAATTAACAACAGAATTTTGCTGTGTCTGACTTTCATGCTAAATGGAAAAGGTAACAAGTTTTGCAAGTTTGCTTAATGGAGCGTTTGAAGCTTAGTAACTGACAGATAAACTGATTATGAAGTAGCGTATAACTGAAATGCATGCTAACAACTGACAAAGTATGTTGAATCTTCTACTGAGCAGTACTGGCCTATCCTTTGTTGATTGTAGTCAGATAAGCACAATCGCAACCCGGTGGTTACCGGTTACCGAACTTTCGAAGTGAGTCGTTCAATAATGGTTTCTGGATGGCAAGCGTTTTTGTTTATTCCTTTCTCAATATATTTTTGGTGAAACGATAAAAAAAATAGCTTTTTTTCCACGATTTTAAGCCACAATTGTTTCTCAGAAGCTGATAAGTGGACAAGAAAATTTACAAAACGAATTTCTGAAAAAAGTGGTGTTTGGTGTTAAAACACCAAACAAGTTTGAACTTTAATGTTCTGAAATCTGGAAAACTTGTCCTAACAAACCTGCAGAAAACAGTCTTGTGTACTGAAGAAGACACACTTGTGTGGCGAAAGCTCTATACATCAATAAATTGATTTTTTTGGTTTGGTGTGATATTGTTTACTTTATTTCAAATGTTTTGTCACAAAGTGTGAAAACAAAGTTTTGTTTTGGGGTCTTGTCTACCGTTGAAACATTAAATTTAACACCCGAGCAAACATTTGAAATATTTATACTCACAGCCGCAGCACAAAGAATTGCTACTTTTTGCTTGAACTTAAAAACGTTTCATTGCTTTTAATTTTACCAACCAAGACTTAAAACTATGGCCAAGCACTTCTAGCCGCAATATTTTTACAAAACTGTGACAGAATCGATCAATTACAGTGGTGTTAATATATTAATTAAGGCTTATACCCGATTAATATCTAATAATGACACGCAGGGTCGTGCGGTCAACGTCCACACCTAATTGCTCTTCAATCATCTTGTAAGATTTATGACGTCACACAAGTTCACGTGGCCGCCCTCTTGATTAGCGGCTGTTTGAAAACTCGTTGGAAAAAAATTGTTCTTTGGATTTTGTAAATAAAAAAATGTTTTGCACCAGTGATTTGTAAGGTCTGGGTTCGAATCTCACTGCTGCCACCATGTTAACAAAAAACGTTTTATCCTTTGAGTATCAACTGTGCACGGTGCAAGTAAGAAGTGCGCACTGTATAATTCACAATAATCATTAATAAACAGAAAACACGACTCTGACCAATTGTGACGTCATAGATTGCGCTTGATGGCCTCAGATTTAACGAGTGACAGATTTCTTAGTTTGCATGTGTTATAACATTGAATCAACATAACAATTATGTTTGTTATATCTTGTATTTTATTCGTTCATCCAGTCAACAAAAGGGTACAAGTTCGATTTCTGCTAGAAGCAGACACGGTTAAGATTGTCTCAATCTGATTTATAAACAATAGGCTAAGAAAGGTAAACAATAAGTCTGAGACAAACCTACACAAATTCACACGAAACTAAAACTCTTTCGCAATTATCCTTCCTCGTTTTTCCATGGCTACCTGGCTTCATTAAATTTCTCTCTTCTCGGTACCCCATCGAACTTGGGCAGGCTTCAAAATCATCGTTCTACTGCGGCACTTTCAATGGTATCAGCTTTCTTGTCCAAAACTTCAAATGTGACCTTGTTACATTTGCTGCAGAAGATCGTCTTTTTCACATTGATGCAACAACGGAATTTTACAAAAAGTTTGATGAAAAACATGAAGACTCAACTGTGGCTGCCGAAGGATAATTATGTTTAGGAATATCCACCAATGCCACCACAAATCCTTGAGTGACACAATCATGACATATGCCTGAAAGCCTGACCTGAGTTATGCTGCAGATTTGCTTGGTCGATTTATACACAAGATGGTGGATTATATTAAGTGGCAGCTGAAGCATATCAGCTTCACAAGTTGCACTCGCAAACATACAATTAATTTGAATTACAACAAAAAATGCTTCATAATTTAATAATCGTCGGTTTCTGTTTATTTAACGTCTATTTTACATAAAGAAGAAAAACAATCTGAAACTTTATTTTCAGTGCACCAAAAATTTCGCTGAAAGACTTTATCAATTACGTTAAGATTTCGAAGAGAGCTAATTAAATTAGCAGAGCACGAAGTGACCGACTGTTTATGCAGCACATGCTATTTTTTATCATAAAATTCTTTAAATAGCGCCTGAGGTTATCACCTCAGTGAGCGCTGTGTGTTGAGTATACGTTGCAATGATGTTATTCTTCGTTTCTTGATAGTTATATTTTTGAGATTGTATTTTCATAAAATTAAAAATATGTTTTTACTTGTATCCAGTCAATTTGTTTTTCTTTCAGTTTATTTTTCAAGATACTTTATTTCTGAAATGTCGTCGTTTTGTATACCGTAGTCGACCCAGACCCAAAATCCGTCCTTTTTACATTGATTCAACGTCTGCAGATGTTGAATCAATGTAAAAAAGACGAATTTAGCTGTTTGGTGATACGACCTTTTACAAACTACACGGTGTTAAGCTCATGAATTTTGCCATCGTTGCCAGTGACGTGCAGTGTCCCAAAGTGATGTCAGAATTTCATTAAAACTTGCTGAGGGAATTTCAATTTTTGTATTTCAATTTTTGTTAGATTCTTGTAGGTATCAAGGAGGCGAGAAGAGTACCCCCTGGAAGAAAAATGTACAAGTTTTGGGGGTTTATTATTGCAATTAACTTGTGAATTTTTGAGTTTCTGTTGTAAATACTTTACCACATTTCGGCTTACTTTATTGTGACGACAGCTTCTGAAGAGAGTCAGACGAAAAACTGCAGCTTCGAGCTGTGAACAACCTTTTCCTCACTATTTTTTTGTTTCTAGTTTTATTGTTCGATAATCCAAAGCTCATTAAGCAACGAAGAGAACGCAATTAATAGTTTTAAACCACAAATTATAACTGCGCAGCAATAGTTCAAAGTCTCGGTCATAATTCGACTTGTAATCTTCCAATCATGCAAAGTGAGAAACATTCGACTGCGTGATCAAATATATCAAATCGAGTAATTAGAGATATTTAAACGAGTTCTTATACTTTGTTTAGATTATTAAATAATAATTTCTTGTAAATGGACATTAAATATCACCTTTACTTTAATTAAAGAAAAAACAGGTGATGATTCATTACACCAGATGAAATAAATGTTTTATTTTAAATGAATCACGGCAGCCCTGCTTGTGATATATGTCGTGATTCAATAACAAAATGTGTTGATCCGGTGTGCAGTGTGCAGTGTGCACCCGACCTCTGTCAGGGGTGGGAAAAAGGAGCAGTATTCCCAGAAACGCTTGGAAAGTTTAATAAAAAAATAAAGAAACAAAAATATGTACCAAACGCACTGCCATCGGTTTGTTATGTTGGTCCAGAAGTAGCAAACGTCATTAAATAGACTGTTATACGAACGAATTGGCCTGCAGAAAGTTCGGAAACTTTGCTAATGTACCGATCAAGCCATCGGTGTCCCGTATAAAACGTAAAGACATTTTTTGTAATAAAACAATCAATTTAAGTCAAAATATCCCAATTTCAACTCTTAAAAGAGATGAACCTGCATGTTTCTTAAATAAATCTGGTTTGGTAAAAATAAAGTTGTTTTTATTTCCAAATTGCGGGCTGCCTTGCAGTCGTCCCCTTGACAGGCGGTAGGCTACAGCTTTAACCAATAAAATCATTCACAGTTGCTTTAAGTTTCAAACCAGCTTACTTCTAAACATCTTTAGTTGTGAATTTATAGAAAATATATTCACAATGAACGGAAAACGTGAACAGAATCTCTTTCTTTATTCTCTAAAAGTAAGAGCAGTTCTTTTGGTGCAAAATATGTTATGGATCACACCATAAAGATAATCACTAACAATAAACATTTCAAAAATGTGGTTGTTTTAAAAATTTTATGATTTGCTTTGTTTTGCATAAATCTGTGTGATCAACAAAACTAACCCAGGCAGCAAAATCCGTCATTTTTACATTGATTCAACGTCTTCAGACGTGAATCCATGTAAAATGACCGATTTTGCAGTCTGGGAAACGATTCCTCCATTTCTCCATAAACAGTTAAACACTCGATGTATCACCGAAGCGTCAAACAAACTGGAATTTTTTTGACCAGTGTAACATGACGATCTTGCCAAAACAATTTGGATCGTGAGCTTTCATTCCACTAGGAAAACTCGAAATTAAACTAAAGTCTTGAAAATAAAGAGACGGCGGAATATTCTTTTCTTTTTATTGATTGAAATAAATAGAAAATGCAACCACATATTTTTACTTAAAACAAGCTTATTGCGACTTTGGTCATATGAAAAGCATTTTATGTTCACTTTCACTTGATCTACTTGATTTCAGGCTTTGTACGTTTGTATCATAATAGCTCATTGTTCACCATCAATTACCTGCATAGATTGGGAGTGGTTTTTCTACAATAATAGGCTTGACAAGATGTTTATTTTGTGATATGCCCTAAGCCCAAAGCCGTAGCCAGCTCAAAATTTCTGCAGGAGGGGCAAACTGAATTTATTGCACCTGTCAGTGATGCAGGCAACCAGTCGGCGAAGGTGAAGCACCCGAAGGGGGGGTCTGGGGGCCTCTTACAGAAAAAACTGAAAAAAAAGTACCTGAAAAAGTTGAGAAAAATACCTGCATATCCCAATACATGATTGAGGTTGTTAGGCATGTAAATTTCACAAAGCTACTTTATGCGTTGCTTCACTTGTGTTCAACTGTTCATATGTTGCAGGAGCCACCAAGTTTGCGTTCAAATACAAGCCACAACCTTCCGAATCTTGATCAAAACATTTGTGTTGTAGATGAAATCTTATTAAACAACCTGGCTTCAAAATACATCATAAGTTAAGCAGTGAAGTATCCAGACTGACATGTTTAGGAAGAAAACACTTTTTGGGGCGCAGATATATTTAGAGTTAAAGAACAATTTCCAAGAAATGATGCAATAGAGTTGAAAATATTATTTGTTTGGGTTAAGATGACATTGTAGATAACAGTTGTCCCCCTTTTATTGATTGATCACAATTACAAATTTTTATTTTCAGGTCTGCAAGGAACTTCCAATACTCTCACCTAACTTCTCCTTATGACTTTCTGTCGCAAAAGCTTGACTTAAAATGAAAGACCGATTTAGTTGTATTTGAATTTTACATGATCGTCGCTCCAATCAATCTAAACAAGTTCAGGGTTTTCAATTGGTTTGCAAAGCGATTTCAACAAGTCGAGGAATCAGTGGCGTAGCCAAGGGGGGGGGTTTTGGGGATTGCAACCCCCCCTTTGGCACGCGTGTGACGTCACAATATTGAGAATGATGCTTTCAGTCTAAAAAAAATTGCTTAAATTTAAACAAAATTGCATTAAAAGAGCAAGTTTTGCCAATACTAAACATCTCAGCCAGGAATTAGCAACAAGAAAACATAGAGACTTAGCTTTATTTCCGAAAAATGCAGAAGAAAACATGATCTTATCCTTTTGCTATGCCACCAGACACCACCATTTTACAGGAATATTCGTAACTACATTTTTGTTGAAAATGCTCTCAGAATGCACCAAACTCAAAGTAATTTTTCAAAATTTTCTGGGGGAGGCCCCCCAGACCCCTCGCCGTTGGGTCGTCAAAACCCCCCCTTTCAAAATTCCTGGCTACGCTACTGCGAGGAATATCTGAGAACCTACGTAACTTGCAGCAACCAGCTGCCGTTATTCAACAACTGGTTCACTTTATCTTAGATAGATTTGAGACCCGGTCCACGCACACACGAGTAAACCAGCTAAATTCCACCACTGTATATGTTGTTTTAACTTTTTGAAACATTGGATAAGTATAGCGGTTACTACGAAAAAAAATAGTTAAAATTATTATGAAGCTGCGGAGCTAACAATTACGTTAAAGGTTTGTGCGAAATTATGATCTTATGTGTAGGCCAAATTTTTATTGACCTAAAAATCCAAAAAAATTGACTTTGTATTTTATATTTAAAATAAGGCTGTATCAACGATAAAAGAAAGTTATTTCAACGAAAAAATATTAAAATCTTTAACAGAATATATTAGGCTTATCTGAAGCCTGTACAGTATAAGCAGACAACTAACTCCACATTGTCGCATAATGTAGGATCATTATCAAGAAAACTATTAAGAGCTATTGCCGAAGGAGCGTTACTAAAAAAACTTTGCTTTGACTTTGCTTATCTTACGTTATGCTATTTAAACTGTTATAGCGGAGTGGGATTAATGATGAGAACAGCACCACACTGCTGCACAAAAGAAGTCATTGTAAATGCGGTAGGCTAAAGTTTGAAAATGAATACTGTACGGTATAGGACAAATTTCAAAGTTTAAAAACTGTATAAAATTTTTTTGAAATTCTTTGTAATATTTATTTTCAGTTGTATTGTAGAAATTGGTCTATTAGATAATCTATGTTGCAAATAGCAAAGGGACTACAGTCCATTTAGTTTTAATCTTGCGTGTTTGAAGACAGTATTTTTGTCGGAGGTTGCAACGGTGGTTTGTTCTCTGCATGAGAAATTGAAACTTGCCTAGGGAAAATTTCCAATTGACTTTCTCCCGATCAGAAAAACTTTTTGAGCGGCCAAATCAAAATATAACAAAAATGCAGAAATATTCCAAAGCATTCCAACATAATTCCGGAACCAGTGGTGCCACTTGACGAGCGTTCAAGCGCTCGCATCAAAGCAAACAACAATTGTGCCACTATGACGTCACACAGTGGGCACGGGAAGTGCATCGTTGCATGACACTGGTTAATGATTTTCGAAATTTGCAACATTTACTTCTGGATTGTTTGAAGCGCTGAGCTTTCTATGCAAGTAATACGTTCCTAGACGTTGAGTAGATGCAAATTAGTGCTGGTTTGCAATGCAGTTTATGCCTGTGTGTTCCATGCATCAGACATTGGTAGAATAATTCGGTTTAGAGATAACTGCTTTGGTGAATGACGAATGAAACAGCAGCATTAACTTTTGACAGAAAGTTAAAAGATTAATTATTTTATTATTCGCTATTACCTATAATTTATATATAAAGCAAGACAGTTTAGTCAAACAGTGGGATAAGTTACTCCATTGCTCGTATGGTGCTTCAGTGAACGTTTCAGCAACAGCATTATGTTTGAAACTTCAAATTACCAGGATGGATAAGCGATGAATCAAGCAGTTTAGAAATAACGAATTTTTTTGATTTAGTTTAACCTTATTTTTATCCAATTGCGATTTGTTGTTATGAAAATGATGTTGTCGATGACACATCGCTATTTTTCTTTGAATCACCTTTTCAAAGGAAAGAGGCTTTGTTGGGTTAGGCTTCTGCTAGATCACATGGAACTTATCAACGAGTCATTGGATTCTGTCTCCGGCACAGATCACACAGACTAGGCACTTTTCGTGGCACAAGTTTAACATGGTGTTGATGATGTGAACTGCTATTTGGCCCTCAAATGTTTTGGTCTACGCTTTTGCAGTCTTTAACGTCTTTAACGAACAACTAAAGTTTTTCAGCAACTGCCTGGTTTCAATTGTCGTATCATTGTCCTTTGCAAGGACACCGCGTCATCATCGGTTTATTGTTCCAATGTAACCTCATTGAATAATCAATAATAATAATAATAATAATGTTATGGTTTTATTTATTGTCGCTCTACAACAGCTAAGGTCTTTTAGCGACAGGGCTCATTTTTAATTAATATCAGGTTTACGATGTTATCACATTATCACCCGACTCATTCCCACTGCGCTATGCAGGATAGAACACAATCGGTACCGTTTTTAAAGTCTTCGGTTTGACCCGACCTGGAATCGATCTCAGATCTACCAGCACCAGAGTCGAAGGCGAAACCACTCGGCCACTGAGCTGGTCATTGAATAATCACGAAAGAACACAAATGGCATCACCTTTTAAAAGCTTTGATACACCCTGGGCTGGAATCGAAAAGAGGCCCATTTGCTGGGACATCAACTTTGAGGCAGTTGCTACAATCTGTTGATCTAAAACCCAACGCCAAACCATTGTGTTTTGCTTCTCATGCAGTTTATCATTTATCTAACGTTACTGTATGTTTCATCAACTGCAGTACGTTTGCCCATGTTGCAGCAACGCCATCTACCTGAGGCAACTGGCGCAGAACAAATTTCTCAACGATGCGAATGTGGGAACTCCTTTGCTTGTATCTCGCCATTGTACAAGGGAGGTTGGTAGTGACGAAATGTATCGGTATGCAGACGTTGAGCCAATGCAAAAACGATTGATTTGCTATTTGGGTTACTTCTGCTTTTTGATTAGTCTTGCTTCAATTACTATTCGAGGCATACAAAAGACTGTTCTTTTTGAAGCAAATTAACAGGCAAGAGTGAGGTGAGGGGCGTTGAGGTTAGCGAGTGTTCACATCATCAAGTGGAAGCGCACAAGGCTATGCAAACATGCAATTGCTAAAAAGCCTGTTTTTCTTGCAAAGAAGTGTGTCACTTGACGATAATGCTAGGGAGTTGTTTCCCCCAGTTCGGTTCTCACTTGATTTGTGTCAAGTTACAGCAGAACAATTTTAACTTCTTGAAGCAGATTTTGTATAGTAAAATAAAATAGTTGTCTTGTAAAGTAGTTTTTATGGATTGTGGTGAACTGTCATAGACAGTCGACATAAATGTTAGTTTTGCTGTGTTGTTGCATCACAGATGGGCTCGAAAGACGATTGGGGATTCTGCTTGGAGGCGCAATAACATTGTGGTGAGAGTTTGCTCAGGAGCGATAACGGCGATTGTAATTTTGCAGTGATGGCAAAGATACTGTAGAGTCAAACACCTTTGTATCGGTGGGGTGCTTAAAACTAGACAAGTGCATGCATAGTGTTGGTGGTTGTGAACAGTGGCGGATTCAGGGGGACGTTTGTAGTGACTCTTCCTTCTAAAATATAAAATAGTAACTTTATTCACCGTGTATTTTCGGATTAATGTAGATCTAAACAACATTGCGTTTGGTTAAACAAAGTGGTTATTTTTACCCATTTGTTGCCATGGTTACAATCAGGTGTTGCCAGAGTTAGGATTAAAGTTAGGAAGGGTTAGAGTTAGGAATGAGGTTAGGGTTTTGATCTTTGCCCAGGACTAAAAACAATTTCCAAAATACAAGTTTTTGTTTTCAACAACTTTAAACTTTTCTCAAATTAGGGCAGAATTTCTTATCTGGCAACGCTATATAGAGGCTATATTTATTCTATGTGGCGTAAATATAGCCACAGCCATGGCTAAAATCACCCCTCCTAAAGCTACTTGCTGGATCCGACCCTATAGTCATGAATGAAAATCAATTTGAGTGTTGCCGAGCTACAAATCAGACGATTGAGTTTGTCGTCTCACTTTGGAATGATCTACCACTGGCCAGAGTCGACGTTAAACCACAACATAGACGCCGCAGTTAGATCTTTTCACAATCCTGTATCTCGCAGCTAGTCATAAGCCAAGAATTAAATGTAAAATAAGCACGTCACAATGCCCACTGTCAGTTGTTCTTGCTCAGGTTTAAGGGGTTAACATAAAAAAAAAAACTTAAATTTTGTAGCAAAACTATTTTTGGATACTTCCGACAACACTCCTTTAAGCAAAAGCGGAATCAGCAATGCAAACAAGCTCCTCAGACAATGAAGAGGAAAAAGAAGTTGATCCAAGAGTTAAGGTTTGAAATTCAATTAAATTCTTTTATTTTTATCCTGTCCATTATACAGAAAGTTTCAGATGCTGGATGCAAATACAATTATTATTGTAACTGTCTCCGCCGCCAGTGTAGCCAAATCGTTTGGCATCCGCTGGCTTCGATCAGTCTTTCAACAAGGTTGATAGGATCTCCATTCTGTTTTGTCCTTTGCGATGTTTTGCAATCGATGGAGATGTGGTGTGCTGAGCAAGGATCCCAGGCCAGCTTTTCTGATGTCAGATCTCAGCAGTTGTAATAAATTGGTACGGTGACGTCCGGTTCGGCCTTGGTACTTTTTGCTGCCAATTATTGCAAATTCAAGGGCTTTCTGAGGAGGTGAGTCCTGGTGAAGTCTCAGAATGTGTCCAAACATGTTCCATCTCATGGTGGAGATCTTGCAAGACAATGGTTCACTGTTGCATATTTTGTAGAGATTTTTGTTCGAGATAAGACTGTTTGGCCAAGTATGACCAGTTATGACACGTAAATGTCTTCGATGACAGGCATCCAATCTTTCAAGACTTGCTTTGGTAACAGACCAGCTATTACAGTTGTAGATCATAATCAACAAGCTTATTGCAAATACAATCACAAGCTTATTGGGTAACAATGTGATTGTTTTACAAACTGCCATTTCCACTCATATTAGAAACGTAAAAGCTTTCGTGATGCCTGGCTGAGAAAACTGTTGAAACTTGCTTTTCACCTGTATGTGTTTCAACAAGTGGATTGTGATGAGGAGTGGTGCAGTTTTTGATGGAAAGGTGATCAAGTTGAACCCACCACTCCTGCTCTCATTGTGACATGCTTAGACAACCACAACTCCCGGCAATGGGGGTGTTGGTACACGGGTGCACCCTTGTCTACAATTCTATACCTTAATTCAATTCAACCAAGTCTTGGATGTTGATGTGTTGATGTGCTTTGTTGCAGGACCACTTAACAATAAAATGTCGCATGTTACATGAAATATGCCTACCAAATAAAGTAGGCTGCTGCTCTGCATTGCGCAAATGAAGGAAAGCTGGAAGCTGTATCGTGGCCATACCCGTTTTCAGGGTCAAGCAGCTACTTTGGTCAAGCTGATACTTTTGAATGGACGTAGTTGGTTGGTTTGAAATCTTTATCCTCGGGACTGACAAAGCCTTTGATAGATTAATCCTCGCAGTTTCGCATACTTGTAGAGGCTTTAAACCCCTGACGCAGGGCCGGTTGGCGAGATTAGGTTAGTGAAGTTTCCGGTTGTTGAAGTGTTGTTACCGGAACATATTTCATTCACTAGGTGGGGCTGAATGAAAAGCAGTCCTGAAATGCGTTGCTCAAGCGCACACCCCGAGAGCCGAACCAACGCCCCTTGATCTTGAGTCGGGCGCGTAACCACTGAGCTAACGGGGCGGACAAGCCATTATAAACGGCAACCGTAATATTCGGTGATGTGCCAATTTAACTTAAATTATTTGCCAGGGAGAACTGGATGCCCTCAACCAATCAACTGACGACATTAACAAATACGAAAACGAAATTTCGGAGGAACGAACGAAGTTTAAACAGTTGCTCAGTGATGCCACCATGCAGTTGGCCATCCTTGGAAAAAAATATGGAAAGTCGATAGAACGAGCCAGACCTTATTACGACACAATGAAAGAAGTCAAGCAAGTAAGTTCAAAAGTTGACCTCGAATCTTTGCGCCGCAAATCGCAAGAACAAAGACTTCTGCGGACAAAAAGTTCAAAAATTAAAATAGCAAAATAATTTTGTTTGGTGGAATGAAAATTCAATCCAAAACACAACAGCTTGTCTTGAAATTTTCCCAATATTTGCTTAACCTAATTCTGAAACAAACTGTATTCACGGACAGTCAATAGTAAATTCTAACGGTCAAAATTTATTCTGAAGTTGGTTGCTTGGAGTGTTGTCGTCCATCATGGGTTTTTAGCCTATGGGAACGTTATAAAGAGGGGAACCACCTACATAGAGACTAAAATATTATAATCTGTCGTTAGATGTTATTTTTTTTTTATCAAAAGTGAAGCAATCGACTCTTTAGCTGCTTTTGAAACTTTTGCTCTTTACGATTGCTATTGGCACCAATTTCCTTCTACAGTATGTTCGACCCCGGCTTAAACCGGTTGAGAACACTGTTCCCTTCTACCCAGGGCGTAATAAATTAGGTAAGTGTTGTTGCTGAAGGAAAGGCGAGTGAGAGCAAGAAACTGGTCGCCCTACTCTCGTTAATGTCGAAAGTGTAGCATGATGAGAACCTTATCTTTATCATGCTCCGGATGCTTGATTCAAGCCGGAGAACCAGCTTTTCCCCTAATGTGGTTTATTTACAACATATTAATGACCACAGGCGCAATCGGCGTTGCAGCTCGCGACTCACAATTATCAAAAGTCGAACGGGATTCACCGGGCGGCCAAAGAAACGATCGCCCTGGCTGAACAGAGACTCTCGGAGTTCGGTGACCAGAAGGTGGACGCGGCTTGGCAAGAGATGTTGAATCTTCAGACAATACGCTTCATGCAAGCGGAAAGCGACAGGTAATATGATGACGGGAATAAAGTCTTTTGTTATGGTGTAGACATGGTGCGTTGAAGCTTGGCAGAGAGTGCTGCCCGTGAGTGAGGTGAAATACAGACGGCAACCCACATAATCGAAATTGCTCGCTGTGCAGACCATCTTATGATATGGAAGGCTTAGCCTCCATTGACGATGACACTAGGCAGTGGCTAACTAACGGGTGCCCTGATATGTAGCGACAATATGAGAGAAGTCATATTGAATGTTTGCGATTTTATTCAAAAGCTGTAAACATTCTATTAACTTCAGAAACCGGGTCTTGCGTCAATGGTTCAAGCCTCAAATATACAAAACTGCCATAAATAAGCTTCCATAAAGGCTTTCTCAGTCTGAGCATGGCCTTTAGAGCAAGGCCATGATCCGAGGGTAAAGATTTCAACAAATTATTAGAGATTGATACATTCTTTAAGGTAATACGAAGAGCAACATCTTTTTCCTACTCCCATGAACTTCATTTACAAGGCGTCTGTTTAATTTTAATCTTGATTGATTTCTCAGTATCTTCACAACTGAATTCAGCCACCCTGCAAAGCTTAAAACCTACTGGAAAATTGTTTTGGCTTTTAAATTAGCCTTTGATAACATAATAGTATGTAGCCTACAGTGACTAAATTTTGAAGGAAATAGCTTTTTCACCTGTAAAATTTAACTTCTAAAGAAACTTGTGATTTTCTTCGTGTTTTACATCTACATCAAGGTGAAACAGGCTGTCAAGGGTTTAGAGATTGATAACTATAATTTGATTTAATTTGCTCTGCTTGGCTTTTTGCTTGGCATTGAGCACTTTTTGTACTATTAATAGTATTTATTGCTTACATCTACATCATATATTTTACATCTTCATACATAAGTCATCACATCACACATCTATACATTTACGTATTGACATATGTTTTGTTCATTTTTTCTGATTTATGTAACTTTTGGGCCATTTTATTTTTAATAGAACGCGAAGTGAAAAAATCCACCAGCAGGCTGCCAAAAAATATGAATATTTAAACAAAAAAGCTAAAAAACAAAAATCAAAGCACAAGATATCCACTGCAACGGCAAAAAGCTATTTCGAAAGTAAAGAAAAACTTGAATTCAAACTACAGGTTGGTTTAGTATGTTTTGTTGTTACCAAAGAAATATTGTTAATTGGAAACTTTTCTTGAAGTAGCTACTGTTGTGTGTAAACGTTTCCATTTACTACAGTAGGTGCCGCTAAATAGCGATACGTCCTTGAAATACGTTGTTTAAGTGCTCGGCTCTAGATTTGAACCAGTGTTTCTAGCACTTGCCGTTTCTCGTTTCCAAAATCTCGTGTTGACTCAAATGGTATCTATCAAATTTACTGAAGCTCCTAACTCAATGAATTACTGGCTTTATAAACAAAACGGAAAGACCTATTGAAAGTGGTTCGACTCTCGGTGCTGGCAGTCGAGCCAGCCATCAAGGCAATTCTCCATTTAGCAGCAGTTAGAAGTTCATATGGTCAACGCGTACAGCAAAGGCGAGTTTTTCACTTTCAAATTGAAAACTGAAGTAATTTTAGAACTTAGTCTTTAGGCTGCCAAGTGACAAGCTACTATGATTTTATCATGCTATATTTACACCTCCTAGAAGACCTAGCTGTTTCAAAAATATTATTTGACTGAACAATTATAGAAACAGCGTATTAGAGTGGATGAAGTACAAAAGAAAATAAATGACGCGAAATCCAGATACAAAACTGCCCTTTCCAATTTGGAAAAAATATCGCTGGAAATACACGAACAACGGCAAAAGTCTCGCTTGACGGCGCTCTTGAACGAGCGGGGAGATGGCGAAGGAAGTGCGACACCTGACGATGAGAATTTAGTTTCTATGGCCCAACAATCTCAATTTGATCTAAACGAACCAAGATCATACGGTAAGGACTTACAATGGTCTGAAGTTATGAAAGAGTTAATTTTATCTGATCAATGATCATCATCATCACTTGCCATCTTCTGTTGCAGTACATTGTGCACTACCATGGGACTACATGCTTCTATGAGCATCTATTTTGTGAAATTTCGTTTGGTGCTCTAAAATTGATCCCGGCCCATGCGTGAAATCACATAGAAAGATTTAAAAAAGGAGCATAAAGTGATTTAATAAAATCAAACATAACTTAAACATTGTTTCTTGACAGCAAAGTTGGCCATTTCTGACCTCTGAATATATTCGATTTAATCATAAATGTTCCAATAAGTTGAAGTGCTATCTGGGAAGTGACGTTTTTATTGTGATATCAATTTTATAGATGACGTAGCTGAATTGGAAGCTGAATTGGACGATTACACTTTTGACGATGACGCCAGTGATGACGAATACGATTATTCATCCAGTGAGGAGGGAAGTGTATCGAGCGAAAGCAGTAAGTGCCGCCTGATCACATCTATAATTTCAAACTGATTTTTATCCTGTAGTGTTTAGGCCAGTGGCTTTCAACCTTCTTGGTGGAACGGAACCCAATGAAACATTCCAAAAGCTCGAGGAACCCCTGTTCAATAATTTAATTGCCTCATGCAAAAAACATCGTTTGATTAATAAGAACTCCTTGAAGCGAAGAAAACATGTCGTTAAAGTGTAGCAAATTTATTAATAGTGGCAAACCTAATCAATATTTGATTATATTTAAACAATATGCATGTAATAATAAAATAGACTCTCGGATTTGAATGTAAACTTGCGGAACCCCTAGACTTACTGGCGGAACCTTAGGGTTCCGCAGAACCCTGGTTGAAAACCACTGGTTTAGGCCATACGAAGGGAAAACTCATTAATAACTTTGTATGCTTATTTGGCGGTCTACCATACACACAGACAGAACGTTAACATTGTGGGAGCTTCAATTCATTGCTATCTTGCAGAGTGGTTGTTTGCAAGGCGGACTCGATACCAATAATGAGGTCCTTGGGCTTAAAATCAAGACGCTTCTAAAAAAATCGTGGTGTTTTTTTAAGGTTTCTTTTCCCCTTAAAAGAGTATCGTATTGATATCAAAATGAAAAAACTTGAAATATATTTTTAATTTGTAAGAAAAATTACAATAAAAAATATTGCTATTTTTTAGGTGGACGCAGGTCGGCACCTATGTCGCCAACTAGCGGCCGTCATTCAATCAGTCGGGTGTCGTCATATAGACGCCAGGTGAGCACCAGCTCCATCGGGGAAGAGCGTCTTGGACCTCTTGGAAGGTCTCCTAGGATGAGGAGATCCAAGAAAAAGCAAATTCTTACACAGCAAGGTAAAAAGCAAGGTTGCCAGATTTTTTTGAACTTTCCACCCCAATTGCAACTAAGAAATAGCCCAATGGTCACAAGGTAATGAAAGATGACAAGCACAAAATACGACAATTTCGCACAAAATGTAGTAAAAAGCAAATTTTTCGGGTGAAACTGGCATTTAGTTTGAAATGATACGCAACCAAACCACAAAAAATGCGACTGCTAAAGTGTTCCCCGACTTCAAAACTCAACTTCCCCATTCCATGAGAAAACTGTTAAACTGACAACCCTGGTATAGTAAAAACATTTGGTTCAAAAGTGGCTTGATTTATTCCACCTTCAATTTTGTAACTCGTTGCGACATTTTTCAGATTCTGTCATTGAAGAAGATGACGTATTTAATAACAACTCCACCGTGACCGTCCCACCGCAAGCAGTCAACCATGACAATTTGATCACCACAACATCACGTGATCAAACGTATGACACGCTTCACGGAGTAAGCACCCCTATGACGTCACAAGTCGTTTCAGATGACAAGAAAGAATCAGAATCTGACAATTACGACATATTTGAAGATCTTTGTTGATGTTCTCATTATGCTTTCTGTTCTCCATTCCCGGATGTAGATGCTCCGCTAAAGTTTAAGGGAGTTCCCCTTATCCCAAGAAAGCGATGCAGTGAAAGAATTCAATTGTTAAAGTTATTTATTCGAAACCCCAACAGTGTTTTCAGTGCAATGAGCCATTGACAGCTCCAACCTGTGGTTGCAGTTGTTCGCTCCACCTAATGACGGTTTTGGTCCTTTTTTCCTATTAACCTCGTTGTGTTATTGTGTCGTTATCATTGGGCATTGTCATATTATTGTTACGTTTTGGTATTTCATGTTTATCAGCAATTTGATACTTCTATATTTCAATCACCAGATTATCAATTTTCTGCAGTAGCAGCTGACATATACAGAGTGAAAGCATCGCAAACGTGAACAAAGGGAGACGAACTCGGGCTAGATCAGAAACTAAAGCAAACAACGCACCATTCTTTCATCTTTTCATTGTCAGCTTTAGCAAGTTCAGCGGCAGTCGAAAATAATAATAATGCTTTTCCTATAGCGCAGTATCCATTGCAGAATGCGTTTCTCCTCAGCGCTTTACAAATCAATAAACAAGAACTTCTGACGTTTAATTTGCTCGTTTCAGATCGCAGTGGTGGGGGCTGATCAAACAATGACGTGCTAGCAAGTGACCAAGTAGGGTGGTGAACTCTAAGCCCTCTAGTTCTAATTTAATCTATGTGACGTCACGAAAGTTGAATATCTATCATTGACACAAATTATCGTTACCGGTACGTCTGAAAAGCGGTTTTAGAGTTCACAAATCCTCTGGTTACGTAGTTGACCTAAGTAAAGGTGATTTCAGAAAGGCAAGGCAAAGCATGAAGTAACATGAAAAATCTTTCAACAGAAAGCTTTGCAAGGAGTTAGCATCAAGAATAATTTCTTTTTATGTTAAAATTAGGACTGTAGAGTCGGAGTCGTATATTTTAGCCCGACTCCACTGCCCTGGTAAAATTCATAAAAATATGGCAAACGAAGATTTTAATTTCGACTAAGAAACAGTAACGTAAAAAGTGTTGAATACATTAGGCCTATCGGTAGCCACTTTAACAAGTCAAAATTCTGCCACTGAAATTGACTACAATGCAACCGCCAACCAATCAGAACGTGTTATAAGAGGCTACCGTCCAATTGTGACCCTTCTAGCACTCATCCAGAGAGTTGATGCTTGTTTTGAACTTTATTTGGTAATTACAGAAGAAAAAGAGCAATAGCAGTGGTGAGAATCGAACACGCGTCAATGAAATGACTACTTTCTAGCCCTAACCCTATCCCCTAAGCCAACCAGCTGACAAAAAATCCATCACTTAATTTGCTTTCTATGATCTTCTTTTCGCCATTTTTTACGTCACTTAAACCGTAGCTTATGATTGGTTGGCGGTTTCATTCTAATCAATTTCAGTGGCAGAATTTCGACTTGTTAAAGTGGCTACCAGGCCTATCTACTCATGGTTTTTTGTAGATTCTACTAAATCTGTGGGTAGTTTTGCTTAGTGGTAGTGGTAAGGTATGATGCAAGAAATGCAGGCCGTCGATGAAATCGAGCGATAGAACGCATTGTTGACGTCATCATGAGGTGATTGGTTGGTTGGTTTTCAATCATTATCCTCGGACTGACAAAGCCTTGATTGGTTATTCCTAGTTTCGCATACTTGCAGAGGCTCTTGACGCAGGGCCGGTTACCGAGATTGACAGAGTGAAGTTTTCCTATTGTTGAAGTGTTGTTGCCAGGGAATTATTCAATTCACTAGATGCCGCTGAATGGAGAGCAGACCTCAGAATGCGTTGCTCAAGCGCACACCCCGAGAGTCGAACCCGACACATGCATTGTCATCTCTCTGCTTCTCCTGCACCAGGACGGGACAATGCCTACATGTCTTTTTCGAAGTTGATGTGATAATAGACTCTGTTGTAATCTAAAAAAAACTTATCAAAATGACCGCTAGATTGCGCTGCTGTTCTCGCTTTGTGACGAAATAATCATTTCCGTCATTATGCATCACTGGAGATCAATTTTCAAGAGCAATAAAATGTTGAATCCTGATTGTGAGGTCATTGAGGTTTCCTTTGTTCAAGGAGACCTTCAAAATGGACCTTCTTAGGCTTTCACGAATTGAATAGGATTTGAGGTTTAAAAGCATACTACCTTCACAAAAACCTGATTTAGAAAATGGGAGTATTGATTTTACTGAAGGTCACAAAATTCAAATTTAACTGAATCGATCATGAGTCAAAATGTAAGAGAAAAAAAGTAATTTGATTATATATCTCAGTAACAGATTTCATAAAGCTACATCTGAGTCTGGTACTAGAAATAGTCCTTCTGCTGTAATCTTGAAAGATGCCCAGGAACTTGAACAAAAGTTTCCAGAAGACATTTAGAAGTTGGTACCAGAAATGCAGGCCAACAATTCTATTCTGATATTACTTCTGCATCGGAATAATATCAAATAATTGCTTGACCACACCATTTGCAACTGCGCCATCTACCATGCGCCAAATGGTGTGTACGTGGTCTGCGTGAACTTGATGACGAATCAATTCAATGGCTGCTCGACACCTGCCCAAAATTCTAGACCGAGTCACCGTCACTGCTCAAGGATGGTAAAAGGCAGAGCCCCTAGACCAGGGTTACTCAACTAATGTTAATAAAGGTCCAGTTTGACAAGTTGAATATTTTTAGCGTTCCGGTGAATAAATTATTTTACACGCAACCACGAAAGTTAAACTATCTGTACCAAACCACTTTTTTAGGTAACATGTAACTTGGCTTGGATTTCTGAGAAAGTGTTGGGGACTCTGGGGGACTAAGCCCTAACATGAAGGGCGAATAACATCAAGGGGCGAAGCCCCCCATCAACTAGGATAATCACAGTAAAAATTGCTTCCTCCCAGTAGAAATCTGTTTAAAGAAGCCCTGAAACGTGGCAATGAGGTTATTCTTCCAAAAGCTCAAGGTCCACCATCAACACCCAGAAGGTCCGTATTCGGACCGCGGTCGGCCAGTTGAGTAGCCCTTACCTAGACTCTTGGAGTGGCGAATAAGGATCAAACGAAGAAAAAGATTATTGAACAATGAAAAACCTTGGAATTTTTGTTGATTCTAAATATTTTTTCAATTTTCTTTTTAATTTAGTTGAAGTGTTTTTCTATGCTTTTAGATGATTTTATGGATTTTTTAGAGATAAGAATTTGTATATCAGCAACTGAAATTGTTTCGTGATGATTATGCAAAAAGCATTTTGTTGATGGAATGCGAGTATAGGAAATCCTGGCTATTAAATTGATGAATCAAAATAGAGTAAAAGATAAAAAGATCAACCGGAGTAGATGATCCAGAATTAACTGATGCAAAAAGCGCTGTTTATAAAGACCGTTGTGTATCAAGTAACCACCACATGGCATTCGTAAACACACATGATGACAGTGTCATATGGCATGTTGCAGAATGGAGAGATGACTCTAAAATCATGTAGAACAGATTTAAAGATTTTATATTTTTATTGTCTCAAAGCAGACTACGTTGTAACATTGTTATATTGCAGCTTGAAAATTGAAAGAAATTTGATTGAAAGAAAGAACATTTTTGGAAGTTAAATCCAGCTTCGTGTAGTTGTTGATGCTTAGGACCACTGACACAGGTTCGATCCCCGAGACAGACACAATGAAATGTTTACTAATAGTCCAGACAAAATACTGAGAAGTTTGGGTGTTCATCAGGACAATTATCGTTTCTAGCACTAGTTGCAACGTTCATCTGATGAAATTGAAAGTAAAAGTAACAACAAACAAGATGGTTTATTGCTTCACTGACGTTTCGCGCACCATGACAATGCGCATCCTCAGAGCGAATAACATACAAAATAAAATTTTACAAGGTTATATACTGCAGTGCGATTGAAGACAAGAAAAAATAAAACACGCAATAAGACAACTTATCTTAACACAGCAAGAGTTGAACCATCCTCATATGGCTGTGACAGTCAATAGCGTTAAAATGGGTCCACTATTGGATCAGAGTCTGAGATGATTTAGCGGCCAGTAACATTTCCAAGTGGTTGGTGAACTTCAAGAAACCACTTTGTATGGATATAGTGAGTATTTCTAAGAAGTGCCTTGATTTGGTAGCTGAGGATTTCATTGTTACCGGGCCGACAATACCCTCTCAATGGTCCTAGTGACAGCGCTTTAGCTGCTTGTTATGAAATTTACTTCCGCCAGTAGTTGAATATTTCATGTGCAAAAACTATCTTTCTGAACATTTTTTTAATAAAAATTGTTATGATTTAGTCCAAAATTGCTTCTGCTGTGACTTGCCAGTGGAGCCGGATCAAAGATCAAATCTATTTGTGAAGATTCCATTTCACTCAGGTAAAAAGATAGGATTTTTGTCAAAAAAGAGAATTTATTTACAAGCAAGGTGTAAACAATAGCATTTTAATACTATTGTAATATTTTGTACCGTACTTGTATAATATTTTTGGTTTGGCCATATTAACTTCCACACTTTCTTGTGGTATCATTTGGTAAATGTGCACAACGTGCCACCGTAATAACTCTTATTTAAGTAAAAACAGCGGTAAACTTAACAAACTATTGTTAGAAATTTTTTTTGGTCATTCATTAAAAAGTTGGAAAAAGCGACCGCTATGATACACATCTACGTCATTATGGCTACCTCTTCAGAACAATACCCCGGGTAAAAGTTTAGGTTTTAAAACAACGTCTCCAAATTTGAGTGGGCTAGCTGCTCTTAAGAGGGGCATGAAAAACTTGGAAGAGGGAGATGAAAGAGTTTGGAAATAGTGCTGTTACTAGAGATGTAAAAAAACGGTTTTTTTTGTTTTAAAAAAAAACGAGCTCGTTTTTTTTGTTTTTTATTGTTTTTTTTGTTTTTTATTCGTTTTTTTTGTTTTTTTTGTTTTTTTTACCTATTTTGACATTAAATGTAACAATATGCAGCAATTAGGGTAACCTCATTGCCATAGCGTATCTTTCTACAAAGAAACAGTCTCATAACTCATATAACTTACTTTAAATCAGACTATATGTCTGGTATATTGTTTCATTGCAATTTTGTAGATCCCAAGTCTCAACACACGACGAGCCATAAAGATTTCTCACTGTCTCAAATAGTAGTAACAGTGTCCTATGGTTGGCACATCTCAAGTATTGTCTGTAATTTGGTCGAGCCAGTAGTTAAATGCAGTACCACACTCATGTACAGTTTCGAAGCCACCTGGGATTTTGGTTAATGGGCAATTGGGCATGTTAGGACCAGGTGGTCAGTGTCCTGTTTTTCTACTTAACAAAGGCACTTTTGACCAGCACTCCACACCTTTTCCAGTACAACGTCAAGAGGTTGTTCCAGTTGATGTGCATTTGGTGCAAACTTGATGAAAATCACACTAGCGGTTCTCGGGTTATAAGTGAAGTAACCTTAGCCACTAGGTGGCTTCATAGATAAGGAGCAATAGAAAAATGGCAATATCTCAAGAACCGCTCAACATATTTGCTTCATTTTTAGCTCTACCCCATGTTTTCTGGGATGGGCTATCTGTTTATGAACATTAAAACAAGTTTTGGCGACTACTTTTTCAGATAAAAAGAAATTAACCTCTTGTCGTTACGCACCAATAAAACCATGATGCGTAACTTTAAAAAAAATTTTTTTTTTTAATCGGGTAGAGGAAAGATTGATGAAAAGTTTGGCAAAAGCAGTGTAGTGCTAAAGTCCCAACTTTTAGCCCAAATCACATTTAAATGTAGTGAAAGATGGAAACATTTTGATGTTTTTTATTTTCCCTGAAGACATTCAATACTCCTTTGTGATGTCATAGTCATGTTTGTTTTCTCTTAATCACACCATTGTGCTGTCATAGACATTTTTAAAAGAAGTATGGTTGCACTTATCCATCCAAATTGAACTACTGTAGTTTTCAGGACTTTGAGACTTTAGCACTTTTCTGTTTTTGCCAAACTTTTCATCAATCTTTCCTCTACCTAATAAGAAAAAAAAAAATTAAAGTTAGGCATCATGGTTTTATTGGTGCGTAACGACAAGAGGTCAATTCTCACTCTTTTTTACTCCAGTGTAGTTCCCAAATAAAATAAGTTTTCATCTTTGATGTTTGTTTTGTATCTTTATCCTGCATTGCGGGAATATGGGTAAAACTTTATTCTTGTCAGGAAAAGTATTATGAAGCATTTATTCACTATGTGAACACTGAGCAGTGCTGAAAAACTCCAATTTAAAGAGAAAATTTCTTCATTCATGGTTGGTAGTTACTAGTAATAGTCAACATGGGTGGTGGGCATTTGAAAGGAACATTAACCTAAACCTTTTCTGACAAATGCACTTACTTTTGACAGCTAAAAATATCAGTGATAAGATCTCTTGCATTATGTCACAAATGATCTGCAGGAAGCATCAATGACAAAGTGTCTAAGACCTTACAAGTTACAACACACGACATGAATACTTCTGTTTCAACATTTATAAAGCATATACATCGTTGTTAAGCTATCAGTTAAAAACATGTTTAAACAAGCTATTGGCAATAGCTTGCATTAGTAAATTACCACAAACAAGGTAATGTGTGTTCTGAATACTGCCATCTTGTTTTTGCCAAAATTTCGTCAACCCCTTGAGTGTGTACAAGAATAACCAGTAGGCCTACCGGTATACTAACATCGCAGGCTACCTTCTATAAAGGGCACTTCCATAAAAGGAAAAAGAAATTAACTCATCTACATTATGTCATGTATCAAATTGCATTTAATTCAATGTTTGTCAGGTCTACTGCCACAAACATGCCTGAGAATGAAGAAGAAAGTGAAACAACGTAGGCTAGTATAGGGCTATGCAAAAAACATATGCTGCTGCCAAGCACACACACTTAGGAATTTCAGCACACCAATAAAACCAATTTTACTAGTTTAATGTTTTTCAAGAGCACTACAATGAAACTAAGCTGCAAATTGTAAAAAATTTGCAACTTTTCCAGAAAAATATGAAAAAAAACAAAAAAAACAAAAAAACCAAAAAACGCGTGTTTTTTTTGGCCCAAGTTTTTTTTGAAAAAAAACACGTTTTTTTTAAAAAAAAACGGTTCGTTTTTTTTGCATTTACAACTCTAGCTGTTACTTTTAATTGAAGTTAGATTATTTTTAAGATACTTTTTTCGATACTTCATAATTTTTGATTTTGCAATAAGATGGAGGGCAAATTCGTCTAAGGAACTGTCTGGAAAGGGTTTGGAACCCTATTTTGGAATTTTAAGCAAACACATTCGGTGTAATTACAATGAACTTGATGTCGCATGCCCAAAGGGATCTAGCGACAAGTGCAGGCTTAATTGACATCTCAAAAAGAAATTAGAAGATGTCACCCAAATGCCTTTATAATAATCAAAATAATAACAGTGCTTTCAATTGGGAATTTGCTATCGATTTTCCGTCATTGTTTTCAGATTCAGTAGCAGAAAAAATGGAGCTGCATTACTTTTCTATATGCACTGCCATAAATCTTCTTCTGGCTTTATTCCCATTCTAAATGGGGTCGCCGGTGCAGATTGCAGTCCTCCACATCATTCTGTCAGCAGCATCCTTTTCTTTCACTCCCAATATTTCCATATCCTCTGTCACACAATCTCTTCATGTTCTTTTCTTTTACCAACTTCCAATTGTCTTATTCTTCTTCTGATATAATCTTCGTCTCTCCTTATGGCGTGACCGTGATGATATTTGAGAATGATGTAAAATGATCTCATACTAAAAATGAAAAACCACTACCAAATTTGATCAAAAAACATCTGCCGTGGTCAGAATGTCGTCCTCTATAGACTATAATCTATATTGACCAGAAAATGTCTGTCTTAGATGATATCAAAGTTTGGCTGCACTCGAGCATCATCTAGATGTAGTCCGGGGATAAATCGTCAGTCTGGAGGTAAAAAAATGGAACCTCAGTCCCAGGTCAAACAATAACAAGATTTTTACGCTATTTTGTAGGTGATGGTCATTTTCAGGAAGGCAAGGAAGCCAATCTTCGTGTCCACCTTCAGGCATGCCTTTAAGTGTCCTGACAAAGACACAGCCGCATACTCTTGAGCGGTGTCGAACTGGTGCCCTTTCGAGTGTCGTTCCAGGGCTCTTACCACTCGGCTATGCAGCCGAGAATAATGATGTAGGGCAGGGGTGGCCAACACGTCGATCGTGATCGACCGGTCGATCGCCAAGTCTCAATTGGTCAATCGCGTCGGATTTAGTGTTGACGTTACAAGATTCCTAAAAAGCGAGTATTTCGATCAAAGGGAGAAATATTGTCGATCAACTCAGACAAAATTTAATCAGGGTTTTTTTGAGTATGAAAACAGAATACCTGTCAGTCACACACGCTTATTGAAGCAGATTGTGATGTAACAGGTACCTACAAATATCTAAGTGTAAAAATCGAAGTAGGCCTAGACCAAAACAGGTGCCTTGGCCAAACGGTAAAGGTTGAGGCATGACGATAGATTTAACAAAGAAAAAGAAGCATAAGCTGTGAAGAAAAAAATAGTGTGGTTTACAAAAACGAGAACATAAAATGAGAAACTAACATTTAAAGAAAAAATTACTGTCGCTGTATGAGCCTCTGATGCCGAGGTCTATCCTTTCACCACCCCAGATTTATGATCCTCCAGAACTACAATAGAAGGCTACTAGAGAGCGGCCAGTCTTTGGTTTCATCATCCAAGATGCGCAGACCTTCCACTCCGTTAGGTAGCTTAAATATGGTACAATCGTTGATGATGTGATCTGCGGTCTATTCTTCAGCACCACATTCACAAGAAGAGGTCATTTCCAGTTGCTGCATGTTTGAGTGGAAAAGACCTACGCCCATACAAAGACGGTTGAGGGGCACTCACGTCTGTCTAACAATAAGCAGCAAGAAAAAAACATACTTTTTTTCACACAGATTATGCTGTCATAGAAAAAAATGTTGCTCTGTGACTTCATCACCGACCGGTCGATCGCTAGTCAATAAAAAAAATTTAGTCGATCGCATTTGATGAGAAGTTGGCCACCCCTGGATTGTAGGCTAATAAATTTGAGTTTTTATCGCTTCAACCCTTTGGTTGCATTCTATTAGTTACAAGACTCCTTATTTATTTCTCCAACATTGAAGCAACGGGATTGAAATTCAGATACATCATCACCGAAGTCAAGTTTGTTACTGATTCACCTCCCTTTTTATACTTTTAGTCTTGCGCAAAGCAACAGAAAGCCACCGAGAAAAATGGGAAAGTATGCGAGCCTGGCTTTTCTACTGATGGGATGCATAGTTCTTTCCACAATAGCGTCATCATACGGCGATGTAAAAAGTAACATTGACTTAAGTGATACGCTGCAAGTAAGAATTGATAAGGTAGTTTTTTTACATGCAAATAACCTATTCGTAAACATTTTTTTAATTTGGGAGGTATTGCCTATAGGCTGCGTGGAAAAAAATTCTTCCCGGAAGCAGATGTCTTCGCTGAAATTGAATGTCTTTTGCAAGTAGCCATTCCAAAGAACAGCTATCCATTCAGCGGCACCTAGAGGATGAAATAATTCCCTGGCAACAAAAATTCAACGATTGGAAACTTCACTCTGCAAACCTCGGTAACCGACCCTGCGTCAAAAGCCTCCGCAAGCAGAGGTGGGCAGTAGCGCGCTACTTTTTTAGTAAAAGTAGCGGTAGCGGCGCTACTTTTTAGTTGGAGTAGCGGCTGCAATAGCGGCGCTATTTTTTTTTCAAAGTAGCGGTAGCGGGAGAGGCGCTACTTTTTTTCAGTTGCACTCCCGCTACCCGCTACTTTTTAATTTAAATTTAAAAAAATGCTTGTTTTTTTTTGCAATACTGACGTGGTCAAGCAGCTATATAATCGGCTTGGTTGCAAAGTTTCGGTCTTTTCTAGCTGACGTCAACTTTTTCGGCGAATACTTCCGTGTGATGAAGCCTATCTGCCAGGCTTTACACATTCTCTAGGGCGAGTCCAAGGCATATTACGGAGTCTTGCTTCCAACCATCACAATTTGCGGGAAGAAGTTGACCGAGATCAGTAATCTTGTGACCTGTGAGGAGTTGAAAGTGAAAGTCCTTGAAGGTGTGAAGAAACGATTCAACAAGTGCTTCAACAACATGAAATGCGTTATGGCATCATGTCTTCATCCCTCCTTCAAGACATCGTGGCTACAATTTCTGCACTACGTTTCCCCGGATGATGCTGCCGCACTGCGAGAAAAAGTCAAGACAGATGCAATTCGACTGTTGCGGGAGACATCAAGCCAGGTTGATACCGAGAAGAGTGACACCAACACCAGTCATGACTCCGAGGATGTATTTTTTGGAGTGTTTGCGCCATCCGGTGAAACGTCGGTGCAGAAGGAAGCATCAATTGTCCTTGAGCTTTTCGAATACCGAGTTAAAACATCTGTTCATTAATACAACACCCCCATTCCTTCCAGTGCTGCAGTGGAGAGACTTTTCTCTGTTGGAAAAGATGTGCTTAAGCGAAAGCGGGCAGGACTTAGTGACTCTCATTTTGAAATGCTCGTGTTTTTGAAAGATGCGTAACAATAAATTTCTCTAAGAATGTGTTTTCTATAACGACGTCAAAATGACAGCGTAAACGAATGATAACATTCGTTTTCAAGGTCATTTTGCGTCACTAGGGACTTGAGTGTTTCCTAGTGTCATTTTAGACAAAAGTAGCGGAAGAAGTAGCGGTAGCGCGCGCTAGCCTACTTTGGCCCGAGTAGCGGTAGCGCGCTACTTTTGTAAATTGGTAGCGGTAGCGCGCGCTACTTTGGCCCAAGTAGCGGTATAGCGGGTAGCGCGCTACTTTAAAAGTAGCGGGTGCCCACCTCTGTACGCAAGTATGCGAAACTATCAGGAATAACTTATCAAGGCTTTGTCAGTCCGAGGATAAAGATTCAAAACTGAATCAAACCAATATGTAGCAAATACTGACATCAAATGGTGGCTGAAACATTTATCGCTTGGAGAACTGTTTTATCTTGAACGTGTGGGCCCGTCCTTGGCCGTTATGACAAAAAAAAAATGATTAAAATTAATTCTCTAAGTAGGCTACAGTCTGAAATACCCAATTACGTTAGCAAGGAGTAGCCTACTTTTGGATATGACTACAAGTTTACGTTTTTAATCGAGGGTGGGAAGAGAAGGGTAGAAAAAGAACAGACCATGGGACCTCTTGCCCAATGCAACCCAAACAAGATATTAAACGAGCTATTTGGTGACTTGTTTCTTTCTATTACAGCAGAGAGAACCTCCAGTGCTGACTGACCAAAACATTAAAGACAATGCTGAAAATAGCAATGCAAACGATCCTTCGTTGTATCAAAGTAAATTTCCAGCCAAAATTATTCCTATTGCATCTTTGGCGGAAGATAAAAATTGTGGTGACAAACAAATAGATCATGAAATCGATAAAAAATCTTCATCTCGATATTTTATCAAAAGAGGAAATTCCCGATACTTCCTAAAAAGGCAACACGATATTGATGAGCCTCAGTACAAGTCAATCCCTCACTATTTTACATCAAACCCAAGGAAGTTGAAAGATGTTGCCGACAGGGAAATGGGCAATTATTATTTTTTGGAAAAAAATTTGAATTCCAACAAAAAGGAGTCGAAGTTGAGCGAAAAATCTCGGAAGGAAAATTTTCTGAAACGTCTTTTTGGTAAAATGTCTTCTTTAGACATTGACAGTCATTCAGCTCTCGGAACAGCCGCGGATGGATACAACAAGCAGCTGCGTGGAAATGAGAATAGCTTTAAGAGAGTTGGGAAATAGAACATTTTCCAAACCAAAATATCAGAATTGCTATGAAACGTGATTTTATTGATTGTGGTATTGTAAGTTGTTGTGCGATGTCCCACCAAGCCATCATCGTGAGGCCAATATTGCTTACTATAGATGGAAACAATATCGTGACCACAGTGCGATTATAATCAGTTAGTCATAAGCAGAAGGTGACTTTACACTTTTTCCGGAAAACTGTTGACATTTCCAGGCTTATGGCCAGCGATTAAGAGGACGAGAAAGTTATTCATCGTGACCACCTTCAAACAAGTTTTGCCCAAAGACGTGCTTTTTAAGGTGTTGCGACCGAGCCATATTTTAAACTGATTGTTTTGCTTTGGTATCATGTACGTTATAACGTCTGCGTTTTGTCGCTTCCACCTCTTCTATGTTTGGCATATATTGTTATTTTCGTTGTAATGGTCAGGTAATAAAAACAAACTGAACTTTCAACATGTGTGACGTCATTCAAGCGGTCTCACCACTCGTCCAAAAACTTTCTGGCTAATGCACAACTGTAACACCCCGCAGCTTGGTAAACCCTGACAATTTTGTGACGTATTTCATAGTACGAGATGTCATCCAATGAGAAGCCGTTTTAGTTGTAAGTGGATGGAGTAGCACCGTTACTGGGTCATACCAATGTTTTTAGCGCCCCCTTTGTAGGGCAATACGGCTGCAATATTCGTTTGTAAAGTATTGTATAATCTGTGATTGTGAACTATATTATGTGGTAATAAAATCGTTTCCCGTGATGTCACCGGAGATTGTGACGCAACGCCATCAAGAAAGGTTTAGCGCTGGACATGTAGCTTTACAATGAATGTAAAAACTAAGTCAGATAAATGACTGTTCCGTAATAAAACAACACTTTTACCAGCAGAGCAAACAAGACAGAGAAATTAGACACGTTCCTCATTATCTCAGCAGTGGCCACGCCCGGTGTTAGGTTACTAGTAAGGACTTTGACGAAATGTTGCTTCCATTTTAAGCCATACGTGATTTGCATAAAAATATGTCCTATCAGGCGTTTACAGCTAATTTGGCGAGGCCTAAAGCTCTGGTTAACCTTCCTCTATTGATTAACTAAGTTATCATCGTTATTCTATTACCACACGTCGTAGCTTATAGTTTTCTTTTTCACGGGCGTACCAGGCCATTCAGAATTGGTTTTAGCTCCGACTATTTCCTCGCACATTGGCATCCAATGCTTCGTGCATTCGAATCAAGTTTGCAATTTTTGCGCCTTGTGAGAATGAAACGGACTAAAACAACATTAGCCTTAAACCGTAGGATACTCGTAAGCAGTTCATCATCAGGAGAGAAGTGATATGTTCAGTTTATGTAAATCATTGCGCATAAACCTATGAATGCCACAAATAGTAAAAGATATGGCGGAGAAAGGATACGAGCAGGGCAATGGAGTCAGTGGAGATTTTAACGTGTCCAGAGTCGGAGTCGTCCAGTTATAAACTGAGGAGTCTTATATTTTTCTCCCGACTCCACAGCCCTGGGTATGAGTAGACTACGACAACTAGCTGATTAAATACAAAGAAATCGTAACGGCAAAAGAACGAAGCTGTACAGAAGATATGGACAGTACAGTAAACACAACGAAATTTCATTTATTAACATCGCCTTAATGTAATGTTGAAAGACATTTGTCTAGACTCTAGACCTTTGCTATGTTGACGCGTATTGTTTTTGCCGAGATGGTCAGAAATAAAAACAAGAGAACTGAACTGCAAGGAGCTCTTCTATTGTTAATGGTATTTTATTTGTCCCTGTTCTTCATTTCGATGGGATTGCTTTCAATCGAAGGATTTAACTTTTCCTAAAAATCACTATGCACCCCCACAATGTATTTTCGTTCCTCGACCACATCTTCAGAGACACACCCCTTGATTCTTCGTGGCGTCACAATCGCTTCGCATTGATGGGGACAGAAGGTGCAAAACTCAAACACAGAGCAACATCGTCGCACGACAGATGCAATTGCGTGTTGTGTCGGCGACTATGACATAAGTACATCAACACAACATACGGTACAACGTGCGGTGGTGCAATTAAATAGGTTCGGTTTAGTAAGCCACACATTGCATGACACCAAGAACATGCATCATCCAATCCCATCAAAGGGTTACCAAACAAAAAGCGGTTAAATTATCATTTCAAGGTGATGTTCAGTTTGATACTAAACAAGCATACAACACTTAATAGTGGCGGAGACACGAGACGATGGACCACAAACGTTCGTCCAGCTGCACCAGCCAATCAGATTGGTAATTTGAAGACCAATGCAGAAACTTGACATTCGTCAATGTCGTACAAAGGCTGCAAAACTATGGATCATCAGGAAAACTTGATGGGAGTAATTTTGGAAACATTTTCAGCCTGGCAAAACTATCAAAACGAAATCAGCAAAAGTACAATAATTTCAGCATTCAGTTCTTTCAACAAGCTTGATTTGGGAGGATGTTGATAAATGACTTGAAAAAGTTAAGTTTCAAAGTTGTGTCCGACACCGATTACTTTTCATTGAGTTCAAGCGGTGAAGTCACAAAATGTTTGTGTCTCCAGGCAGGATCAAAGACTCTGCTATAAGCAGATCTGACGAGCATTGATGGCGTCCATATAAGGTCTGATGACGTAGTTGGTGCTGAAATGAAACATTAGGCTAACACGCTAAAACAGTATTCAATCTCAGCAATATATATTTTATTTTTTTAAGAAGCCAGTAAAACATTAATAGCACGTCCTAGCGTCAGGGCTGAAGTTTGACTTAGTTAGTTACGTTTAGTTGATGAACTTCGTGTATCAAGTGGACACAGCACATGAGGGCAGCGAAGAATGGGCTCAAAGCACCCGGACAAAAAATCGGCCGCTTTTTACATTGATTCAACGTCTGCAGACGTTGAATCAATGTAAAAAGTGACCGATTTGCTGTCTGGGCAGAAGCTTACAATGTAAAGCGGTGTTGGTTTCTGCAACACGGTCAATTTCTCAAAAACAGGGCTAAAGGTATAAAGTGGAGCTTTAAAATTGCGGCCGATCATTGGGCAAACAACAGAAAAAACACAGAACCAGTCCAACCTAAGCCAATTGATGAAGTGTTAATCGGCGCCATTGTGTTTGGTTCAATAAACCAACCACAATGAAAGAAAATTTTTAGAAAAAACAACATAGCCCTTCCACAAACAAAATTAAAATCTCACTTACAACAGCAAATCTCACCTGAAGTAAAATATGAGGCCAAACGTGATTGAGATCGGCAAGGCAGGCAGTGCCTTCCTGTATATAGCGAGGAGTATCAGGGTAAGTGACAGGCCAATCAAGATGGCGATGAAACAAGCCAGTGTCGTGTTCCAGTCACCCGATGCAGACGCTTTACCGACCAAGACGCTGAAGACAAATCGACACAAGATTGACAATTCGTGGCAGATCCACCCCAAATCATTTTATATATAAAGAGCTTATTTCCAAAACCACTTACATCCACTTTCGGTGATTTTGAGAAAACCACGAAAAACGTTTATGACAGTTTCGCTTGGTAAATGTAATGCGCTTTTGATTTCTAACGATGTATAACTACCTACTGAATTGAGACATGACGTTTGCCCAGATCTAACGAATATTGGAGGGCTTAGAATGGGTCCACGTCTTTTAGGCGCTGACAGTTAGGCGCTGGTCTAATAGGCGCGCACACTGTGGCGTCTGGATATTTAGGTGCGGAGCACTGTGGCGCCCGTTCATTTAGGTGCTATTCCTGGAAAAGTATGTAGACTGTATGAGCTTGGCAGGTAGGGGCGTAGGGCAATGCTTTTCACACAAAATATTATATTGAACAGGAAAATATATTGTTTTGTTAATGCGTGTGCGTTGTTGGTCATGGCTTCAGTGAGTGAAGTTGCTTAAACTGGCAATGCTTTTTCACACAAAATGTTATATTACACAGAAAAATATATGGGTGAAGCTGCTTGAACCGGAAATGCTTTTCACACAAAATGTTATATTGAACAGAAAAATATGTTATGGCTTCTGTGAGTGAAGCTGCTTAAACCGGCAATGATTTTCACATAAAATGTTATATGGAACAGAAAAATATGTTTTTTTTAATGCGCGTGTTCAGCATTTATTTGTTGTTAGTTCAGGTTTGCGCCGGCGAAAGCTTTATCAATAAATTATTCAAGTTTCCGAACATGTATGAGTTCACTTTTAGTCAGGTCAAATAATAACTAAACATCAGTAAAAAATGTACCGTAGGCTGTACTCAAGCGGGCGGTAGGCTTGAGTGAAGAGTAGGCCTAACTTAGTTTTCCGTCAAAACCCGGACTAGGTTTAATAACGAGCGAAGTCTCACCATTATGCTTGCAACTTGTAGCCAAGGTGTAGCCTATATGCCCTGTAGAAATGTATTCGTGTGAACAGTGGTAGAGCGTCTTACGCGTTCTCGTCACATGGCCAATCCATCCCGAACAGAAGTAATTTATATTTAATCTAAATTACCAGACATTTTTCACACAAAACTGTTGTATTTACGCGGTAAAAACATGTCATGTGGTCGACGTAGACGCACAATCTTGACATCAAATGAAAGCATACATCTTCAGCTATGCGAAGATGCAAAGCTTTGCAATAAAATTTAAAACATTTTATGTACAACTAGCAACTCCAAACGGTATTTTTTCTAATTTCTAAAAAAATTACAAATTGGCAGAAAAGTATACTTCATTATAATTTTTACTACCCAAGCATGATACAATAATATGAAAACATATGTAGTTTAATCGAATGCCAAAACAATTCTGCACATGAGAAAAAATTTACTTCGTTTCTGCGCGCAATGCTTTAGGAGGTAGCCTACAGCAGAATGATTATGGAGAAATTTGGAAAATTTTACGCAAAAAGTTTACGTAATTTAACCTACAGTCTTTTTGATCGAGAAATTCCAAAGTAAGGGGTTGCCTAGCCAGTTTTGACTGCCAATTCCAATGAGTAAAAGAAAAAAAATCCACTGTGTCCCCATCTTTAAGAAGTCCTCATCTGATAACTGCACCGCCAAAATATTTTTTTTTAATTAGCCAAAAAAGGACAGGCAAAGACTATGGATCTGCCATCATTTACATTATTTTTTTGCTTGAAATAGGCTACCTTTTAACCTTGGACGTAGGGATACTTCCTTGGTCATCATGGCAAAAATCCCAAGACGTGTGTATACGTCCGTGGTCGCGAAAGAGTTAACTAAAAATGAACTCAATAATGTTCGGAAGCTTCAATAATTTATTGATAAAGCTTTCACCAACGCAAACCTGGACTAACAACAAATAAAACAATAATAAATCAATAAAACAACAATATATTTTTCTGTTCAATGTAACATTTTGTGTGAAAAGCATTGCCGGTTTTAGCAGCTTCACTCACTGAAGCCATGATATAATTTTCTGGCAAGCTGCCAAGCTGATACAATCTACAGACATTACTAGGAATAGCACCTAAATGACCGGGCGCCACAGTGCTCTACACCTAAATATCCAGACGCCACAGTGTGCACGCCTATTAGACCAGCGCCTAACTGTCAGCGCCTAAAAGACTTGCTCCCCTTAGAATCGCCTTTTTATAAAATTAGAAATGTGGATATAAGTGGTTTTGGAAATAAACTGGAAAATTCTGCCAAATTTCTCGAATTTGGTAGTAAAATTTGCCAAATGGCAACACTCCTGCTTATCACGAAACGATGACAAAACAATCAGCGATATGTCATGTGATACAATGGCTTAATATGATTGGTTAATTGTGGATACAAATGGTTTTGGAAACAAAGTGTGATGTCGCGTAAGTGGTTTAGGAAACAAACGCAATTTTTAGTGTCGAATTTGAAGCAGATAGAAAAGATTTTGGAAAGAATTTGATAGTAGGTACCTATGGTAATACTCTACCTAATGACACTCTAAACTCAATTTTGGTGAAAGTGGCGCCTAAGTGGTTTTGGAATTGGACTCTTCATATATTGATCCAACATCAGCAAATCAATGTAAAACGATCCGATTTTCTGACTGAAAACTTAAATATTGGTGGATTGTTGATGAAAATCATATTATGTTTGCAATTGCCAACAACGACACTTCAAACTCAGTGACGGCAGGGAGTGGCTGAGCTTCTAAAGTGACTTTCTCAGTCCGAGAATAAAATGTTTCCAAATTTAACTGATCTAGTTGACACCATAGTTCTGCGCTGGTGATCATGACGCAACAAGCCAGTCATTGATGACGTGTGTGATCAGACTTAGAGCACGCACCTGTAAAATATAAAATCTCCCAAACCCAGTTTGACTCCTTTATCTTCCGGTTCACGTTGAGGCCGAGGGGGATCCCCTTGTTGCTCACGGGCACGGTCCCTGGCTTCATTGTTCGTCACAACCACAACCTTCGATTACAAAGATTCGGGGTTAGATTTGGTTGCGGGGTGACGGGATGTTCTTTGTTTCACTATTGCGTCCTAATTAACCACCAGAGGTACGAACTGTCGACTTTGGTGAGGGATAAGGTGTTAGAAAAACTATGTTAATGGTGTCAGGGTGCACCCACAAGGGTGATAAACTATTAAAGTCCGAACGCGTCCGCATGTTTAGAGTTGTGAGGGACTTTACAAAACAAGTATCGTAGCCTGTGTAGCTGAACGGTGAGAGAGCCAGGCCGACGCTCGAAGGACGTCGGTTCGACACCCACCAAAAGCAACTGTGTCTTGACACGACACTGGAAGATGGACATGACGACGATTGGCTTCCTTGCCTTCGTGGTCACTTCATGTAAATTTTCAAAAACAATCAAATTGAAATTAATCGAAATCTTCACACAGAGAGAGGCAGCTAGATTAAAAAGAAGACACACCCAGTCACCCACCTCTCCTGAGCTTCTACTCCCTACTCTCTTCCATGAAGCTCCAAATCCAGCCGCCTCTGCGCTGACAGTGCTGGTGTCGGTCGCTTGCGATGAAGACTAGAGGGAAGGCAGGTTGTCACTTTGTGTTGATACCCACAAGCAATTACAGCAACGATTGTTTCCGCGTAGCAAAACAATTGCTGCGCGGAAACAATCGGCCACCCCCACTAGTGGGGAACAAACCGACGATGGATTATGATGATGATTACACTATTAGCTGCAGAATGCTAAATTATTTCTATCTCAAGCCAGAGATATAAAGTGAAAACAAAGTTACACGTTGGAAAAGTAGACGGTGATAAGACACAGAGCAACAAAGATTGCCTCCAGATACACCCACAAACAAACATTGTAGTTTTGTCTGCATGGTTTATTGCAATCGGTGGATGAAAGATAGACGCCGTCTAACACCGTCTCACTCGCCCTTCAACGATGTGAGCCTCAGAGCAGTTGACATCTAACTGATCAATGTTCGTTAGAAAAACCTGACGCACTCCTAATCTAATTGTTGTGCTGCTACAACATATAAAATAGCATTACACATGGCGGCAGTGGTGGAAATCGAACTTACACCATCGACACTTACCCGTTCACGGGTGTCCTCTTGAGCCATCCCAACAGTCCACATCATCCCTGAAGAGTAGATGAGAGCAGGAAAGATAGGTTCATTTCTTTCCTGGGCCGTCTCCACCAGCATCCTTAGAGGTCCTTAAAAGGAAAATATCTTCCTATGACTATGCCAGTTTCACCAATTCAATACAAGAAAACCACATTTTCTCTGCTTGCAGAAGTTAATTCAAAATAAGTTTACAAGGTAAGATTAAATAACTTGCTTGTTGATAGAGCGGTGGCAATGAATATTCAACAGACAGCCCTTCCAACATCCGCATCAGGTGGCTAGCTTGATTCTATTCACTTTTTGCACTTTCCTTTTACTGAACCTGCTTTCTTGACTTATCACACAGCTGCTCACCTCACAACTATTTAATCTGGCTCCACTAGCTTCTTCTAATGCAAACCACACATTCCATCGCGGGGTGGTCTGTGTTAAAATCAACACTTATCGGTTAAAATGACCTACTCCACAAAAACCTTATGTCAATGTACAAAAGCAAGAATAACAAATAGAAAACCCCAATCTACAAGAATCGAATAACCCAGTGACATGCAGAGTGCATTCTAGCCACTGTCAACCACACATAGCCGTTGACCTTGAGAACTAACTGAGATTCTGCCAGCTGCCTGCACTACGACAATTCACATCTGCTCCTCTTTAAAACAAGCGGCGCACCTACTCAATATTGTAAGATATTTCTTGTAAAAGATTTTAAATAAAGAATCATAACAAGAACATACCTCCAGGGCAGAGGACTGCTATCAAGTCGTAGATTGATATGAAGCCGAGAATAACCCAAGCCGTCCACTCGGGCAGGTACTTAATGAAGATGAGCGCCATCAGAGCAGAGATGACAATCAGATAGGCTTGTTGCAGAAGAAGCGGGCCTGAAAAAGATACTGTTTTACATTTGGCAAGTTTCACGTTTACTGCACTGTTTATAAGAAGACCTTAGGGCACGACCATGTGTTTCGCTGGTTGCATCCCAGACGGCAAAATCCGTCATTTTTACGTTGATTCAACGTCTGCAGACATTGATTCAATGTAAAAGTGACGGATTTTGCTGTCTGGAATGGAGAATAAGATTTCGTTCAAAACAGTTCGAAAATCGTGAAGTACGAACAGAGTGTTAAAACTAACGAAAATTAAGCTTGTTCATGACTATCTAGTTTCACAAAAAATGGGCCTATTTTCAAACGTGATATCACTTGTAGTGTTCTAGAAATGGATAGACACAATTAACTTTAGCTTTATCCACAGAGAATTTTAACATTTCAACCTCACAACCTGTTGTGCTATATCGAATGAACGCTCAATACAAACCCTAGCAGAGCACTTGAAAGAGCGCCGGTTCGATACCGCTCATAAACAATTAAACATGCTGCTGGGTCTTTGATAAGACACTTAAAGGCATGCCTGAAGCTGGACCCAAAGATTGGCTTCCCTGCCTTCGGGTCCACTTAATTTAAATCTTTAACCACAGAGCGTAAGCCTAGATACAAAAAGTACAATACAAAGCCAAGCATTTTCTAAGTCTTTGTGCAGCATAACTTTATTTTCTTACCTTTCCAATGAACGCATATCATTCCCACAACCCCGAAGTTCCACAAAACAATAGCGGTGGTAATGTAATCCATGGGGGTGTTATAGGCACGCAATACCTCAGCGAGATAGAGGTAGCCAAAGAGAAAGAGCATCATCAGGGAGGAAAGGATGAGCCAACCATGGATGAACTTGTAACACCTGATCATATTTCAACAACTCTAAACGTTGGGTGGTGGCAAATCAAGTATATAATAAGCCAATTCATTCAACTACAAGTATATAATACCACCCGTTTTCTTATATTTAAATATACCACTTTTAAATTACGGTATATCTTACTGTATATTAGGGTGGTCCAAAAAAAACTTTTTTTGTAAATGTTAATGTCTCACCCTAAAATATTGTTACCATTGATGAGAAAATGATATATGTGAATTTTCATAAAGATTGGTTGATATTTAGAGGTTGCTACCGGGGTTCAAAGTTTTGTCGTTTACCCCCATTTTAACGTTTTGAGAGGATGTGATACAGATATGATACGGTACAGTAAAAAAATATGGTACAGTGCCATGGTATATTGCAAGAAAAATACAGTTTAATAATTACTCTATAGTCTGTTTATAAACTCATGTACGTCTGTATTACGAATTATACTAACTGGTCTACATATACAAAATGTGCAACTTTGCATACTTGTGTTTAAAATTCAGAGACTAAATTTGACAATCAATAACAACTTTAGAAGACAGTAAATAAACTACATGTACATGATGTAAACTAATATACATAGTACATACATAGTTATTAACCTCTAAACCAGGGGTTCTCAACCGTGGCCCTCGGCCCCCCAAGGGGGCCACAAAGCGTTCTCAGGGGAGCCACGATAAAAGGCTTCATTAATGAATTATAACATGTATTGACAGAAACGTAGAATTGTGACACAAAAAACACTCATGTAGGTGTTAGTAACGTAAAGCTAGCTAAAAGCATGTTTTTTCATCGTATGTTCTATCTCACTGCATGTTGCATCATCTTTTGTGATTGTAACGTAACAATTAAGGATACGCTTGATTTACTGGCGTAGTCTATTACGAAAAAGAAAGCATTAAATCATTTAATCACTCGTTAACTGTTTTTATTGATTTCGTTTCGTTGTTCTTTAAACAAATACATTTTTATTTCACTCAAGGGGGCCATGGTCTTTTAGAGCCACAGTCTGGGGGGCCATGACTCAGAAAAGGTTGAGAACCACTGTCTAAACTAAACCCTTGACAGCCTGTTTCACCCTAAAAGGGTAATCATCAGAAGGTCCTCCTTTTAGGTTAAAACAGGCTGTCAAGGGTTTAGAGAGTAATAACTATATATATTTGATTTATTTCGCTCTGCTTGGCTTTTTGCTTGGCATTGAGCATTTTTTGCAGTATTAATAGTTTTTATTGTTTAGTACATACATATAGGAATTATTGCGCGAGGGTCTTTCTACTACAGTCTGGATATCGGTGATCAGCGACGACGCGCAAAAGATACTGTTTTTGTTCTTCGTCACATGTGTGTAATGTGTTGTATTCCGTGATCAACGCCACTCCACACTCGGCAATGTCATTTACAACCTTCATTTCACTCACAATTGCTCTCGCTCTTTGATACGCGTCATTGGTCTTCCAGTTATCTGGGTCTATCTCCAAAAATGATGAAGACAAATTCAGGGCCTTAAAATCGGTTTGTATTTGATGTAGCAAAAACTTTCAAACTTTTGTCTGCAATTTCTTTGTGGCCAATTACAGCTTTTTTACTAGGCTGTACTCCTTCGTCACATGTCTTTATTGGAGTCATCATCTTCTGTTTAGTGTCTGATGATAAAGAATTATCAAAGAATGCCAACGCGATAAGCTCCTCTCCCAGGTACCACAAATGACGCAACATCTTGTTCACTGCGGCCTTTGCCATCTTTGAATGAATATCCTTGTACTGATCGAGTTGTTGAGAAATGCGAGATCCTGAGATAGTGCAAGAATCGGCTATGGGGCAAGAAACCAAGCTTTCACGTACACTCTCACAACAAACACACAGATATTGCGCAAAGCGACATCCTCCCTTTTAGTCAACGTGTACTGTTTTCGGTACATCCCAACTTTGAGTGCATAGATGGCTTTCGCCATCCACCTGGCACGATGAAGGGCACCAGGAGCCATGATTTTGATGCCACGAAGAGGAACTCTACCCAAGAATATGATGGTCAACTCAAGGAGCTCTGTAGTCGTCACAATGTTGCTGTATTAACAATTTTCATTAGCGAAGGTTCTTATGGCATCTGCTACGTCTGTCACATGCTTTAAAGCCTCGTCGTCAGTTCACGCACATTGTACATCATCTTTAGCAATGAATGACCACTTCATTTGAAAACGCTTGAAGAGTAGAATGTCCGGACCAGTCGAACGACCCATCACACATGAAAATATCGCCTCGAGAACTATCTCGTGAATATGATGACGGCAGGCCAAATACAACAAGTCTTTGGTTTTCAAATAAAATGGTCATTCATTGATTTTGTTACATCAAATACAAACAGATTTTTTAAGGCTCTGAATTTGTCTTCATCATTTTTGGAGATAGATCCAGATAACTGGGAAACCAATGACGCGTATCAAAGAGCGAGAGCAATTGTGAGTGAAATGAAGGTTGTAAGTGACATTGCCGAGCGTGGAGTGGCGTTGATCACGGAATACAACACATTACACACATGTGACGAAGAACAAAAACAGTATCTTTTGCGTGTCGTCGCCGATCACCGTCACTCCGTCAGCGATATCCAGACTGTAGTAGAAAGACCCTCGCGCAATAATTCCTGTATGTATGTACTACGTATATTAGTTTACATCATGTACATTTGTACATGTAGTTTATTTGTTGTATTCTAAAGTTGTTAATGAATGTCCAATTTAGTCTCTGAATTTTAAACACAAGTATACAAAGTCGCAGCGGTGACGCGCTCGCTTTCCAATCATGCAATCCTGGTTTGACTCCCGGCTTATACTGGTTGTTGACAAACACCGCCCACGCCCACCTCTACCCAGGGTGTAATATATTGAGTGGGCGTAGTTGCTGAAGTAAAGGCGGCCGAGAGAAAGGAACTGGCCACCCTACTCTCGTTAGTGCCGAAGGCTTAGTATAATGAGAACCTCATCCCTCGATGCTTGTATTCAAGTATGGGACTCACTTTTACCTTATACAAAGTCGCACATTTCGTACATGTACACCAGTATATAATTCGTAATACAGACACATGAGTTTATAAACAGACTATAGAGTAATTATTAAACTGTATTTTTCTTGCAATATACCATGGCACTGTACTGTATTTTTTACTGTACCGTATCATATCATATCCTCTCGAAACGTTAAAATGGGGGCAAACGACAAAACTTTGAACCCCGGTAGCAACCTCTAAATATCAACCAATCTTTATGAAAATTCACATATGTCATTTTCTCATCAATGGTAACAATATTTTAGGGTGAGACATTAACATTTACAAAAAAAGTTTTTTTTGGACCACCCTACTGTATATGTATTATGTAATGCATGTAACATACAACATCCAACCTTTGCAATACGGAGGACAAAGGGCGAAAACTGTAGAAATAGTAGTGGCATATATAATTATATATACAGTTATTACTATCTGAAGCCTTTACTCTTTGTAAATGTACTTAATTACAAAGATAGTAATAACTATATTTGATTTAATTCGCTCTGCTTTGCCTTTTTGCTTGGCATTGAGCACTTTTTGTAGTATTAATAGTTTTCATTGTTTTAATTATATATACAGTATACACACAGTATAATATATGATTTTTTAATTCATTTTTAATGTTTTATTTTTAAAATGATATATAAGTTCAAAATTTGATTTGACAAATAAAACCTAACAACCAGACAGCATTTAACATAATAACATGAAAATAAACTAAAAATTACAAACGTTTTCGGCCAAATCGATGACGCAAAATCATTGATTTGTGCTTTTTCTAAGGCAATTAAGCGTCATGTGATTTTGCTTCTCCTCTGCCTTGCCTTCATGCTTAATTGCTTTTGCGTTTCTTTTTTAAACTTTTGTGTATGTAGATCAGTTTAGTAATTTTATTTTATAAAGAACATCAGTAATTTGGTTATATATATATACTTGAAAAGGGCTAACAATAACATGAGGCATTGAGTATGGCCTAAAACGTTTGTAATTTTTAGTTTATTTTCATGTTATTATGTTAAATGTCATCTGGTTGTTAGGTTTTATTTGTCTATGGTTAAAAAAAGTCACCTCTCTACCAAAATTCTATTTATATAATTAACAAGCCAATTTAGTTTAGATTTCATGAAGGTGATTTGTTTGGAAAACAAAACCAAAAAAATTGGCAAAATATGTGACTAAAACTTATGAAAGACAAATTGTTGTGTCTTGCTCTTTCTTCTCATGTCCTATACAAATTTAGTTGTTTGCGTGACGCAAACCAGACATACATTAATATGTCAAAACCAGACATTTCTGGTTACGAAAACAAAACGAGGGCCGGGGAGCACCTTAACACGAATTCAACAAATAAACAAGTGCAATTAAATAACTCATTGCCTCAGATCCGAATAAATTGATTTTACACCGTTGGGTGCAAAATAGGGTCAAAGTAGATCCGAATACCAGGCAAAAATCATTGAAGCCCAGATTATCAAACGCAATAACCCGTATTTGAAATCACTCAACAACAAGATCATCAGCAATGTGTTGCCAGTTGAAACAATGGAGTGTTAGTATTGCATTACAAAACACACTATATCATAATAAGAATAGCTACTTGTATTTGTATAGGAGCACAAGAAAGACCGTCATTCCAACTATGACTCCAACCATGATGAGAGAATTGACTATGGATTGCCATGCCACCGTTGCTGCATCTGTCGTTTTGGAGTGGAAGGGAGTGTAGACTAGATACTGCCCATCAGATTGGTCAGTGTAATAGGACACAGAGCTGGAAGGAAAATAAAGAATATTGTTTCAACAATTGCAAAGACAAATTTATGACTTGTAATGAATTTCAAAAGTTTATATAACTTTTTAGGTTACTTAAAATATTATAAGATAAATTTGACTTTACACAATAACTGTAACGACACTCTGGACTTAAAAATAATGAAACAATAGAAACTTACTTGATTGTCGCCACAACAACAATCATACAAAGTGTGACAGGTACAAACAGTGAAATGACAGTACTTGCTCCATATTTCAATTCCTCTTCTTCCTCGGCTTAAAAATGTAAATGTACATAACCATTCAAAAATTCACACCACTTTTAGAAAGGTTTTGTATGATCTGACTCAATATCGGACATGGTTAACCAATTCAGAATACAAGCATACACTTTCACCACAGAACCGATAACATGACAACACTTCAAATTGCATTTTCAAGCTGCAACAAGTCATACGACAAGTTGATGTTAAGTTTGTCTGAATATATATAATAAGAAGTACATAAATTAGAGATACTATTCACTAATCACCTTGTATTTTATTCTGCTCAATTGTATCTTTGTTTTTAACTGTTTTCTTCTAAAGTTGTACGGTCACATTGAGTCGGTTTCCTGTAATTTTTTACCTTGCAGAGTCTTCTGTGACATCACAATTCATTTTTTGAAAATGCTTTTGAAGACTCTCAAAGCAAAAAGCTTAGGAAACTTAGTCACTTTTTAATTTTTTTTCAATTCTATTTTTTATTGCTGATGCGTACATGTAGACTGTAGAGAATGGCAAAGTAAATACATGAATTTGGCACCCACCAAATGAAACTGGACAAATATATAAAAAAGAAAAGAAAAATAACTTACACTTAATTTGTTGATGCTTAACATTTGTCACAATAAGAAAAGGGATGCAGCTGACTTGATGACTGATACAGCTGTCTTTCTTTAGCTGATTCCTGTCTGTTGTGGTATCTAGATTGCTATGGTTCTATAGTTTATAATTGTACCATAATATTCTCGCAACAGACGAAATATAAGTTTCTCTCTCTCTCTCTTATGTCAGACTACTTTAAATGTTCTTTGATTTAGTCTTTCTTTGCAAAGTACAAGCTTTATCACATTCTATTATAATGCCGAAACCATCTGAAATATATGATTCTGTCTTGCCGTTAACAGTTTTCCATAATAGACGACAACATACCTGAATCGTGTCTTTGCCGAGTTGCCGGTGGCTGCTGGGTATTATTGCTGCTGAAAATAAAAACATACAACTATGTTTAAGCAATATCCTTATGAAAAATGTGACAACAGATAACTACATAGGCTACTGATTGAAATTGATGTCTGAGAGGAGGAATCAAGTCAAAGTCTACTGAACATACCGTCATCGGTATTGATTAAGTGGGGATAAAAGGGCCGCACGCCCTTAGGTCTGGCACAGAGGGAGCATCTGATACAGCACTCTGATACAGCATCTGATGATTCCGATTCTGACAGCTAGTTCTTTATCAAACAGACTTTGTGTTGTTTGCAGTATCCCAATTGTGCCGAAATTATGTTAGTGTATACGTAAATCGAGGCAATCTTCTCGCAGGGAGCTATTAATTTGTTACCGGTACTTGATTGAGCAATTAACGTTATTTTATGATAATTTAACGTCGCTAGATGTCGAATTAATGTAAAACAAATGTAAATTTCTTATTGAGCATTGTTGTTACGCAATATAACCTGCCGGGAAACTTGAATCGATTTGTGCTCTCGAACGTTGAATCAACCCAAAATTAACTTACTTTCCCCTCCCCCTGAGTTATTCAATGTGAATTACCGTAACAGCATGCGTATCGTGTTGTTCGTTTTGTCGCTACTTTTGGTATTATTACATCACAACAAATCAAACAGTGCGGTCGGGATAGACTACTCTAGTATATTTTTTGCTTTTTGTTTTACATGCTTTGGTACATTTTTTTTCGTAATAAACGTTCAGCAATTGCCGAGGTAATTTCAACTTCAGCCATTTGGCCTTGGCAACGTTTTTGTAGGGGTTTGCAATTACGAGTTAGGACTGTAATAGTTAAAATATCGAACGATATTGAAATAAATATCGATATTGAAAAGATATCGTATCGAAAATTCGATATATTGCCCAACACTAATAGGAGGCCTCGAAAAAACACAAAGTTATCAAGCCGAGCCATCGTTGAGCATTCTTTATTACAGCATCATTTACTAAAACTGGCACATACAAATACAATGTAACCAATACAAACAGTATGACATACAAAAAAACATGGTAAAAAACCTACACAGTATTAGCAAATTACCCTAAGTAAATTTGTATTAACAAGTATTAGTAATAAATTCAAACAATAAACCTTTATTAAAATCGTTAGTCTAGTTAAAACTGGATAAGTATAAGTTTACCTTGAACAGTTTTCGTTTGAAGCATAACTCGACATGCTATTCGTACGCCGAGTTGCCAAAAGGTTACTGCGTTCAGATTCACTTTCTGCTGAAGAATTCATGAGAACAGACTGTAGTCAATTACTTTGTTATTTTTGTAACTTGATCTTATCTTCCTTGTTCCGTAATTTTGTAATTGTTGCCGGAGACGCAGTGACGCTGACGCATAGGATTTGAAATTGCTCTATTGCTATTACCCGAAGGAACAAGGAAAGTGGAAACCTAATTAATTTATTCGCAGTGTTTCTATTTCTAACACTGTACTTCTTCTCAACAGTGTTGCCAAACATCTTGAAAAAAAATTCACCACAGTTGTCAGCTGTTTGTTTGTTTTGTTTTATTATCTTTATCCTGCATTGCGGAAAAGCGGACTTGAGCGCTATGCATCGGTATACGCCTTCCGACGTACACCTGACCCACGCTGCAGCCGACTGCAATGTCTGTTTCCGGTTGTCTACTCGACTTATGACTTAAATTTGGTACTACCCATTACTCGAAATCAATCATTGGGTAGAGGCAATTATCGTAAAGTTTCTTGCCCAGAGAAAAAACTGCTTTACGAATACTCAATTGCAACTCATTTGGTCATTTTTTTTGGATGCGAAACGTACATAAAACAAGAACGTATGGTGCGCATCCAATGTGGTGCGCAACTTTATTTCGTCAGCACTTTTTCACGGCAAATTGGCTTCGATTAAGTTCAAAATGACCTCTAAAAAACAATATTCAGATCTCATTGAAGTTGCTTTTCCGCTATTTTTTAAATAACACGTGCATTTTTTGCTTTATCACAATCATAGTCTACTGCTTTTGCGACTACACAAATTTTATTTTAGACGTTTATATAAAACCACAGAACTTTACTTGAGCATTTTTACAGCAAGCAGTTTTTTTGCCTTGTCCTTTTGTGAAACATAAGGCTAGCTGAAGTTGTTGAATGCAATTTTCTGATGCTTAACGTTGTCACATTGGAAATTTGGTTGTGGTTGGAAATTCATTCAAAAAAACTCCAAAGAAACTCCATCCCTCTCCGATACCGAAGTCACCCGCATGTCATCAAGACTATTTTCATATCATTTTTCATCATTCATGATCATCACTTTAATATCATGCTCAAACAATGACTAATGTAAATTCCTGAACCCATCAATTATCGATTTCTATTTTAAAACCATACTAGGCTACTGTCGTTGTTGCAAACACTTCACTTCATCTTATTTAAAACGAAACACTGTAGGCCTGCATAGTTTTAGGACTGCTCTCCATTCAGCAGCACCTAGTGAATGGAATAATTCCCTGGCAACAACACTTTAACAATCGGAAAACTTCACTCAGCCAATTTCAGTAACCGCCTAACCGGCCCTGCGTCGAGCCTCTACAAGTATGCGAAACTACCAGGAATAACCTATCAAGGCTTTGTCAGTCCGAGGATAAAGATTCAAAACCAACCAATGAACCATCCCTAGAGTCTTTTAAAATTGTACGTAAATCCTTCATCGAATCTGATACTACAATCCATGAGGCTTTGCTCATAAAATCTTGCAATCTTCGCCTCACAAGGCAGTTGTTTGCCGCAGGCGCCTCCTATCTGCTAAATATCTTTACATAATTTTGCGTCATTGGTTTGTGTTATTTCCTATGCAATTAAGCGTCATGTGATTTTACCTCTCCTCTGCCTTGCCGTTTCATTCTTATGCGTTTTTTTTTCGATTTCTGTGCGTATAGATCAGTTTTGTAATTTCAATTTATGTAGAACATCAGTCAGTTGGTTATTTGAAAACGGCTAACATAATTAGGGGAGATGTACCATCATCCATGGGACAAAAATGACATTATTACTGATAAAATGCTTTTTTAATTCAAAATATGAAATAAAGGAATTGTGTTGTGAAGTTTAGTCATTGTTTCATCACATGAAGTCAAAACAGTAACAAATTTAATATTAGATTATTGCTTTTTATCTCATTAAAAAATGTCACTCAAGTGTCCCATAGGTTGGTTGCATAACTGACCAAATGGGACACTTAGTTAAATATAGCAACACAGTGTCTAACGTTTTGCAATGAGATGCAATGTTGTTAAACTTAGTGCTTACGGAACAGTACTTCACAGCACTACATAAAGGAAGTCACATCACATGTTTGTTAGACATTCAAATGCACAAATACTTGGCAAAACAAAAGATGAAATTTGCGGGACAAATTCTGAAAAATTTGCCGCCCGGATAGCCTACATCAATCATTGAAGGTATGGTGGAATAAAAGAGGTGCTTGAGAACTTGGGGAAATAGTGTAAACTGACTCGTCGAGTATCGGATGGGACATGTCCCAAAGGTAATCGATTGTATTGTCACATTGCTCAACCAACCACCATTTTGTGTTCAACTTGCCTGAAAACCTGTCACAGCTTGATATGTAGTTTTCTGTTGCTATAGTTTTAAAGCTAATCATATGACTCAAACTTTATTTTGGATATGGACAGTTTTGTCTGATGCAAATAAATTATTATTATTATTATTTCTAGGCCCCAATTGTTATTAGTATAGAAACGATTAACAACAGTCCTGCTTTAGTATAGAAACGATTAACAACAGTCCAGTCAACCATTCAAATTTACTCTGACAGCTAAAAAAAAAATTAGCTGATCTCACCACTTAAGTAGTAAACCACGCTGTAATGATGTAGCCTAATGTTAATCTCGATTCCATGACAAAAATCTCAGTTCTTATGTTCACACATATTCAGAAATAATGAGCTGTCCCATAGGTGATGGTGTCCCATAGATGGCATATCTCCCCTATGGCCGAAAACGTTTGTAATTTTTTAGTTTATTTTTATGTTAGCCCATTTAAGTTAAATGCGTTGCGGTTGTTAGGTTTTATTTGTCTGTGTATATTTCATCCGCTAAGTGCCATTAAAAAAAAAGCTGTCATCACAGTGCGTTGCTCCCAAGCAGAGTTATTCATTATTCAATCGTGTCATTTTTTCGTTCACAATATCGGGCGCTCATTCGTCTGAGTTAAGAAGGCGAATGAATGTTAAAGTCATGGATCTGTGTTAAAGTCACGGATCTGATAAGTGCAATTGGTACGAAACAAATTTACCTTGTGAGTAGGCTACATTTCTTCACTTTAACAATTTAAAATTAGGTGATCAAATCCCAGCGCACTCTCTGAAATACTATTTGCTGATTTGACTCCAGGATCAAAAACACACGAACGGGCGCACAAGTCCTACAAGCCCACTGACGGCTTGTATGTAAGCTACCTCGTATGGATAAAGCATCTAATTTGTGACACTATTTTTTGTATACAGGAAATTAGTTTAATGTCGATTAAACAGTTGTCTCAAGAAAAATTAATTAAGTTATGAGTAGGCCTAATGCACATTTTAAAAGTAAGGAATTCCCCTTTCAAACAATAATTGGTTTAATGAATGGCGTCCTTGTCAAGCTGCCACTCAACAGTTAGGTCTACTGTTTCTTTGAGCACTACGTTTTAATAGGAACAGAAACTGCATTTGTCCATGAAATTCTTGGCAATCAGTCAAGTAGGCCTACTATAGCCCATGACTAGCGGATTACTTCCAAATGAAATCTGCCTTCAAATGACGTTTCCTGATCATCATTTGTGAGGTATAGGAAGCCAGCCTGGAACTCGAACAAAGTATGCTATAACCAGGGCCGTTGAGAGGATAATTTAGTCCCGGTACCAACGCGATCTTCCAAAATTAAGACACTTCTAATGAAAGCGCGCTATATTCCAACGATACGTGGTGGTTTCTTCACGTCATCGGGTTCAAAACTAGGTTGCCCATGGGACTGGAAGCCAAATGTTAGGCCTCATCTTGGCAGCAAACAGGAATGCCATATAACTTTTTGAAATTTGATTTTTCTTAATGGATTTTCAGGCTAAAATATGGCACGATCGCGACACCGTAGGCTATGGTAATAATCATGCTGTTGACAAGCTCAGCCCAAAGTTCAATATTATGAAAAGCACCATCAAAATTCGGAAAAAGCTGCTTTTTTAAACCTGAAGTTTTTTAAAATAGGCTACTGCGCATTGATAAAACAGAGGTTTTTAAACTATTCACAATACTGAAAAAAATTAAAAAACGCCAAAATATATCAAAATGCCAAAGTTACAATAGCCTGCCCAATACATAAAAAAAACACTTAAATTTGGCGTTAAAACCGCCAATCTTGTATGCTGCCAAGTGTTGGGTTTCCAGTCCAAATACTATTATAGCGACCTTCACGCCCCCCCCTCCTGTTAACGCTACTGGCTGTAACACCTGCACAAAAATGTTGCAGGATAAAACGTTTTTAACAGTGTTTTAATCGAAAGAAATCTTTGTCCTGGAATTGAGAGAGCCTCTTTAAAAGCTTGATCCTGGCAGTTTTGCATACTTGAAGAGACTTCAGCTGACTCGAAGACCATATGTCACTTCGCTGCTTCCTGTCGTCTGTTGTATCGCATCTGTGATCGCAGTGTACTGTATGTTATCGCAATGGGCGCAAATACAAACATGATTATTATTGTTGGAGTCAACAAAGTGTTGCTATAGCGAAATCGATCTATGATTAAAACATGAGGCTGGTACACTGTTTGTTGCATTGAGTAACAAGTCTTATAATACTTCAAATGTGTGTATTTTTGATCATAGTTCTTATGTGAAAGCGATTCAGCATTAAATTATCTTTCTGATGAGGTGCAAAAGATCAATTTGAGATTATTTCGAATTTTTGGTGTATGGGAGCAGCTGCTATTATGGAAAAATGGCCAAAACTCACTATTCCCAAAGGGGAATCATGGGGCTTTTTTTGGTGATTCTACATCACCAATCGAATCACCTGGCAAAGTTTCAGCTTAATATTATTTTTTTCCGGGTTTGACCATATTTTTACGTTCAGCAACTGGACTATTTGACGCGGAGCCGGTCACCGAGTCTGACAAAGTGAAGTTTCCGATTGTTGAAGCTTCGTTGTCTGTGAATTATTCCATCTATTAGGTGCCGCTGAATGGGGGAAAGTGCGTTGCTAAAGCGCACACCCCGAGAACCAAGCAAGCGCTGCTTAACCTTGCTGGATACACAATGCGCATGCCAATTGACCACCGGTGCCGTAGGTTGACCTAAGACTAGCTGTAGATACAACATCAACTTTATCCAACGACAACGACGACTTTAATAAAAAGATAAAGGCAGAAAAACTCATAAAAGAACTGCAAATAAAAATAACAAGGATTGAAAAGAAAAGAACGAAATAACTACAGCAACCAGCACCAGTAGGCTACGTGTGAACGCCACAACCAATTTCAATATGTCTCCAAAAAGTATCTCTGCGAGCAGACCCACACTTCCATAAGAGTGTTTTGCTACATGATTCGTGACAAGAAACAACATCCTTCATCTCAGCGGCCAGCAGCCTTTCCGCATAAAACCTTGCAAACACGGCCAGTAAAGTATTCGAGACAAACCAACTTTCACTGTGTGGTTCCCTCAGCCATTCCAATGAACTGTCAACATGAAAGGAGCGTGTGCTGTTTGTGCTCAATAATTGGCGACTTATACTCTCTTCACGATTGTTTAACATAAAAAACGCCAAACGAAAGCAACAAGGTTGACAGCAGTACTGTAAAACTGACGCGGTCCTGAGACTTTAAGCGAGCCTGGGGAGCCAAGGCCAGTTCCGTTTTGGAGTTAAACTTGAACAGACGAGACTCTTCTCAGGAAATTGTCTTCGCTCGGCTACGGTCTTCCAGCTGGCCTAACAAATACTTGACGTCACATTCGACTGACGCGATACAGAGGTAAGGATAGTGACGTCACAATGACGATGATTGAATCGAAAACAATGTGAAATATAAAAACACGATTCGAGGAGGCGAGATGCAAGGAGTCTGTGACCCACGGTGAAGCTGCTGGGGAGGATGCAGCGAAGAAGATAGTTGCAGGTCGATGGTGGAAGCAATAAAAGAATGTACTGTAGGTTTCCACCAAGTGGGGTGTTTAGAAAAGGATCAAAATAATATGATGTCGGATCGAAGAAGTGGGGAGGGTAATTTAAAGGGGGTGATTTGGGGGAGGGTCATTTGAGGGAGGCCAGTTTAGGAAGAGTAATCAGTAATTTTATGTGAGTAACTTCAGTAACGTAGTAGCAGTAAACGTATTAAAGGAGTAGGACAAAATCTTCAATGAAATAAAAAAAGTTCATAAACTACAAGGCAGCGCTCGGGGCAGAAGCGAAAAGTTCTGCAAAACCAAATACTCCAATTCAACAATATTATTGGCAAATGAAAACACGTGAAACAACGAAAAGCAGCGTTTCAAACGGAGCGATGACGTCAGCAGGGGGACGGCATTGCGCAATTGTGACGTCATCAGAAGGATTTTCAATTGCCAAAAATGTTCTTGTGCACTGTTATACGTCATGTGTCGTCATCGGTAACAAGTGTTATGACGTCATGGCGAGCGTGACTTCGGGGCTGTTGTGACGTACTGACTTACGTTCGCGCTGCCTTGCGCGGTGGGTGCTAGAGAGGGCGCGGGTCTTGTTAGGATCAATGAGGGCGTAGTCTGTCAGCTGGTGATTTACCAGGGGGGTCTTTGGGGTTTGGGGGGTACCAGGGATGCCCGATGATGCGGATGACGCGTCGCAATTTGATTGGATGTCGCCGTTTTTGACTTCGACTGAAACGTAGTTAAGTCTGGACCGGTCCATCCCAGCGGACCGGGACGGCCGGGGGTAACAGGGGTGGTCAAAGTCAAAGCTGAAGTGCATGGTGCCCACTGCGGTGGCAGGGAGGGGGGTACCAGATACATCCCTACTGGCATTGGTTGTGTTCACATAATCACGGGCCGATTGCGGGGTGCGCGACGGAGAGGTGCGATGCTTGTACTTTCGAGGCTGGCGCTTCCATGGGTCCGCCAGAGGAGGGGGTATAGGAGGCGGGGGATTGGTAGTTGATCCCCCGTTTAAACTACCAATTCCTGACGACTTGCTCCCAGGAGTGAGCATGGGCTCACCATCAGATATGAGCGAAGAAAAGTCCTCGCTCTCGTGCATGAGCTCGTTCGGGGAGAGATCGTTGACGTTTTGCGACGTTGTTTTTACGTTTGGATTCGGATTAGACTTGGATGTGTCTATCGTAACTTGCTGCTTTTTCTTGCTGTACGTCACTAGTTGACGTCGAGGAAAACTCCCAGAACTGCCGCCAGTGATGACGTCATTATTCTCGTAGTTGCCGTTCTCGCTGTTTCGCCGACGGGGACTCCCCACAGTGACACTGTCAGCAGCTCGGTTGTATGACGCAACAGGCATTTCACTGTTGGTTCGACGTCGGTTGATCATCTCCTAAACATAAGATACCGGGTCACGTGTTTGAAACCTGACGTCACCAACCATTCACTGCAGATAGCAGGACCAGCTGCATGGTAGAGTGGTGAAAGCACATGTCCAACGCTTGAAACGCGACCTTGTCGGCTGCGTAGCCGAGTGGTGAGAGCCCTGGAACGGCAATCGAAAGGGCGCCGCTTCGACACTGCTCAAGAGCATGCGGCTGTGTCTCTGGCAGGACACTTAAAGGCATGCTTGAAGGTAGACACGAAGATTGGCTTCCTTGCCTTCCCGTCTACTTAATCTAAATCTTCAACCACCGGGTGTAAGCCTGGATACGACAAACAAACAAAAACAAACGCGACCGGTTCGACACCGCTCAAGAGCATGCAGCTATGTCTTCAGCAAGATGCTTAATGACATGTCTGAACATGGACCATGAAGATTGGCTTCCTTGAATTCCTGTCTAATTAAAAGTTTTTGAAGTAACGGGAGTAACCCAGCACACATGAGATCCATTATATGGCGTCTACAACATTGCAACACCAAGAGAGCGACATAATTATACAAGTCGAAACTACACTTATTGAACATCGACTTATGAAGATTGAGTCGAAGTGTCTGAAGATTGAGTGTCGAAGGAAGACAGGCTCGCCAGGAAGACAATGTTGGTGTCGGTCTTCAAGCACATCAACTTGTCTTGCTCTTGTTTCGTTGACTACTCCCAGGGGGTGTCGAACCGAGTTCCCTTTGGACATCGGTCAGACGCCATCACCACTCAATAAAACTGACCAACTTTGCTAAAAGCAACGTTGAAACAACATTGGAATGCTACAAACGATCATTTCCCATATTTTTCGATGCGGGAGATGGATCTAGTTTACCATCACAATCACAGCAGAGGCACCGTCCAGACATAGTTGCCGGTGCGTAATCACGTTCTATATTGTAAATTCAACATAATTTTCCACATTACCTTCCTAGAAGTGGGGGCAGGTTGAAGCGCAAATGGTTGTTGAGGTTGACTGAGAGGGAGAGCCGCCTCTTCGGGGAGGGAAGCCAGGCCAGCTGCAATGGAGGAGGTGAATAGATGAGAAATGTAATATTCAATTCTCTACTTTGGGATAAGTTTATCACAGATGGGTGTTGGCTTTCAGTGAACTCTTTCTTAAAAAAATTTCATTTATTTCAACATTTCACAAAATGCACAAAGAACATCCTTGAAAAAATGCTAAAAAAACCTTGAAAAATTGAAACCTTCAACTAATGAAGAAGTGAACACTGCAAATAAATTGGCTTTACTTACAAGCGTGATGTGACGAGGTGCTTCCTCTCGTGGTGGGGCTGACAGGGGGATTTTGATGAGATGACGATGTGGATGGCAGACGAACAGAGTCATTGGTGTAATTTGGTAGGCTCTGCATCACGTGATTAGTTCCGCATGACTGATTCGTGTTGTAATACTGCTGACTACCACTTCGGGTGGAAACAACTGAAATAAAAAGAATTCTTATAATCCACAGAACAATGTTTGGCGCCAGTACTACGACAACGCATTAGGCCACCGAGCGCATGTCTCGGGTTCCCAACTATGTTGGGTTGTAATTATGACGTATATTGTTATTATGACGTAGTTGATCGTATAACGTGGAAAACCATTTACCAACGAACATTGACCATGCTCTTTGAGTGAGTGTCGAACCAACAACCTTGACACTCCATGCACGGCCACACATGGCGCTGTAAGATCAGCGTTGTAACGAATAAAAACAAAAACGTGGTGAGAAGAAATTAAATGTTTGTTTAGAAAAAGGTGGGTGAATAGTTTGTTTATTTTATAAAAAATAACTACACAGCTTTAGACGCCACATTTGTATAACGTCCCTACCGTGAACTTAGAACTGCCAACAAACACCTTCGCTTATTATTGTTTGTTGAGCCAAACAAGTAATTGCGTTCTGCATATTTCAAAACTTTTTGCATAAAAACATTGCAAACAACAAAGTGATTGAAGTGATGGGCAGGTGGCCCAGTGAGATAAAAGTAATATTGATTCTCCCAACACTGTTGCAATTTGATTCAAGAAGCAGCTGTTTACATCTCACTATCACTTTCAAATCTGTTCACTCAGAAATTCCAGAATTATTACACGAAACAGAGCCACACATCGAAGTCATATGGCCCATTGAAGGCGCGATATTTTGCCAATGAAAGTTTAAAAAAATGATGCTATTATTGCGCATGAACTTTAAAGGCAGTGGTGTTGCAGTTTCAAACATCATATTTATATAGTTGAATGAGTTTCGCTTTTAGCAGCATGATCGTTGCTTACTTCACAGTGTAGATTCAAACGATCTTTCAAGTGAATCTACACTGTGAAGTAATCATATTTATAAGTAAACAACATCAGTCAGGTTTGGAACTTGTATATAATTTATTGATAAACCTTTCGCCACCGTAGCGGTTTCATCAGTGTCTTATTCAAATATGTTTAATTATTCGGTTGCATCCTAAATGAAGGATCCTTGCACAATTTTTCATCCTCAATAACATCGAGGAACCTGAACAGAGGTTGAGAGACATCAGCGTCAGCGTCTATTTCATTATTACCATATTTATTCTTCTATTCCATTCTATTCTTCTATTCTATTATCTTCTTCTTCTTCTATTCCATTCTCCACATCTTAGTAGAAAGATGAATGTGATCTTGAAACTTTCATATATTATTCTCAAATGACGCGCCACGGCGTCGTCATATGTTTGAGGACAATTGAGGTTCTTGAGCGATGAAGTGTTGTAATAGAAAAGTTGATTTTTTCAATAACATGGTGATCCGGAATGTAATCTCCCAATATGGAGGTGATCAAGGTTGTTTTATCTCAGTTTGACATCACGGATGAACTTCGAAATGTCGCGGCATCCCGAGATGCGCATGCCATCATGGATTACCAGTAAACAAACCAAGCACAGTGACGTCACAATCGGTCAATGTCATCGGATCGTGAGTCGTGACAGGTTGGGTTGGTTATAAATAGCCAGACAGCAAAATCCGCCATTTTTACATACATTCAACGTCTGCAGACGTTGTAAAAATGACGGAATATGCTTTCTGAGTAGCTGCGCTTCATAGGCTGCGGTAAAAGCTATCAGGAGGCGATTTGTTCCTGTTTGATAAATTCAACTGATCATTCTCGGTGAAGAAAATGACATTTTAAAAACAAAACCAGTAGACGGCAAGAGCTTCACCAACGAATGTACCGGAAACAAACACGCATCGTGTCAAAAAGTATTCATTTGGAAAGCAACCGCGATGGCACATGCGCAGCTACTTTGTAAGTCTGTTTTTTGGGTCAATTGAGATGGTGACAACTTTAAAGCCTTCCTGTGTTTCACTGTGGCGTGGATATGAAGTTTTTCTGCCACAGTGGGATGCTAAGTTTATGCGCAAGTCAGTTGAATATCTCAACTATCACTGCACAAGTGACGCTGAAAGTATCTCGAACGAACTGTGGCAACATCATCACAAACCGCAGAAAGATGCAACAGAGGCGCCACAGCATGGGATGTCAACACTGGCATCACTCCGGCTTGTCTATAGAAATATATGTCAACAGTTCTATGCCATAATGACGTCATGTCTAATGACATAACGTCATAACTGCAACAAATAGGAAGGAAAAATGATCAAGAGTTGAGTGACGTTGCAAGGTCTCAAACCCAGGCAGAAAAATCCGTTATTTTTACATTGATTCAACGTCTGCAGAATCAATGTAAAAATAACGGATTTTGCTGTTTGGGAACCTTAAATGCAAATTCTATCTCTTCACATACCATGTGCTCCTCAGTAACAATACCGTGTTAGAGATACGGAAGTCTCTTAAGATCGAAATCTTTAGGCTACTTAATATTGCCCCAGTCTTTGATTCACAAGTTAGTTGGTTTATCGGAAGAGACAAATAAATGCTTCTCAGATGCCAATTGTAGCAAGAATTGACAGCGATAGACACCGTGTTTCGCCCATGAGGCTGGGCTCGTCGGTATCGCACCGTATTCTTGCTGCAAGGGTATTCGACCGCCGCTTTTACCAGCCAAACAAAGAAACTAATGAAACCTCAACCAAACGGCATTTAACATAAAAATAAACTAAAAATTACAAACGTTTTCGGCCATACTCATTAGGGTGCCACAGGCGCCCCTCAAAAATTAAAATTGCGTCCAATACACCTGAACTTTTTTTTGTATGTGACACTTGGTAAAAAAAGCATATGTGAGAAATTTCAATAAGTTTTGATAAAATTTGGACGTGCAGATTAAGTTTAAAGTTTTTAAAGGTAAATTTTCACAATTTCAATAGTAAAATCCTCTCTAAATCATCAAACCTCAGACATTTCTTCTCAGTTACGGAGTATTTGAACTTCAAATACTTTCTGGTGAACTTACTCACTAATTTACAATCGTACAGACCATGTGTCAATTGTATATGTTCAACAATTTATGAAAAATGCCTAAAAATATGAGGTTTCATGCATTAGACAATTCTTCCCGCTTGCTGGCAAGCAGATCAATTTTCTCGTGCGATTTTGATGTATGAAAACAACCTGATGCGCTATCAGAAAGAGTTTGAAAATTGCTTTTAAAGCGTTGAAATATGGAAATGTTGGGTCCACTGCTGCTTTCTATTTTGAGTTCTTCCCAAACATGCGTCAGTATTATCTCCCCAATATGATGCCTGCATGCTGCCCAAAGTAGGTCTTTCCCAAGATGACCTTGTGTTTGGATACAGGCCGCAGTTTTGTGGCCGTATTGCTACTTGTGGTGTCAAACACCATTGCAGCAAGACATGCAGTACAGTTCTAATTGTTTTAACAATTCCATGCTTGCATTGGCTATTTGCTTTCCTTTTGGATCGGATGTTTGTGCAGGCAAATAAGGAACACCAAGCAGTTTTGAGCCTCCAATACCTGATAGTAATATCGGAAGCTTATCAACTTGCTTATTAGGGTTTGTTAGTGACTCCATCATTTTACCATCCCAATGAATGGTTCCAACTTCAGGAGGTATCCAACCTTTTTTAACCGCTTCAGAAATATTGAAAATCGTTTCAACTCTATACCTTTGAGCCGTCATGTGGTTTAAGTTTACGCGAATAGTTTCACCAGAACAACTCTTGATTAACGAGTGTAGTGTTGCAGATAATGCAGTTGGTGTTATTCTGTTTAGTAAACTTGTGGCCACTAAACCAGGTGATCGTAAAATGTCGTGTGGTACAAATATTGCGGTACCGGTTTTTACAACTCGACGGTGACTCCTTTTACTTCCTGTGGATGTAGAAGGCTCGGCAGTGTTAACTGCAATCACTTCATCACTGGTATCATCGCTAGAAGAAAGTAAAATGTTACTTTTGCTGCTGGATTCAGCCTCTTGACGTTTTATTTCTTTTTTTTCCTTTGCACTTCTGCTTCTTTTCTAGAATGTTTTCGTTTCAACATCTTACGCAAAGCATTGTCTCTCCCTGCCATTGACGCCTCTCTGGTAGTTTGCATGCTCCACAAAAATTCTTTATCTTCCTCAATTGACATCTTCTTCATTACATCGCGAGGCCAGAAAGGAAAGGTCAATTGAATTTCTTTTTAAATTCCTTAATCCTTTCCGATTGCTTTCCATCACTCCTATGGAAGTATTCCATCTGAATTTTGAAGATAAGACTCATTTCATCTCGAAAAGATTGAATTTTTTGAGCCATTTTTTTTTGGATGAATTGTTGGAATATTAGCTTTGTAGTAAAACGTTAAGATGTCCTTCACTGTCTCGTTTGCTGCATCTACTGATATTTGGATTTTCCTTTTCGTGGGATTTTGAGATTCAAGCTCCTGCTTAAAGGCAAGAAAGCTTAAAATCACTTGATGATAAGTTGGCAGTTTACTTCCCTTGATTTTCTGATCATCTTTCGTTGGAATAGTAAAAAGAAGATACTGTTTCTCAGCATTCTGAGACTGGCTGTTCATTATTGTAATACTAACCAGACCGATTTGTAAAAGCACTACCGTATCAATTATCATTAGTAGAATAACCTAAAAAACAATACAACCATAGGTTTTACAACATTATTAGCCTTTCCTGCAAGAAGCAAAGGTAACATAACCCTTTCTTACAGTAGGCTACCTGCCTTATCTTTGCTGTCTGCTATATTCTCCCAGATTAAGTCACAACTTGCATGGGTTTAAGACTAAGCTTTCCTGGGCGCTGCAATACTGATTCAACAGAAGAAGAAATACTAAAGCCATTATTCCAAGACCCTGAGTGAGGTCAAGCCAGCTATGTTGATTCAATGTTGCAAGATGGTGAATCAATGTAACAGGCGCGGAGCTGTCATGCTTGACTTCAATTGAGATCTTGATTCTTGACATACTGGCACTGGTCTCCTAACCTAATTCTTGAATTTACCTTGTTTCAATGTTGAGAAAAGATGAGAAATAGCAAAAAAACTGATGTTCAAACTAGGGAAATCCCCTAATTTTACTGTATTTCAGTTTAGACTTTCGTTTTCAATCTGCACATCCAATTTTTGTCCAATCTCAATCAAACTTTACAAAGTGCCTTAATATGTGAAATGTCACACCAGAAAAAAAGTTCAGGTGATTTCGGCCACATGAGGGCGCCTGTGGCACCCTAATACTCATGTTAGCCCTTATCAAGTAACCAACTGACTGATGTTCTACATAAATTGAAATTACAAAACTGATCTTCATACACAGAGTTCAATTGTAAAATGAAACGCACAAGATTGAAACGGCAAAGCATGTGTCTATGGTTCAAGAAAATCACCTCTTCTACCAAAATTGTATTATCAGAATAGCTCAGAAAATGTTTTACAGAGCTATTCGAAACTATCCTTTTCACACAAAAATCAAAATCATTTGAAAAGAACTCAGACAAAAAAATTGCATCAAAACAAAATATTGTTTCTGAATTCAAGCACAATTTTTTTGAAATATTTCAATGTTAAGCTCAGAAGATACTGAAGTGGAACAAAACTTGTAGGAAGCGACATATTTTATTATTCTGAAGACAAAAAACAACGGGGGACGAAATCGCTTTTTAAAGGATGACATTAAAAAAAGGCTACAAGCTTATAATGGTGAACAATGGGGCATTGTCTTCAATCTTCGATACGAGAAAGGAATGATAATGATGTTAGAACGTTCAGAGCTGCGGTAGTAGATGCTATATAGAATGGGTCAATGATTAAAAAATAATAATTAAACCATGCATCACCTGTTTGTGTAGGGTGGGGGTTGAAAGCAGCTTGTTGTATGTTGTTTTGTCCTTGCAGTGTTTCCCAACTCTGTTTTAACAGATCAAAAACTTGCTCCGTTCGCGCGCACTTGAAAAGATACATTCCTGTATAGAACACGTGATATGAAATTAGCCAATCAGGCGCAAGATTGTCAGAAACGATTCTTAGTCTCAGTGAACCTGTAGGCAAATGTAAAAACCAACCAACAAAAGGTGGTAACTTTCCAAAGTATAAAATTACCTACAGCTGGTATTGAAGTTTTATCAAACTAGCACAACTGGTCCTTTTTAGGTTTATGCAACGTCTGCGGACGTATAACATAATACAGTATATTTATACATACATACTAAGAAGAGTGCATCAAATATACACTAACATCATCTACAGCCTGTTTCACCCTAAAAGGAGATCATCAGAAGGTCCTTATCAAATTAGAAACAAATAATTAATTACTAAGAAGAGTATGTATTGGTTACAAAGGCGCAAAGTAACTACGACCACTTGAACAAGGGGTGGTGAACTCAATCATTTCTCAATTTCGGGAGACTTAGTTGAAACATTAACCTCAGCTTCAAGTTTGTGGGTGACTAGAGTGACACTCGCAAGAACCTCAGTAAGAGCAGGAGGAGATCCTAGTAAAACACATGAAGCTATATTATACTTCTAAAGATGGCCAAGAAGGCTGGTTTCCTTGCCACTTTGTATATATACGTTATTGAATACCTCCAGCCATCAGCATTCTTTTGCTTTATTTTTAGCATGAAAATCGTCCGCAAAAAGCTCACTGAGTCTTGTTTTGAGTTACAAAATGGCGGTGGAGGTTCCTACCTTGTCCAGTGTCGCAGCCGTTTCCAGTTTCAATAAACAAGATATTCTGTTGGTTGCACCCATATCTTCTGATGCATCCCATCGGCCAAGTTGCCATCACTGCTTTGCCACGGCTGTGAACTATGATCTTCGAACTTTGAACTACAAATAAGAAAAAAAAGCTTACAACTAATCCACTTTGCATGTGGTTAAAAGGTTGCATAGATTTGATTTGCCACAAAATCGGCCTCTTATTATTTGCTCTTGAGCCATGTGTCAGCTGTCAATCTAAAAAGTAAAAACTGAAATCTGGGAGCTAATGAGGATGACGAAGTTTACAGTTTGAATGTGTTTATAATTGAACAGTGGGGGCAGAAGAATTCCAAATAGTTTACTAAAAAACTAATTGTAGGTTTTGTCACAAAAATACTTTTCCAAAATAAAAGCCAACAAAGATTTGAAATTACCTTTACTATATATTCAAAATGTGCACCACGATTACAGCCAAGAAAAGTTGTCGTCTGCCCATCGTTTCAACGTCGTACATGCGTCTGAAGACGTTGAAACAATGGCAAAATTTGTTGGCTAAGATACTAAAGTCTGAATTCGATAGAGAATAACTATAATAAAGCAAATGAAGAAGTCTGACCTTCTAAAACAACAGAATTGACCGATTTGTCGTCATCGTTCAAATTCCTGGCCTTGAACATCCGAGGATGGTGGTCGGGAACACTGTGCGAGCAGCCCATGGTCACTTATGCTACATTAAACCACGCTAACAAAGAAATAACATGTGTTTATTTAAGCTAAAAATGATCTGTGGATACATAGAATATAAAAATAATTAACACTCTGCAAATTAGGCGTTGAAAATTATAAAAGTAGACTTATGCGATCAAATGGAAATATTTTTTCACTTGATCAATTGCGGAGATGATAGAAAATCTTTTTGGCCACCAATGGTCAGTCATCTACTGAATGCCTTGAACATGGTCACGTGATGTTAGCTGGACTTAGTTGATCAATTCTCCACCCCAGTCTACTTCTCTTTTACAAATTTCTATCTTCTACCTTTCTCTTCGTGGCATACTAAACAAAAATCATAACAAACAGATCGCAAAATAGTGTGCTGTAAAAAAAAATTAACGCTTTGAAGAAAAACCACAGTCCATATCGTAAACAAATGATATGAGAATCAGCAAGTGAAGCCGCTAGGCGCTAACACTTAAAGATTAGCCAACACCAAACACTACTGCAGCATTTGTATTAGACCGATATGTTACACCTGAACAATTGCCTCCCACATTGTTTAGCATCCTGTTCCACAACTTCATTCGCGACAATTAAGAACACATTTTGCTTGGTCCTCGTCTATCACACTCGTCAATTCGAACTGACATTCGCAGCAACACTTCTGATCAGAAGCGAGCCAACTGAGGAATGAGTCTTGCAAAACAACTATGTTCTTTACACCTATAGTGCATGTCGAACAGAAATATACAGGTAGCAAATATTTGCACTAGATAAGGCAAACCAAAAAATGTTTTACGAACCTAGCCACTTTCGACAATGAACTACTGTACTTGCTGTCCAACTGCATAAGCCGCTTAGCTGATAGAAAATTACGAGAGACGATAAAATTTTCGCATATAAGTTGCCAAAATAAGTTATTAGTTTACCGAGGCGCAAGAAAGTTGACAATAACTCGACCAGAGGGCCATAAAAATGACGCGAAGTTTGGCCAAATGTTTGCACAAAAGGTGGCTGCTGCTGAACGCAATCTTTGTAAGTGATAGAGCAGCCACGGAAGCGGGAACTCCTGTGGATTAGTTTGTATAGCATAGCCAGTTAAACTGATTTATCAAAAATTACACGTTTGGCAATGTTGGAATGATTAGGTTAGGTCGCTGAAAACAAAATACATTGTAGCACATCTATCCTTGTTTAGTTTGGTTTTATGTTCCACATAGTTTCATGTCCTGATCTTGTTGGGGGCAAACATGTAAATGATAAATTGCTGATAAAACAAGAATTACTTCAGTTTGAACAAGGAAATTAAATATTTCCAGAAACAAGACTCCGCACACAACGTCAAATATTAACATTGGAAACAAAGATTTTTCAATTTGAAAAAACAAAATCTCGTTGACTTAACGTCAAAGTCAACAAAGTGTAGATATCCTACCAAAAGCAATCAAAGGACTGGTGCGTGGAATCGTTTGATTATATCAGCGGTCGACTAGCTATTGCCTTCGGCTCTACACTAGTGCTGGTAGGCCTGGGTTCGATTCCAGGAGGTTTTTCTTTTTTTGCTGAGACTTTTCGGTCATTTGTCCGAAATGACTTGAAAAAATTTGGTCATTTTTTATTTATTTCGGACATTTTTTTTCTGATGAAAATATTTCCTTTCAAGTAGCTGATACAAACCAAATTTTGCACTTCCTGACTAGCTACAACATTAAGTTTCGCTGAGAAACATTATTTTTTTCGGACATTTTGACCGAATTGACTATATATCTTTTCGGACATTTTGCTAAAAAATTGAGCAATGATCGATTAAATGACCGAAAAAAAAAAAAACAGGCTCCAGGTCAGGTCATACCAAAGACTTTAAAAACGGTACCGATTTGTATTGTTTCATGCAATGCATACTACAGTGAGGTAAGTCGGGTAATAGTGTGACGACATTTTAAATCTGATGCAAAATTATTAAAAAAAAACTGTCGCTAAAAGACATCATCGCTGTACAAGGACGATAAATAAATCATACTATTGTTATGGAAAACATGGAAAAAGCAAGTTGAGGAAGAAAGCAGCAAGGTGGGCTTGACAAGAGAGGACGCGTTAGACAGATCGATGTAGAGGCAGGGTGTGAAGACGATTGCGGCACTTGGAGGTGAATCCGGCCACCCTCGGTAACGGGGACATCACCGGATTAAAACTGGACTACTACTACTGTTACATCATACACCGTCAAACGTATAACTTCTGTTTGCTGCAAAAAAACCCACACGTTTATCTTTGGCCATGACCATCCACTTACACGTTTAAGAAGCAATTGTTGGCGGCAGTCGGTTATCACTTGCAGATTGTACTTTTTTTACAGTAGCGGATCAATCTTTCTGTACATTTTAACGCGAGTTTAACGTCTACAAATGTTGAATCACTTTAGCTAACGCGGCAAAATTCATCTACAATGCTTGGAGCGAATTTTCGAAACTAACTTGGCCGAAACGAAATTTCGTTTGTCCCCATCTTTGAAGCGACCAACCCTTAATTTATTACTCAACCCAACATTGGTCCACTCCAAACAACTCGACATAGTTAACTTTAACTCAGGTATTGAAGTTCCTATCCAGCCCTTTTTTGCATTGACTCAAAGCCTGAAGACGATAAATCAGTGTAAACAGGTTGATCTGCTGGTTGTGGTCGCACTAACCAACCCCTTCAACCGCAAGCCAAGCGTCATTTAACCTTATACTTTTCCTTTCCTTGAGATAAAAAACAACAGTAACATGAAGACAAGTCCGACTGATACGATGCAACACTGCGCTCTACAATTTAGCTAGACTATCAGGCCTTTTTTATTGATTCAATGTCTGCAGATGTTGACCCTATGTAATAAAAAATCTTATATAGGCAGTAATCCTTCAAAAAAGGGCTAAGAAATTACATCTAAATTTTTAGTTCCGATGTCGTCAGTGACTATTCGTTCAACACCACACGGTGCCTCCCTGGAACTCGACTGATTTACTTGGCTGGTTTCTCCTTGTTTCTGTGCAGCATCTGACACAAACATGAAGGCAGCAAAACCGAAGCATACTGCTTAGTATTAACGTTGTGAGATGCTGATACGATGTTTCACAACTGCTGTAACCTTATCAACCATGTGTAGAATAGGAATTAAAACTGTCAGAACCCAGTGAAATGCTACATGTCAAATAACCTCTTCTGTACAACTACTTCTGACTAACAAAAATTCATTGTATTCTAACGTTTAACTGAACAATTCGGTGAAAGATGTCACGAGGATAGATAGAGTTGGGCGTCACCAGTCCTAGAAGGCAACAAGAACTTTTACGACCCAACCAACAAACGAACGTCATAGACACAAATGTAATTTTACCACTTGTTGAAAAGCTTCACGCCAACTAAAAAAAAAAATGCAATCTTATTATTTGTGATTGTTTAAAATATTTCACACAGAAGCAACGTATCTGTCAATTCAAACGGTGCTTGAAAGCAAAGAAGCCGCTGTTCACAATCGATTGGATGCCAACAATAAGCGTCTTCTAGCTTTCTTCAGACGAAAGTCAACAACACAGCGAGCAATATTTACGGGAGGTTTACAATCCGAAAGGCCATAAATCTTGTAAAATGTCGATATCACTCTAAAATTAATCATAAAACTCCGCGCCAGAGACACATGCACCTGCTTAAACTGAATGGAAAACAATATAAGGAGCATACCAATCAAACATATAAGTCTGAACATGAAATCATCTTTCATGTTTAAACTTCTTTCTTTTTCATCGTGATCCAATGACTGTGTACTGTAGGTTGAATTAACGTGAAAAGAACTGATTTGATGGCTTGCAGCAAAGCCATAAACGAGCAAAAGAATTGCAGAAAGTTTTTGCAATTGCAGCAAAAACTTACCACTACTTGTCTTGAGAAGTTGATGATTTACCGATGTAGAACTTCGACGTGTGTTTAAAGGTTTAACATCATGTCCATCGATGGCCTCATTGTGAGGAAGTTCACCTCGCTGGCTGGTTACATGGCAACTTTAGCCACCACTTTGCAAGCTGGCTCACTATCATAGAACCATAAAAAACAAACCAATCCCCAGTCTGCACATCAGTCTTTTTTATATTGATTCAACGTCAGTAGATGTAAAATAATCTAATTTGGTGGTTGCAAGTTCGCTACATGATCACCAAGACAACAAATCAACCATTTTTTACATTGATTTAACGTCTGCAGACGTCGAATCAATGTAAAAAACGGTTGATTTGCTGTCTGGGACATGCAGCCACTTCGCACACTTCAACGTTCGACCATGCATCCGCAGTTCAAAGTCAAAATTGATTGATCTACTCACAAGCTACATCTATCCGGAATGAACACCACATCATTGCAACATCGCTCGACGCAAAAGTATAAAGAGTAATAAAAATATTGAGTCATCGAGGCAAAGATCCAAAGCAATTTTTGCGGCCACAATGAAAATTAAATTATGAACACATATCCAAAATTAAAATAAACTGATGATAAATAGATTGCTGATAATGTAGAAAGTTATATAAAGTAACTGACAAACCAATGCGGTGAAACAATGGTGTCGCGTCACAACAATAATGTCATAATCGTGAAAAAAGGAATGATTTGCAGCTACACCAACAAACACTGCGTCAGTGGAAAAATTGACGTAATAAGAGATTAGAAATGTCGTTAAATCAAACATGCCAGTAAAACTACAACAGCACAAAGCATCCTTAGTCCCTACCTCTGACTCTCTACCAGTCTTCACTGAAGTAGCACCTACACTCCTACAGTGTTACTTTTTATCCTTCTTAGAGATTCATTTCGAGGCCGCTTTCGATCTCGTGCAAGTCCGTTGGTCAATGGTCATGTCAATTAATTAACTACTGGTATATTTTTTCTCAAAATATCACAATATTACACTGGTACTTTATATGATAGAGGAAGGAAGTGAAATACCTTTCGAGGTCACAAATCAGCTTCCACCAGGTTAGTATTTTACAGTAGAATCCGTCTTGTTTGGGCTGTCCACGCCACCTGCATACAAACACTTCAAGATTGTAGGCTATGTTCACTTTGGTAATTGGTGTGCACTGTGCACACTCCTGCCATCTCCAAACACCAACACAACCTGGTCTGAACAATCATTCATCTCTGCTACTCCAGGAAAGCCTCTCAAGAAGCATTTATGTTTGGTATTATCCAATATTTTATCTTGTGTTGCCAAAATATAGCAGGGTGCTCTTTCTCTTACCAGATTCCAGATACTTACCAGATTCCTGAATCTTGTTAAACTTACCTTTTATTTGTAAAAACCTAATCACTCTTCTCATTTTTTGATCGGGCTTTGACCTGTTCTTGGAAGAGTTCTGGCTTCAGAGCTACTGAAGAAACGAAAAAATTAAACAGGAATGTATCTACAAAACCCAGGTAGGTAGCAAAGTCTGTAACTTTTGCCAATGTCGAATCTAGGTGAAAAAGACCTTTTCTGTCGTTTCTTCTGTCACCATGCCACGTCATCTGTTGCGATTTGCTTTTAAGGTGCAGGAACATTTCCCAAACCAAAATTAAATTCGGTATATACTTTGATACTGAATCATAATAATCTTTCTTAACTTTTTAACAAGCTGGCCTTTCAAGATCATGTACAAGAAACAATGCTTCTGTTTTTTTGGAAGCAATCAAATTATTCAAATCGTTTTTCGATCCCACTTCGTGACTTCGGTATACTACTCTGCCAGCAATTTTTTTGACTACAACATGCCGCTAGAGCCGCCATTTTGCATTCTGCCTGGCAATCATGACGTCACTAAATTGTAAAAACCAACAAACAAAACTTCTCGCGCACAAAGCAGACGCCCGAAGGCGATTAACAGTTTGCGATCAAAGAATCGTCAACGAATTCATCGAAATAAAATAAATGATCCGAGCCAGAGAATCAGTCGTCGTCGTCTGAGCTTCTGGGGCCGAGGGTCTATCCTTTTACCACCCCAGATTCACGATGTTCCCGGACTACACTGGAAGGCTGCTAGAGAGCAGCCAGTCTTTAATTAGAGAATCAGTTATTTACTACATTGGATTTACGTCTGCAAACGTTAAATCAATGTAAAGATGGCTGATTTGCAGGTTGAGATGCAGTGGAATGCTTTTGCTCAGGCTACCAATCTTCTACCAGAGGTCGCAGAAGTTAAGTTCTTCTACGTTGTTTCAACGTCATCCGCAAATCCTACCCAATGTCACAAAACCTACTTTCAAATCGACAGTTGAAAGAATGAAATTAAAAGACACCCAGCACTCGCTTCATGAAGGCAAATACAAAAAGTAACCGGGAAACCAGGCTACCACAAGGTGTGTAATGATTAAACTCATTTTGATGAAACGGACTTTATGTAACCTTGCAACTTTATTCTATTTTCAAAACGGGGGAGAAGATTCGATCGCACAAGGTGCTAAGCTGTGAAATAAGAAAAAAGGCTCCTGAAATGGTAAAAGAATAATTCCGTCATTTAATGAAAGCTATTTGAACCTGACACATCACAATGCAGCACAGTTTTTCATAGTACAGCGGATATCTTAAACTAAGGCTTCTAAATACTTCAGCTTACTCCCCACTATTCCTGGTAATGCTTCAAGGTTGAAACATCAAAGCCTCGATAAACACTGAAGTCCAACATAATAAACGTACGTTAATAATTCCATTTACTTCCATTGAAACGATGTAACAGATGGACGCCACGACCTGGGAACAGACTACCCAACCGTTCACACAGTTTCTTTCTTTTCTTTGATCAATTTTCGGAAGAGAACTGAAATACCGGCCAGGCAACAGTCAATGCTCTTGCGTGAGTGGTGGTGGTATAGGCAAAACATTTTCTTTTGCGGATCGTAATTATGTGGGACGATCCTGGTAAAAAAAGCACGTGCCCATGACGAAAACACACCAAGTGACAACACGAGACATACAGAAATTAGGTATTGACGACAGCTACACACTAGCCTGGCATAAAAATGCCATATTAGCAAACAAATTTGCAGGCTCCTCGCAATTTCACATTAACTTGATGTTGCAAAGCAAACGAAAAGTCATCAACAACTTCAAAAATATTTGCAAACTACCCACACATGCTTGGCGTGCACAAAACAGAATCAATATTGTCTGTCAACTTGCAACAGAAGCAAGACATCTGCATGTTTTAAAATGTCGCATGCAACGTGGAAGTTGAAAACGTTCTAAATGAACTTCGTGCACGAAGTTAAAATGTTTGTCAATTTAGCAAAACCAAACGTCAATTCAATGAAAGAAAACGCAAACTTTTTGTGCCTGAAATTGGTGGGTGCAAATTAGGTAACAAATGGAGGACAGCAGATTCTTCCAATTGACCGTAGATATAGAATATAGATAGTGCACAGCAGTCACGACCAGTGCTGTATTCGTAAAAAAGCACAGGGTATACTGTCAGATTTGCCAAAATGATAAATAATACACAACTTGCAAAATACTAATCTTTATTCTACCATAAGTTCATTAAACTGAAACCACGTTCACATTCTGCTGTCGAACCAGGTAAAGTTGAAACAGCTGTCAAGAGAGACTTCAAATTATTGGGCACAATTTCAACTTTTTCACTAAAGTCTCTTAATCCTTGGATTGACTGTATTTCATCATTGTCAAAGCGTCTACAAATTCTTCTCACCTATGCTTCTCTATGACGCAAATTTTCTTCTATCATTTTTTCAATTTGTAAGTTAGCATTAGTGCAAAGTCTCATATTTGCAACAATGCTCTGAATGAATTGATTCGCGTTAATTGGCACCATTTTATAATTCTTTATCAGAGGAATATTTCTGAACATTAAATTATCCTTCGCTACTAAAGCCAACTGTGTTTTTTCTCCCGGATTTTCCTTGAAACTCTCAATAATTCGTATTGTCCTTTTGATTAAAAGTTCGGCTCTAGGTAAAGTTGTACTTCGAGACTGACGTTCAATGGATAACATGGATAAATATTTCTTGCAGAACGTCGTACATTAGGAATCAGTAAGGATAGCATAGGCAGTTACGCATTCTCTTTGGAAAACCAGAGGGTATACTATTAGTTGCTCGAAAAAGCAGAGAGTATACTGCGTATACCGCCGTATACCCTCGAATACAGCACTGGTCACGACTTAAACCTATGATGAAATATATAGCTGATAAAAATATGGTAAATTTTGTCAACTAGGAACCCAGAAAGCAATAAAAACTTAGTTGGTATTTATTGTCCGCGGCAAACAGTTTCCGTAGGCCATTCCCAAATCAAAAGATTCTGTCAATAGCTTCCTCTCCCCATCATGATTTCACAGTGCAGCTGCACATGCTATCCAAACCAATGAATTTTGTTATTTTTACATTGAATCAACGTCTGCTGACAAATAATAAATTTTGCTGTTTTGGCAATGTTGTCTTCCAATGACGGATTTTGCTGCCTGGCTCCGGGATCCATCATATTTGATGACGTCATGCTCATTTGCAATGATCGAAGTTATGCAGCTGGAATTGTGACCTTGTCAATGAGTGGTTCAACTTATACATAAATCTGCAAGACTGGCAAAACAGTGAAAGAAGACAAGCAGCAAAGCTTTTGGTAAATTGGCAGAGAAGAATATTTACAGTCGACTACGATTTCGGGAGTTTAATTCTGTCAGGTCTGCGTGTTGGGCTGCATATAAGGGCTGCAGTTGAACTAATAACCTTAATTCCAAATGGAAAAATCTACATTAATTTAATGTCTTCGGAGATTGACTTGAAGTAAAATGGACAGATTTTGTAACCTGGGTATAGGCACTGATGTTTGTTTGAAGCTTGCTAAGTTGATACAAAATCTGACTTCCAGAAGTTCCAGGTGTCATGATATATTAATTGGGTTATGATTGAAATGCTTCAGACACGGCAGCAAAAACACTGAATCACAAAGTACAAGAACTGAATTGCAAGAATTGCATAAAACAGCAGAATAAAAGAGTTGTAACAATTTTGAAATCCACCGGAAGAAACAGTCATTCAAAAAAACTTAATCCCGAAAATACACCTATAAGCCGAATATCTCCTCAAAACTGGTAGCAAAAAATGAGATTATTACTAGGTTGTTGACGAAATGGAACACTGCTGGAACTTAAGAAGGCGAAACATAATTATACGAATCAACACACATGCCTACTAATTTAGTTTAGCCAAAATTACAAGTTTGCAGACATAATTACATGTGGCAGCCATGTGGTAAGTGTCCATCATCAGCCGCCAAGACCAAAGCAAAACCAAACAAACAAAATTCCAGGCTAAAAATATGTTGGATCAGTCAAACAAAGACGATAAAAAACACAGTTGACTTTTTGGAAGAAATTTAATACGATTTAAAGAAATCGTCTGTTTCTTCATCCAGATTGAGTGCATACAAATAAACGTAAACAAACTACCGATTCCTTGCTGTCACAACGCAATAAGCAATCTAATATTAGCACTAATGACACAATAACAATCTGTAAAAAACTATTTCCGTAAACAAATTCTCTAAAGACTTAAAAACCTCACTATCAAGAAATTTCCTTTTTCAAGAAAGGTTTCTTTGCATGTCTTCATCATTGTCACAAGATCGAGTGAGGGCCATGCCATACGAGAACGAAACAAATTTCGTGCTTTCACCTGTTACCAACCTTTTCATCTTCATTTGAGTTAGCCACAGCCACAAGCTTAGCGGCTCGAGATGATTTAGAAAAGGTGAACCACACCACACAGCAAATCAACCGTTTTATACATAGATTTGCTGTCTGGGACGTTTCGTATTTCATGAATCAGGAAAGACATAAATACCACTGAAGCCAGCAACAGACACAGCGTTTGGTAATTTAGTTTAATCCATTGATAGTTTACAATTAAACAGGTGTGAAAATTACCGCCAACAAATTAGTTTTTCAAACAGAAGAAAACGCCACAGAGCAACTCATTGTTGCGAAAAACACAAGAGGTGCTATTTAGTATCTACCCCACCAGTGAATGACTCTTTCATGCATGGATTCAACGTCTGCAGACATTAAATCAGTTCAAAACACATCATTTTTACTTGTTCATGGAGAAGCAAGAACATAAAGAAGAATAAAACCAAACCAAGTGATACAACCGGATTTGGCACATGCATTTAAATACACAAAGAAAACAGATAAACAAGTATTTAAGGTTGCTTGATAGGCATAGCTGATAGGGCGATTTTTTGTCACTAAAGTTGCTTTTTTTTTAGTACCAATTAACAAAAGAAATGTAGAATTAAAATTTCATAGTTATGGGGTCAATATTTAAAAAGTTCTAAAGTTACCAAAAGTCACTTTTTGTGTTTTTAGGTTACTTTTCATTTGTTAGGTCACTTTATTTTGCATACTTTTTTTGCCTAATTTCCCAATTTATTTATCTCTCATTGCTCCTGTAGAGATGAATTTACATTCTATGTAATGCCAAGACTTTTATTTTATCTTCTACTATGGTACGGATTTTAGGTTTGCACGAACCCATGCTTGTTCGTATCGCGTGTATTCCCAAAAGCTCGTAAACGTGAAGTAATTTTTTTGGATGAAACAAATTGTGTTAACTATATTTAACACTTGTTTTCCCTGCAACAGCTAAAGTGTTTGATTGATAGAACTTCCTGCCAGAGAATGTAAAACATTACAAATATGCGTAATTATGATTTGAGTACAAATTGGAACTAATTTAAATGCTTTTTTTATGTTGAATTGTTGCCATTTCTTTCGCTTTCTTGTTTTCGTTGAATAAAGTTACTTTTTGGTTACTTTTTCGCAAAAATAAAGTCACGTTTTTGAGTTTTTTAGGTTGCAAAAAAATCGATCTTCTGATAACGATTCCAGACTTTTGCAGACTTTCGTTCAGCTTTGACTGATATATTGATCCAACACTCGTGTCGCCAACTACCACCACTACCTGCTTAAACTGAAAACATGTGTTCTCACTTGAAGGCTTGTGGGCTCCATTCAATTAACGTTTGTATTAATGAGTTGTTTTATTGATTGCACAAATGAAACGTTATGTTTATTTTTAAGGGTACGGTACTTCAAAAATACATGCAAATTGGACTCTAAATAGAAACCTGCCTGCCTGAAGCCAACTGTTCCAAGGTGATCGGAGACGACCTACACACAATGTAACAGATTTTATCTCTCACAGTGTGAATAACACGTCGGCGGCAATGATCCTGGCTGTAACTTATATCTTATCTATCCATACACTTTTTCATCATATCAATTTTCGGAAGTGCATAAAATGCATGTGAGTTGCGTTCCTTTCCAATGTCTAAACACGTCAAACCATTTTCTTTCAATTGTTTTTTTAACAGTAATTCTTCACAAGCAACACAAGTGTGCTTGTCTGAGCTAAAAGTTGAACATTGTCGCTATGTCCAACTTTCCTCGGCGTTCTATCCAGTTGCCCGAGGCGACTTATACCGTTGATGAAGACAAGCAAAATCCGCCATTTTTACATTGATTCAACGTCTGCAGACGTTAATTAATGTAAAAACAACGGATTTTGCTATCTGGACATAAGAGGTTAAAACAACAATTAAATTAAATGCAGACACTTGTGGCTCAAAAACGCTATAAAAACGTAAAACAGCATGAAGTTCTTCACTAAATTAGCAAACAAAACAAACGATTGCTGCTTGCTATGCTACCAGCCTGCCACTGTCCCCACCAAGGATGCCAGAGCTTGGTTTTTCCACCTAGATCTGGGTTTTTTTGACCACATCTGGGTTTTAAGTTTTTTTATTTCAAATTTAGGTAAATCTAGGTTTTTAACTTTGTACAGAGCTTGCACAGTATTAAAGCACTGGGATCTTAGATAAATGGTCCACACTGCAACACAAAAATGATAAGGTACACCGGTAATGTTTTTTTGCATCAGCTACTGCAGTCAGTGAGGTACAGGATGCTGAAAAAATGATCCAACTTTATGAAAATGTGGATGACTAAAAATTGGAGTAGGCCTAGTAGCCTACAACTATTTGTGTTACTGAGCATTTATTTATTGTAAATTTGAGTTATTCTTTTCAACAGTATGTTCAAATGAAAAAGGCAAAGCAGGGTTTGTTGCTAAGAACCAAGTTACCGTAGTTGTAGGCCTACACCAAACTGCAAGCAGTAAGCAGGCATGATGATTCTCCTCAGCCGCAGTCTACAACTCACACAGCAAAAAGTTTAGTTCAAAAGTCAAAACTAACCTTAATGGCTAGCCTATACACTCATACATCTAGTCAGTTTTAGAAATTTTGGTTAAACACAGACTAAACCTTGCTAGCTAGACGCTTTACCATAAAGGTAATTTTGAACCAAAATCTTTGCCGTGAGCCCATATAGGCCTTACCAAGCTCTTGTTTTTGTATATAGTTATATTACACATATATTAACTGGTCATATTGACTGATTGAATCTTTATCCTCGGACTGGGAAAGCTTCTTGCAGAGCTTAATCCTGGCAGTTTCGCATACTTGTGGAGGCTTTGAATCACTGACGCAGGCCCGGTCACCGAGATCGACAGAGTGGAGTTTCCGATTGTTGAAGTGTTGTTGCCAGGGAATTATTCCATCCAATAGATGCCGCTGAATGGAGAGCAGTCCTTAACGTGCGTTGCTCAAGCGCACACCCCGAGAGTCGAACCAGCGCCGCTATTAATCTTGAAGTTTCTTCGTTCCAGAAGTCACGCGCTAACCAATTGAGCTATTGTATACCGTCAATTATATAAACATGTTACTATTTGTAGCTTTCTGAGGCTTCTGTGTAATGCTTTAAAATGGTACTGAAAGCACACGCAGGTTTTTTTAACCGCTTTACTACATATTTTCTGGACCTGGGTTTTTTTTGCCTCATCTGGGTTTTTTTTAGCACACAATCTAAGTTTATTGGAAATTTGTCGCTGGCATCCCTGGTCCCCACGACTTTTTTAAACAAAACAATAAAGCTGTTCACCTCAAACTTCTGGTCAAGTCGACAACTTAAAATGAATATTGTAGTTCCTGTGTCTAAATGGCTGGGCTTTGTTGACTAAAAGTGCCGACATTTTCTCATCACTCGGCAGGCGTAATCATTCAGCGTGCCATCTGATAACACAGTTTGTTTCCTGGCGTCGATCTGACATCAACAAACGAGTAAAGGACGATCAATAACAAGATCAGTTGATCCTCTCAACTGCCGACTGGTAAATCCTGAGCTACAAACTGTTCAACTTCGGAGCAGCGTAACAAAGCAAGCGATTAGATTTTGCAACTGGCAAAACTTGTTGGTTTTTCTTCTGCCAACCAACCACTCCAAAAGTGATAGGTTGCGAAGAATGTTCTACCCCAGATAGCAAATCAGTTGCTTTTTTACATTGATTCAAAGTTTGTAGACGAAAAAAACGACTAATTTGCTGTTTGGGTGCGCCTGCCCAATGTTGGGAGCCCGACATCAAACAGTTTGAAGCTGTCAACACGTAGCATTGACTTATGCACTATTGGCTTTTATGAATCGCTTTGAATAAATGTCGTTATTCTACATTAAATCAACGTTCGGTGACATTGTGCTAACCATTGAGCTTCTTAGAGTGGTACACCAGCTGCTAGATTGATGCTATAAAACGAAAAGATCGAAAATTAACGTGACCCACATTCTGGACAGGGGCTTTAGAATGGATGGTGAAAGACAGCGACTGTAACAGGTTTGCGTGTCGAATAAATAAGATCGAAAAGAGGATGCAAATGATCCAGCACTGAAACCATACCCAGCCTTCAAGCAAGCATAACTTGCATAGTTTCTGCCGAGAAACGTCTTTGATGTGACATTGCCTTCGGTTCAAAAAACAATTGCACACGCGCACTCTTTTTGTTTGAAATAACGATAAAATAACATCTCGATGGGCTGCTGTAACTGCGCCTTTGAAGTTGCTATCTGGCAGAACTGATGATAGAGAGAGACCACCAATTAGATGTTCAATGTGAAGCAATGGCTTTGTTGTTTACAATGACTGGCTGCTGACTTCACGAGCCAAATCAACCCGACCAAAACCGTTTTATTGTTATCTATCCAACGATTGGAGACGTTTAATGAAGAAAAAAAAGGTTATGTAAAACGCATGGGAATCCACAGGGACGAACAAGCAATAAAAAGCTTCTTCTGTTTCCATATAATCTAAGGATTATTGGATTGAATTTAAAAGAGCGAAAAACATTCAAAGATCTTGATATTTGATACAATGCAGATGTAGGCCACGCCAAGAATAAGCCCACCAGAGAAAAGACAGACCCACTTAATTGGAGCTGGCGAGCTGCGGCATTCCTGGTAGTGGTTAGTAGATAGAGCAGATGTAATCCACACCGCAGCGCACGAAGCCCACTTACTACATGCTCCTTCCAGCTAGCAAGACATGTGTTTTTATATTGATTTAACGTTTGTAAATGTTAAACTAATACAAAATTTTTTTTTTTTTAAACTAATACAAATAAACGGGTTTTCCTGGCTACGTTAAGACCGAGGAAAACCAAGGAAAAAGTCACCAAATGCTTGCATCTAAAAATATATTTTTCAAATTAAAAGGCACCTCAACTACGTCAGACTCGGGTAGCAAAGTTTCTCTTTACATCGTTTCAACGTATGGCTACGACGTAAAACCGACGACGAAGACCTACAATGGCTGGGAAGAAACCCAACTCGTAAAACTTGGAAGAGGAAAGAGAATTGAAACATTCTATTGTAGTAATTCTGGCAACCACGAAATTGGCTTTGACTTACAAACACATCAACTCTTGCTTGCAAGTAAAATGAAGAGAATACAAAACGATGTAGTTTGGAGAGGAAATTCCGAACTAAACTGCCGTTAGAATGACGTTTTTAGTGAGTTTTCAGCAAGTAAAAGTTAGCATTTTACATTGTTTTAACGTCGTAGAATGTAAAAAGGGCAGCTCTTGCTAACCAGGTTATAATGCTAGTCGCTTGAGTTGGCAAAAGGGAATGCAGAGATGGAATGTGCTTTCTATCGCACCTCATTAGGATAATGGTACGGTTGCCCGGTTCCAGTGTTAATGTGGTTGCCATGCAGCTCATTAGTAAGGCAACCACTGCTAGGTTGTTTCTTTAGAAAGTTATATGTGGTGCGGTTATTAACGTCTGTCATTTGCGTTGTATCTGTATGAAAAACTACCCTTCTCCGCATTTCAAATATCAAGAATAAATCTGTGAAATAATTGCAGCTTCAACGTGCATTCAACACATCTCGTACTGCAGGTTTTCTTCCCAACAGCGCACTTCTTGAAAATTATTGGAGGTTTGGTCTAAAATTCAACATTCAATGCCAAGCTGATGCATCGCCTGCTACAGCTGATATCTACGTTGGACACCACTATCAGATGTTTGCAGCGAGGAGGGTCAAGCGTAGTTAGAGTAGGCTCAGTGAGGCCCATTTTAGAGGCAGGCCAAAGAAAGAGCCGAGTTGTAACGTGTGGCCAACCAGGTGCTTCCTTGCCGCTTACACACCTGTGCCAAAACATTAATTGCAGCAGCAACCAAATCAACAGTGCAACAAAATATTCAACATTCACAAACTATGAGCTTTTTTGTTGTTGTTCTTGTGAACAAGATGCTGTGCATTTGTGTTGTGGTGTTGATCTGTGATTGCGCAAGTTTTAATTTTAGTTTTGAGTAGAAGTTAAAACAGCTTCCTATCTACGTTGAGCAATAAAAAATCAACATAATAAACAAAGGATTCAATGCACAGCGACTGACCATCTCTCTTGAACTTTATATGCATTCATTGTGAGTGGGATTACTACAGAAATGTGAAACTACATCCTCTTTAGGCTTATGCGCCGCAATAGAAAGACTACGTTTTTTCTGATTCAAAAAATATTGTCCCTTTTATTTGTTACGTTTACAAGAGTAGCGAAGTAAGTTTTCAGGTAATTCAAGTTCTCTTGTTGAAAGCAAGCTCAAAGTGAAGCGTAAAAAAGTCAAATTGGCAATTAACCTTCTAATGTTGCCGGAAAAGCGAAGCTGCGTGTCCCGTATGTAATGATCCTAGCATTGTGGGTGCACACAATTAGCCGTAGGTACAACGATAATTTATATCACCAACAGAGAAACTTTACAATTATCATGTCAATCATGACACGTATAACAAAAGACCTGAAAAGATGTAACTAAAATAACGACAAGTAAAACAACAGACATTTCCACTTCATCAGTTAACTCACTTGATCTTGTTACATGGCGCCATGATAAGGCTGCGAGGGTCAGTGAAGCTGTTCGTCACATAATTAAAACAATGATGAGTCTTGAAATGCTAAAAAGTAGGGGAAGGGTGCTTGGAATAGAAATTAATTCACTCTCAAGGTGAATTCAATGAGCGAAAACAGATAAAAAAAACCTATCTGGCTGGTCAGGTGGTACCCCTTTAGCAAAATCCGTCCTTTTTGTCTGCAGACGTTGAATCAATGTAAGCAATTGGGAAAACAACGGTACGTTTCATACCTGAGAGTAGATGAAAAAATCGACATCTATAAGAAAGCTGAGATCGAGGAAAAAAAGAAGAAAATATGCGACATTGCTATCAGAAAGCCAAGGTTAAAATTTTACAGGTCGCAGGAAGCAGCAGCCCGTATGGTCAGGACATGTGTGTCCAAATACCATTGGCGCCTATTCCTTGTCTCGCAAGGAACTCGTAATCTGTAGTGAATTAAAGACTTTTCTTTTGATAAATACAAAAACTTTAGCGCATCATCATTTGAATTAAAAAGGATAAAACGTTACTTTAGCAATTGTGTATGGGCAGTGGCCTTCGCACGCTATAATTATTCACGTGACCTGCAACCAGTAATGCGTGACAGTGCACTTGAAAACTTCTGCAAGTGGTGATGTCATTTCACTAGCCCAGACAGCAAAATCCGTCATTTTTATTTTTTACATTGATTCAACGTCAATCAATGAATGTACAAATGACGAATTTTGCTGTATGAAAGGTTGCATCAGTGGAACCGTGGATAACACGTTGGGAATTAAATCAAGCATCTCCAGTTCGGTGGAGTGGATCTCTAACGTCATTCAACCTGAGTGTAATGCACGGTGAAATATCTTGTCATTTTTCCATGTTTTGCTTCCGAGTATCGTTAACGATTTAATTTAGGTCAGAAGTCGCAGAATTCTTAAATATAGGAATTAGGTGAACAATTTAAGTGAGAGCTGTTTTGTTATATAGAGAGTTTAATGCATACTGTATTGCCACAATATTTAACTTTTGTTCCACAACACTAAGGCTATGTGTGAAGTTTTGGGCAAAACCAGTTTTGCAAGGTATGATAAAGCAAATTTTGAGGAATTTCTCAAACATAACGTCATTTATAAAAGTTTAAATAAGGGACAAATTGGCCAACCAAGCAGCCTGAATGTCTGGGCACTGTCTCATGGCAAGCAAGTGCAGTTTCAAATCCGTTATTGTTTCGTTCGTTGCTCTCTATTTTAAAAACAACAATTAAACCGAAATTTGATAAGAAAAATAAACGCTTAAAGACAGAGGAATTAAAGTATTAAGCCTCTGATTATCATCTGCGGAATCTATCCGATATGTTTCGCGATAATAAGGCTCGTGGATACCTCGAACAAAAGAAATGTTCAACAAAAAATTTGTAAAATTTACGTCAATTATACTCTGATCGAAGAAAGCTCAGAGAAAAAAGGGAGAAGTGTGACAAAAAACATCGATGTTGTAGTTTTGCAAGATAAGAGTAGGCTATACACAGCGGATAACAGTTATCTGGGATTTCATGCAGATTTTTAATTTCAAATTCCAGATTAGCGGGTGTTTTAATTAAAAAAAACGCTAATCATGCAAATTTACAGAACAGAGAAATTGGCAAAACAAACAGGTTGGGAAAGCATATTCGATTCTTTTTATGTTGGATAGTAGTTAGGCAACGTGATATCGATGTAAAAGAAGTCTATCCAACCAAACAAAATCTTCAACAATAAATATCGTCAAAAACCACCAAAAATGTTGAACAATAACAATTATGTGAAAGGTGATTTCAACACCGGACAAGAGTTTCTCTTCACAACGCTAACCAAGGAAAGTGCAATGGTAATAACATAGGATTATTGAAACTCGGGAGGAAAAAAAAATTCCATTCCATGAAAGTAGACAAGATTTATCTGAAAAGAAGTAGAAAATACAACGAAGAATTTTACTTGTAATCAGGGCTGTGGACATGCGCGAAAAATATCCGACTCCGGCTCCTCGGTTTATAACTGGTTGATTCCGGTTCGACACGTTAAAATCCCTCCACCTCCACAGCCCTGCTCGTAATTAATTCTGATCCCAACCAATAAAAATTGCCATTTTTACATCGTTTCTACGTTTGGCGATGGAAGACAATGGAAACCTAGTAGCCTATAGTCACCTGAAGAACGCAAGTCATTGTATTCATCAAATTCCTTGTGAACAGTTTCACTCTGTTTTTAATAATCAAGAGAACAATCCACAAAATGAAGTATTCGATGGGGTTGCAACTCCACTGTGTTTAACAGCAACCGTACAGCAGAGACAAATAAAACGGCAAACTAAATCACTTATTCAAAAATTTGCAATTTTGTCCTCACTGAAACAAACATCTGATTACCCGACACCCTTCAGGTACATTTTTATCGATTGAAACAAAAATGCGGAAACTTCTCGGTTCTGGTCGCAAGGTTCAAAAATATGTGGAACTATGAGGTGACTGCAGATCTTTCGACGCTTTAAAATCAATTTTCAACTTTCTCATTCGAAAGAAGAACTTTGAAAGCCGATTATCAAATTTAATTAAACACCTTTCTCCTTCCAACAACTAACCACACGTTTGTTTCAAGCAAAATTGACAAAGATTTTCATCGTTTCAGACTCTCAGTGCCACTTGTCAATCAATATTAAGTCTGAGCCAAACATGAACTTCTATAATATGCTTATTAGACAAAATGAAGCAAGGTCAATGAATTCGCCTATTATACACTGTGCTGCGTCGTAACTATAATCCATCAACATTAACGAATATATAAATACAAGTGACATTGACATCATACTGCAAATGACTGAGCAGAGTAGTGTTATCACCCTATTGTTAAAATTAACCACATCGTTGACACAAAGCAGGCGTGCTTAAAGCAAATGGCCAGAGTGAAAACGCGTTGAATTGACTATTCTGTACGGAGGAGAACCTCCCTAGGCATGTAGGTCACATAATTAACATCTGAACAATAGTAGTCACTTAGAAACAAGCTATTCAACTGCAGGAAAGGTTATCAAAATGTTAGTCAAGCCACAGGAGATTATATAAATGTTTTGAGAAGTGCTGTAGACTTTCTGTGGGACGTATCTGTCAATTGCACATGAATAACTTTCGTTCTTTTAAGTCAGAACAAAGATACTATCAAAATATTCCGTCCATTCTGCGACTTTCATTATAACTATAACCACAAGAAGCACCATAGACCTGAACAGCTGCTTGCCACTTCCACAATTGACTGCTGATATGCATCAGATGCATCTGTGACATTTGTGGTACTAATGAGAACTCAACCAAGACCTTTAATAGAAAGTTAGTTTTGAAAAGAAGATCAGCAGTGTATCCTACCAGAAGATGTAACAGGCCAGTGCCAAGACCATAACCTAAGGAATGCGGGATACAACTTGCTGAATAATTTACTCTGAAACGGAACAAGCTTATCGGGATGAACTTCTGTTGGAGTAGCAACAATCCTCCACAATGCCCAATCGAGGTTTGTGTCCGTAAACATTCAAAGTTTAAAATAATAAACAGAAACTTTAAACCACCGAGAATATGACAAGTTACTGACTGAATAAACTAACACACTATTAAATGATAATTTTATTGTTGATTTTGCTGTTGCTTAACGTTAAAACAACAAAAATTGTAAAAGGTTTTTATCTCGAAAATTCCATCTGAACACTCTTGAGCAGATTATATAAACTATACTGAAATTTTTTCCAATTAGGGTTGATACCAAGGGAAGACTGGTACTTGGCCAAGGGGCTAAATGTAGCTAAAGCATTAAATCAATACAAGCCAATCAACATAATTCTTACGTTTATTTCACATTGGAAAATGTTAGATCATCACAAAAAACACAAGTGCCATAGCACGCCCGGACACAAATCTTGATAAAACAAGAGTTTCAGTACCGGAAGTTAATTCAAATTTTTGCATTGTTGCGTCATAAATCCAACATTAAAAAATTCGGCGCTCACTCAGCAGCATGCGCCCACTTGTGGTGAGAAGGCGCTGTTTTGACAGTACCTCCACCTTGTGGCGTATACGGGAAAGATTGCAAGAATAGCTGTTGAAAATTAGCACTTTCAACAATTGCAAAACAAAATGGAAATTCACATCTGGCGCCATCAGATCATATCGTTGGCGACAGGATATCTCTTTATTATTTGTATCTTCTTTACCAGCAAGTGGTTCGCAAAACATGCTGCAACAATACAAGCACTTGCAAAGCAAACCAGTAGTTCAGTCAATCTGCTATAAAGAGCATAAAAAATAAATAAAACATTAAAGTCTTTCGTGAAGATAAGCTCACAATTGAAGCAAAGGTTTAAACAGCTGGTTGAAGGGTTTAGTTTACTCACTAGTAAATTCATTCTTATTTTAACAATACGGAAGGCGCGAACATTTTTTGACAATTGGCAACACCGTAGATGTAGATCGATTAAATTTTCACATTTTTCTGATGAGTATACGTTGAAATAATGTAAAAAATGATAAATTTCAGGCTGGGTAAAGCTGTTTATTTCGCAGCAAAAATTTCAATTAAAAAAAGAAATTAAATAATAAAATGTTTGTTTGCACACTTGGTGATTTCCTTGTATGAGTAACTGAACAAAATCGATCAAAGCTTGTAAGTTTTAAACGATACTTCTACGAACATTTGACTGTGAAAAAAAGTTGATTAAAGGTAAAAATTTTCAACAACAGAGCAAATCAATATTGAAAGGTTATTTTGCAACGCAAAACTATGCGGCAATGCAATTGAAGTTAATAATGAAATGGTCTTAGCACTTGTCAAACAAGCCATTGTACTTAGAAGATCGATCAAGGTCTGATAACTTGTTGAATTAGACAAATTGCTTTTTGCTTACGAGGCACACTTGAACTTCGACGCAGTAGAAGAACTTACCCATAGATTTGATAAAATCTTGGACAATTTGTCAGCAGCTGATGCAGTAAATAACTACACAGGCAGCATAGTTGTCGTTTTTATAGTCTTGAAAAGTTGAAGATATAAAAATAGCAAGCTGTTGTCTGGGATGAGAGCCCATAATCAAAAACACAACACACTTCTAGAAGCTATAATTTACAGGTAGTCTATATCACACAATAAGAAAGCATCATGTTTTTTTAATTGTATACTTTGTAAACAGTCTCAGTCAAGTTTTAATCAAGCTCAGGAAGGGAGATGTCTGTCCCTCAATCACTTTCATCCATGCACAGAGTCAGTGTCGCCAACGGATCACGTTGATCATCCACGCCAAGTCAAAGGCACCTTGTATTGTAATGGAAGTGGAAATTAATTAATTATTCCGAGACCCTCTCAGCCCACAGATGCCTTTGTTGAAAGTAAACTCATTTGTCATGTCCCGAACTGAGCTGCACTGTTTGGAACTGGTTGAGTGTTTTGTCAATAAATGATGTTTTAACGTAAAAATGACAACGTTGTCGGCGGTGACACAACTAACGAATAAGACAACATACCATCCTCCTGTTTCTTTAACAAGGTTGCAAAAATGGTGAAATTGTACATCATGATAACACCGCCGAACGCAAATTAAACATGAAAATAAAAACCGTCTCCGGCAAAAATTCATTTTAACGCAAATGCTAATTTTCACACTCACACAGACGCAGTTATCTTTTTTGTGTTCACACAGTAGTTCTATCAGTGTGAATCAAAATACCTCTTCCAATTATAATCAGCGACCGCTCACTGATGTTTACATTCATATGTCTTTGTTGAACCGCGCAGAGATCAAGCCCAGCAAGTAAATGCAAATATTTGCGCTTGGAAAGCAAGGAGCAAATTTGCTACTGCAGCATTTCAATATGTGCACAACGTTCACCTGGGTAACTGGATCGTGCATTTCTGTCCTGTTCATCGATGTGAAATCAGCTTATTGTGTAAAGCGGTAGAATTCGGAGTAATGAAAGGGCTGAATGCAAATCAGCTATTCTGGCGATTGATCGACAGTTAGGCTTCCTTAACTTCAGTTCAAATTGAATTATGGGAGGAGCTTTCAGAGAAGGTAGCAAACAAACAGTTCATAAAATGTTATCTTTGGATTGTTTTTCTACTTTTGCAAACGATTACGCTGCTAGCACGCCAGTTGGAAAATCAATCATTTTACATTGACTAAACGTATTAGCACGTTGTGTATAGAAAACACACTGATTCTGTTGTTGAATGTTTTTACTTCATTCTTTCCACGCTTCATTAAGCAAGGGGTCAGCAAAGATCAAGTCATAACTTCAACCGTGGGAGTTTCTCCTGAGTTCACACTGAGAATGAAGAGAAGCGCCTTCAGCGGCAGAAGATGACTTGTTACGTCACAGCATTAGTATTGTGAGTTTGTGACCTCATGTATAATAATGTACATGAGGTATTACATGGGTACATGTTTTACGTCTGTCAAATGTTGTGAAACTATGCTCATAAAACCATTCCCTATTCAGATGAAACTTTCGCGTGCCACAAAATATCAAGTACTGATAGATGGGGCCACAGTTACTTTATATTGTTAAATCATTTCATTTCTTTCACCACAAATATATAAAGTGATAAATGCAGTTGAAGCTGCACTACTTCAACTGAGAGACGTTGAATCAATGTCAAAACGACTAATTTTCCAGATGTGAGAAGAGACTCTCAGCACTCAGCCCACACAATAATAATCCCTTAATTTTGAAAGAATCTCTTCTGACCTCACTGCTATTTTGGGTTTATCTAATAATGGCATATGCAGAACAATCTAATCTCTTACTGTAATTTATTAACGATCGGTTTCGCTATAGTAATAGTGTCTTCAGTTAACACATGAAAAAAAGAAAATTTGAAAAATACGTCAAAGTTATGCTATCATGCTGATTCATTCCGCTTCACTTTCACGAACTCGGGCAACTATTTGATATTCGATTTCCCAGAGCTATTCCAGAAAGAACAGGATTTTAACCGATATTTAACGTTTGACAATGTAAATATAACGTGAAAAAAAATTGGTAAGCACCAGTCAATTAAATTATCACACACAACCGCAAATTTCGTCAGAGTGAAAGGTCACCCGAGCAAGGGCTCTTAGATTTATATACTATGAGCAATTTGGTAGGACGAGCAAGAGATTCAGCAACGTCAAGTTAGTATAAAACCATGGCCAAACAACAAATGTTAACAAAGTATTTACAAAGTAACTCCATGACTTGAGGGAGAATCTCCACTGATTCTCATTGCCTAAATCATTTGGAATCGATTGTATGCTGCAGTTGATCTTTAATTTAGGTCCACTAATATATTTCCAGTATGTTATCAGTAAAGATTCTGCAAGTACAAATCTTTCAATTCATGCGAAACAAAACTGCCCTGAATATAGTTGTTAGAAACGAAACATCTCGAAATGTAGAAGCTGATCACCTGTAAGCTTAACAAATTAGCGAATCGTTTAGGAATCAAAAGTGAACGAAGCTTATTTCCTTTCAAAATGAAACAAAGCCAAAAAAAAGGGTTTTACGCCAAAACGAAACATTTAGTGTGCCACTATATCATCAGGTCTACCGCTGCATCTTTTATCCCTCATGACTTAGAAAAAATAATTAGATTTCAATTCCAAAGATAAATATAATTGACTGTATAAACAGGCCCATACATTCATTCCAGCGATGCACACTTTGAACATCCGAGAACACATCATCTTCGAGCAAAAATGACCAAGATGAGAGCCGAGACTGAAACAACTGTCGACCAACAGTTTGCATACTTGTCAGAACCATTGTCTTAGTGTCCAACCACAATTGCCGTGATGGACAGGTTACATGTTTAAGGCTGCCACACGGCAGACCTGAGGCTACGTTTGGGAAGCGACATGCAGCGATGGACCTTACGCTATAAGTAGACATCATATATTTTTGTTTTGAACAGCTCCAAGTTCTAACAAGTATTATACGAACAGCAAAAAACAAGAAAAAATAAAGTTTTCTTGAGACAAACTTCTGCAAAAATAACGTTGCTCTCACTACTACTTATACTAACTGCTGCAAATACAATCTGCGGTAGCAAGATGAACACAATGCAGCTGCAGCTTTTCTGCATGCATGGACAAAAATAGACTGAATTAAGACAAACAGCTCGCCGATTGGATAAAGACTTTTTGCCAGACCCATGGGGATTTCGTTGCAAACATCCTAATCCGAAACCGGTCTGTTTACATTGATTAAACGTCTGCAGATGTTGATTGTTGAATCAAAGACTGATTTTCTTACTAGAACACAACCGCTATCAAGATGCTACTACGCAGGAGAGTGAAAAGTTCAACAAATGACAAAAGGTTGCTCATTACAATTTAAATTTTGTTTGCATATTCCAAATATCAAGCAACGTTGAAATAACAACACAAATAAGCTTGAGACTGTGGAATGGACATTCCTCATAAGTCGGATGCTCTTATTGAAGTCAAACTCAGCAGAGAATTGTCCGTTCCTTCGGTGCCATCAATCGGACAGCCTGAGTAACTTTGACCAATGAATGCAAAGTACGCGAGGCTGCAAATGAGACGAATTAAACTTTGACGTGAGATCTTGGAAACGCCTGTTCTAATAGAAAAGCTGAACAAATTCAAATCCAACATAAAAAAAAGTTACAGAAAGACTGCAACAGATCAATAGCATTTTTCGTATCAAATAGTGTGGTAGTTTTTGTAGCATTTATACCAGTCACTTTGCTGCACAGTAGTGCACACGCTTGCTTTTTAAACCACCACATTTTGTATTAATCTATTCCATCAGGAATACGTGACTTGCAAGAAAGAATTAAATAACCAACACTCCAACAAGCAATCGGCTTTAAAATATCCGGATAAAGACCTTCCTCATATACACCAGCAATCGTCTATTTGAATCGCACTTTCCTCACAAACTTGTCGAATATTTTGTGGCATTTGCTTCAAAGCGCCGAACAATTGTATCAATTCAAACGCGATAACGTTTTCACGAGGTCACGACTGGCAATTTTCTTCGTCTATCTCATAAATAAATCGCTAATTGTTTCTTACTCATCTGTCAGCAACAAATTGCTTCCAGCTCCCCACTTGGAGAAATAATGCTACATTGAAGAAAAACACCGACTCGTTTTTCTACAAAATGTCAAGCGACTTTTCGACGACTAACGGGCAGCTTTTTCAACGGATGTTGATGCCAAATTAAACCTAAAAAAGAGCAATTTTGCAAGACGGAAAATGTAAAATCTTCACAGCCGGTATAAGCCTGGACATGATTGAAAACAAAGTCATTTCGCTTACGTAACAATTGAGATCACAACCAAACTGTGAGTCATTCAAGGAAGGGTCCTCGAGTGACAGAGAAATGAAAACAAATTGTGTCACAGCTGGCGAAAATCAGAACTTGCAGTTACGTAAATCAGCCACGAAAAATCAAGTGTGCAGCGACTCCTGAACAACTGCCTCCTCGTTGTGAAAGTTAAATGCTAATATCAAAACACTACTGCAGATACGTTAAAGTACAACTTCGCCATTTTTGCAGACAAAGCTAGACCATAGCAAACAAAAACAACACTCATACCTTTGAGATCAGAGTTTTTCACATTCAATTTCTTTGTTTAGCGTAACTATCGTGAAGTCAACACAATTAGATTTGAATTTTTACACTATTCATAATAAAGAGGAAAATGAGGAAATAAAAAGCACCGTCAGAGTTACAAATGCGATTATCATCATCTATTGATTGTGACACAATAGAATTCGATGCCCTCCTCGCTAGACCGGCAAGTGATGTGCAAAAGCAATCACAAAAACGCCTTTAAAATATCAGACTAACATAGATAAAGGTTTTTGATTTTTCATGTTCTGGTTATTTATTTATAATTGTGATGCCTCACAGACGCTTCGAATTAATTTTATTTCAATTCAGAATTGTACCTGCTGCAATCTGCTACTGACTAACTGCAAGCGACACCAACAAGTTACGACTGAGGAACTCTTTCTATTTCCAAAATCATCATCAAACTTTCCAAAAAAGCAGTCCAGCCAAATTAAATGGATTCTTCGTAAAATTGTTAAAAGGAATTGAGGCCTGACGAAGAGGCATTCAAGCTAAATACTTGATTACTTAAAAGCTCGATTGCAGCCCAATCCAAGAACTCTCTTTGGCTGATGAGAATTCGAACTGAATGTTTTAAAAACTAATACTCCAACTCCTTCAAACGATAAAAAGACAAAAGCATGACAAAATCTTTATTCTTTGTGACTACTATATTAAATCAAGCGAAAACCTCTTCGTCATAAATATTTGATGGCAATTTCGACCAGGCTGCAATTACCAAACGCCAATGCCACAGCTGAGATCAATCAATCCATATCGAACGGTCTCAATGCTATTAACTTGCAGTTTTTGCAGATTAAAAGTTTCGCAAACCACTCAAATAGGCTGCTCATTTGGCATCAAACTTTTATTCAAGTAACTGATGTCAACTACATCATCCCTTTTACATTGATTCGACGTCTATACACCTTTGTTAGATAGGATATGGCGTCGAAGTCACACAAGCTTTGCTATCTAAAATATAAATCCTGATGCAGAGAGCCACATTTATTGCTGCCATCACATCTTTGATACTTTTACTGTGCAAAAACCTCAACAAGATGGTGGTTTTATTCTGACAAGAAATGAGATGGAACAAAACTGGAGGTTAACTAAAACCATGAAGGAAAAAGTGCTAAAACAAATACTGGTGAACAAGTAGTGCTCGAAGTGATCTTATAGGTCGATTATAGCCACTTACGTGAAGGTACTTACCAAAACAAGGACGAACCTGCTGGCTGGAATGTCATAACAATATCTGGCTTGGACATGTTGATTTTCACTTAACAATGAGTGGAGGGTGAAGTGAATAGAAAATTAACGTGTTTTGTGTTAGCTTTGTACTTGATGAGGTGCAACCTATGATTTGTTCGAAAGGTGAAAGAAAAACACGCGTAAGAGAACCGTGAGAAATCAAGCCAAGGAACAACCAAGACCAACAAACGATTCTATGGCGATTGCTAAAATAAGAAAAACAGCAATGTTGGCAAGGCCAACGTAAAAAGATCTGCAGAAAAATAACAAAAACTTTTCCTTTGAGATACTAATCGACATTTGAATCATTGTTTCTAGCACTAGTTACAACGTTCATCTGATGAAAGTGAAAGTAAAAGCTACAAAAAACAAGTTGGTTTATTGCTTCACCGATGTTTCGCGCACCATGACAATGCGCATTCTCAGAGCGAATAACATTATAAGATAAAAGTTACAAAGTTACATACTGCGGTGCAGTGATTTGAATCATCTCATGGTTGAGTTTTGTGGCCGTACCAGCTACAAAAATTCATTTTGGTGACTATGCAACTCGCACACCTCCGAGGTTTTATCATCCTTTCCCGTTCATTGGTGTGTTGGTGGATCATGTACTGAAATTTTACAAATCTGCAAAAATATTGCAATATGCATTGCATGTCGGTATGCAGAGTATAATACTGGCTAACTTCATCATTAGGAGAATGTAAAGAGGCATTGCCAAACTAACATGCCGCAAATGTGGCGGTTGGACATTGTGAAGTGTGGAAATTTAAATGGTTTTAAATGAATAATATAATAGCAACTTCGGCCATCTGGAAATAGTTCAAGAAAAACAAATTCATAAATTATTTATCCCAGTTGAGAAAACATGTCTTTAAAGTGATGAAAAATAGCTCGGAAACAAAGGTACCAAAAATATGAAAAGTAAACAGACAAAAAAAGGATTTGTTTATGCAACCACCAGATATTAGCTAAACAGATTGCAAAGGTATTCGCGAGCCGAAGGATGCAATGACATTAGAAGCGTAGCTGGCTTGTTGTGGTATCAATATTCCAGCTGGCGCCCCAAGAAGCAGCAGGCTAGTCAGAGGAGAAACTATACGAAACAATTGAGAGCGTGCCTGGTGCGACTCCGAGAATGGAGACACAAACACCATGCCACAACAGCGTAGTGTGTAGGCCTGTAGGGTCGTCGTTCGTAGCGTCGGTGTGCCACAACTTAGAAGAGAATAACATTATACACATCTGAACCTACCACAGCTTTAGATGATTGGATTGAAACACTTTCAGTAACTTGTCGCCTTTTTGAGTTTGATATGTCGTAAGAACTGCAAACATGCAAGCAAACTAAACCAAAGTCGGTCGGTGGTGATTTACAAACTTTCTTCAACTAAAATTTGCTCAGCTGGCTTCTTGTTGAGTTTAATGAGTCTTAGCAAAGTAACAGATAGTTATTCCAACATTGCAGAAGCTAACCAACCCACTACAATGCTTCAAATCTGTCTTATCAAAACACTTGAAAAGCATTCAAAGTTGGACATGCCAATATCAGGTTGGACACGTATCCAAGTTGACTTTCAACAGCACATGAAGCCGACGTGCCAACAAACACTTCACAAAACGTGAAAGGGAATCAGTTTTTGTTGAAGTAGACATGAGTAGAAACTGATAAAGGATTATTATTCGTATTTTCCTTACGACAGCACATGGTGAGCTGGTTTTGCAACGATAAAAACGGGCTTCACGTTACTCAATGTCACCAAGTTATATGTATTTAATAGACACCAGTCAAACAATAAAATATGACGAAAAATACCATCTTCCGTCAAAAAAGAATTTAAAAAACAAAAGATTTATGGGAATAGTAAAATACGAACCAACCAAATCGATCTGGCAGTCATGAAAATGTTAAATGTTGTTGTTTAATATTTTTGAAACCCCCATACTGGATGAACGTTTTGGATTTATCCAATGTAGGATATTAAGTTCAGTTTCATTGCATTTTTAACTCTCTGCATATTGTGAAAAATATTTTGATTCATATCAATTATCTCTATCGAAAGCCTTCGAATAGGTATCATACTAAGAGTATATGTTGCTGAGCTAAAAAATAAACCTACCTAAGTACCGATATAATAAAGGAGTCTTACAATTCCGAATCCGATTAAAACGACAGCTTAACAATCAACATACTATGACATCACATATGGTTTCCTTTCTTCCACACACATGAAGTTGGCATCATCGATCCAAAACCAGCAAACTGGACAATGCTGATACCAGCTGGAATAGGTTATTCGTTTTACGTTGAAATTGGCTCTACTAGAGGTAATATAACGTTAATTCAAGAAGAATAGTAGTCCTACTGACCTCAAAGCCAGGTCAATCAAATATCCCCTAGCCAATAAAAACAAAGTGATGGAACAATAAAGACAATTAATCACTCCATCCGATTACCGACCAAAGATGAAATAATACATTGGTCCTGTTGTATTTTAAAGGCTAGTGCTTTGTGAAACAAGCTGAATTAACAATTAAGAGAATTGCTTTTGCCAGGACAACATTAATTTTAACTTGCCTATGTAAAAAACGGGTGTTAAGAATTAAACTTGTAACATGCTACTTACGTTAAAACTATGGACAGGAGAGAACATTGGCCAAATCCTCTTTATGGCATATCAATAGGAAGCCGATACTCCGAACAATTTCCTGGCCACTTTCTAATACATCGCTACAAACTCGCTAATACCTGACTTGCTATATCACAGACGTTAAATCAATGTAAAAAACGGTTGATTTGCTGCCTGGGAAGTGGGCAGTAGTTGCTTTAGTTGAACAAGTGCAAAAATAATCAAAAAATGACTGCTGATCATCATATCTGAACAAACAAAGGTGGCACTCCATGAAATAAAATTATGGGAAAAAACCCGCACCCACTCGGTGTATTAGCTCCTGTACAAATAACAGTGGCATTGTTGTGATTTATGATGTCACCCCCCTGTGAGGATTTCAACAACACAATTGAAAAGTTAGATTTGTTTGCTTTAGTTGAGATCAACGCGAATTCGACCGCTTATTTCACAATTCACAGCTCATAATGGCTTTCTGTGGCCCAATAGAAAGAAGGATGAGCGATATTTCATAAAGAGACTTAAAGCACATTTCACTAAATCATGCTCAGTGGCTAGTTTCAAAAATTTATGGCAAAGGTCGCTCACATGGTGAAACCATCTTGTTTGCAGACAGCTCAATTACTGAGCGTAGCATCTAGCAAAATTATTTTGCATTTTTCCCAATTATGTGCCTGTGAATTCCATGGTTGTAAAATAACAACAAAGTAAAAAAATCACTTGGCTTACCATTATTTACAGTTATTTGTTTGGATGCATTAGGTATTTTTTGAAGAGGGCAAAAAGTTCTTGCCAAAAACGTTTGAATTTATTATGTTGTTAGTCTGGTAGTGTATTGTAAATGTTTTGAATAATGCTATTCAATCCTGTTGTCAGTCATCTGTTTAAAGTATTGTAAAATTACTTCTCCTCCAAAGCTAAAGTAAAAAAAAAAAGTAAGTCTCCTTTTTAAAAGCCATTGATAGCATTTTACACCAAGTTGTTGCAATCAATCAGCTGCTAAAAGTTGTTTGAAGTATACACCAAACAAAATTGCCCTAGCAAACTACAACAGTGACCATTATACTGTACTGAGTTATCGGTAGTGAAGAGATCATTGCATGGGTACAAAAACAATTATCATACCAATTTGATAAACTCAGATTCAAATTCGAACCTGCACTGGCGACCTCACATTATCGTGGGATTATAGCGAGAAGTGTGATAGCTAGTCTCTGTTACTTTTTCAATAACCAAGCCTCCTACAATGCTAATCTGCTATAATGGCAAGTTCTGTTTACTTTACAAAGAATTACACAAGTGCTATAGAAAATAAGCCATGGACGAAAGAAGGTGAAACAAAAGCTAAATGTCAATACTTAAGCTGGTTTACATTTATTCAGGTCGTTTTATAATAAGGGTGCAAATTTTTTATGACTTGTGAAAGCTTCCTCTTCAGTAAGAGTGATTTCAGCAGCATGGCAATGGTTTCACTAAAGAAAAAAAACAAAAAAAAACTAACATTATCAAATCGTTAATTCAATTTGAAACTTGATATTTCAGCTTAATGGGATGGAACCATGTACATCCCTTTTCAAACATACAAGAACAAACAAAAGAAGAAAAGAATTTAGCAAAACAATGGTTAGTTAAGACTCCACGTAAAATTCAATGAAAGGACCGTACATTGGAAGTTGACAGCAAGAAGATGTTTAGCAAAAGTAAGCGTTTTAGCAATGACAAATGTTAAACCGATGCAGAAACATGCACACAAAAAATCAACTTTTCAATATACAATGCAGACAGTGAAGCAATATGGCTGGCAACCCTGTGATTGCTATCTTGGATTCATTGGTTTTTATTACAACCAGTGAAAAAAATAAATGCATTGAGTAAGATACTTTACAGAAAATTCAACTGTGTAAAGTTGTAATTGCCATCAATATCCTGCAAAGTTGGGTTATTGTTTTGTTATATAGAATTTGCTAAAGTGATAATTATAAGCACAAAGAAATGTGAACTTAATGTACACTTTGATGCATCTATGATCTAGCCATAGACAAATTATATAACATGTTTTTAAGAACTTTAGACAATAAAACGTTAATACAAAGGAGTATGAGATAATCATGAAAGTCGCATAAACACTGGTAACCTGGTATTTTCTACTGGCTTTTATACAGTATTTTGAAATATAATCAGACGACAGACATTTCCAGCAAGAAACGGTAATAGGCACAGTAGCACACACATGCAATCACAATACATTCCAAGAATAAATTGTAGCAAATGCAAAACAGTGCTAAATGCAGCTAACACAGCTAATATATATATACATAATGCATTTCAACTTTTCATGTTTACTTTTGTTTTTCAGTTTTGCACCTGATGATTGCACCAAACATGAAAGCTTAGGTAGCGCATGACTTAGCCAGTTTAGTTTTTTTGGAATTTACAATATATGCACACGAGTGCATTCCAACAACATGCAGCAGTTGCAAATAAAGTGTTCAATGCACCAAGCAGAGCCAAAACACTAACAGCAAAAGCTGATGAGAAAGAGTTTTTCATTATGTATAATTTCAAGTAAAACAATTATTGCGTATTTTCTTTGTTCGGCAACATGCTTCAGTGTTACTTACGAAACTATTCACTTTGCTTAAAAATTGTAATAAACTAATTGGTTTTATCCTTGATGCTGCAATATAGTGTGTAGGCCTATTGTACAAATGTGCATCTGTAAGTTTGCTTTGACATGTAAACTTACAATATTGAATGTTGAAAAAAAAGCTCACAAAATGAATACTGGTACTTGAAAGTTAATCAGTTAGTCACCATTATTGCAATTACAATACAGTTCAGCCGCTTGTACCATATTAGACCTCTCTCATGTTATTCATTCATATAACATTATTCAAATAAAAAGCATTCTGAGGAAAAAACTTGCGTGGCAGCTTGAAACGTTTAGTGGGCCAGATTTTGCCCATGGGCCAGACTTTACAAGCTTCTGCTCTATAGGAATCCAATCACAAAGATGGGCACGCCAATTTTATAAAAATAGCAAACAGCGTAAGTAAAAACGTTAAATGTAAAGTTCATCGACTAATTCTGCACTGCTGCAGGAGTTCTCTTGGAAGTTTTAATAAATAGAGGACATGGACATGACCTAAGGAACCAGCTCTATATGAAAATGGAATGTACTGTAAACTAGTTTTAAATAATAATGAATATTGCACAGACAACCAAAACAATGGCAAGAAAATATTCAGGCATAGACCGGACTCAATTTGGCTACACTGGGCGAGTCAGCTCAAAATCGTCACTCTTGGAAACAAATAACCTAAGTTGATACACAATCTGCTACAAGCGGGATGGCAACTGATGATGATCGCACAATACCAATTTTTGTACATTTGATAAGTTCATTCTCATTCAGCATATTCTAAACTAAACTACGGTACAGGTGGCAATAGCAGTTTACTTCAAATAAATTACTTAGCCTAATATTTTAGCAATTTAATCTCTGATCTTTTTCAAAGCTAAACATTCAAACCAGACAACAATTACAAATATTGTAAACTAACAACTTGTAGTCTGTAGAAGGATTGAAAACTGTTGATTGCTAGTTAATCAGTCACATTCAAAACAAAATAACAAAATTATTAACAGTTTTGCTCTTTATGTTGGAAGCCAGTTTCCTTATATATTTTTATTGGTTATTTTTTACACTCTTGTTTAAAAAGTAGAGTGTATTTTGTATTAAGTTACCTATCTGTTTCTCCAAAAGCGCTCTACTGGTACTGATACGGTACCATTCTATAAACCTACAAAATCATGTTTTGGCTCAGACCAGTTGTTATTGTGCTGCACTGTAAGAGCAGTTCAAAATTCTAACATGTAGACAAATTTGTTAAAGGGAACTCATCGCTTCTGCAAGTCAATCCAATATTTCCTTCAAAATTGTTTTGTTTATTTCAAGCAACACTTGCAGTGTTTGTTCTGCGCTTATTGTTTGCATGAACCCAGAAGTTTTGCTTTATCTTTAGGTTAGCCTTTAGACTACTGCTGATCCTACATTACACCAATAGGCTATTAGGTTGAGATATCTGATGCAAAGTTGCCCTCAATCTTTGATAAGATTCATAAAAGTTCAGACTTACTGTTAAAAATATGTTAAAACATCTGAATTTTTTTTAACTAAATGATAACATAGCACCCAATAAAATGTTTCTTCTTTTTTGGTAATGAAAGTCTGACCCAGGTAAAATTTCTAAATGAAAATGTTAAGCCTACCTATCTCATCTCAACAAGTACCGTAGACCTTTAAAAAACAACTCAAATTTACCCACACAAAAGCATTTCGCTTTAGAATCAATACACCATCATTTCTGGGAGCCCTCAAACTATGTCATTATCATTTCGCCAACCGAACTTTTTCTTCAAACAAGGTCAAGATCACTGCTTCTTCTGCCAAACAAACGTAAAAGATATTATTATACGACAGGTTTGGAAGTTTGAGCAAAAAAAACAAGGCTTTAAACACACGTGTTGCCATAACAAAAATATCCAAATATCAACATTGCATACATCCGAGATATGCTGATTTTGAAATTAAAAATCCAAAACCTCTTCTAGATTTCAACTTAAAATCCAAGTCCAAATGTAATTATTAGCATTGTAAAATCCAAATCCAGGTTAAATCCGACAATACTCTTTTATTTTTGGCAACTGAATACACTGATATTATAAACGGGCAACGCACGTAAAGGCAAAAGCAGGAGCAAACTTGAGCACAAACTTGAGCAACGCACGTTAAGGACTGCTCTCCATTCAGCGGCATCTAATGGATGGAATAATTCCCAGGCAACAACACTTCAACAATCGGAAAGTTTCCTCTGTCAATCTTGGTGACCGAGCCTGCGTCAGTGATTCAAAGCCTCTACAAGTATGCGAAACTGCCAGGATTAAGCTCTACAAAGAAGCTTTCCCAGTCCGAGCACAGTCTCTATATTAGGGTTGCCATACCGTCCGGAAAATTCCGGACATGTCCGGAATTTAGGGTTAAATTTTGCGTCCGGGAGGAATTTAAAAAAATGCTCAAATGTCCGGAATTTTATGATGGGCGTTTTGGGGGAATTAAAATTGCGGGAATAATCCTGTAAATTAGGAGTGTCCTAGAAAATTCGCTCAGCCAGCTCATTTTACTGCACCTGCAATCGTACTGTGCACACTGCCAATTCAGAACATTGTTATTTCGTACCGTGTGCATTTTTTTTACTACGAGGTTGTACGGAATTATGATGTAACAGAGCGTTTTTCTTATCAATGATGTTTACCACTTAGAAGTCAGTGTTACCATTTTAGTCTTTTTAAAACCAAATCTGGTTTATTTTGCAACCGTTTGGTTTATTTTTTTTCGATTTGGTTTATTATTTTTTTTCTTTTTCTTTTTTTTGGTTTATAATTTGTTTTTTTTAACATACTTTACGTCAGGTATTCGGTTCGTTGCAGTGATTATTTCACTCGAACAAATTTTTTAGTTATTTCTGCTTCAAGTTGGCTTATTCTGGTCTTTTTTGTTTAGCTTCATGTGTCGTAATGCGATTTATCAGTACTGTATGTTGGTTTATTTTTTAGTGTATTTCTGCTTCAATTTGGTTTATTCTGGTCTTTTTTTAGCTTCATCTAGTTTATTTTTATAAAATCTTGGTGGCAAACACTGCTTAGAACTTTCTGGAGCTTTGGAACTTTCTTGAACTTATTGACCGTTGTGCTGAATCAGAATTGGTTAGATATAGATCACATGCTGCGAAAATTACTATAGAACATTCCAACAGTCTATAAAAGCAGGCGATTTCGCACATATAATCAGAGATTTACTTAAAATGTCATAGAGGAGGAAGCCTAATGAGTAATGATTTATTTAAAATGTCAGGAACCATTTGGTTCAGTTATTCTGGTGGTTAATTACTTTGTTTTTTAGATTATGCATTTTTAGTTGGGTTGTATTTATTGTTCATAAAAAAAGATATTATTTCAAATGGCTAATTCTAAACGAAAGTGCTTATTCACTAACGAGATGCAAAAAAAACATCCATGTTTTAGAAAAGGCAGGAATGATTATGAGGTAGAATGCTTGGTTTGCACATCAGGAACCTATATATCTGTCGTGCACAAAGGTAATGGTGATTTAAACACACATCTGCAATCGGAAAAACATCGCAAAGCAGTAAGAGGGGCTGTTGCATCAACGAAAATGACCAATTACTTTGTTACAGCAGGAAGCAAATGCGAAGATGAAATCACTGCCGCAGAAGGCACTCTTGCATTTCACGCTGTTAAGCATCATCATAGCTTTTTGTCCATGGACTGTACATCTGCTTTACTTAAAAAGATTTTCCCTGATTCTAATGTAGCGAAGAAGTTTAGTAGTGGCCGCACAAAGACAGAAAAAGTTGTTACTAGCGTACTTGCGCAATATTCTATTGATGCTGTTCTGAAAAGTTTTGAAGAAAACGATATCGCGTATTTTGGCGTTGCAACAGATGGCAGCAATCACAATGAACTGAAAGTATTTCCTATAGTTATTCAATATTTTGACTGGAGAAAAGGTGGTTTGCAATCAAAATTGATTGAGTTTACAAACAAGGCAAACGAGACTGCCGACACAATAGCCACTTATGTAAAAGACACCTTAGAAAAAAGGATGCTTTTGAAAAAATGTGTGGCATTTACAGGAGACAACTGCAATACTATGTTTGGAGGACTTCGGCGTAATGAGCAAGGAAACAATGTGTTTGCAAAGTTGAAGAAAATTTTAAACCCATCATTGATTGGAGTTGGCTATTCAGCACACGTTTTGAACAATTGTATCCATCATGGGGCTGAAAGAATAAACATCGATATTGAAAATAATATCAATAAGATATATCAATATTTTTCCATTTACACAATTAGAACTGAAGAACTAAAAGAATACTGTGAATTTGCAAATTGTGAATAGCCTACAAGAGACTTCTCTCTCATAGCAAGACTCGCTGGCTCTCCTTGTTTCCTGGAATTTCAAGATTGTTAGAAATGTTTTCACCCCTGAAGTCCTACTTTTTGTCGCAAGAACATCCACCAATAGTTATTAAACGGTTCTTTGAGAATGAAATGAGCGAGTTATACCTTTGGCATATGCACTCACTAATGTCCGTGTTTCATGGACGTATTCAAGTAGTTGAGAGAGAAAACAATTCCGTTGCAGAAGTGCTAGAAAATTTGGAGCTGGTTCATAAGATGCTTGTGGAAAGGAAGAATGAAAACTTTATGTCCTTGAAAGTTAAAAGGCTTTTAGTTGAAAAAAGAGAAGAGGGATATGAAGATGAATGTAACAATTTTCTTTCCGAAGTTGCAAACCTCTATGAGAGATGCTTGGAGTACCTGTTCAAATGGATGAAACCAATGGAAGAGTTTGCTTGTTTCAATTGGATGACCTTGAACGAGATACCAAGTTGGAAGGATGTAGAGCCTTGCCTGGAATATCTGATTGGTAAAGGGGTTGATGTGGACGATGCAAAGTGCTTTGACCAAATCTGTAACTTGAAGCAGTTTGTGGAAAGTTACCTACAGGACAAAGAATTTGTTAAATTGCCAACGCATAAGAAATGGTGCAAATATTTCGATCAGTCTACGAACATCACATGCCACTCAGAAATTTTAAGGATTGTACAGTTTTTCTTTGCTGTTACATCCCACAATGCCAATGTAGAGAGACTCTTCTCACTGATGCAAAGTCAGTGGACTAAAGAAAGAAACAAGTTGAGCGTTGCGACTATGAAAGGCATATTGACTCTTCAATATAATTTCAAAGATATGGGCTGTAATGAATTTTTCTCATTTTTGAAATCACACAAGGCCCTATTGAAGAGAATTAGGTCTTCAGAAAAATATGCATGGTCAGAAGAGTAAATTTGTAGTGACTTGACTTACAAGCGTGTCTTTAATTTGTTTTAAGCATGTAATTGCTGTTCTTCCTTTTTTGGCACAACCTAATTCTCATTATTATTTTCACTCTAAAGTTGAGATTTTTTCAGTGACGGTCCGTAGCTATATTTAGAGAGTGCTTACCCTGCCTGGTGTGAGATTCTGCTCGTGACAGAAGACAGTACTTTTTATTTCAGTAGCTGGCGCTTTAGCATGAGTATCGTACAACGTTTGCAGCTTTAGCATTTCGGTAGCGCATATATATGGTCTCATAAAAATAGTCATGCACTGTCCGGAATTTTGCTTTTTCAAATATGGTAACCCTACTCTATATGTAATATAGAGACTGTAGTCCGAGGATAAAGATTCAATCAATCAAAAGTAAGAAACGTCGAGAGAGAAAGAAAAAACTTTTATTTCGTCTGTTGCGAGAATATTACGGTACAATTATAAACAACACGAATAAAATAGCACCATAGCAATTTACAGGGTATAAACGCCAAGTGTAGTAAACAAACAAAAATTGTCATAAATAAGTCAATATCGAATAGATTTCATTAAATGAGGGTTATATAATAAAACAAAGACATACTGATTAATATCTATCGCCATTTATTCAAAATATCCACCTTTGGCATGAATTAAGCGTCTGAGTCTATTTGGAACTTGGGCACATGTTGCATGCAAAGTTTTAGCATCTATTTCATCCCAGCATTTGAGCAAAGCTCGTTTAAGTGCATCAGTATTTTTTTGGGAGACTACACAGGCTTTCTGCTCCAATAGTGACCAGACACCAAAGTCCATAGGATTCAAATCTGGCGAAGATGGAGGCCAGAGTTCCTTTGACCAGAATCCCTTGAAATTGTCCTTGCAGAAGCTCCTACTATAATATAGATAGGCCTACTACAACAAACAAGTAAGAAAGTAAGGAACTTAGCAAAAGTTCAAATTCGGTTGTTAAAATAGCTCAAATGCAAGTCCGATATAAACCCGTTGATGACATCATATTGGAGAATTTAAATCCAAACCCAAGTGCATGATCATCTCTGCTAGAAATGGCCAAAGCTCATGAAAAATTATTTTGAGAGTAGCCTACTTTCAGTCTAAATCCATAGTAAAACTTTATTTGATGCTGTAACGGAAAGTGAACCAGCTCAGTGGCCGAGTGGTTTCGCCTTGGGCTCTGGTACTGGTAGATCTGAGATCGATTCCATGTCGGGCCAAACCGAAGACTTTAAAAGCGGTACCGATTGTGTTCTTTCTTGCATAACGCAGTGAGAATGAGTCGGATAATAATGTAATGACATCCTAAACCTAATATTAAATTGAAAATGCGCCCTGTCGCTATAAGACCTTAGCTGTTGTAGAGCGACAATAATAAAACCATAACATCATCATCAACAGAAAGTGATGATGAAATCATCAGCATCATCATCAACAGAAAGTGAAATACTTATTGAAAACATTTTTTTTGGGGGGGAATTGCCTATTTTACCTCCCCTTCACCCCCGACTACGCCCCTGCTTGTGCATTTACATGACTTGGTCAACGCATTTTTATTTGTAAGCTGTGTTCAGACTTCAAAGATACGTAGGTTACGTACGGAAAAGCGGTGGGATGGCGCAGAGGATAAGCTTCTTCCTTTTCATTCATGCAATCATGGTTTGATTCCTGGCTTAAGCTGGTTGTTGAAAAACACGACTCACCTCTACCGAAGGTGTAATGAATTGGGTGGGCGTAGTTGCTGAACAAAAGGAAGATTCCATATTAAAGACATCGCGTGTGCATTGTATTGCCCAAGAAATGCTTTGAAATACTTTTCACTTTTCTTCAAAAAAGTCACGCATCACTGAAAACAGGCTTTAAATCGGTCATTAGCATAATTTAATAAGACTACAGCAAGTATTGAGTGACAAATGGTTACAAACCCTTCGTAATAAGATAGGCTACTATTATAATGAGGTAGCCTACAAGGCAAGCTGTCGTAGAGTCATTGTCATGTGAGCACCATCTCGTCGCCTCCTCCCACCGAAAAGCAACTAAGTTTAGTTTTCTGAAGAAAATAGTTAACAATGCAGTAATTTACATCAGAATGCTTATTTACTGTAGTGAATAGGCTTTCAGCAGCAATTCGACTAAAATTTGTGCGAATGGGCACACATTTTCAATACCTTGATAACTGGGTAGTGGTTTAGGCCTACACAAAAATCTGCATTAGCGTTGAAAGACGTCAATCTAGATACAGCCTACTTTTGGATACGAATTTAAAATCACTTTAGGGACTTGACATTATTTTAGGGACCTAGAAATTTTTAACTGACTCTAGAGCTAGAAGAAAACACATCATATTCTTTTTCTAGGCTACAGAGCGTTTGTGTTCTTCAACGATTTTGTTTTAGCAACAATCCATGCCAGGGATATCTAAAGAAGGGGATAGCCTACGAAGGCTTTTATTACGTCTGACAATAGAAGGGCTATTGTTTATCGTAAATAATCTCTGTTTATCGTAAAATGACAATTGGCACCCATAGTAGTTTAATAAATCTTGTTATGATAACCTGCATTGCGCTGTTAGCATCAGGCCTGGATACTCACTGCATGCTCATGGTTACTTGTTAATTCAACTACCCGTATACTTGCTTTACATCTAGCCTACAGCAAAGGTTTTGTTCAGAAAAACAGCTTACTGCTAACTTTTCAACTGTCTTTCCAAACAAGTATTTTTTAAATATGCTCTATGCAGGGATTCATACTATAGGGATCGCCAACTCGGTTGAATATCCGACAACCGGAGTGTAAAAGTGTTGCCAGATAGTTTTTATATTTTTAGAAAAAATATTGTTTTTGCATTTTTAAAGTAGTAGTTGCCCAAAACTTGCCCGTAAACAAATATTTTAAAACTAATCTAAAGCAATTTTATTGTTCACTTTCCAGCTATCATATTTTTGGCAAATTTACCCTCTCTTGTACATAAAACATATTAAGCCTACTTGAAAAATAATTACCGGCTTCAACACTTAAAGCATGAAGCTCTTTATTCCTGAGGTGTATTTTAATTTTCTCAATTTTTTTTGTTCTTAACTGGTTTCTAATAAATTTTTTTACACCTGCAAGTTTTATTTAAGTTTGGTACATAAATTTAGAACATTCTTATTGCAAAGTTACGCAACTACAAACTACTTTAACTCAATCTTGTGCAACTTTAAACTTCAGGTTAGTTTTAAACGGACAAGCTTTGGGCGACCAATATTTTTAAAAATGCCAAAATAATATTTTGTTCTAAAAATACAAAAAATATCTGGCAACACTTTTACACTCCGATTGTCGGATTTTCAGCCGAGTTGGCGATCCCTATACTATGAATCCCTGGCTCTATGTAACATTTACTAATTGTCTTCTGTAGCTGACTGTACCAGTTGAACTACAAAGCTTTCTGCAATTTTGAAAAGAACCGCATGTTTCACGCGCTGCAAACTACCGCCCTGGTAGTGTCATCAGAATAAGGCAATCGCTGTGAGCCTTCGTATCCCCTTCTCTAGATATCCCTGATCCATGCTTTATTGCTTTTTGCAGCAAACTATCTTTCTTCAAACAATTTACTCATATTTTGGTGTTTTCCATTCTCTTGAAAGGTGTTTGTTTGTTTGTCATATCTTTATCCTGCATTGCGGGAAAGCGGACTTGAGCGCTATGCATCGGTGTACGCCTTCCGACGTAGGCCTACACCTGACCCACGCTGCAGTCGACAGCAATGTCTGTTTCCGGTTGTCTACTCTACTTATGACTTAAATTTGGTACTACCCATTACTCGAAATCGATCACTGAGTAGAGGCAATTATCGTAAAGTTTCTTGCCCAGAGCAACAACAATAAGTGCGGGTGGCTGGAGTCGAACATGCAGGCTCTCGACTGCGAGCCCAACGCGCTAACCACTCGGCCACTGCTGCCGACTTTGTATGTGTTTTGAGATGGCTTGTTAATGTTATTACAAATGAGATCTTTGTGTCCCAAACCAAGACTCTTTTAAGTTCTAAGAGAAAAGCACAACTAAACATCCAAAGAACAGCTACGTAGTTTTTGGTTTAGCTTCCGAGCTCCTTGTGAAGGTTGCGGGCTCTTAAATTCATCTTGGGCCGGGTCCAAAGGTATCTCCTGAACTTCCATGTTAACGCTATCATTGGCAGGCTACTGAGCGCCAGTGGAGTACGGTGACCATTTTGGGTGTTCTTGTTTTTCAGAAAGTTCCAAACATCTGTTCAATTTCATTTTAATGTGATCTAAACAGCTATTGAGCAAACTGTAAACCTTGTGTGTGTTTAAGGCCTGCTGAAAAAAAAAGTGAACATCCAAAAACCAGAGATGTACGTATACGCTGCAAATTCTACGCCGTAAACTTGCGGCGTAGAATTTTTATTCACGCTAACGCTTACGGCCACTTTTTTTTTTTTGAATAGTTGTCGCTTGAGGCTACGCCGTAAAGTTTTCGCGGTTTTTTAACGCATAGCGTCAACATATACGTCAACTATACTTTTTAATGTCTTTTTTTCGCTACAACAGGCCAATACCTTCCAGCGCTGCAGTTGAAAGAATGTTTTCAATGGGCAAAGACATATTGAAACCAAAACGCAGCAAAATGTCAGATGAACACTTTCAGATGCTTGTGTTTCTTCGTGGAAATTCAAACTAAAACTTGTTTGTTTCGAGTGGTTTATACCGTGTGAATGTTTGACACCTAGCAAACAAAATGAGTTTACGCTAGTGTATGCGCTGACGCCGCCAACTTTTTTTACAAGTTACGTTGACGCATACGGCGTATGGTTTTTCGAAAGTTTGCGTTTACGCTGACGGCGTCAATATTTTTGTATGCGCGTACGTCACTGCCAAAAACATTGTCACGGTACGCCACTGCTGGGCCTAATTTATAACCTATTCTAGATCTAGAGTTCTAGACTATGCGCGCAATCCGTTGGACGGAAAGGTATGGTCTGGTCTTCTTCTATCGAGTCTTCTAAAGTTTGTTGATACACCACAGATTGACACATTCTTCCGCAACGGAGTTGTACACTGACAGGTCCCACCTACTGCACCGGGTGGCAAGCCGAGGGCAAACAAGAAGGTGGTCCGCTGTTTGGGGCTCGGTGCCACAGATACATACAGCAGGGCCCGTGTCGTAGCCCCACTCCACCATTGCAGACTTAGTACGTCCAACACCGGTTCGGAGTCGATTTAATGTTTTCCACTTTGCCCAAGGAGCGTTTGCTCCTGGGGGGAGGGACTCTGATGGTGGGATCTTCATTTCAGTGAAGGTCTGCGTCATGGTCTGGTCTAACCATCCCTGTCACATGAAAGAAACCCAGGCAGTAAATAAGTCCTTTCTTACCCTCTACATTGATTCTGCGTTTGCGGACTATGAACCAATGTTAATAGAGATTGTTTTATGACTTATTAAAGTAACCAAAGGGCTAGTTTAGTGATTTGCTAGCGGGAAACCAATTGTCTGCTCTGTAGGGTGTTATAGAAAGAAATAATAGAGAAAAATATGAAAATAATAAACAAAGAGTAAAAATAATTAACTTATATAAGGTGACGTATGTGAAGAAGAAGCGGCGGTCGATTACCCAAGTGGCAAGAATACGGTGCGATACTGATGAGCCCAGCCTCATGGGCGAAACACGTGTCTATCGCTGTCAATTCTTGCTACAAATCGGCTGCCCAGAAACTTATAGTGACGTATATTAAGTGATGCTTTTTACAAAAATATATCAAGGAATCATTTAACACAAACAAATTGTGGCTTGTTGTATTTTATGGACTATTCTTTTTTCTGCACTATTCTATTCTTATTCTCTTTTTTTGTTATAGTAATTTCTGAAGGACTATTCTGCCTGAACACTCTTGTTATTGGGCCTGGTCATAAGCTAGCTACAACACTTCAATCCCCATTCTTTGTGAGCTTCACAAAAAAATTTATTCCACAGTATTTTCAAAAGAAGATGAGGAATTCTTAAAGCAACATTATAACGTGGGCACTCATTTACATAAAATTTTGTGAGACAGTTTAAATGTAATAAAGTACGGATCAAATCATTTTTATAATGGCTTCTTTCCAATTATGAAAAATTTGTATCGAAACCTAAAATTAACGTTTTTAGCTTTTCAATACAGGTACCACTTCAGCATCAGCTATGAATATTGAACATAAATTGATGAATTCCTAAAATACGTGTGAAAATATGAATACAGATTAAAATGTTTAAAATTAGCAACAATGAAGAACATTAAAGAGCATGAATGCAATCAGCAATAACCAAAGCAATCACGTGATGAGAGGAAAGCATGTCAAAAACAAAATTCTTACACTTAGACAAAGCTCTCATGTGCATGTAACATTCTGTGCAAAAGTTTCCCAAAGGATTTTGCTAGGTCACAATTGATTAAGTTTTGATAATAATACGACTATGCGCATCACACAAAGCAATGGCAGACATAAAATAAAACAAGGCGTTATTATGCATTTTGTTTTGGAGGTTTTATCGCGATTTTCTTTGCATCCAAGATTCAACCACATAGCTAGGCTACTGCATAAGTTGATAGGCCCAATGTGACTTGCTTGAATAATAATGCTCTATGAGGAATTGGATACAAACGGATCTTCTGGCCTAGAAAGATCAAAAATGTGGTACAAAGACAAACTAAATTTTCTCTGAACCTAGCTAACATGGATCTGGAATCATAAGAACAACTCGCCGGTGACATGCCAATCTGGCAAAGAAAAATTAAAGATGGCCCAAATTATTTCAAAATAATCAGGAAGCAAAAGGCATGGAAGAAGCAAACAAAAGCAAACAGACAAATTAATCAATCCTCGTCTCCCACTATGTATCAGTCAGTGAAGTAGGAGTTAGAAAAAAAGTTTAGGGGCAAAGTTTGGGGAGAAAACGTCCTTCAACGTGAATTACGATGGTATGGAAACGTTGGAATAGTATTAAAAGATATTTTGGAGGGCGACAAGATAAAAAAAATTAAAGGAAGGGAGCGATTGCCCGCCCTCTAAGTCACTCTCGTGGCTACACCCATGATACAATATGACTTTTGTTCACGATTATTCCACCACAGACTGGTCCTTCAAAGCCACTTCCAACATCACAACCAATCTTGAAGACAAAACCAATGCTTGGATACGAGTTAGAGCCAACGACGGCGAACAGGTCAGAGATACATGCAAACAAGCTAACTCAATTTGCAAATAGTAGTAGGCTATTAACAGGTCATTAGATATTCTTCTTTGCGATTTTTCAAACACCTACTAATGATTTGGCAGTAAACTCAAAAGGTTACTGAGAAATGATTGAAATCTGAATGCATTTTAAAACGATGTTTTGCACAAATCAACACAAATAAAAAATTATAAAAGCTTTATATAAAATCGAGTAAAATTTAATTTCTGTTCGAATTGAGAATGTTCGCTTATTTTTCACATTACACTATCACATATTGACATAGTGTGTAATAGAACGGTCTTAATTTCAACAGGTCTAAGGCAAAGTCTCATCTGAAACTTCTATTTTTGAGACAAAACCTTTAGTCTTTGAAAATAATGTTGAATGAGATAGTTGATCCAAATGTAGCGAATGTTTTGACGTTTTTAACCCAATGATGCATTTTCACTGACATATATTGTAACTACCCAAGTTTAGCCTGGGCAAAATAACAGGGTCTATGAGTGCAGAGTCCAGATACCAGCGTGCTGGAGATACCAGCTTCCCAAACGTTCAAAATTAAGAAATTAAGCTCAGCTCCAGAGGTTAGGCTAAAAATAATATCTATAAAAGTGATTTTACAACTTTCCAACCTCAAAGGCTTAAAAATATTCTTCAAAAGGATATCGAAACTTACTTAATAAAGGCAAAAACACGATAAAAATTAACCAAGATATGTATACAGTATACACGTTTGCTTTTCAACGCAAATAGCCTTCAAAGTTGGCAAGATCTCAAACAAAATTCAACATTAATTATACGAAAAGGCTTAAAATAAAAGCTACTCAACATTGTTCTTGCAGTTTGTTATTCCATTACTTGTAAAATACTGTACTTTTTTTATTTTTAAAGCAAATTATTTTAAACAGCAATAAACAACCATGGAAAAAGGCATTAAAAAAAAATGATAGAAAAGTAACGCGTAATACAGTAAATTGTGTTTTTTCAAAATGAAATATTTTTACAGATTTTGAAAATCCCTTTCGCAGAATGGTATGACTGGTGGCAGGAGTAAAATCCTTTAAAAAAACTAAAAACAAACTTGCAAACACGGAACTGACACAAAATATTAAAGATCGTCAGAGATGCTTTCTACAATAGAAGATAAACAGACTAGGCTCTGATTCGCTTTTTCATTTTTTTCAATTTCCGTCGCGATGACTGATCCAGCTGAAAAATAACAAGAGTTATTGCTTTGTAGTTATAGAACATAAGGCATTGATCAACTACAATAAATGTTGTTGGATGCCTTCAGTACCTGAATATCATAGACAACATTTTCACAGTTTACTGATGATATTACAAGATGCTCTGTTGTATGTGTCCACGCAACTACCCAGACAGCAAAGCACTCGTTTTTTCCATTGATTCGACGTCTGCAGACGTTGAATCAGATTGAAAAAAGGGCTGCTTGGCTGTATAAGTATCTGTCTATGTTAGAGTACTCTGACTACTGATCATATATTCCTAAAATCATATACTAATACATCTTGTAACTCAATTAACTTTGTGATTTGTCCATTAAATGAATTGTGATAATTGATAAAGCGCATTGATGAGTCATAAATGTACTGAATCGAATTAACAGAGATCATTGTGACGACAGGTTAGGCATCAACAGCCAGACAAAAGCGAACGTTTGTGTGTTTGTCAATGTACACTGATGATGTATCAACGTAATAAACTTTCGATTTATTTAGTCAAGTTAAACAGACCTAGTTTTTAATCGGCCGTTTATGATGGCATCACGTGTTTTCTCATCTCTTAATTCTTTCAAAACGTTTTAATGGATTATATGATTTTAACAGCAGAGTGATCTTGCTTTTGCATACTGGTAAAGACATCACAATGCGACATTGAAGAATTATCATTATTTTTTTTTATCTAGGTTTGCATTAGAGTGGTGAATTATAAAAAAAACATCATCAGGAATTCTTGCAATTGGCATGAGCAAAAGTTTGGTTAAACATTAAAACAAAACTATTGCTTAATCCTTAATTGTATTTGTCATCATGCGCTACACTGTGAATCAAATAATTGTCTCATTGTTGTGTGTTTAAAATCCCTTTGTCTCTTTGTTAGATCACAATAGCGATCTATATTATACACAGGCGTTGACAACGTGCAAACTGGAGGCCTGACTGAAGGCCGATGTAATTTCGATTTTCAACTCTAAGCTAAATTTATTCTATATCCCTTTGAAATGATAATTTGAGAATCCAAATTGCCAAAATGTGATTACTAGATCTCAAATCATTTCAAAACTCTTAATTTTACGTTGAAAAATTGACAAATTTTTCTTAAGAACCAGTGTTGCCAGACCTGTTTTGGACTTTCAGCACAAGTGCCAAAATCTAGTACGTTCTTTTCATGGCAACAATAGTACTAAAGCCCCGTTAGCTCAGTGGTTACGCGCCGGGCTCAAGATCACGCGGCGCTGGTTCGACTCTCGGGGTGTGCCTTGAGCAACGCATTTCAGGGCTGCTCTCCATTCAGCGGCACCTAGTGAATGGAATAATTCCCCGGCAACAACACTTCAACAATCGGAAATTTCACTCTGTCAATCTCGATAGCCGGCCCTGCGTCAAGAGCCTCTACAAGTATGTGAAACTACCAGGAATAACCAATCAAGGCTTTGTCAGTCCGAGGATAAAGATTCAAAACCAAACCAAACTCAAAATCACACAAAAACTATATTTATTAAATAACACTCAAACTATCAAATTATTCTAGCGATTTTGCATACTAACAGATCGGTCTTCAGTCAAATTTTAAGCTGCATGTTGTCATGGCTTGTATATAAAGGTCACCATGATTTAATAGTATATCTTAAATGTCTAACCAAAATTGTCTGGTTAGGTTAAATTAAAATTCACCAAGTTAAATTCAAAGTTGTTGACGTTTGTCACTCAGAAAATTTGTTTCTACAGCATGTACATGTTACAAGGACAAAAAATATAATATAAAGAAAACATATTACGAAAAAAATGTATATTTCCACACATCAAACCGCTACTTTTTACAAAGAAAATTGTATTTGTATGATTTTTTTCTTTGGGTTTGTGTGACTTTTGCGCCGCCCCATTTTGATTCAATTTTTTTGAAAACACGCCACATTTGAATTGAAAGATGAAATGTGGCTTTGGTGTTGTGATGTCACTTCGCTGTAACGAACTTGATTAATTCTCGCCAACCCAAAGGAAATCAAAGTTGCGTACCAATGATGTGGCTGGTGATGACGTCCGAAGTATCAGAGGATGAGAGTGGATCGGTGACGTCATCACTTGATGATGAAAAATTGTAAAGTGCCTGTAATGTAATCAACAAATGTTAAATTATATATTGTGAAAGAACAAGCTGTTAAATTTGATATTTGTTCAAGTTTCACTGGAATGTTGCTGTGGATTTAACGCTTTCGCCAGCACTAAGTTTATTTAAAAATAAAGTTCTAGCTTGTTGGCAAGCAGATCAAATAACTAGATTACCCAATGATGAGCAGGCCGGCCTTTTGCTTGTGTTGCTTTGATGCTTAAATTGATTGCAAATGACATAAAACAACACGCATTGAACAGCTCTAAACTTCAAGCAATTAGCGCAATTTCAAGGCAACCTCATTCGACCGCCGCCATAAAGCTAAAAGCATTTGGGTCGCTTGCCAATTGTTTGTTTGCGCCTCAGTAGCTCAAATACAATTTACACTGCAGTCTAATCACAGCAATTCCCAGTTGACAAGCTTAAAAAATAGAAAAGAAGTGAATTTGTTGTTATTTTATGTAAAGATATAGAAGACGATTAATATGGAAAAGTATGACATTCTGTATTAAGCTAGTTACGCGGCGATGAGAGTAAACCTCAAGAGATTTTCATGGAACGGTCGGCACGCGTATAATTCCGTTTCGTTTTTACCTACCAAGTTTGATAATTATTCTGACATTTCATCGCATATTAAACTCAAGGGATAAAACGAGTATTCAGTCATTGATTCAGAGACAACAGTCTGCGAGGTTTGACTTGGCACGGCGGCAATAGTCATGGAGGCACGTGGGCTTTAACATAAGGTTCAAAAGTTACTTCCAAAGACGGTGGCATACGCAAAGGAGACCATTGGGCAATGCCTCTCCGTTTCAAAATTTGCTTAGGGTATAGCCTAAGATATTTAAGTGTCACTCTTTGTCAAAAAATGCCCAACCAAATAGAATGCCCCTCCCCCTGTAACAATTTTTTTGTCTACCACCGTCCAGAGATGTTGTCATTTCGCATGCAGCAAATCTAAGCGATTTTGAATTAGTCAAATATCGAGGCCACTATTGCATTGGCGGGTTGTATGACATATTCCTTGAAGTTAGCCTGGAAATATTGACATTCCACTTGGCATTCCAAAACAAAATGGAGTGGTCTAGGACTCTAGGTCGTTGAATTATGGGCAGTTTGGTTGAATTGCCATTTCCCGTTGGTGTAGGTTGATTTTTTGATTAGCCTGTTTCGGAGCCTAATAACTTGCGGTGCAATTAAAGGTTCGTAGACTTTCAATTGGAAGAAAACATAGGAGGTTTTCATCTGCTCATTCTTAATGTAAATGTACCGGTCTCAATTTAAAGTGAACACGAATTGGCCCAATTTTTATGAGTGGCCAAATCAATGGTGATTGACAATGGCTGTACTGCGACAATGTCACTTGACAGTCAATTCCTTCTTCTTCCACATTTTGATCAAAATGCTATTTTATTATGTTTAAAAGGAGCAGTTTTTACAGTTTTTATAGATGTGAAATCAAATCTGTTACAATAAAAAAGCCACACTTTCGAAAATATACATCAGGATGCAACAATAAAGTTTTTCAGGACATTGTTTGCAAACCTGTTTTATATTTACCTTGATGTCTTGAGAAGCGTCTGATGTCAGCAATGACGTAGTGTGATCAACGGCATTCGGTGACATCATCAGTGAATCTGTGGGAGAAATCCCGCGTTGAAAGAATATGTCACTACAAGACTCGCTTGCTGAGGTTTCTTTTTTAGTGATTATTGTTTCAACAACATTCTCCTCCTCTGGCTCTCCATAGAGCATCCGTTGGAGGTTACAGATGTAAGTGATGGCGTTCCTTAGAATCTCAACTTTTGGAAGGCGCTGATTTGGATTTGCGCATGCGCACCGCTTTAACGTTTCGTACGCCTGATTGACTCGCTTCAGTCGGCGCCGTTCGCGCAGCGTCGCTGCCCTACGTCTGTCATGTGGCCCACTTTTTCGTTTGCAGGCCTTACACGCCCAGACCAAGCAGTTATGACCGTTTGGATTCCCAGTGTGATTGAAGGGCGTCATCTCGTGTCCGCTGAGATCCAAATCCACATCATTTTCGTCAAAAATCGAATTATTTTGTGAGGTCACATTGAAAGGAAGTTGAAGCGATGACGTCAATGCATCGGAATTGTTCTGGAAAGAGTTAAATTGGAGTGCCGTTGGATTCTGATTTGTCAGTCGCGACGATGTTTGGGAATTATAAACGTTGCCTGAGTTGGAAAGGATTTGCACTTTTGCTTCAGCTTTTTGGATATCTGAAATCGGTTTCATAGTGACGTCACATTTGAAGACTTTGCTTCTTTCGGAAGACATAGAAAGAAGCTCTTCCACGCTCGGAAGTGCTGAATCATCGTTGGGAATCGATCTGAGCTCACTGAAAACCAATGCGTCGTTTTTTTGTTTAAGGAGGATTTCGTTTCGGTTTGACTCTGACAGATATTGAAGCATAGCTCTCATTGCTTCGTCCTGATATTCTTCCATATTAGCGAAGGTTAGAGTTGGTTCTATGCTTGATATTGGAGGAGCTATTCCCTCTTCTAAAGGATCTTTCAGGAGGAGGCCATTCATATATCGCTGCTTAGGATCCACGTGAAAAGTTTCCTCATCAAAGAAATTCATTGCAAGCTCCATTGCATCCGGTTCCCTAGGGGTTCCAGTGTACTCCTGTTTAATCACTCTCCCCCCAATGATGGGTGCGGATGAATACTTGGTTGGGATATTGCTGGATGTAGGCCAAGGGCTTTGGTCTTGAATGTTATTGGAATGGTTTATTAGTTGGATAAGTGGCCCAGAATTGGAAGTGGTCGTGGATGGGAAATCTTGCTTCGGCAATGCTGGAATCATGACGTCAGAGTTTTGATAATCTGACGTCATTTTACTCAACTCTTCTAGAGCAGATAAATCCGACGTCATTTCTGGCTGATAGACGTTTTCAATGCTGCTCTTTATGATGTCAAAGTTAGTGACCATGACGTCATCGGAAGGATTTGGTGACATAGGTGACGCGGTTTCCGAGAGCAAAACGTCACTTCCGTTTCGCTTCGGTTCTTTCATCAGCATCTTTCTTTTCAGCGATGACCTCACAGATGCGGCGTTTCTGACAAATCGATCCAAGCAAGCTCCTGATTGGTTGATCCCGGAGCCGATTAAATCGAGTTCTTCGAGCGGCATACACGTCATAATTGCTAATTGTTAGATTTCCTTAGGAAATATAAAAAGATTATCACTCTCTTGAACAGAAGAATAAAATCAAAGTGAAATTCACAACTTGTTGGTTTGCCTCAAGTTTAAAATAATTGAACTTCCACTAAAACAAACATATTTGTTAAAACTTCCCTAAATGTTGACCACCCCAACAAAATTTAAAAAACAATGTTTGTTTTAAAGCAATGATTTCACCACATTTCTCTATCCATTGGCGCTCTGGTATGTCATGCATTATATTGTAGATAATACGCTACGTTCCTTTTTGTACCGGACGGATGATAATGATTGAAATCGACTTTTTAGAAACTGACTCTTAAATTCGAGCTTGTGACTACACAAAACAAGCTATGCGGTTGTAAGATGACAGTCCTTCAGTTTAAAGTGTTTTTAAACATCATGCAGGGGTAACATTATAAAATGTAACCTACATATGTCTCAATTATGCTTGGAATTCTTTTCACTTTGGCAATGATTTTTATCTTTTTTTGTCTTCACCACCTGAAAAACTACACTCTCTGAATTAATGATATACAGTACCTCTTCAACAATCGATAACTTTACAATATACATCTACAAATCGAAAACATCATTATTCATCTCTCCTTGTCTCGCCACTTCAGTGATTGAATGATTTCAGTTAAAAGTGAAAACTCAATTCTTTTAAAGTTTTTTTGATGGACTGCAAAAAAAGTTAAAGTGGTTTCTAATTAGCACCAGACCTAAAGTGCTAACCCCAGACCCAAGTGTTATCCCTAAAATTGAGATTTGCACCGTTGGACAGAATCGCTACCGGTTTAGCAAATCAAGTATTAAGGCTTTGTAGCCAAGTGTTAAAACAAGTTTCTTTACACTAATTATGTCACCTTTGTATAAGCATCGGAGTCGGTTGTTTAACGTTTTCAACCAATCAGTGTGGACAACAATTATAGTTTGAAGTGGTTCCCAACTTTTAAACTTTCGTTCATATTTTCTGTTTTATCCTGAAGTTAGTTTGAGAATAGCTGGTGATTTCACTGATAACTTTTCCATATTTAATCGTTTATGCTCCTCGCCTGCTAACTCAATGTCTAAATGATTTGATAATGAAGTGGAGGTAAGGAAAGTGGGCTATTTAATGCGCATCTCCTCTCATCACCGTGTTTTTTTCTTTCCTTGACGTAATTGAATAAGTTTCAACGTTTATTCAACGTTTGGAAACGTTAAATTAGTATAAGAATAAATTTAGTTACTGATTTGTTTTCTAGTTAATTCTCTCGGGAAGTTTCTTACTTTGTCTTTGATGTCATTTATCTTCACTCTTACCCATGCAAGCAAACTTGAAGTTGTCAGTTCACATTATGAATCCATGTCGACTTAAGTCTACCATTTAATTTAGCCTTTCCACATAACTTTGCATTATAAGGTACAAACGTCATGGAAGCTGTACATCCGTTCATAGCATCCCTTTCTTTTCCTCCTACGCTCTTTAGTTAGGCTACTGGTGCAATTTGAAACAATATTTATTTATCATATAAAGGAGGATATTAACAATAACATAAAAAATGATTACAAGCTCTAAAACACCCGAAGTTGTATAGTTTATTGCGCTCTAACCTTCACCATCAATTGCACCAACTCAACTGTATTAAATATTGGATAGACCGATGCAAATTGTTATCTCGAAATGAATAAAGAATATTATTAAATCTTCTTGTAAGATTCTATTTGAATAAGGACCTTCTGATGATCCTCCTTTAGGTAAAACAGGCTGTCAAGGGTTTAGATAGTAATAACTATATTTGATTTAAATCTTCTTGTAAATGCATGGAAGTCGTTGAAAGAATAATATTTATTAGTTAGCAATGTTCAATAGCTAATAAAGTGGTATTTAGTTAAAGCACTATTCAATATAACACTGTATAAATTAAAACTGTTTTATCTTCTAAAGTTTTGCTTTACCGTAAATTAGCTTTCGGGTTCTGAGTTCTGCTTTTCTTTTTACAGAAAAGTGTTCCGTTTTTTTTATGATGATATTTCAAGATGAACTAGCTGGCCGGTTCATGGCCGCCATGTTGTTTCAACAAAAATCTACCGAAAAGAAAGATTTAAACAATTGGCTGATGACGACAAAGTGAAGAAGATACAGAAGCAAATTTTGGATGTTTCTTTTGCATAAGCTTTCAATTAAACTGCATACAATTTTGAAACCAAATGATAATACTGCATCAAATGTTTTTTTTTTATTTTTGAGTGCAAAGGTGAAGATGGTTTTCAATGCAATTCAGAGAAGCATATGTTTTCACGTAGGTGATATTGCTTACCAAAGTAGTTTTATTGCTTTCTGTTTCCTTATGGATTCTAACACTTCACTTTGCGCTGCCAACGTCTTTTGTTTGTTTTATTAATTTATTGGTAAAAATCGGAAACGAATTTTTGTTCTAAAATTCCGCAACATTGTAATCACAATTATAGCCCAAATATCTTTCAATTTCTGTTTGCATTTCAACTGCGGTTTGTTCTCACGCATAAAAGGCTCTACGTGCATGTTATTGAAACAAAACTAAACACCTAAAATAACGTTATCCTCACGAAATAGCATCAGAAAACGAAAGCCACTTAATGTATGATATCTCTATGTGACGTCACAGAGATTTAGCACCAGTGATCTTGCTTCTTAGGTTGTGTTTTGAAAGTTATAAAGTTGCAGCATTGTGAATGTTATCGATTTCATAATTGATCAAAAGTTAATATGAGCAGGAGCGTAGCCAGCACGAAATTTCGAGTGGGGATGAGTATTTTGCACATGGGAGTGAACCCGGCAACGAGTCACCGAAGGCGAAAGTCCCACAAGGGGGTCTGAGAACTCCCCATCAATTTAAAAAAAATATTTTAAAATCGCGCATTCTGAAAGTACTTTCAGCCTAAATCAATAATAAAACTTTGTCAAATGAGGCTGTAACAAAGTGTGAAATGTTCATTTAAAACATTTCGGGGGGGAGGAATTGCTCTTTTCCTCTCCCCGCCCTGACTACGCCCCTGAATTCAAGGGATAACATAAAATGGCATTAGACGAAAGCTTAATTTATTGGCGGTGAGAAACGCACTAATTACAATTGAAGTTCAACTGACAAGGTGTGAAAGCCTCGGGACTTGGCAGCAGATGTTTGTGATTTTTCAGCTGCTGAAAATAATTATCGCAGCTTCTTCAAAAGCTTTTTAAACTTTTATCACCTTTATTAGGCTTTTGTGTAGTTTTGTTGCTTTTATCACATTTACGTTCAACTAACACAATGTTCATCGTCAGTTCACTGCAAACGCAAATAAAATTAGATCTTTGATTCTCATTTATCAATTTTTTTATCAACTTTTTTCGTAAGCGTGATTATGTTTCGTCTGTTGGAGGCTTCAGATCACGATATTGTGTTTGGTTGATTTTGAATCTTTATATCTAGGACTGACAAAGCCTTGATAGGTTATTCCTGGTAGATTCGCATACTTGTAGTTGTAGAGGCTCTTGACGCAGGGCCGGTTACCGAGATTGACAGAGTGAAGTTTCTGATTGTTGAAATGTTGTTGCCGGGGAATTATTCCATTCATTAGGTTCCGCTGAATGGAGAGCAGTCCTTATAATGCGTTGCTCAAGCGCACACCCCGTGTCCGTGAGTCGAAGCAGCGCCGCGTGATCTTGAGCCGTGGTTGCTTGTAATAGTGACGTAACTACAAAGGAAAAGTTTAGGGGGACAAGTATTCTAGTAGTTAAAATAAAGAGTTTGTTTAAAAATATCGCCACTGAATGTAGCCAAATAGAGTTTGTTTAAAAATATCGCCACTGAATGCAGCCAAACAATTATATAACGTCATTCAACAAACAGTGCCATTAAATCAGTATACTAGCATTAAAACCCTTTTTTTGAAGACAAGATACAATTTCGGGAGACCATTGCTTCTCCAAGTTTCCCGTGGCTACCTCCTTGGCTTGTAGTAAACTTTGACCAAACATTAGGGGAAGTTGTTCCACCTTTTATGATAAATATTGTTTCGTTTACAGATCAACTGGTCTGGTGCTACTGAAGTATGAAATGAAGTAATCGTCTTTGTCTTATTTAAAAAAAAATTGAGACAGGCATTGGGCATTACATTTTCTTAACATCAGTCTAGCAGCCAACTGAAGGCAATGCTTATTTGCAGCATTATTCCTTGTTGTCCGATTGTGCAGAAAGCATCCACAGTTTCTAGACATGACGTATGTGCTGGAATTCATGTTTCATGTCAGCTTATCCTATCAAATTGGAGCGGAATTTAAAGTTTCTGCTGCCCACCACGCGTTTGGTCCCAGAGGAGTAATCGGAGAACAGTTTCACCTGTTTGAGGTTTCAATTGGCCTCTGAAAGCAGCTGATTGGAAAAATATGAGCTTATAAATTGGTTTAACAAGCTCCGTTAAGCTTTATAAACTATCTTGTAATTTAGTCTTGATCCCCAGTGATTAAAAATATTTCAGACTGAGTTAGCAAGCCAAACAAAGGAATGTGGTTGGTGGTTTATAACCACCTTCCACATAATTCAATTCCAACTTGACGATATTTCTGTTTGAGCATGTAGACTAATTGTCTGACGTCACAATTCAAGCTAAACCCGGCTCCCGAGCCTAACCCAAACAGCAAATTAGTATTTTTTGCGTTGATTCAACGTCTGCAAACGTTCAATCAATGTAAAAGACCTGTCTTGCTATTCCGTACGTTTGGATGCTATGACTGGGATGCTATGACCGTCCGTCCGTCCAACCCTCCAAAAGCTTGGTGGATTTAACATCGGTCGGTTTTGAGTCTTTATCCTCGGACTGACAAAACCTTGAGGTTATTCCTGGTAGTTTCGCATACTTGCAGAGACTCTTGGCGCAGGGCCGGTTACCGAGATTGGCAGAGTGAAGTTTTCCGATTATTGAAGTCTTGTTGCCGGAGAATTGTTCCTTCCAAGTGCCGCTGAATGGAGAGCAGACCTTAGAATGCGTTGCTCAAGCGCACATCCCGAGAGTCGAACTAGCGCCGCTTGATTTTGAAGCTTTTTCGCTCACGAAGTCACGCGCTCACCAACTGAGCTATCGGGGCAGACGTAATTGCAACTATCATAAAGTAGAGCACTGTGAATACAGACACAAGTCGTGTTTTGAAGCCAAAGTTGAGCGTCTGAAACAATGCAGCAGAGCCCATCTTACAATCACCGGCGTCATGAAGCAAGAAATATTAGAGACAGGCTGTAAAAATTACGATTTTAATTGCATAGCACGATGAAAATAACCTAACAACGTTGTGCTGATAAACAAACGTTATTTTTTATTAACCAACAGATCCTATGTGTATTGTGCGTGATGAGTTGACACAAAATCGCTTAAACTATGTTTGCAGAGTTATCAAATTAACATCTTTAAGAAACTTTAACGTCTAGATATTTGGTTTTGGTCAAGTAAAGTTTAAAAATTCAACCACGGGCCGCATGAAATTATCCTCGGTCTGCAGGTATTCTATCGCTGGTCTAGAGACATTGGAACGATGTAAAGAACAGCTATATTTTGGTTAATTGCAACAGTACTTCAATGGTTTTAAACTAACAGACAGTTAAACGTGCTTGTTTAAAAACAGCAAAGTTTACGGTTCGCTTGCGTTGAATCTATATATGCTCATTTCGTTTTCATTGTGATGACTTGTTTACTGAAAAATACAAAGAATTCAATTTGGCCATTTTTTCCAAGTATTTGTAGCTTTGCGAAGCAAAATTATCAGTAACTTCAGGAGAACTTAATTTGCATGGTGCAATTTCAAAGTTGTTTTGTACACCTTCGAGAGTGGACGCCTCTTCAATTTCGACTCTGTACTTTATCGTAGGACGGCGCAGCGTATAAGGCGCTCGCTTTTCAATCAATTCATCCAGGTTCGACACCCGGCTTAAACTGGTTGTTGAAAAACACCACTCCCTTTTGCCCAGGGTGTAACAAATTGGGTGGTCGTAGTTGCTGAAGAAAAATAACTGGTTCATGTTGCTCCCATTAGTGCCAAAGGCTTAAACCAGTGGTTCTCAACCTTTTTTCTATCAAGCCCCCCTTCAATAATGGTCATGAGCCTCGCGCCCCCCTAGACTTTAAATAAGTATTATACCAAAAAAATTGCATTTTTGTCTGTTTATTGTACACATCAGTAAAATACTTGACACTGCTTCTTAGCAACTAGATTTTTGATGCGAGGTTTAACTCCAAAGAATGAACAACGTAAGTCTCCTTCAACTCTCAACCTGTTTCTGTACTTGGTCTTGATAGCAACGAGAGCAGAAAATGCAGCTTCACAAAGATACGTAGATTCAATTTCCAAACATTGTTAGAATTCGAAAAACCCGAGTTGATATAAGAGGGTAAACAGGAAGGTAATTGGCCCAGAACGTCTCAAGTTCCAGTTCTTTGAAGTCTTCTTTAGCTGTGAAGTTGAACTTCATCTCAAGAAACTCCTCTTGTCCTTCTTCGAAAATATCAACTACTTTGCATTAAAACGGGTTTCTGATGAACTTCCAGGCTTCACGCTTCTCATCCAGATCTGGAAAGTATTTGATGAACTCCGCTTTCAATTCATTAAAGTGGATTTCTATTTGTTTCTTCAACTCAGAATCAAAGTTACCATCTTTGAGAGCAGAATCCAAGTTTATACTGAAGCTCGCTGGATTTCCTTGTTCAATTCGACTCTTCCAGAGGTCAAGTTTAGCTATAAAAGTTCAAATGATGTCATGATGCTTAATGATGTTGATGTTTTTCCCTTGAAGCTAAAGGTTGAGAGTATTCAATGCTTCGCAGATAAATACAATAAAATACAAAATATGACAAACAGCATAGATCCTAGGACATTAAAGTAATTAAAAAAAATTGAAATTGTTGTAGAGCTCGCGCCCCCCCTGAGAGAGGCTTCACGCCCCCCTGGGGGGCGCGCCCCCCCCCCCCCCCCCCCGGTTAAGAACCACTGGCTTAAACTAATGAGAAGTTCATCTTGATTGATTGGTTTACTTTTGTTATGCAATATCAAAACAGCTAAACATTAAATGATACTGTACGGTACGCATAACAATCATAATTAACAACGGAAAATAGTCAATGTATTCTGCAATGCATCGTTCGATCAAGCAAATGCTTCAAATAACCACAGCTGAAAGCTGTGAAGTAACTTTGACGGTCTTCGAGTCAAGCAGCCACCCCCAGTCATGTCGAGGGGAAGCTTTTAATACGCCTTATACTAAAGTTGTAAAGTATATACACTCGCATCAAACGTCAAAGCAGATAGAAAACAGAACAACTTCTTATCTCCCGATACTTGGTTTCAAGTGTAGAAAGCTTTAACTTTTTACTGTAACATAATAGGAAAACTAAGGTAGGAATGGAAGTTAGCACTCAATGTTGCTGTATAGGCCTTTGGAGTGTTCATGTGAGCTTGCCGACATCTTTCTAGAGGCCGCTAGATGCTGCAAAAGAGATACGGCTTGGGCAAGCAAAGTTTTTTCTACGAGCAAACTTATAGAAAACGTCAATTTTTTGTTTTTTGCCGCAAAGGTTTGGTCAGAAACAAGTGTTGTAGTTTTTGCACCAATTCGGGCGATACTTTCCTTTTGAAACCCATACATTCCTTTCAAGAATTGCAGCTGATCGTTGCGGCTCGACTCCATTTAAGGTAACAAGCAGGCCACGAGAAGTTGCTGCAAGCTTCAACAACAACATAACAACCTTGTTTCTGAACGTACTCGCTGGCAAAACAGTCCAGCCGACGAAACTCGTCTTTGTTACGTTGTTCAAACGTTGAAACAACGTATAAAGGACGGATTTTGTTAGTTGCGATGCAGCGCTTGCGTTACTTTTGGTTTGTTTATAGTCAAAATGATGAAACTGAATTTTCTTCTGCGTGGGAAGCGTGCTCACGCACAATTAGTCAAAATTCACTGTCACTGTTGTGAAAAACAGTGGCTAAGACGTTACGAGCTTTTCTTGGGAATATTTTGTTCATCTGTGTTTGCAGGCTGCAGGCAGCAATTCTGACTGGCAGCTGGTTGGCTGTATAATTATTCAAATGATGTACGAAAAGAGAAAACGTTTGTATCAAGTTTGCCAATAGAATGGTAATGGTGGCAATTTAGCTTTACGTTCCACAAGACCAGTAGGCAGTAGTGAGGGCAGGGGTAGCGAGGACAGGAATTTCACGAAACCACCCCACATTCTTTCGATATTGTGCAATTTTCTCAGAATTGTCTTAATTTGGGGCCCGGAGATCTCATTGGTACTTGCACTACTTGGTCCAAATTATCCTCTCAACGGCCATGATTACAAATACAAATTGTGATTTTCTGAAGACATTTCACTGATCGCTTTCAACATTTCATGCTTTCTCGTGTCGCAATTTATCGCAGTCGCAGTTTTTCACAGTAAGTACTTAGCAAATGCCCTTATGGCAAGAAAAACAAAACTCGCCAGACCATTAAATCGAAATTAGTTTTGGAGTAAAGAACTTTCAAGGTGTTGAATTCAGCAGGCAGTTTAGCAGAGCAAGAGTTTTTAACCGTAATTTTCACTTAAACTATGTAAACTAAACTTTACTGAAAGCAAAAAAATAAGTTTTGTTGCATTGTTTTAGATTAGACGTAGGTCAGCCACCGGTTTACAACACTGTATACTTTTGTTTTATCTTTCAACAGCTATCAACATTTAGACCTAAAGACAGCAAATAAGTCATCTTCAACGTCTGCAGACGTTCAATCAACGTAAACAGTGACTGATTTGCTGTCTGGGAAAGTTTTGTAAAACTTTTTTGACTTATGGATATGAGGTAGTAGGCCTACTTCCGTATAGTTTCAGTTCAGTGGTAGTGTGGAATGTGGATACACTTCGCCATAGCTTTGGTAGGCTTAGGTTCAATTCCCGGACCAATTATTGTCAGTGAACAACTTAGCTGTTGTAAAGTGAGACAATAAAATCGTCTAAAAGATCAGTGGTTCTAAAGTGTTTTCAGCTTGTGACGCACTAAAATAGTAGTTAGGGCACACTTTCTACAAAAAAAGTCGTTTTAAAAATTTTTGTACAATTTAATCCGAATGCTGTATCACCCTTATCGCGTGGGCAAGGCATGCAATACCATAACCGTATCAGTCAGTATCGTTGACAGGGGTTCCAGGAGGTACTTTTTGACCCGGGTCCGAGGTGATTTTAGGGGCCCAGATACTTTCTAAGGGGCCCGGAAATTGAAAAAAAACGCCGGGCATTCTTTGGATGTAGCGCGTTTTTCTTTGAAGTGTCTTGATTCGGGGGCTGAGAATCGCATTGGTACCTGGCCCAAATTATTCTCTCAACGCCCCTAGTATCAGTTATCTAGTCTAGTGGGTTGTGTTCCGCATGCATTCAAGTTCCGCATGTTTGGCTGTATGCCTGTTTGTAATACAAATGTTTATTTTTTAATAACTCTTGAAAATTTCCCACGGTCCACTAGTGTCCCTCGTCACACAATTTGAAACACGTTGCAAAAGACCATGTCCTTATTATTGTTATTATTAATATCAGTGTGTGCCCTCACAGAACGCATCTGCGAAATCTTTCTTGAAACCAAAGGCCTATTTGCAAACTATGTATAATATGCGCATTATGACGTCATCATAGTTCCACACTGGTGCTTCGCGGCGATTGGTAAGTAGGCTACTTGCACCAAAGTTGCAGAAGTCAGTCCCGTTTAGCGCTCTAATATAAGTCTTTACATAAACTAAACAAAACTAATTGATAAACACCAGTCGAATTACGAGAAAAATGTCTCCGCGTTTCCGGCACCAAAGCGCAGTTCTGAATCGTTGATTTTTCGTTTTTTAATGTTCAATTACATCTTTATAAGGGATGCTTCATTTGGGGCAGTGTTGTTTATGAAAGTGTGTGACTTACCTGGAAATTTGGTTGTTTATTTACAAACCCTTCGCCTAAAATGGAAGACACAATTCTGTTGTTTCACATGTTCTTTAGAAGTCGATGGCGATCTGTGTTATTAGTTGATTGCACTCTATCAAATGTAGCGTTTAAACAGGTGCTTAGTTGAGTGAAGTTAAGTAATCATGAGAGATTTATGTGATAAATTTTATTTGTCAACTGTTGGATGTAATGAGTTAATATCTCATTGTCTATGTGTGTTGCCTGGAGCAATAATAGCACGGCGTGTGTCAATCTTTGTGACGTAACAAACGACTTTCAGTTCTTTAGCTTTAAAAGATTGTTCTTAGCGTTCTTGATCCCTGCGTGCTCGCATTGAACCCACTGGATGTTTTCGTGTTTTTGTCTTCGCCACATTATTCTGAACACCTTCGACGATTTAAAACTATTATTTTAATGTGATAAGAGACACAGTTCAACATCAAATATTTTAAGAATTAACACATCTTTCTAATCGGATAAACCCGCCGGTGTGTTCATACAATAGAGGATTATAGAGTTGTTAATTTGATACAAGACTTAAAAAGAAACAATGCTGTGCGCACGTTGAGGCTTAAAGGTTTGAACAGTTTGAACTTCTAAGCAAATGTATAATAACAACTAAGCGCTGAAAGCTTTTTTCAAACTGTTTGATTTCACACACTGTATAAAAATGTTTTTTTTGTTGTTGTAAAATTGGTTAATGTTTATTTTTTTGCATTTTATTGACGTTGAAACCACGTACAGAAAACAATTTTTATGGCCTGCACATGTAATGGGTCGTTTTCACATTTATTTGCAAACATGCAAGCATGCATGGGCTGTATCCAAGGGGGGGGGGGTATCCAAGGGGGGCTGTATCCAATGGCCTGTATCCACTTATTGAAGTGGTTTGGAATGACTAAGACGATTTTAGCCCACTGTCTATAAATCACCCCCCGAATTATAAAAGTGGATAGAGCGCCTGCAAGCATGAATGTATTCCATAGCCACAATTAATTATACAAATGCCACATATTCGCAGCACACTCTTTAGCTGCATACCGCAGAAAAAGCTGCAGAAGACTTTTGAATATTTAGATGATTATACAATTTCGCTAGAGAGGTAACTTTTTGAAACCATAAACAGACATAACTCGGCAACAACGCTACATTTAATATTATAAAAACAATAAGCGAATGTTTTCGGCTAGTCATATAGCCCTTTTCAAGCGTACAAGAAAATTATTTTTTTAAAAGAAATTCTAAAGAATCATACAGTATCACAGCAAAAATATTTTTACACACTATGATCCTGGAACAGACAGAACATCTTTTCAATGAACTTGCATCATAAGAAATATGAGCTTTATAAGTTGATAATTCGCTCGTAATAGTTATTATAACTGTCAGTGTGTTGTGGATTAATCTAAACCAAAAACTTCACTGAGTCTGACGAAACATCCATCTTATAACTATTTCAAGCATCCTGTAATTATTAAGAGTCTCTATTTCTTCGATGTATAAAACTAAACCTTCGACATTTCATGAAAGTACACATTTGTGACAAGTTGAAAGCGGTTTGTTTAGCAATTAAAATTCCGTTGTGAAACGAAATTGAAGATTTATGGCCTTGAAGCGCTCCTTTTACGTCATAATCCTCGAAGCGGCTTCGTCTGTTTGCTTGTCCAAAACTCGACTTTGGCAGCTTTTAGTCTTCGTCGTTGGATTCTCACTATCACAGCTTTTCTCAAACAGCAAATTAGTCGTTTTTTGTTTGTTGAATCAATGTAAAAATGACTGATTTTCTGTCTTGGTTGGTACACTCAAGTGGAGTAATGCGATTTAAAGTAGAATCACATTAAAGAATATACGAGTAAACTAGTAAACTGTTGATTGCCTTCGTTCTAGCTTCCAGCTGTGAGAAGTTTAAATAACAATAAATACAAAACTGCAAACCCACCATCGTGTTCGTAAACAGGGTTCAGGCCGCTGTCGAACTGCGACAGCAGCTAAACCTGTGAAATCGTCAGTTTGTTACATTATATTTGTGCAAATGAGACGTGGAGCAGTCCTGTAGAATTATAAATCGATGATTTGCTCGAGGCTAGCACTGACGCATTTGATGATCTCACAAGCTTAGCTTGGCTGGGCTTTGCAGCAGAAGCACAGTGCTGGCTATCGGTCGCTTTAATAAGATTGCAATTCAAGAAGTAGACTTAAGTATTTCGTGCATTTGTTGAACGTAGATAGATATTAATTTTGCGTAAAATGATGTTCTGATAAACAGACCAACCGTCTTGACTCAGTTTCGCCAGTATAAACTTTCTGCCTGGCTGGGCGGGGTTGGTCAGATCAGCAAAGGCGTGTTAAGTTTGCAGCGTTACTTTCTCATTGTTGCAACTAAGTTTTAGGTTAAAGTTGTAAGAATAAGAAAGCTCAACTTTTAGGAAAATTATAATATGGAGCTGTTACAAACGTTTTAAGCTAGAACGTGAATTTGATATTACTCTGCAGGACATTTCAGATAGTTAAGGTTGTGATGAAAGGTGTAAAGATATTGTTAGGCGACGAAAAAGCAGTTATAATTGTTTGTCCAACAAGGTTTTTGTTCAACAGACAAAACTGGAAATGTTGTGTCACTGAATCATATGGGTCCGCGCTGAACTACTTTTGATTGAAAACAACAAATCAAAGATCGAGACCACTTAGAACAGTGAGCATCAAAATACAACCTTAATGTCAGTTTGTTTTGCAACCACTAGCCTAGCTGGTAGGGCTGGGATGATGTGCAGTGGCGTTGACAAGGGTGTCCTACTGTCCAGGGTATACTTTTGGACCCAGACCCAGGGTGGTTTTAGAAACCTGACACCTTTTCAAAGAGCCCAGGAACTCAAAGAAACCACTTTGTATTCTTTGGATAGAGAGTATTTCCTTAGAAATGTCTTGATTTGGAGCCCGAAGAGGTCATTGGTGCCGGGCCCAAGTTATCCTTAACGGCCATGATGATGTGTATGTTGTAAAGACAATTAACTTTCAGTATGCCAAGTAGAGGCTGCCGAACATGACTAGTTTGAAACTAAATAGTTCGGTTTGATGTAGGCCATAATAAAATACTGTAATTTACAGTTGTGCAGAAAAAATAGCCTCTGCATGATAATAGGATGTGGTGCTCCAGCCCGATGCAGCTGAGTAAACGCTTTGTTCATTGTTTATGGAACTCCGTTTACACTTTGCTGCATGTGTGCACTCTGTAAATATCAAGATTAGGTTGGCGCGTGAGTTCAGGTCTGTGAGTCACAAGAACTTCATGTCGTGGAGTCATTGACACAAACATTTGTTCGATTTAGCGCCGTCTTATTTTTTAGATCTCCATGACTAAGTTGCTTTCTGTCGTCATAGTTGATCTATTGCTACCGCATTCTTTCATTTCAGAGTCATTCGCCGTAGGTAAACAAGTTACAATAATGATTTACTCGATTTACTCTTGGAGACCAGAAGCGCATGTGTCGGCGTTCTGTCCAAAAAGCTGCAATTGTTACGTTGGTACAACGTTTATTCATTCTTGCAAGGTGCTTGTGAGCTAAGGTGTACGTGACATTTTGAAGAGATAATAGCTTTTTGTGGCTAGAAATTTGGGCGTGAATAAGTTTACAATTTTAGCTCAAACAAAAAGTAAGTCAATATTCTCTCTCAGCTTATGTTGACGGAGTGAACCACTGTCAGATGAACTTTCTTGAGGAACTGTCAACTGAAAACTTTTGCAAGACCTGGAGTGTTTGTAGACAAAACACTCAAATTATAGTTCGCCTTTTTTGTACAGTTTATCTTGGTTATGGAACGATCTGTGGTGAGACCTCTGCTTGTTAGTTGTGAACGTAGCGTGTGTCACTCATTTAAAGTAATTGCATTCAGTCAGAGGTTTCTTTGGTAGCAAGTCCAGTTCTTCTTTCAGTGATGTAACGTCTGCAGATGAAGTAGAATAACGGATTTTACTGACAGAGCAATAGTTGTTGCAATAAGTTCGAGTTCGGATCGGAACTTCGACTTTTTGTGAAGGAACTTAATTCCGAATTAAAACACAACTTACTTTATTAAGTACAAGCTAGTAGAGTTGGAGTGTCTGCTGAGATAAATAGGTAGTTAAGAACTCACTGTCACACCACGACTGATATTGTCTTTTAGCAATTGTACGTGTTAGTTGTTGGTAGTAGCGTTGGCCGGGAGAACCAGGGGATGGCCGGGTCTGGGATGATTTCAGTGGCCGGCAACCTTCCCAAGAGGCCTGGAAAATTGACGAAATCACCGGGTATTCTTTGGATGTAGGGAGTTTCTTTGAAGGTCTTGCATTGGGCGCGCGGATCTCATTAGTACCGGGCCCAAATTATTTTCGCAACGGCCCTGATTGTTGCGCCTCATCTACTGTATGTTGTTTGTGGCATATTTACTACGGGAATTCGTTCGTACTCACTGAAAGAAAATCTTGATACCGTTTTAGAGATATTTGGTGTGCTTCAACCAAGCACCGAAGCCAGGCCTTGTAGAAGGAGGGGCGAGGACAATATCCAGCCAGCCACACGACAGAACTGATAGGAAAAGACAATTCCTGTGAAAGTACAAAGTGCACTCAGCCGCCCAAGAAAGCTGTTTTACTGACAGGCTTGTGGAATTGTGGATGTCAGCAAAATTGATTTGTTTACTGGAGTTATGGTTCTTGCTTTGGCATATTTGAAGTCTGACTGTAATTTAAGAGTTTGCTGATATGAGGCTATGCGGACAAATTCTAATTAATCATTATCAAGTTAATTTTTGACTAAGTAGCGAAAAACTTGCAATACACTACAATGTGCTGTTAGCACGTAAGATATTGTTTGTCTTTGGCTGAGCTGGCAAAAAATATTTTTTACATCGTCACAGAGTTACTTGACTTCAAAATGATGTAAAGTACGGAAACTTGCTTTCTGGGAGTGTTTTTAATGTAACCTTAATTCTATTTGGTATATATAGTTGAAGTTTGTAACTGACCTATTTTAGATAGAGGCATTTTTGTCAATACATACGGTACCAACATATTTACACCAAGACCTATACAAAAATTATTTTCCATTTTCTTCAAAACATGCTTCGCAGTTTGAAGTAACTCTTTGCAGAAGCAATGGGCGGGAAACTATTATTTGTTGAACTTTCAGCTTTGTGTGAGTGGAGACAAATCAATTGTCATTTGATAAAATCTCATTCTCATACCTATGACGTCATATTGTTCGCAAATATGTCACAAATCTATAAACACCAGTGTATGAGGAATTGTCCGCCCACAGTGATGTCATAGTGTCTGTATTGTGTGTGATTGACATGTTCTATAACAGTGCTGACAAGGCAAACATTGACAATCACAGTAACTGAAGTGAATTGAAAGTAGTGTTGGACAAGAACCGATGGAGCTGACAGTTACGGCTTTGATTATTGAAAAGAAACTTAGCAGTGTACCTGACATACTTTTAGAGTTGAGATTGTGACTTAAAATGATTAACGATTCTCTTTTATTTGAAAGGACAATGAGTTGAAAATTGGAGTTTAGTATTTTAGTTTCAATCGTTCTGCTTGTTCAACGGTTAAGGTCGATTTCAATTTCAAACTTCCTTGAATTTTTAAACTATTAAGATTCAATTTCCCATAGTCCGTTTACTTTATTTAGGTTTAATAAAGTTGTAACAGTCAGATTACGTTGGTAAAGGTTTTGTTGTCAGGAAGTAGTAGCCTATCATTGCATTCATGTGGCACGCTAAATTTACTGGCGTCGTTTCCAAACGACCAGTTACGTTTTGGCCGGATCTGAGCAATTTGCAGAAGTTGAAGTTGAACAAAATAAGGTAACCATTTGTTGCTGGTAGAACAAGATCTATAGAGGTGTTGCGACCGTGCCATATTTTAAACTGATTGTCCTGCTTTGGTATCAATGTATCATGCACGTCATAACGTCCGCGTTTTGTCGCTTTTACTTTTTTCTAGACCTTTGCTATGTTTGTCATATATTGTTTTTTTGTTGTGATGGTCAGAAATAAAAACAAACTGAACTGATATTGGCCTACTATTTGTAGGCTACACACAGTGCACTATTTATGTGTAGGATATGCGTTTGTCAGCGCTATGTAAGGGTAACAGTTGCAGTGTCGTTACGTTAGAGTTACGTATTACTCAGAATATTTTGTCAAATTTGGGTTTGCTCATTTGTTTTGGGCTACTACTAATTTTGATCTCAGAGATGCTCAATTGATCAAATGACATGTTTCTCAGCTTACAAACGAACATTGGCGCCAATGGTCGTAATGTTTTATTGTTAACAGCAAGCTTGTGGATTGTAGTTATGTCGCAGAAAATAGAATTAATCGCAACTTACAAAAAAGCAATATCAGTTGTCATCGCAACAACATTCAAACTCATGAATTCACTTTCGTTCTGGGTTTGTATACCAGACTACCACTGCTCACTTAACACTTATAACTTACGTAAAAAATACGGATTTCTTAAGTGAACATCGGCTTGCGACAAACTCATGCGTTCATTTTTGTTCAGTTAAGAAATCCATATTTTTACGTATATGCGTTAGGTGACCAGTGGTAGTCTGGTAGTCTGGTATACAAACCCAGACCGAGTTTTGTGTTACCCTTTTGTTTGACAAACACGGACGTTTTCAACAGATTGTTCAAAGTGTTCATGCAGCCTTTACGCAACAGTGGTGTACAGCAGTAAAGTTGCTCGCGCGTGATGTATGAACGTGAGTTTGAAACCTGTGGAAAAAACTGATTTAATCCAAAAGTCACAGTTTCAAACGTCAATTATTCTAGACCACTGTGCAATGTGCAGCCCGATCACAGAAAAAATAACCATGTTTTTTGAATCAAATAGGTATTTACGTCTGCCTGGAATTGGGTCTCTTTGAAATTCGGTTTTCTTTCTCTGTAAAAAAATGACAACTGCGCGTGCACATCCCATTCCAAACTAACATTATAATAGGGAATCGTAATAGGGAAAAGTCATTTTGATGTTAACGTCAAAGAGCATGAGCTCGTAATAGTTCTTGCTTTTCTTTGTTTCATGTTACGCGTTTCAAGTATTGAAGTACAAAGTTTTGCTTTCTGTTTGTTGATAGGCGTGTTGGTAGATTGTTGTCCAATTCTTTATTCATCCTAAATGATTAATGATGAAATTGTCGGCTGCATTGCCGAATGGTGAGAACCCTGGAACGACGTTCGAAAGGGCACCGGTTCGACACCGCTCAAGAGCATTCGGCTGTGTCTTTGATAAGACACTTAAAGGCATGCCTGAAGGTGGTCACAAAGATTGGCTTCCCTGCCTTCGGGTCCACTTAATCTAAATCTTCAACCACCGAGCGTAAGCCTAGATACAGCCAACAAAAAATGACGAAACATAAATTGATATGACAGTGGACTGAACTAATATTGTTCCTAATAGTAATATTGAATATGTTTGCTGGGGCGATTGGCAGTTATATGAGGTTTGAGAAGCTGTTCACTGTTCATTAAACACGTGTTGAACAAGGAAGCGATTGAAAAGCCAAACGAACAATGCTGCTTTGTTAGAGAATAATCGATAATGTTAATTGTTCGTTTACTTGAAAAGGCTAAACACTGCTGGGAGTGTTTTAGTAACTCATGTATACATTAATGTAGGTATAGTAGGTAAAAATGCTTAGCCAATGAAATCATGAAATTTTGTAAAGTAACAAACTGGACGTAACAAAGCATTTGTCTATTGCTATATCAATGGCTTCACTGTGACGTCATGAATTCAAAATCTATCTCGAAACAATTAAAGTATAGTAGCAACGAAACAGAACAGAGAGGTTTCTTTTTTATACAGTATTCCTAACAGACTAAAAAAAATTTGCTAAGCTTTATTTTTCTCTTTGCCAATGTCAAGCACTCGCAAACGAAGCAGACGTGTACAGTGGTTTTCATGATTAATGGCGGGAATAATAGGGCTAATCATTTAATGAAAAAGTCCGCTTTTAACATGATTAATTATGAAACCAATTTGATAGTTTGGAGTTAGAGGTTGTGAAAGTGTGGTTGTCCATCGCGAGGTAGTTGGTGTAATTTGACGTCAAAAGTAACACTGTAAAGTGCTGTGGTAAGGCGCATTTGTTTTTATGGATTTTAGTGGCATATTTTCAAGTTTTTGCAAGAAGGGACGATTAAAATAAACCCACTGACAAATTGTTCTCTCACCTTTCCCATTTTTGACACAAAACATAGCTATAAAGAGGTCCAGTTTCTGCATTCTACTTGTGAAGAGATGATTTGCTTCCCTGTGAAAAGTTCTTCTAATTACATTGTACTGTAAATATTGAAGTGAGGGGCTTTGATTTGAGAAAAGTGATGAGTTTTAATTAATTTAGCTTGGAAAACATTTTTTATATAAAACTTGACTTTAATATTTTTTTGAAACTAATATTTTTGTTTTTATCAACTCTCTGGAGACAGTGCTTCAAGCTTGAATGTGCTTGGTTGTACGCATCTTTGCTTATTCTTGGTTTCGTTGGGTGTCGTCACAATTCGTTGTATTGTGACATTGTCGTGTGGCTATTGTTCTTCTATGAATCACTGTTCGAAGTGACTGTTTATTGAAAAGCTTCATTGGTGATTCAATTTACTCACACATATGAAACACTTGCACATCATTCAAGCGAGTCTGTTCCGCTTCATTGAATTTTCGTCACAACTCAACGCGTTTGCTCCTGAACTTGTTGAAACCTCAAAACTTCAACTGCAATCTTCTAAACTTTTTTAATCAAACTTGTATTTAGCGTTATACGAAACAACAACCGGAAGTTAAAGTTTTTGAGGGTGTTTGAAGCAACGTAAACAACATCGAGTTCCATGACCGCTGAAGGGTTTTGATTAGTTGGTTAGTTTTGAATCTTTATCCTCAGACTGACAAAGCCTTGATAGGTTATTCCTGATAGTTTCGCATACTGTTAGATAGAGGCTTTTGACGAAGGGCCGGTTTCCGAGATTGACAGAGTGAAGTTTCCGATTATTGAAGTGGTGTTACCGGGGAATTATTCCATTCATTACGTGCCGCTGAAAGGAGAGCGGTCCTGAAATGCGTTGCTCAAGCGCACACCCCGAGAGTCGAACCAGCGCCGCTTGATCTTGAGTCGGGCGCGTGACCACTGAGCTAACGAGGCGCACTTGCGCAGCGCTTGCTTGAAATATCAGTGGAAGATGTTTGGTTGTTGATTAATTGTTGAGATTGTTTGCTGGAAATAGGTATAGTCTTCAGCAATTCAGAAAGCCAAGCTAGCCTACAGGGCGCAAGTCAGGAGTGTTGTAGGCCTGTACTAAATAGAAAAATGTGTAACATAAATAATCGAGCAAGAGGAAAGTCAACGAAAGCTGTTCTATGTTGTGGTGTGTATTTTCAGCTTAGGCAAAATGATAAAAGTAAAACGTTAAATTTAAGTAACTGGTTGCAAAAATACTTAAGATAAGTTTTGAATTTGTGGTTGGCAGTTATATGGCAGTTATAACAATGGAAAAAATGTGACCCCTCGCGTAACTCTACGTGGTCTTGCTCGCAAGCACCAACCAACTGGGAAACAAAACTTTTATACAATTGTCGCCATTAAAACAAATTAAGTATGACACTATGAAAAACTGTGTATATACTGGAAGTTATCCATTTTGTCATACCGCCGAGAGCAATGCTGCTCAACACAATTTACTATTTCTCTGCAAAACTTTAATTTGTTTTGCTCAAACCTCTTTGTGGTCAGTGTTTTATAAAATCAAGGGCAAAAAATCAATTTAAAAGATTTTAATCTTCCCAGATGGGAAATTCCATCATTTTTACATTGATTCAACGTCTGCAGATAGATTTTGCTGTCTGGGTTGTTATCTGGGATGGTCGCTTGTAAGAAAAAGTGGCTTAACTTTTGGTTGATTCATGTAAAGCGCTTGGTGATGGCTTGTGGTTTGACCGGTTGCTGCGTAAATTTCCTTGAAATACACAACTTATCATGCGCTTTGGAACAGTATAACAGTTTCTAGACAACAAACTCGGTCAGTGCAGACGGTGAATCAATGTAAAATGTAATTTTGCTGTCTGGATTAATTCTGATAAATGTGTTAGTCTTCATTGTGTGAAGTCAAGCGTTTTGCTCACCCAAGCATGACGGAAACGAAATAAAAATTCCTATGTGAATGAAAGAATTGAATTTGACAACGAAATCGCTGAAATGTGTACTAATGTGCATGCATTCATACTTCATACAAACATTTTTGAAATCTCTCACAAAACACCTTTTCTTCTTTCGAATCAAAAGTTGTGTAAAATTATGAGTTTGTGCCAGTGCGAAAAGCAAATCTAAAATGAGCTACAGTTTCAATCCCAATGTAGATCATTAACAATATAATGAAGTGTAGCTAAAGTATATTTTAAAAGTATATAGACGAAGAAGAAAAGTAGATTAAATTTGTCAGGAGCGGTCTCTCATGTTCAGTTCAGTTCAGTTTATTTTTTTTGTTTTGTTGGCGTTCATGTTTTTTCCCTTTCTCGCCACGTCTCCCAGTCAAGAAGCAACTGATTGTACATCTCAGTCAGTAAATTCATTGTCTGCTGACGTTAATTTAATGTAAAACAGGACTGATTTGCTGGCTTATATATTGCATCTTGTAAAAATTATAGACTGTTGTCGTCTGGAGCGAGGCGTTTGTCGCGATTTCTTCGTTGGATTTTTATTTGTTTTAACTTGTTTTCGTTTCTTGAGTCTTGACTGGAGTTGAAGTTGTGTTTGCTTAAAAAAGATGGATGTGGATTCAAAGCGGAGTCCTGCGATCATCAGAAGGTTGTTATTCAAATAGAATTCCTTTTTCTTCTTCTGATGATAGCAGAACCTTCTGCTGATCCCAGAACCTTTTAATGATCCCAGACAAGGGTGAAACGGCCTGTAGTTGGGTTTTAAAGACCCGTAGCTGTAGTCGATGTAGGTCGCTCTGCTTGGCTTTTTTAGTTTGCATTGAGCACTTTTTTGTAGTATTAAGAGTATTTGTTATTTGCGTTATCATGTATGGAGCTATTTCTGTTGTCGTTTGCTTAAAAGTATGAAAAAATATTTGTTGATCAAAAGTTTATTTTCCGTTTATGGTGAGTGATGGGTCGTTCTGGGAAATAGATTTTTTTATAATTTTATTTGGTCATAAGAGGCTTGAGAACTCGCTGCGATTCATGTTGTTCTCAATGCTAATCGTGCACAGGAAGATTACGCGCGAACAAAGCATCGCCATGATCCAATTTCTGGAAAAAAGAAATTATGCGTTTACTTGAAGCAAATGTTTACCCAGGGATTTGGTTGGAGGCATGAAGCCAACCAAATGTCCATACAGTAATTGTCTTCCAATTGTTAGTTCCGCCTCAGATTCTGCAAGCGATGAAGCTGAAATTTCTAAACACGATTTGCTGAAACGTGGCTCAAGGTTCAAGGCATTATTATTATCGGCGTTTCTATCTGAACCCTGCTTCACGGAAGCATTTCAATCACTTGATTTATTTACGTCATAATGCTTTTAAGATAACGAACGATAAAGGAAGACCAGTGTTGATCACATTAAAGATGCAATGCTCAGAGATCTCGACAAGGATTAGAACTGACTTGAATCTTTTACCTCAGGTTGCTTTTGTAATTTTGTCGACAGATATTTCTTAGTGCGTGTACACCATTTTTGCACAAAAATTGGATTTATTTAACATTTAACTTTTCAACGTTTCACGGTTTTGTCATTAATCTTACGTCCTTATAATTTTTACGTGTGTTCTAGTTGAAACTTAGAATCTGCAAGCTCATTTTTTATGCATATGTCTATGTTTTCTTTGTGTTTTTTTATGCTGATAGTAAAGATAAAAATTGTCGCCCAAAATACTCGAAGCTCAGTACCTCAAGAACCTTTTCGTCATCCCCCTTTGCCCACTGTGTTTATGGTAAATACAAGAAACATTTTATTGTATTTGCTCGTTCGAAAACCATCATATTTTGAAGTTTAAAACAGAAAATGATGTTGAGCTTCACAATTTAGTCACAGTTCAGATATGTCGCCTGTGATCACACAAATATACAAATCCGGACAGTAAAATTTGTCATTTTTACATTCATTCAACGTCTGCAAACGTTGAATGAATGTAAAAATGACGGATTTTTTGTCTGGGATTGTACACGAGAACAATGAAGGATCATGACAGGCACTTCACTTTTTTGCTTACAACATCTAGGGGTAAATTTGCAATACCTAGACTACTGTTAATAATTAATTATTATTAACATCTTGTCAATGTTGCATGTAAATTTTATTTGGCTTTCACTTACAGGTATCGATTGGTTAAAATTTTGCAATAAAATGTAAATTTAAACAACCACAGTTGAAATTCAATTCTGAATCTCTTCCTTTAATTTATTGAATATCTCTTCGGCAAGATGGCGCAAGAGAAGGCCCGCCAGTACAAGCGAAGACTACGGGACCAAAGCAGATATTGCAGCAATGTTAGCATTCTCAGTACAATGAGTGTAGGGTCGGAAGCAAATTGGAAAATGAGGTAATTTTATGAAAACGTGTCTTGTTCCATTAAAATTTTTCAATTCAGGTTCCAACTTTTCCAGCAAATTAGGGAAATATTCATTACTTCCTTTACTTGGAAGTGGGTTGTTATTTTGTTGTGCATCATGTTGTCACTGGTTTCGGTATAGAGCACAACTTCACCTTTTAAAATATCTTTTGAAGCTTCCTCAAAACTTTTGTGCAGTTTTGTAAAGAATCGGACCAGTGACGCAAGCTCCTCCAGCAAAGTGATGACCGGTTTAGTAGAACTACTTTCACTCTTCAGTAAATTTAATATTTTTTCATTTATCAGAGTTCCATCGCTTCGAGCAAGCCAACTACCAGAAGAGCTCCTGGAGGTCTATGAGGAAGCGTTTTATCTTCTTGATCCAAACGACACGGGAGCCATAGGTATCGTCACAATTATGATTATGATGAAAATAGAGATGGAAACATACTTTTTCTCTTTTGTAACTTTATTTTCAGGTCATTTGGTTGTCAGCCGGCAACGTTAGCAGTCACGTTTAGTTCAATCGCATTTTGAGACGAATTTCTCTAGCTGGAAGTTATGACACGTTTAACGATTTCACCCACAAGGCTTGCGTTGGTCAGACTTAACCGCTTGCGAACTGGCGTCCGCCGCTTTCGTTCTGATGTGCACAAGTGGAGCCTGGCTCCTTCAGCAGAATGCAAGTGTAGTGCCACTGAACAGACCGCAGACCATGTCATCCACCACTGCCTAACCCACCGGCCTTCATATGGTCTTAAGGTCCTGGACGACGAGACTGCTGAGTGGCTGATGATTTCCTGCCCTCCAATCTAGCCTGGAAAGATCTGCTCATACGACGATGATGACCCACAAGACCTAAAACTTATTTTTTTTCTGTTCTGCTCGATCGCATTCGTCTTTCAAACGACCATCATTGGTTGATTTTACCATTTGTCTTTGTCATGAAATACCTGGGTGCTCTTCTGTTAGAGTAAGTTATAAACTGCATTGTACAAGGTACAAAGTGTGGCAAAATTGGACTGCATCTACAATGAGAGTAGTTAATTTATTTATCTTAAAGATTTTTAACAAACAACTCTCCACATGGAAGAAAATTTTGTCATTCCAATTGTAGCATTAGCTTTCGAATTCTTGTTTTTGATCACTTTTTCATCTTCCCAGGAACATATGAAGTTGGAGTAGTGATGCGAGCCCTAGGACAGGAGCCCACAGAAGAAGAAGTCCAGAATCTGGTCCAGGAAGTTGACCGCAGTGGAAAGGGCTGCCTCAACTTTAACGATTTTCTAGCCCTGCTCGCGCATATTTGTCAGGTAATCAAGAATTTCGAGCCTTGTATGTTCGCGGATAAATCGCTTATTTTCCGCATATCTGATCCCGTAATTAGGCCTTGACATTAAAAGGACGCCGTGAACTGCTGCAATACAAAGATCACCTTTCTTGATTTGCTCGATTTTCCGTTTTTGGTTTCTTTTCGCTTTCTTGAAATGTATACGCTAATCCATCACTCATCTCACCTGGCTCACGATAGCGATCGCTGCATCGAGTGTCGATCTGGTTTGCGACATTGTCACTTCTCTTGTTCGCGTTTATGACGTCACAATGTATGCAGGATGAAGACCCTGACGAGGAATGGGAATGTGTTTTTAAAAGGTTTGATGGCAATGGTGAGTTTGTTTATTTGGATTGTCACGTTTCTACTCATCGGGCTTGATTCTGTAAGATAATGCGCTGTGACATTCCTGACGGAGCTTCAGATAAAAGGCTTTCTGTGACATCATACAGGTGATGGCTATATCGACGAGAACGACCTTCGCAAGACGCTCATCGAGCTGAGGCTCAAGTTCACCGATGCGGACGTCGACGAGATGTTGTCGGAATTTCTCCCCAGAAACACGAAAGTGAAAAGACTCAACTTCGACGATTTCATCAGCATAGTCACGTGACCAAGTCACGCCTGTCAATTGAAATGCTTCGTTTCACCCCCGACGCCTGTCAGCAATCAAATTCAAAACAAGAAAACCGTAAAAAGCCATAGACGTATTATGTCGTCATGAATAGAACGCATCACATCATGCGCTTAGTGGATCAATGTTGCGCATCACTGATTTCTGATTGGCTTATACCCAGTCAGCAAATTTTTTGTTGACATTGATTCAACGGTTGCATACATTGAATCGATGTTGAAAAAATACTGACTTGCTGGCTGGGTATTGACAAATCATTTGGTTTTGTAGTGACTGAGTACATAAGACGCTTTCCTTTCAACCATACACCTTGGTTCGACGCCTGACTAAGCCGAGTGGTGACAAGCACTGCTTATGACTGTCCATGGTGTAACATAAGGGGGTAGAAGTTACTGTAGGAAAAGGGAAAGTAATGGCTTACTTATCAAATTTTACTTTTTCGCTACCTTGCTATATCCACACTCGGGGCCGTTGAGAAGGATATTTAGAGCCCCATACCATTGAGATCCTTGGGCTCCAAATCAAGACATTTATAAGAAAAAGGCACAATATTCAAAGAATATGTTTTGGTTTCGTCATGTTTTAAAGGTTTCGAGCCACTAAAATTATCCGGGCCCGGGTCAAAAAGTACCCCCTGGACTCGCCCTGTCAACGCTACTGTGTCTATGCTTAATGACTGAGCATGAAACCATTTTTTTTATTGTTACCATAAACGATCTTTATGCAGTTGAACATTGTATCTACCTAGCCCTCAACTCAATGAAGTTACTGCATATCATCGCACAATCAAACACCCACTAGCCTGAATGAAGATCCCAGACAGCAAAATTCGTCATTTTTACGTTGATTTAAATACTAGGCGTCTGTAGACGTTGAATAAATGCTACAATGAGGGGTTTTGCTATCTGGGTCGTAGCTTGAAATATTGTATCAGATTAGTTAGGACTTAGGTTGAATTTCCGCTATCACCGCTTCACGTTCATCGCACTGCAAAGTTATTTCTTGTACGAATTAAATTATTTATTTCTCGATCAGTTGCTAGATCACTTCTCTACCAGCAAAATTGAACTTTTTTAAATCTTTCCAACGTCTGGCGACGCCAAAACAGTGTAAAATGAATTTTGTTGGCAGGTTGTTTTCTAGCAACTTTAGAAAATTCTCCCGATACGAGCCCGAAATATCTTGACCGCCTTCCGCAGCATTTTCCTATTTCCCTAAAGCGTTATCTCAGTTGGATTGCTCAATGCTCAATCTCGTGTTTTTGCATTTTATGTTCTTTATTTTATTTTTTAAAGAGTTTCTGTTTTGTTTAAAGTATGCGCATTCAAAGCACCACAAAAGAACGCTAACCATATGATCAATGATTATGCTAAATAAATTCTAAAGACTACTTTGCTTATTGTTATCAGATAATAATTGAACAGCGAGCGGGTGGAAGTTGCTGAACATTGTTTTGATTTGACTATTCTTTACTTGCTGGTTCTGTTTAGACCAGGGGTGCCCAAAGAACGGCCCTGGACAAACGTGAAACGTTTTGTGATTGGTTACCCTACAACAGGGGTTTTCAATCTTTTTTTGCACCGCGACCCCTCAGAGCAATCAATGTAGCCTCGCGACCCCCCCCCATAAAAAAATCAATGAAAACGTATTTAATGCAAAATTTAACCAAATTTGATTCTTACCGACATTCGGTCTATGACGTGTTTCGCTGTTTTAATGTAAACTTTTGAAATTGAAAATGTCTTTTTGCTGAGTTATTACGGCTTTTATTACATTTCTTCCGATTAGTTCTATTTCCTATCAAGCTTTGCTAGACCATGGGAGAAAATATCTTGCATAAAAGCTGCATTTTCGCCAGTTGAATTAGAGCGATCTTTTATGCATTTATTGAAATCAGTTTCACTGAGATAGTTGATACACTGCATCTCTTTAACAAGCTTGTCAATGAATGGAATTATTGTTAAAAGAACTTTTTCATACAAATTACACAATGAGGTTTTTCAATGCCATTGGAAACTATACTGAAGTTCAGTTCAGTTTTTTGTTTTTTTTTCTGACCATCACAGCGAAAAAAAATCTTTTAGGGTGAAACAGGCTGTAGATTGTAGAGGATTTTAGTGAATAATAACTATACTCGATGTAATTTGCTCTGCTTGGCTTTTTGTACTTTCTGTAGTATTAATAGCATTTATTGTTTAATGAAAAACATATATTTGACGTAATATTCCAGACAACCTCGCTTTTTTTGTCATAGCATGGATACTGAAACTTTAGGTTGCACAAAGCAACGTACAAGAACTAAACGATGTAACATCTCCTTGAATGCCCTGCCCTAAAAGCAAGATACTTTCAGTGCTGTATTCGAGGGTGTACGGCGGTATACGCAGTATACTCTCTGCTTTTTCGAGCAACTATAGTATACCCTCTGGTTTTCCAAATAGAGTGCGTATGCTATCCTTAGGCTACTGATTCTTGACAACTAGCCTACTAACTAACTACTTAACCCTTTGAAGACCAATGCTATACGGGTGTACAATGGTAGGCTACATGGGTGTACCATGAACCCGTTCTGAGAGTTTTATCATTCAATCAATTCATTCAGAGCATTGTTAGCAGAATGCAAATGAGACTTTGTGCTAATGCCGACACTAACAATGGTCAGCTACTGGTTGATATTGCTAACTTTGCAACCTGAAAAAATGATAGAAGGAAATTTGCGTCATGGAGAAGAAGAATTTGTAGACGCTTTGACATTGATGAAATACAGTCAATCCAAGGGTTAAGAGACTTTAGTGAAAAAGTTGAAATTGTACCCAATAATTGAAGACTCTCTTGACAGCTATTTCAACTTTCCATGTTCTACAGGCTACAGCAGAATGTGAACGTGGTTTCAGTTTAATGAACGATATTATCACAAGTTCAATAGCATCTTTGCTTATTGATAATATGGGCTGTTCGATGTTTACTAAACTTAATTGCAATGGACCACCTGTGGCTCAATTTACTGCTAAAAATGTGTAAGATCCTGGCTGCCAAACCACCGATCAGCTAAGAATATTAGATCCCAAATTTGTAAAGAGGATAAAGATGCAGATTCCTCTCGGCAGGCTGTTTGGAATTTAGGCCTATTCATAAAAAATAAACAATTTTGTACCTCTCGTCCAATTTTGATGTTGAGAATTCACGTTATGGTAGAAGAAAGATTAGTAAGTTATTTTGCAAGTTGTGTATTTATCATTTTATCAAAGCTGAGACAGTATACCCTGTGCTTTTTTTACGAATACAGCACTGGATACTTTGCACAGGATTTAGCCGAGTTACACCACCGTGTGACACAAGATGAAGAAGTGAATTATGTCGAATGCCACTTAATGTAACGTTTGAAAGTTTAAACAATGGAGTAATCTCAGGTCGAAAAATGGTTGATTGCGAAAAACACAGTTCTTATTATTTTTTTTTTAAAAATAAGAATTGAAAAAGATAGGCTACATTGAGTTTCAAGCGTCTCGCGAGTCGCGACCCTCAGGTTGAAAACCACTGCCCTTTACAATCTTAAAGCTTAGCCCGAGTTTTAGGAACAAAAATGAGTGAAAAATTTAATGCGGCCCGCTAAGACTAGCGAAATGCGGCCCCTGGATAGAATAATTTGGGTATCTCTGGTTTAGACCTTTTTAACATCAGGTTATAGCCAGGGCAAGCAAAGACAAGTGTTTTTTACTAAGTTATTGCTGTGTGGTTTTAAGTAAGACTTGTGCACTCAAGCAGTAGGTTTTAAAATCTTAATTTGATACCCGGAGGTATTTGTCTTAATTTGATAGGTCAACAAAAAGTCAATTTTTTATCGTTTGTTCAAGTTTTAAATTTTAAGTCAATAAAGTCAGTTTTATGTAATTGACATGTACTGTACATTGTCCAGTCCAAATGTTTTCTTTAAAATGCTGAGAAAAACGGATACCAGCAACTTGTTATTCATCAATCTCAGTCTGTGCTTTATTTAGATTATTAACATTAAAAATAATGACGACATTCCAGAATAATAAACATCGAAAGACCAGAAAATTGATTAAGCGCCGGTTCGACACCGCCTAAGAGCATGTGGCTGTTTGTGTTTTGGCAAGACACCGAAAGATGTGCCGACGATTGAGGAGTGGCACCCCTTCGTCTACTGTATACACTACAGTATTATATCCATGATGACGACATAATATAAACTGTTAAGTCATTGAACTCAAGTGATATCTTTGTGAGTAAAAAAAAGTATGTCATATTATAAGTACAAGTTAATTCAAGGAAATGCAATGATATGAACGACGTTTCTAGAAAGGAAGAACTGAATTTAAGATTTCTTCTGCGTGTTTTGTGTCTATTTTTTGTCAGTATAGCTTCAGGTTTAGATCCGGCTGAAATTAAAATCATATCACATCCACACCTGTCATTGAGATTGCCAAAGTTAAAATACAAAACAATCTGCCCGTTTTCAGATCAGTCAATCCGATGTAAGTTGTACAAGTTGCGGTTAAGACATATGCACGAAAGAAAACGCACCAGAGAGAGAATAATTGATATTGGTAGTACCAGGTCGAAAAGAAAGGCAGCCGCCATACAAGAAAGCAAGGATCCTGCTGTAAATCTTAAGCGATCAAACAAAATTTTGATGCAAAAGCAATCTAGAAATAGTCTCAATTCTTCTTATATCCCTGAAGAAGTTACAGCAAAAAGAAGAAAGATAACACGAAAATACAAAACTTACTGGCGTTTTTTCAACGGTCGGTACCGTAAGTTACCAGTATGTAACACAACTGCTGTTCCCCCCGTCGATATAACGTTCCCGCCTTGGAACTCTACCACACATAAGTTGCCATCTCCACCAATAATTAAACCGATCCCTCTGACTTTTAATCAAAGAGCGCAGCTGGTCGAAGCTCACAATGAAGAGAGAAGAAAGGTTTTTCCTCCTGCCAAGAACATGAGGAGGATGACGTGGGATGATGAACTCACTTGGGTAGCGGAGAGCCACACAAAAACATGCGAATTTAATGAAAGAAGTGCTTTTGAAGAAATACGAGACGGATTGCCGAGGAAAAGTATTGTTCGTCACAGTTCGATCGATGCGGAAATCGGTTTTAATTGGTACGCATGGGAAAATACAAGAAGCTTGCCGTTCAATTTTGTAAAAGAAGTGATCGGAGCATGGGCATCAGAAAAGAAATACTATGATTTTGATACCAGAAAGTGTCAATCAGTTTGTCGACACTTTCTCCAGGTAACTTCACCTTGTATTCTTTTGAAACAGCTCATTACGTATGAATAGTCTATTTTAATGAACAGTTTCTGATGACATTACGTTTTAGGGGGACAAAGTGACAACTCTAATAGACACTAACGTAGACAAGGGTCCAAAACAAGGGATAGTCTAACTTTAGATCCAGGCTGAATATCAGTTTAGGGGCCAAGGATCTTTCAAGGGAGCCCTGGAACGAAGAAAACACCGGGTATTCCTTTGAGTCATATTATTTTCTTTGAAATTATTTTGTTTGTGAAGGCGTCTGCGGACGTTGAATCAATGTAAAAATTGTTTGATTTCTTGCCTGGGTAGTTGTCATTAAGAATGAAAACCAGTTCCTTTTTGAATTGAGTTCACCCTCTAGCGAACAAATTATTTGCAAGCGCAAGTCTAATCATGTCACTCACGGAAGATGCTCGAGCCGTGTCACAAGTTTAGGAATTGTTTTATATTATCATTTGGCTATCTGCAGCAATTATTTCAGTTTTTCTTTTTTGTTGTTGTTGCATTTATGCTTGCACCTGGTAGTTGAAGATTTAGATTAAGTGGACGGGAAAGCAAGGAAGCCAATCTTTGTGACCACCTTCAGGCATGCCTTTAAATGTCTTGCCAAAGACGCAGCCGAACGTTCTTGAGAGGTATCGAACCGGCGCTCTTTCGAGTCCCATACCAGTGCGCTTACTTCCAGTTCTCTCACCAGTACTTTCACCAGTTTTGGCGCTGCAGTCGACCCTCAGTCTTAACCTGAAATATGAAAATTACAACTAATATACTTGTGATTAGTTTTAAGTCATTTCATTGGTTTACCTGCAGATGGTTTGGGCTGAAACGTACAAGATAGGCTGCGCTGTGTCGTGTTGTGGATCTTATATTTTGAACGGGGTAAGATGGTTCACGACCACTGCTTTGATATGTGCGTACGCCCCACGTGGCAATGTTATAGAATTTACCGCTTCAGCAGCAACTTCGTTTTCTTATCCCACACCGCCGCGGACAAAGTACCCCTACAAATACGGCCCCACATGTGAAGACTGCGGGGGATATTATGAAACCGAAGTTTTTCCGACAGAGTCAGGAATTCCAAAAATTCCTGGTTTAAACGACACGAACGTTGAGATATTCATACCGTGAGTGGCAACTAATCAACGTTTATTTGTATGTTGCAATAAAACTGTTTACTGAAATATTTCATAATCTCTGTAAGACTTGTTTTTTGTAACCACTTTGTATCAATGGTAAAAAAAAACAAAACAAACATAACAAATAACGAAAAGAAATCCATGCCGGTTTGATCAAAGTTATGAAAGTGTACGCTACTGTAAAAATGGTGCGCTGTAAGTTTTATTGTTTTAAGATCAGAAATAGTAAGCTGCTGATTATGTTATAGTCTGATGATGATATATGTTAGCAATTGTCTCAAAAAAATGATTTTCTTGTCTTGTAACAATGATCTCGATTTAGTTGTGTCGCTTTTTCTATCTTTTAGAGATTTAATCATAACTACCACACAACGGAACGCGGATTCCACTGATAGAAGTGGGAATGCTCTTGACTATTGCACGTATAAGCTTTGCGCAAACACCAATCGAGACAGGAACATTCCCTTTACCCGCCCTGGTGTGTCTACCACTACAACTTTCTCATGGACAACATCTTTGACTGCAAGGATAAAAAAATATGGAGGTAGGCTACTAGCCTATGGCTAAGATTATAAATATACCTATCTACGGATAGATAAAATGACAATTAAATGAACCGTTAATTACGGTTGATGTAAAAAAAGAATGCATAAATAGGCTTTTGCAAAAAAAAATCACTATCAAGGCCTTTTTCATGCCGACACGGTCTATTTGTATGTGTGATCTTCAATGTTAGTTCTTAAGCTGTTTTTCTTGACTTTGCTCGTATAAAGCCGGTAGCCTACAATTGTTTGCTGGTGGTCTTTTGTTTTAATTTATTTAACTAATTTTAAGCAGACATTAAAGATATAACGCGGTGCACAAAAACACCTGTGACCGGAATCCGATAGACCTTCCGCAAGCTATAGCAAGATAGAGAAGCATTACCAAAAGGATTTTAAATATATTCCTGTTTAGTTAAGCTTATTTAGGCTACATGAAAAGAGAAACTCATGTTCAGAAAACAAACGTTTCGAAAACTATACTGTCTTCATCTTCAGTGTTATAAATGTAAGCTATAAATGTGTGTAATAAATTGTAGTTATAAATGTAGTGTGTTATGAATGTATAAATTTATAACAGTGTTATAAATTAACAGTATTTATAAATTTATAAGTTAACTTATATAAATTTACAATTTAAATTTACAAGTTTTATAATTTATAGTTAACAGTATTTATAAATATATAACAGTGTTATAAATGTATAAATGTTATAAATGTAAGATGAAGACAGTATAGTTTTCGAAACGTTTGTTTGCTGAACATGAGTTTGGTATCTACATTTTGGGCTCTTTATTTTTTGATTAGATTAACCAGGCGTTCCAACCATTTTGCTCAAAAGAGAAACTGATTTGTAAGAATTTGACTTGTAACTTTTTTGTTATTGTGCACAGAACTCGAATGCCTCAATCCAAATTTATTCAACGTGTTTGCAGAAGACGGAACATACTCCAACAAAATCAAGTTAACTTCTCAATCGAGTGTAACTATTTTAATGTATTTGTGCTCACAGATTTCGTTCATCTTATTATGACATAAAATGGCCTGCATGGGCTCAAAATCAAACGGATTTGTGTGATTGCGATGATAAATCGTTAACAATAACTTACTATTGTAATGATAAATCGTTAACTTTGCGTGAATTTTTTTTCACACTTTCTGCCTCCAATAGCCTATGGAGAAATTTGATGGTAAAAAAAGGTAATTGGGGACATTTTAAAAAACCCGGGAAAGAAAGGGCCAGAAAGCAATGGACTGAAATAAGGAAAGCCGTATGAAAATGAAAACCCAATTGAGAAATTTTCCAAGCTTCAATGGGAAAATTTATTTGTCGGTACTTGGCAGTTGAATTGAAAATTTTGAAAAATTACTTTGAATTTGGTGCATTCTGAGAGCATTTTCAACAAAAATGTGGTTACAAATATTCCTGTAAAATGGTGGTGTCTGGTGACATAGCAAAAGGATAAGATCATGTTTTCTTCGGCATTTTTCGGAAATAAAGCTAAGTCTCTATGTTTTCTTGTTGCTAATTCCTGGCTGAGATGTTTGGTATTGGCAAAACTTGCTCTTTTAATGCAATTTTGTTTAAAATTAGGCCATTTTTTTTAGACTGAAAGCATCATGCTCAATATCGTGACGTCACACGCGTGCCAAAGGGGGGGTTGTAACCCCCAAACCCCCCCCCCTTGGCTACGCCACTGCACCGACATAATCAACAACAAAAAACCGAGAACCCTGGAAACGTTTTATTCAAGAGACAGTCAGTACTTGAAATCAAGCACGACAAAAAAAAAGCAGACCAGGTCTACGGTTTTATCACATTATTACCCGACTTATTTTCAGTGCGTTATGCAAAAAGGAACAAATCGGTACAGTTTTTAAAGTTTTTGGTTTGACCCGGTGTGGAATTGATCTCAAATCTGTTGAAATCTCTCACCACCAGAGCTGAAGACGAAACCACTCGGTTACTGAGTTGGCTTTAGAACTAGAAACTAGCAATAGTCCACCAACGCACAAATGGTTGCACCCGCTTAAGAACTCTAGTTTGATAATAATAAATTCAATCACTCATCAATTAATCACTTAGGTGTATCGCTCAGAGCATTCCTAATCACGATATACAGATTGCAATGCTGTAGTAGTACACGCAAAGAGAGGCAAAACTACGATTATGTATCTACGTCTCAGTTGCAAGTCCATTTGTACATTGATTCAATATAGCTCAATTGGTTAGCGCGTCACTTTTGGAAAGAAGAAACTTCAACATCAATAGCGGCGCTGGCTCGACTCTCGGGGTGTGCGCTTGAGCAACGCACGTTAAGGACTGCTCTCCATTCAGCGGCATCTAATGAATGGAATAATTCCCTGCCAACAAGACTTCAACAATAGAAACTTCACTCTGTCAATCTCGGTAACCGGCCCTGCGTAAAGAGCCTCTACAAGTATGCGAAACTGCCAGGATTAAGCTCTGCAAGAAGCTTTCCCAGTCCGAGGATAAAGATTCAATCAATCAATCAATCCACAGAATGTATAAAAAGGGGACATTTGGCAGCAGAAAAAGACTTCCAGCTTAAACTGTTGAACTCTAGGCTGTTAGAAACAAGTAAATCAAAAATGACAGTGAAGAAACGATACTGAAAGTTAAATTTTAAAAGAGTTGGGTAATAACATGGTTCTGGGATACAATTGCGCCATTTTAAACAAGTTTTTGGCCACACTGTGCAGAACATTTAATGAATTTATGAGAATCTGGCAGCACTGACCAATTGCCACATTTAATTGATTGTCGATTGTCAAAAGCCCCCGAGAGTTCAGAATCAAATTCCAGTTCCTTAATTTCTGAGCTTTCATTCTGCTAAAGTTGCAACGTGTAGTTTGGTTGTTTTTTTTTATTTGTATTTTCTATTTATTTATAAAACATAAATGGGAGACAATGTACGTGAAAACACGTCAGGAAGCACTGCTCAACATGGTGCTGAAGTACAACGAAAGCTCTCTACAAAGGGTGAGTCATTGTATGAAGTTTTTGGCCTTGAAAAAGGAGCGACTGCAGTGGATGTAAAACAGCAATACAGGTATGAAATTTGAGTTTATTACAATAGTAAACATCGTATATTGCTAAGTGCTAACTGTAGGTTTTTTGCTTTATGTATTAGTGTAACCCAGTAAATTTGAAATGCCCTATTTAAAGTTAGACTCATTTATTGTACATATAGCATGCATCATATAACGTCAACCAGGGATATCTTGACACTACGAGATGCGAAACTCGAAATCTGCCTGTCCATTGGCGTCCAACTGAAGGGCTAACTCATTGTATTGCACAATGCCGTGTTACTGCATAAGAATGTGTTTTGCACTGGCTGTTTTCACTTGATTGTTTCATTAAAGTGGTATTTGTTATGTTTTTTTTTACAAAAGTATTAATATTTCATAAGTTCATTGCCTATTACATAATAAAGTTACATGGAGAACGGGCAAAAAGAAAAACAACGACTATTGCCGTATTGTTCATTACCCTGGCTAGCATGTACACAAAACAAAAATATTGCACATCATTATCATTGGACAATTACTGTAGATATTATAACTACAAACTGTAGCCACAATCAAGTTATGACATAAGTTCAAATATTTGCAGTCTTGTGTGAACTACCACTCATAAGCTTGCGAACTGTCCGAGCCATGTTTGCGGGTTTCTTGTGCCTGGGAGCCTGAATGTGAAAAATAACAAGACAAAAGCAATGATTATAACAAGAAAGGGTACCGTACCAAGATTAAATATTACTATTCATAGGCGTCGATTTTTTCTTAGAAAAGAGGAATTCTGGGTGGGCGAGAGTTTTCAAACAGATTGCATGGAATGTGTATGCTCGCAAATTCGCAATAGTTAGTCTTTCTCACAAAGACTGCGTTTAGCGTCGCTGCAGCAATTAAGCTTTAATAGGTTTGATGTCTGCTTTCTTGCAATCTTATGAGCGTTGCTAAACTAAACAAACTTATTTTATGTTTTCCTTTGCGACCTAAAAAGCGCGTGACTCGTGACATGTTATCTTTAAAGTGGTGCCTTCGGATTTGCCACAAAATGTTCGGACAGGTGACTACAGTAACAAGTACCATCATGGTTAAGACGCAACCACTGGAATTCGGAAAAAAGCTTCCTTTGCAACACACGACCTTCCCGAGCCGGAAGCTGATCCAGCAGCATGCTAATGTCAAATGGAGCAGGTAGAGATCCATGGCTCATGCTGTCTTTTACAACTACCGGTGCATTGCTATATATTGACTTCACCACTGTCCATCCTTGAAGCACTGCTTTCTTCATCAATGTCATCTCTACGTTCATTCACGCTGGTCGTGGCTTCTTCAGCGTTATCATATCGACGCCTTTTGGAAGCTGGTTTTAAGAATGCGCGAATAGATGTTGACTTTGCTTCATGTTTAACTTTTCAATAATGAAATGACAACATCGCGCGGTGCCCCAACTTATACCCAGCAACAAGTTTGTGAGGAAAGATTTGTAAAAAGCGATTGTTTCAATATTATACGTCTTTAGTTTGTATCCGTTATTTTATTGTCATGTTCATTATGATGTCATATTCATATTCCCTTACGCTGACCTGGAATTGAAGTTTGATTGTGACGTAACGAAAGTGAGACCATTCGGAGAAAAGGTCAATCGTGGCTTTCTCTCACCAGGAATTGCCAGCGGGTGGCAGTTGCCATAGCAACAACAATGCAGTGTTTACCGCCTTTTTTTCAACGCAGCGTTGTTACAAAATTGCTTTGTTCTGTCATAGCGTAAAACAAGAAGTTGCGCTGCAATTGGTTGAATAATTCAGCGTTTAACAAAAACGGAAATAATTGTCACAAACACTTCATAAGTGTCATGAAAACAGGGTGGGCGAAACATATTTTGCCCACCCTCGTTTCATGGCAGGGTGGGCGCCGCCCACCCTGCCCACCCTGTTTCGACGCTTATGTTACTATTGATAGAATGCTGGTCAAACAAGATAAAAGCTTTACCTAACTGGGACACGCACTAACTGAAAATAGCAGATGCGATAAAAAAATATTAAAATAAATACAAACAGCAAGAAACAACTTTGTAAAAATTAAAAAGACATTAAACATAAAAATTTAACATTAACACTTGAAAACGATTGATGCCATGAAATGCTATATTTGGAATGTAACTGGATTAACTAATTTTATTTTACAATATAGACATTGTCATCACAAATGGTAAAATAATTAAATGCATTTGAAATGTGGGTTTATTGAAGAACGCTTTTAAAAATAACAAGTAAAAATGTAATATTTATAATGCAAACCAACATGGAAATTCTACAAACAATTAAAACAAGGAAACTGAAATATTTGGCGAATTTGATTTGCCATTTAATTCTATTCAAAGACAATTAGAAGAAGGAAAAATGAATGGAAAACCAAATAGGGGCAGACCATCAAGAATTTGAACTAATGATATTAAAGATTGAACCATAGGCATACGAAGCCGAGCAACGTGATCAAGTTTAGCATCTTCAAGTTTATTACATAAACATAAAACTACGCAACAAATTAAGTATCGAACGTTTTCGACATCACAAGATGTCCTCTTCAGGAATAACATACATACAAATTAACTACATCTGAAAAAAAAAATGTAGTTAGATGTAGTTAATTTGTATGTAGTTAATTTGTATGTATGTTATTCCTGAAGAGGACATCTTGTGATGTCGAAAACGTTCGATACTTAATTTGTTGCGTAGTTTTATGTTTATGTAAATGTAATAAACTTGAAGATGCTAAACTTGATCACGTTGCTCGGCTTCGTATGCCTATGGTTCAACAAGACAAACTCTCTACCGAAGCTCTGATATTAAAGATTAGTCAAGACTTACAAAATTGCAATAGGAAAATCTCACAGAGAAACTTGGCGCTTCACTTCTCCCAACCCTGAATGAGAGTAAGGAACTTGATGATGGTTATCAACTTCAAAACTTGTGTGTGCTCACAATATTTTATAATGCTATCGTACTTTTTTCATCCACAAGACTATGCATCTTTTGATTTGTAGCCTATCTAAGAAAAGTACAAGTTTGCTAAATTATGTAACAAACTCAATATAAAAAATGTTCTTACTCTATAATTGTATGTTTTTTGCTTTAGAAAGCTTGCATTGAAATACCATCCGGACAAGAATCCAGACAACCAAGAGGCGACAGCTAAGTTTAAAGAAATTAACAATGCAAACCGAATCTTACAAGATGAGAAGAAGAAAGAGATATATGACCAGTATGGATCATTAGGTCTTTACATTGCTGATCAAATTGGCGAAGAAAATATGAAAGCCTATTTTGCATTGAACTCACCAGTAGCAAAGGTATGAGATTTCATATGTTTAAAGCAATTGTTCTTAACTTATTTCTTTGCTGTCACCACTTTGAAATTACCACCATCCTTGCACCCTCTTCCAGAATGACTGAAAAATATTATTCAGCTATTCCCGCCATCCAGAATGTTGTGGAAAGCCTGGTCAACAAGCTACACATTTTTGTCCCGTTATAGCTAACCATGATAATTCAGCATCAACGAGTGAGCAACTAAGCACTCCTCCTTCAGAAACTCTGGTTTAAAGCATGTTATATGAAGTATTAACTTACAAAAAAGGAAATGTGCTTATGGGAATATGTCTTCAGTTTCTGGTGTAAATTGTAGCAATGCATACTTATGATTGATTTCGCAGTATTGTCCATAACTAATGTCAGCGTAGGGTATGGATAACCATGTAATAGCATTAGTACTCATGGTATGATAATCACGAAATGGCCCGATTCGGTGAGTCCGATCCCTATTCGGTGATGTTTTCAATTTTTTTTTAAAATTATCGGTAACCGTAGCCTAATTATCATTGCCGTTTTAGGGTTAGGGGTTAGAAGTTAGGAACTCACCGAATCAGACTCACCGAATCGGACTCACCGAATAGTAGCAGACCCAATAATCAAGGCATTGGACAAATATTTAATACTTGCCGAAATATCTTAACATTTATGATTTAAAACCCTTAGTGTTTGGTTTATCTCTGAAGACTGATAAAGAAAATGGTTAGAAAGGGTAAAATATTGGTAGAGCCATCCATATCCATCAACAGTTGGGTTCAGTAACACATGACTGGGCTGGTGAGTGGTGATGTTAACAGATCATATGATAAACCACTCATTAATATTTCATTATGGACCCACTTTTTTATGTACTGCAGTAGCCTACTAGACAAGTTTTGCACCTTTGATTTATTAATTCAATTCATTGCAGGAGGTCAATCAACATACTCAGTATCAGCGAGTTATTGTACAATCTGTGTTAATTTGCTGTTCTCACAACTCAAAATACAAATTTTATAACGTAGTCCTTAAACATTTGCTTAACTAAGCCAACATTACATTGCATAACATTCTTCACACATTCACTGCTTTTTTAACTACTTTTGAAAAATCGTCTGTTTACTTCCACTTAAAAGATTAAAACCATTTTTCCAGGCTATTGGATTGTTCTGTTGCATTATCACGGGATGCTGTTTTTGTTGTTGCTGCTGCTTCTGTTGCTTTTGTTGTTGTGGAAGATGCAAACCGAACAAGGATGAAGATCATGATGTTTACCCCGGAGAATTGTCAGATGATGGTAAGACGTTTATTTTAACTGAGAAGCATGTATCTTTGGACAGAAAAAAATCTCTTTCAGTTATAAATTTTATAATTTTATTTACTTGTTATTGTTATGAGACATGTTGGGTTGGTCCACAACCCACACCCCACAGGTAGTATATAAGTATATGTGATTTTGCGGGCTAGACGTACTGTTTTGTGATTGCTATATGTTGCTTGCTAATTGCTATGTTGTATTATTGCCAGAAGGTTAGCAATGGGATCACTTTGAGTTATATGTAACTTTGCTTCTCTTGGATGCACAATTTGCACATGGCTGTAAACTTTGCTCTGTGCCAAACTACAAATGGTCAACTAAGAATAATCCATAGTCTATCTTGGTAAAACGTCGGACTAAATGTATTGCTCATAATGTCTTATGGCAGGTTGACCTTTTTGTTACAGACGAATACAGTCATAGCCTGCTTTCAATTGCATGCTTGATGGACAGTTTCATTCAAAATTGATATTTGCATGTTTTAGCTTTGAATAAAAAACAAGTTAAAACGTTGAAATATTACAATTTTGTAACATCAATGACCTGTTTAGAAGAAAACCCAGACTCACCAGATGAACGCCAACCCATGACTGGCAACCCTGTCACTAACCAACCAATCGTAGTCCAACCTTCTCCACCCTCACACCCAGATAGTTAAACTCAGGTAAGCGACTTTGCTCGTCTCTTTTGTTTATTGGATGATTAAGAGTTTTTCTTCTGCGTTTAAACCCTTTTTTCTTTGCCACTCCAAGGATCGAGGGGCTTTGACTTTACCAAAGTTGGCTCTGACAATCGATCTGCGACATGGATGTATAAAGTTTTTAAAGCTCGCAAAAATTGATGCACTCCAACATTGTTGACTTACTGTGTGTTCAGTGATAATAGAGACTGCCCCAGTGCAACAAAATCCGCCATTTTTACATTGATTCAACGTCTGTAGACGTGTACATTATTTTTTACGTGTTATAAATATCAATTAATATCGTGAATTCTTTTTGTTTTTCTTTTTTTGTATCGTATCTTTTGTATGTTTATCAGGGATGTTTATAAACCTTAATTAATGTGCATGTTATTTTTATCATTTATCATAAGGCAGCAGCTGATTCGATGACCAACTGGTCTGCCCTGTTTACTCGTCATACGGCACATAACGGTTTATGGCATATATATCTCTTATTATTCTTATGTTTGTGTTATATCACAAATAAACTGATTCTGATTCATGTTTCAACATCTTTAGACGATACACTGTGCCGATGATCTCATACAAGGAACAGACTTTGTAAAGTTTACTGACCGCGACACGTTTTTGAACATGTCATCATTCCAACACTACGTCAAATAATTCAATGACGTTGCAGGCGAAACGCGAACTTGTCGTCCAGCCTCATTGTACTTCTGGGCCTGGACAACCTTCTTTGAGGGTTTGCACAGGCACAGTCAGGCCTCCAAGCTCCTTTAATCCGGCGACTAACTATGGCCTACTGGATCTCCTTCTCGGCGGCCAAATTCTCGCGCTCGGCAGCCAAAATAAAAAAAAATCAGTTAAAAATTCGTGTTTAAAAATCCTGTAATTAACATCGTGTTTTTGCATTCACTCAGGTAAAGACAACGCAAGCAAAGCCCTAAAACATATTTGTAGTTATAAAATGCACTGCAACCCTAGTAGGTGTAGCTTTAGTCTTCGGGTTTTTAAAGGTCGACGCTCAGACGTTTTTGCGAAACTTTTATCAGCAATATTTCTCATGGTGAGAGACTTTGCCTTGTTTGTGAAAAACGTCTGCGAATGCGAGTGAAGAGAATTAAAGTTTCAAGTACAAATGCGAGTGGAGAAAAAAACGTTCTAAATACTAACCCAGACAACAAATCTATCGTTTTTTTACAATGATTCAACCAATGTAATGCAGTGAATCAATGTAAAAAACGATTGATTTGTTGTCTGTAAATGCGGTTGAGAAATGTTGGCTTTTGGAAGCTGGCGATCAAACATGTCCTGCCGACGGGATAGTTTCGAAAGCCATTTGACGACTTCTCGGAGGCGACGGCCACCGGGAGCTTGGGTACCTGCAATGGAGTACCGCTTTGTTTGTGTTAGCCCTGTTAATGAAATGTCACCACAATCCAGAAGATGAATTATTTATCATGATTTGTTTTCCCAAACCTTCAAAGTTGGTTGTCATTCTTTGTTCTTGATACAAATTTAATCTACTTTAAATTATTTCATTGTAAGTTCACACCAAAAATGACATACTCGAACTGATAGCGCATGCATCTCACTCTTTGTAATTCTTATTATCCCAATCGAACACAAGCCAAGGGAAAAGCAATTTATTATCGCATAATTGTTGGTTCTACTATCGTGACGTCACACTTGTCTCAAAAAAGGAAGGGAGTAGATTTCATAACATTCTCTCTGGCTTTGGTCTCACACATCATTCGTGCTTTAGTTTGTTTCTCTGTTGTGTTGGTTTCTTTTACGTATATTGAACAGAAATGATGTAATTGTTGTGTGTAATGATTTTCCGTTGACAGTTAATTGCTTAAAACTAACATCGACCAATTTGAATCAACTTCAGATTTCAGTATCTCTTCAACAAGGGATAACGGGCTGTTTCATCCTTTTCACGTGTGAAGGTATTCTGTTGTGTTCACTCAACTCATCGCGCTTGGAATTGATGTAGAAAATTTAGAAAATGCAAAATTTGGACGCAGAAAAGTGCAGTATTTCTGATGAGCTCACGTGCATTAAACGTGTCAATTTGTGGCCCAACGAACTCTCGCGCAATTAAGCTGCCGGTATAGAAAATGATTTTGTCTCATTTGATCTTTAAAAGTTTACTCATTGAAGCTGCTTATCTGCAGTGCGGATTTACATTGTGTTTAGCGAATCTGATGCAGGACTTGCAGGTGTTTGTTTCGAGTGCTCCGTTTGTCTTCGATGTCACTGCATTCGAATGTGTTCGAAGACGACAAAGTTCTTCAAGAAGACGACAAAGTTCACCAGCGACCCAAACCGGGGTAGCAAATCGTAATTTTGAAGTCGCCAAACACATTAAAAGTTGGTCTACAGTGCGTAGTTTACACTGTAAGCTGTCCATCAAGGGGTTGCGAAGAACACAATTTTTTTTGAAGCGGAATCGCACAATAAAATAATTTGAAAAGCCCTGGTCTACATGACACGTGTTACTAGACCTGCAGCACCAATCACAATGTGCCATTTTTTTTTCATTGAAACCGCACTGCATGATGCAGCACTATCTGGCGGGGAAAAAGTTTTTTTGTAGGAAGTCAAAGGTGACGAGCAAGAGTTGAAGATCTTCTGTGCAAGGCAAATTCGAGTAAAATAATTAAATGCGCATTTTCACAATGACTTGCAACATTTAAAGTCATCTTTAGTTGTACTTTCATCACTGCGTGTTCTCTTCTTTGCGGCTGAAAAGAAAATATTGAATTTGTCATTCAAAACGTTGGACAAGTAGGAAAATATTTTTTCAGACAGCAAAATCTGTCATTTTTAAAGTAGACTAATGTAAAAATGACAAAGTTTGCTGTCTGTGTTCTCAAGAAATCAAGACATGTAAATAAAAATTACACGACAAATGATTATTCGTTTTGCCCCGGTTCTTCATGTCCGTAAATTACCAAATTAGGGAACGTTCAAATATTACGTAACGCCTTCGAGGGGGAGGGGGGGGGTTTATGCAAAGCGTTACGTTAGCGTCACATCGGGGGGGAGGGGGTTCAAGCAAAACGTTACGTAACGCTTTCGAGTACGGAATGGTATTTTTTTGTGCTGAATTCGTAGTGAAAAAGCGTTACATGGGGGAGGGGGGGGGGGTCAAAAATTCGGAAAAAAAGCGTTACGTAATATTTGAACGTTCCCTTAGGCTAAGATTTTGTTTTGCATTTGGTGAGTTCTGTAGTATAAATTAATGGTGTGATACCCATGAGCCCGACCTTGTGGGCGAAACGTCGGTGTCTATCACTGTCAATTGTTGCTACACTCGACTGCCAAGAATTACAAGATTGCCTAAGATTTCTTTGGTATGTGAATATGAAAGGCAGCGTCGTCCTTGCTTGGAAGCGCTACCACCAATCGGGTCGTGTAATTTATTAAAATCATTTCATCGCGTTCTTTGATCTGTTTTTTCATTATTTCTCTTGATTCGCAGAGTTTTTTTTTTCTAATACATTCTATGATCAGTGGTGCCGTATGTTTGAGTGTTGACAGGAATGCCAACAAATTGGCTGTAGTAGATGGGTTACAAACTTTCTGCTGGCAGGCTGAGATAAAGGAAAGGTTTGTCATAATCCTCAGAGCAATGGGATTTTGGAGCAAATATTCTATATTTGATAGAGCACATTTACTTCATGTGTCGCCACACATCGTCTCCGGTACGAACTCTGTGCTTGACGAGCGTTTTAAATAAAGTTTTTGTCGCTGCGTCAACACCACTCAAAAGCGTGCGTGTTTGACAAAACACATTAAGACATAACTGAAGGTGGACACGAAGATTGACTTCCGTGCCTTTCCGCCCACATTTTAAACCTTCAAGGTACCGGGTGTGAGCACTGAGCATGTATAAATTGTATAGGCTACGCCAAAATTCAAGTGAAAGCCCTATATGGATGGCAGGAAGTTATAGCCTACAACATTTGAAATTGGAAAGAGGATAAGCAATTGTTAGAGTTTCATGCATGTTGTCAGATGAATTCACAGTTAATTAAGGCCTTTTTACTATAAACGCAAATTAAACTGCACTCATAGGGGAAATTTTAATGCCCAAAGTAAAATATGTTTGAGGTTACTTTGCTGAGATTGACTTTTTGTGTCCCAATATAGCCTACTCCAACAGATTATTATTATTTTGATAGTTTAGCAAATAACGGAGTAAAATTGCTATTTCAATTCCCTGTCTCAATTGCATAAAGATAGTTGGCTACGCCAAGGCGACACAATTGGCCTAGGCTAGCTTTAAAATAATTTACAGCCTCCCCAGAAAACATATTTAGCCTAAACTGCTTGTTTAAATAAAGAAAAAAGAAGTCAAATTAGAGGGTAAATGCAGCAATCCCTTACGTTTTGCTGATCACATCACTCTTGGGCGAGATTCACAGCGTAGCCTACGTACAAAACTGTCTTCAAAACGTCCCACATTGCCTTCAAATTGCATTGCCTTCAAAACGTCCCACAAAAAATGCGTATGTTTGTTTTCTTTACCATTCACACCAGAAATTGTATTCCTGGTTTTTGTGTGACGTTTTTGTATGTTAAAATAGTTTTTGTAGACCTATGTTTTGTGCGAATCTCGCCTAATGTTTGAACAAGTAATCAGCTACGCTACAAACAATTTGGAAAACAAATTTAACGCTTCAAGCAAAAAAGTTGGTTTTCCCCCAATTGCTCAGCTGGTTGAGCTCCTGAATTTATAAACATAAAACCCACAAGACCAACCAGCTATGGTTCGACTCTCGCAGTGTGCGCTTGAGCTTCGCATTTAAAGGACGCTCCCCACCAGCGGCATTTAGTGGATGGAATAATTCACAGACAACAACACTTCAGCAAGCGGAAACTTTACTTTGTCAAACTCGTGACCGAGCTTGCGTTAGACTTAGAGGTTCAAAGCCTTCACATATAGGCTATGCGAAAGTGCCTTTACAAAACTCCTGAAGAAACTTTTCCAGGCACCCAATAAATTTTCAGTTAGTAGCCTAAATGAACATCAACAAAGAAAAAGGTAAGTGTCTATTCCTTTTGTTTTAGTACCGCAGCCTACTTTATTTGCAGTGATGTACGCGCATACAAAAAATATTGACGCCGTCAGCGTTAACGCAAACGTTCGAAAAACCATACGCTGTATGCGTCATAGCAACTTGTAAAAAAAGTTGGCGGCGTCAGCGCACACACTAGCGTAAACTAATTTTGTTTGCTAGGTGCCAAACATTCACACGGTATAAATCACTTGAAACAAACAAGTTTTATTTTGAATTTCAACAAAGAAACACAAGCATCTGAAAGTGTTCATCTGACATTTTGCTGTGTTTTGGTTCCAATATGTCTTTGCCCATTGAAAACATTCTTTCAACTGCAGCGCTGGAAGGTAGCTATATTGGCGTGTTGTAGCGAAAAAAATACATTAAAAAGTATGCATTGACGCTATGCGCTAAAAAGCCGCGAAAACTTTACGGTGTAGCCTCAAACGCAAACTATCCAAAAAATGTGGCTGCAAGCGTTAGCGTAAACAAAAAGTGTACGCTGCATGTATGCGGCGTAGAATTTGCGGCGTAGGCCTATACGCAAGGTTGAAAGTAACGACTAGTTGTCGCTATTCGATAGCGTTATTCGTTGCTTTCTGAATATCGAATGCTTATACCCATGCCTTTTAAAAATAAATATTGAATGCGCGTTATTCACTGCTTTTTTATGCAAGCAACGAAATCATTATTCGTTTTTCACTAATCGATATTTAGGAGAACTGCTGAATCATTTTTTGTTGTTCACTTACTTTGTCGTCAAAACGAATTTACGAGATTTGATTTTCGGATTACTATCCGACCTAGTCCCCTTCCGGTTTTCGAACTTTAAAGGATTAAGGAAAATTTTTTGGCAACACAGTTCAGAAAAACCATGCCAGTGAGAGCCGTTAACAGTGTTGCAAACCTTGCGGTTTCCCGCAAGTGTGGGATTGTTTTTTTTTCGAATTTTGGTACCTTTTTTTGAGTTTGCGGGTTGCTTGTTTTTGGGCTTTTTTGGCCAGTCAATTTTTAGTAATTGCTATTCGTTGCTTTTTTTAAGTATCGATAGCGGAAAGTCATTGCTTTTTTGGGCACTATCGAATATTGAAATGGTTATTGCTTTTTGACTAACGACTTCCAACCCTGCGTATACGTAGCCCATATCTCTGTCTATTTGTAACTTCATTAGGCTATGAGGCTACTGCGGTATATTCCGACAAAGAGAAATAAATTGAATTAGCCTAAATAAGTTATCAGAAACAGTAGGTCCAATAATATTAGGCTACACTCAGGGCCGGATTTAGCTGATGGGGTCCCGGAGCACTTCTATATCAAGGGGCCCCCGTGCAAAAAAAAATTAAACCACCTCTACGTCTACACTACAGTAGCATTAGTCCAGCACTGCACTGCATTTTGCAGAAACTTCAAAGGCTGAAAGAAAAAAGATAACACTAAATCACATTTTTTCCACGTCGAGGGGCCCCCTTCAAAAGGGGGCCCAGGCCCAGGGCACCTGCACCCTCTGCTCCCCCTAAATCCGGGCCTGGCTACACTGAGTAACATAGCCTGATCGTTGAAAAAAAGTTGTTCAAAGCATCAGTACCATAACCTAAATCAGGTTACCTTGGTCAAAATATTAGGCTACAACTGACTCAGAAAAGAATATGAAATAACGAGAAGAACGTAAGGCTCATTAAGCTACTTGGAGGAAACCTTCCTCAGAGCACGTTCAAATTAAAATAAACTAGCCTTTTTCACTCTTTCTTGCTAGTGTAGATATTTTAGTGTAGCCTAATGTTTACTAAATGTTTATCATCGACTTGGCTGAGGGTGGCTGCTTGACTCGAAGACCGTCATGGTCACTTCGCAGCTTCCCGTTGTGAATTACTTACTTCAACGATGCAGTGTACGTTTGTTATTTTTCTTTGTTTCAATTGTGTTCGTTAAGCGTGCTGCATCATTTGATAATTTTGCTGTTATGATATTGCACAACAAAATAAACCAATCAATCAAACGCTGCTTGATCTTGCGGTCCGTCCCGTTAGCTCAGTGATTAAGCGACGACTGGCCTGGAGAACGGCAAAATAAACACACTAATTCGACACCAACAAAAAGGAAAGATGGCAAAACCAAAAGGTTTAAAATATGCATAAAACAGTGTTTGGTTACATTAAGCTACTACCGTATCTTTAATTTGCATAATATGGTAGCCATCAAACTTAGAAGAGAGATAGGAAAAATTAAACCGTTTATTTTAAATAGGCTAACAGCCTACAAAAATACTCTTACAATTACAATCAAAAGATAAACTCGGTAACTGGCTCAGCGTCAGTGGTTCAAAGCCTCCTCAAGTATGCAAAACTGCCAGTGCCAGGAATAATTTATCTATCAAACGCTTTGTCCGAGGATAAAGATTCAAAAACCAAACTACAGTAAATCAAATCAAAGTTTGGCGCTTTATCAACTGAGCAACCTGGGCCGACTAATAAGGCATTCTTCCAACCGTTAGGCTTCATATGGTGCAAAAACTTGAAGCCTTACAAAAAAATTAACCCTTAAAACTAAGATCAATGCGATAGGTTTATGGTTTGTTTTTGCAGCACAAAAAAAAGCTAACTGACTTTGTGACACGAAAAGTGAAATATTGTATGCTTATGCGACACCACGTGTGCAAAATTGATGTCACGTGATCTGACATCGACATCGAGATCGAAAAATGTGAGTTCTTTTCTATCTCGACGGGCGAAGAAAGTGCATTGTTCAATATTGCTAAGGCCTATTTCGGCGACTTGCATTTTACTTTCCCTCCAAATCTATAGTCATGGCATCCAACGAAGTTGCTTGTGTTTACGCAGCCCTCATCTTGCACGACGATCAAGTTGAAATTACGGCAGAAAAGATTAAGACTCTCCTGTCTGCTGCCAAGGTTGAAGTTGACTCTTACTGGCCTGGTCTTTTTGCTAAAGCTCTAGAAGGAGTTGACATCAAGAGCCTTCTTTGCAACGTTGGTGTTGGAAGCGGTGCCCCTGCTGCTGCTGGTGGTGGCGGAGCTGTTGAAGAAGCAAAAGAGGAAGCCAAAGAAGAGGTGAAAGAGGAATCCGAGGAAGAATCAGATGATGACATGGGTTTTGGTCTCTTTGATTAAAGTTCGAACTGTCAGTCTTGATGAAATTTTAAGCAAATAAATGGATTTTGCCTATTTATGTTGTCTGGTGTACAAAAAAAGATTAGTAGTATTGTGGTAAATGTTCCAAGGACTTAATGAATATAATAATTAGGTGAGGTTATGAAAAGAAAACGGTTAATTTGCTGTGCTTCAAGTTGCTATATAAGTTAACTACAGTAGAACTCGGTTAATCCGGGTTCGATTTGACCGGCGATTCCATCCGGATTAGGCAAAGATCCGGATTAACCGATGACGGTTCTATCAAACCTGACTCATTTGTACTTCCACTTTCATCCGGATTAGGCGAAGATCCAAATTAACCGAATCCGGATTAACCGAGTTCTACTGTATTAAAAAGTAAGTTATCAGAAGTTTAAATCAAATTTTGCAAGAAATCTATGGCACATACATGAGATGTTGAAGTAGGTTGGCGCAATGGTGTGTCTGATACTTAACCGGTCTCTGATGCTTGATACTACAGTGTGACTGACACGCATATATTGTATATATTGTACCGTAGCTGTCACAAGCATTTTTTTATTGATGTTACATTACATTAATTACAGTGTTACACAAACATTCCCAAAAGCAGTTTCTCATCTAGATTTTTCAGTTCAGTTATTATTTCTCAACATAGCAGCAAAAATAGTACGGTACAACACAGCAAAGGTCTAGAAAAAGGATGAAGTGACAAAATGCGAATGTAAGATGTTTCTGAGCGCGCAAATATAAAGCGTAAAAAATGGTACGGTAACATGATAAACAAAGTGCTATCACATTCAAAGCAATAAGAGTCAAAATTTTTTTATAAAACATTTATGTGTGCATTGCTCCATAACAATAAGGCACTTATTTCTTTGTCAATTTTGCTCCCATTTATGGTGTTTGTCTCATACGACTGGGTTTATAATTTATGCTCGAAATAAAACAATAATTTACGGTATCTGAGCAACAGTCATATTGCCAATAAATAGAAGAATTCGGGAACTCAGCTTTTTCTAAATCATAGACAAGAAAATATAAAGTGAATTTGAGAGCTGGTGTACAAGTCTCTTCCCAGGTTAAACATACTAGGACATCATGCATTAGAATCGACCAAACATATAGGATAAAGCTACTTCACGTGTGCTACACTGTTTACCCCATATGTCTTGATCGATTTCAATATTTGATGTATATTCACTATAGCATTGATCACCAGGGTGGCGACTTGTATACCAGCTCTCAAATTCACTTTATCTTTTCTTGTCTATGATTTAGAAAAAGCTGAGTACAAACTTTTCTTGAAAAAGAAGACTTGCCTGATTTTTTCCACATTTCCAGTAGTTTATTGATGCTTACCATCATTTGTTTGATTTTCGAAACAGTATTTCAAGGTATGATATAAACATTTTAGCGATTTTTTTTGATTAAATCTGCATTGTACCTTCCTCTTCCCACAATTTAACACAGTGTAGTAACAGCTTCATATGCTTGCACACTGATATCAAACTATGTAAGGTGCTCGGAATATTTCTTAAATATTTAGTTTAGAGGTGGGACATCACAGCAAGTAGACATACAATTTCAGCAATAGTTGATAATAATTTATGGGATGATGATACATATTCAAAAAGATATTGATGGTTTTTAAAATTAGTGTATACCTTTGTACAAACATACTTTAGTGGATGGTATGTTTATGGCTAAAGTTAGTTTTGGATGATTTGAAGATTTATACAGAAAAATTATTCAGTTTGCTTTATTTGTCTTGTTTTTTCTTGGTCCCGGTTGCCTAATGTATAAGATTGACCATAATAACCATAATTGTTTACATAATTTCTCACTTCTAAACTCCACGAGATGACAAATTACACGAATTTTTAAATGAGAAAACATTTGAATGTTCAATTTCTCATTACACAAATACCTTCATCATCATTTTCAGCCTGTGGTAGCCCACTGCTGAGCGAAGACCTTCTCCTTGCCAATCTGGTCAATCATGTGTTTATATCAATTTCTTGTTCCACATTCTTTGTCAATCTTGTTTCTTCATCTCATAAATACCTTGCCCTTGGTATTGATCAAATCACAACAGTAAGGATTTAATTCTAACAGTGAAAAAAGGAGTTTATCGTAAGCTTTTCCTCAGCAATTTAATGAAATTGAAATCACAAAATTTAACAAAAAGTTTTCATCTAACATTACATATATAATACATTTTTTGTTATGCTGAAGTTAATTTAATGTTAAATACATATCCTACCACTAGGTTTTACATGCTATGTTGTGATACAGTTTGAAACTGAGGAAAATTAATTGTGACATTGCAAAGTGAAGACAATTATTGCAGCTTGAGCACATCATTGTTTAAGAATACAATTAGCTTTTGAAGGGTAGGAAACTTTAATCATTTGAACCAGTAATAATTTGAGGCAAATGATAATATGTTTATTTTTACCTACCCTAATTTTCCATTGTCCTACATTCAATGCTTAAAACTATTTCTGTTAGATAAGCCACTGAATGTGCTTGAAGTAACATCAATGTGAAGTGACAGTGATTCAACTTGTTGGCAAAGAGACTGAGTTAGTCCGAAGATTAAAGATTCCTATTAGCGGCTTCCATAAAATATGTTCGCAGTCAGGGAGAGGGTTGCAAATTGCAGACTTAATTCACACACTGTGGACGGGAGTCAGTTTTTGCAATATTATGAGGACGTCTTTTATGGACAGCCCTTTATCAATCACATTCTTGCAAGTTTTTGGATGTAAGAAGCAAACTTCTGTTGTATTTGATTGAAATGCAGCTTTTTGTTGGAAGAGCCATAACATTGATTGTAGTTTTTATTTGTTAATTGATATGTCTCTGCAATTGTATTATAATTTACGTTTCAGGTAATTTGTTAGGAATAAATAAGTTGCTTTCTGTTAAAGGACTGAACATTTGCAATGGCCCTTGTTAGTGTGCAAGAGGATCGTGCATTTGCTGAACATTTTCTACGAAGTAATTTACCCGAGTCTGAGTATGAATCAATTGTGAAGGGTTTGTACAACAGACCACTATTGCTTGCAGAAGAGAATAAGAAGAAAAAAGTGAAAAGCAAGAAGTTAAAAAAAGTTAAATCAAATCGTCTAATAAAGTTGCAAAATTGCAAATATTCAGAATTTGAAACGTTGCGCTGTTTTTGGAGACAGTACATTGATGAACTTCTTGCAGTCGAGAAGTGCAAAGAGTTTAACATAAAAAATGCACAAGAAACTCTTTTAAAGGCAGATTTCCATGGAGCATCTATTACTGTAGCAAAGTCAAGCTGCAAACAAATGGAAGGCTTGAGTGGGACTGTGGTAACCGAAACTAAAATGATGTTTCAGGTAGTAACTAGAGCGGACAAAGTGGTAAATATACCCAAAAAGAACTCTGTTTTTGAAGTAGATTACCCAGGGTACCGCATAACTGTACTTGGCGATCAGTTTTGTTTTAAACCAGCACATCGTCTTGTAAAAAAGTTTGCAAAATATCTTCCAAAAATTAAAGTAATCTAAGCAGTTTTATTTAATCTAGTCAGACTGTCCCAAGCAAACTGGAGGAAACGCTCAGTAAATCTAAATAAAAGCATGTATTTGTATAGTAGCCCATAATATTTGCAGAGATTATTATTTTTTTACCTTTGGTGCTTAGATTGGATAATGTGGAAGTTTCAAGCAAAAAATCACTGAAGATAAAACAACTTGGTTTTTAAGATAATTGCTAAACATAAATTTGGTTTCTCTATTTTTGGATCTGTACTTTTTCTGAAGTTTGAAACTGTTGTTGGTATGAGTTGACACTTGGTACTCTAAGCATTGCCATGTAAGCTGTGGTTAATCATATCTGCTGAAAAGAGTGACAAAACTTTAAAATTCCTTAAAATGTGTGAAGGTTTGAAGAATAATCTATATAATGTTTTCGCTGTGTTTGTTGCACAGGCTAGAGAATGAACTTGATTGATAATAATGTACTTATGTGATGGTTACTTGCTTAGCTGTGGCATCAGCATGTGCTGACCCGGTGTTCCTATTGCACTGATGGGCTGAAACAGTGTGCCACTGTCTGCAGTTTATATTGAATTCAAGTATTATTTGGTTAGTAATCATAGAAAAGAAAAGACAATGATCATATTGATATTAGTAATTGAAATGCACTAATGCAAAATTTTGTAATGATAAGAACATTTTTAAAATGAAACGTTAAAACTTGACAAAATTTCTCAATCAATTAACAAGTTTCTGAAAAATATTATGTTGAATTGCAAACTATCAATTTATGCTTATTTGATGTATATACAAAACATTGCCATAAATCACAGTCATGTTGCATTAGTTGCGATATCTGCATCACATCTTACCCAATACTTCTTTTTAGAGCATTTATTCATTTCTGGTTTTAGTTGTTTAATCTCTTTTTTTTAGGTTATTTTTCACAGCATAAAAATTTTGCTGAGTTTTTAGTAAAAATTGAAATATTTTGACATCTCTGTCGCATGTGTATCTCCATTTGTGTTCATTTCTAACCATAAAATTGAACATGTTGTGTTCACTTTACCTTAGTCGAGTATCAGACCACAGAAAGGCATTCATTTCATGTGGTTGTTTAAATATTACAATTTGCTATTTGGAGCGCATTGGGTTTTATAAATTGCTGACTACTATATAACATAATATACATAATATAATATATTTGGCATAATGTAGTGAAGAAGGTGATAAAACGTAAGACAAAATTGCATCTGTTTAAAAAGCTTCCAAACACAATGATTAATTATTATCAGCTAACATAGTGATCGCTATGCCAGCTCAAATATATGTCATAACTTTCGGGTCCACGTCTTTTAGGCGCCGACAGTTAGGCGCTGGTCTAATAGGCGCGCACACTGTGGCGTCTGGATATTTAGGTGCGGAGCACTGTGGCGCCCGGTCATTTAGGTGCTATTCCTAGTGAAGTCTGTAGATTGTATCAGCTTGGCAGGGAGGGGCGTAGGGCAATGCTTTTCACACAAAATGTTATATTTAACAGGAAAATATATTGTTTTGTTGATGCATGTGCGTTGTTGGTCATGGCTTCAGTGAGTGAAGCTGCTTAAACCGGCAATGCTTTTTCACACAAAAGTTATATTAATCAGAAAAATATATGGGTGAAGCTGCTTGAACCGGCAATGCTTTTTACACAAAATGTTATATTGAAGAGAAAAATATGTCATGGCTTCCGTGAGTGAAGCTGCTCAAACCGGCAATGATTTTCACATAAAATGTTATATTGAACAGAAAAATATGTTGTTTTTTTAATGTGCTTGTTCAGCGTTTATTTGTTGTTAGTCCAGGTTTGCGTCGGCGAAAGCTTTATCAATAAATTATTCAAGTTTCCGAACATATGAGTTCACTTTTAGTTAGGTCAAATAATAACTACACTAAACATCAGTAAAAAATGTGCCGTAGCCTGTATTCAAGCGGGGGTAGGCTTGAGTGAAGAGTAACTTAGTTTTCCGTCAAAACCCCGACTAGGTTTAATAACGCGCGAAGTCTCACCATTATGCTTGCAACTTGTAGCCAAGGTGTAGCCTATATGCCCTGTAGAAATGTATTCATGTGAACAGTAGTAGAGCGTCTTACGCGTTCTCGTCTCATGGCCAATCTATCCCGAACAGAAGTAATTGTGAAAGATAACAGAAGTAAAGTTCCATCTGGCTGCAACTTGTGTTCAGGATGCATTGCAAATGTCCTGTAGAGATGTGCTAATGTCAAGAGTAGTAGAGCGTTTTCCCGCACCTCATCTCCACACGATCTATCCGTCTCAAGTAGAAGTAATTATTAAAGGTAACAGACTGCACAAAGCTGCGCCTTTAAACCAGCAACTTCTACTCCAGAAGTACGTGTCCTGTGGAGATCAGGTGGTCTACTGCTCTAATTGCCCTGCATATAAGCCGATGTTGGATCTGAGCACTTCATTTGCACCATAAAACAACAATATATTTTCTGTTCAATATAACATTTTCTGTGAAAAGCATTGCCGGTTTAAGCAGCTTCACTCACGGAAGCCATGATATAATTTTCTGGCAAGTTGCCAAGCTGATACAATCTACAGACTTTACTAGAAATAGCACCTAAATGACAGGGCGCCACAGCGCTCCGCACCTAAATATCCAGACGCCACAGTGTGCGCGCCTATTAGACCAGCGCCTAACTGTCAGCGCCTGAAAGACTTGCTCCCTAACTTTCTACTTTAAATGTGTATTTTTCTTTTAGCGCTATGTTATAAGAAAATGTCCCAGTCTAAGTATTTTGACATTTTGAAAAAGCTTCCCAGAGTGAAGGTAACCAACCTCAAAGAAAATCCTTATGCTACTGCAAGGAAACATATGATCATCGACAAGAAGAAAAAGGGTGTTAAGTATCATTATTGCAATATAAAGCCAAGAATTGGATTCTTCCCCAGTACTCCATTCCATAAGAAAATCCCCCAGTATGGATTTAATAGGCAAACTCACCTACGAAGACAGTACCTTCCACTTACTTTGTGGACTCTTCAGAAGTTGATAGATCTTGGCAGAGTGGATCCATCAGAACCCATTGATGTGACGACCATCGCTAATGCAAGGGAGCTAAAGCTGGCTAAAACTGAATCCACTTGCTACGGCTTGTACTTACTTGAACAAGGTGCCAATGTTTTTGAAGCGAAAGTGAACATTGAGGTTCAAATTGCCGACCAACTTTCTATTGCCTCGATAGAAAAGTTTGGCGGAACACTCACAACAGCTTTTTATGATCGCCCGAGTTTTGAGGCTTTATGCAATCCAGTTGTATTTTTTCTTCGCGGACAACCGATTCGTAAAAGACTTCTACCCCCCATAGATCTTGTTACTTATTACACGGATCCTAAGAACAGAGGGTACTTGAGTGACCCTGCTCTTGTGCAAGAAGAACGAATAAAATTAGCAAAGCAGTATGGGTATGACCTACCAGATATAACTAAAGATGAAGCGTTTGAGATGCTTACCATGAGAAAAGATCCCAGACAAATCTTTTTTGGCCTAGAACCAGGTTGGATTGTCAATCTTGCTGATGAGACAATAATAAAGCCTGAAAGCGAATATTTTCAAGAATATTTGAAAACTTGATTTGAAATTTTCCTAATAAATGTTGGGGTTATGTGCCTTGTTGGACTGTCATTCACAAGGGGAACCTCTAAACTTGGCCCAGGTAGCAGGCTGGTTTTGAACATTTGTTGGATGAAACATCTCGTTGGACAAATGCTAACAATTACTAGTCTGTGAACATCATAAATCTGGGTTGCTAAAAGGATATACTCTCGGCTCCAGAGGCTCACACGACGAAGAATGTTTATTTCCAACTAGAGCTATAAGCAACTTGTGTTTTTAGCCACCATATATAATCAGTAAGAGGAGTTTCTTACTGGAATCAAAAGAAAACTCGTGTTCATAAATTGTTATATTATCGCGTTTCTTTCGTAAGTTTCAGTTGTTGCAAGAAATGCGCATTTATCAAATCCTACATATGCCGTTTTATAAATTAGTTGCGCATAAGCAAGGCATTTCAACGACAGCTCATCACTCATCACCTGGTAGATAGAACAAAACATTGGCTACAAACAAGCGAAGGTCCGGACACGTATGGGCTGATAGATCTGGGATTTGCTATTTCTCACGAGAAATGTTCAACTGTGTTCGTGAAGTCTTTTTATCGACCATCAGCATCAATTATTTGATTTTATGCCCTAAATAAAAAAAATGCTGTTTCAATAGGAACTATCATACTTCTTCTTCGTCGTATGAGCTGTTCTTCCCGACTATATGTTTGGGCATGATGTCATCAGCCACTCAACAGTTTCGTCATCCAGGGCCTTCAGTCCAAGCGTTCCATGTGGTGGTTGATTCATGTGGTGTTCCATGTGGTGTGGCGTTCCATGTGGTGATCATACTGAATGACCATTATCATTTGAAAGATGTTCTTCATTATTCGTCAGTTTGCCTAATTCGTTCTTCTAATTTTTGAGTGACAAATTCTACTTCATACACATTTGTTCATCCAAAACCGTACGTTTTTTAGGCCTCCTGGTGCGCTGTCTTGTTTGTGTATGTTTTGCTTGTCTGTTGTTTCGTTATAAACTTTCTGACTCCGTTTCTCTATACGAAAGCTTTTCTACTTACCATCAACGGGTTTTCAGGCTACTTCTTGTTTGTAAACAAATTTCAGGTTGCTTACTTCTGAGTATAAATTTGACTAACCTCTTCGTCAATGTAAGGCACTAGAATTTTGTGTTGTTGCAATAAATGTAAAAGCTGCAATGCATGTGGTCTGCTGAGTGACCTCAGTTTCTCAGTGCGTATAAAACTAAGCTTCTCTTTGAATTGTTTGTTTAACTCTTTGCCAAGTTGCAAGTTTGAAATCCGTCAACCAAAGTTGGGTGAAATGTGTCAGTTTTTATTTTTGATTGAAATATAAACTGTCGAAGTAAGCAACGCTTAGTGCTTTGTTGGACTGTAAATGAAAGTTTTTCTGAGTAGTTTACGAAGTTTCTGACAAGGTTTAGGATATGTAGACTTTTTGTGTTATGGCACTCTACCTAACTGTAGGCAGAGATGAGCGTGATCATGATGTGCAAGATCATTTTTGTTTTGGTGGTGTTGATCTAAAATCACTTTTTTGTGTGATTTTGACCTTGAAAATCGAGATCACTTGGAATTAAAGTCGACTAACTACTAGATCAGTGTTCCCAAACTTTTTCTATTCGTGTACCATTTAGCAGTTTCATCAGTGTTCGCGTACCATGTATACCTAGAAAATTTCCAAAATGTGCAATAAAAGGCAAGACAGTTTAATTAATATCAGCAGAGGCGTAGCAAGCGCCCTCCGACCGGAAGGGGCCCCGCAAGGAATGAGGGCCCCTAAAATGTTTGAGCAGGTGTTTCCTAAAAACACGGTGCGACGTAGAAAGAGAATATTTGATTACGAATGTGCTGATGATTCGAGTCATCTTTTTGTTGAAGAAAAATTCATATCGCAATTTTTCTTCTTTTTCTGATCAGGCCATATTTTCTGTTTCTTCGCTTTTTGACCAACTCGTGGAGTGGTGCATGTTTTTGATTTTCTGTACAATGCTAACAGCCTGTAGAAGTATCTCAGAGATAATAAACTGGAGAATTACTGCAAAAATTTTTAAAGAAAAATGGGAGGCAATGATGGCAACGAACTAATAATGGAATTGAATCGTTTTATTAAATGTTATCGAAAAAGAGAGAGGACTTGTCACGACAAGCAATTTTTTAACGTAAATAGCCTATACAAGAACAGCCTTCAGGAGATATATCCAAACCTCTGCATTTCCAACAGAATTCTTGTGACCATACCAGTTACTGTTGCCAGTGCTGAAAGGTTCTTCAGCAGAATGAAACTGATCAAGAATATCCTGCGCTCAACCATGGCAGATGACAGGCTTTCTGCTCTTGCAATTACCATCGAAAACAAGATTGCCAAATCCCTGGACTATGACTGATTGCTTAAACAATTTGCGCAGAACAAGGCTCGAAAGAAGCGCTGTGCGTAATTATGAAGTAGGCTACATGCACACACTGTCACTGTAGACCTTGGTATACACAGTGGTGGGCGCAGCTAACGTAAAAGTGAGCTATCAACAAAGAAATCAGCGCATTTCCAATAAATTTACTTTCGCTAACGAGTCCGCTAAAATTTCTAAATAGCCTATTACTAAAAATGCTAATCCGCTTACCAAAGCGTTAGCTTCGCTAATTAGTGGTTAGCGGAACTGTGCCCTGTAGCATACTGTGTATGTGTACCATTGTGTAGGCTACATGAACCCTGCATGTTGTGTAAAATAAATACCACATTCCAGTTTCTGCGTTGTAAGGGGCCCCGGACTTATGTTCGGAGAGGGCCACGTTCTTGTTGCTACCACCCTGGTTCTAGGAATAACTTATTGTTTGTAATTTCGTTTTATGTAGAACATCAATCAGATGGTTACTTGAAAAAAGCTAACGTGAGTATGGCCGAAAACCAGTGGTGGATTTCCAGAAGATTAGCTTTCGGAACGTTAGTTTTTTACTTTCCAAATGCGCTAGGTGCCGTAGAAGAGATTCAGAAATATGCCCTTATGAGATTTTGAAACAACACACTTGATGTAGCCTACGTAAAACGTTGGTAAAGTAAGTAGGCTAGGCTATCATGGTTCATAGATGATAAGCGTTGTTTAACGCAAAGATTCGTATTTTAGTGAATCGAATTCAAAACCATAAAACCTCAGGCGACTTCGGGTCTCAATTGCCGAGTTATGTCCCTGGCGCAACCAGGATCCAACACACTTCGCTGGTTAAAACTTTCTCAGTGGAGGACCGACCATTTGTATAAAGAGTAAACTTGAAACAGTTACATAGTGTGTAGAGAAGCCCGGTCAGATGTCAGTATGAGGTTTATTTGTGAAAATCCGCGTTCACACTTGCTCGATGAAATTGGAAGGGATTTTAGTGACGTTATCAAATTTTGAAGATTCTGAGATCTTCTTTTCGTAGTTTTATATTCGCGAAGTCCTCTCACAGCTTCGCGTTCATCCACTGTAAGCGCAATCTCTTTGCCACTTCAATGATTTTGCTTTCTCCGTGTGCGATTATTGTGTCCTCTGGCCAAGTAGGATAGTTGAATCAAATATTTTGCAGCTGTTAATAAATGGCGAGTCTGTTGAATTCAACAAACGATCTTGGATGGAATTTTCTGAATGATGATAGAAGATGCGGAAATTGATTGGCTGGCTATTTCTGCAATGTTTACATGCAATTCCACACCTTTGAACTCTAAGTTTTCTTCAGCATCCTTGGCAATGCGATAATGTCGTCCGGGTTTGTTCCTACGTGTTTCAAATAATTTTGCAAGATTATTAATTTTGTTATCTGCATCCCAAATAGTACATGCTCTGTTTTGCAGTTCGAGGCTTATGCTACTTCGGATAATTCTTGCGAGGATTCGTACATCAAAGCCAAGTCGAACACGAAATCCGTGGATGTTATCTTCGACAAGAGTCCTTGATATTTCGCACGTTTCCGAGAATCTCTTGTGTCGCTACTAGCTCCCTTTTTGGAGTGTTTGACAAGTGCTGGAAAAGCATTTCAGACAGCATTAATTGTGCGGACACTCGAGGCTACCCAACGTGTGTCCAGTACCCTTCCGATTTTCAACAACTGCACTTTAACAGCCGCAGCACATTCACCCAATTCCCTGCTATTTAGGAGAAGCGTGGTAAAGGCTATAGCGCTTGTCCATAGAGATCGAAATCGATACGCATTACTGACTGATTTTACAACATCACGAACCGATAGTTCTAATCTACAGTATGGTTTGCACAATATCACACCACAATGTCTGGAAATTCATCACGAAACAATTTTGCCACACCATTTTTGCGACCTAGCATCACAGCCGCGTCATCACATACAGCACCAACCAAACAAGAAGATAAAAATGTTGTAGACAAGCCATATTATTTTAGGCAGCTCTTCAAGAAATCAAAGATGCCATTCGCCGTAAGACTAGCGAGCTCAACAAGATCTACAAATACATTCACAGGTTCGCTTCCGTCAAGACTGGTACGAAGATATATTATCAGAGTGGATACGCGATTTAACGTGGTCGACTCATCAAAAATAATATATACTTTTACTGAACAGGGCAAAGCATAATAAGGGTATAAAATATTTGAGCTTCCGGAACGCCGTTCCGGACAAGTCAATTTTTTGATCGAGCTTCCGAGCGGCGCTCCGGACCGTTCCGGCTGAAATCCAGCCCTGCCGAAAACGTTTGTAATTTTTAGTTTATTTTCATGTTATTATATTACGTTAAATGCCGTCTGGTCGTTTGATTCTGTTTGTCTTTCCAAACCAGTTTTTAAAAAGTAGCATATGATTGAGATGTCGGAGAGGTCTTATCGACTTCTGCATCCAATGCTTGTGCAAAGTTGTCTCAGTTAGGTTTGCGGTAAATCGAGGCAGTTGGTTCGGATATTTAGGGCTGGATTGCAAGATTTATGTTGATGCATACTGTGAGATGCTGAGATTTGGGTACGATTTCGAAAATTGTTCTTTTGAAGAAGTTTACGCTTTTTGAGCTCACAAAAGCAAGGTTGAAATCATAGCCAGCACTTTTAAAGGTTCTCACGGGTTCTCAGACAGCCATTTCATTTGGTCCACATCTTTATCAAATCGGTTGCAGATCTGAACCAGATAAAGTAGCTGTCTGAATTGGTTTGTCTTTTAGCCAGTAGAACAAAGAGAGATTGTTGTTGGAGGCTTACAAATTTTACCAGTTTTCCGTCTTTATTACTGCTGTGGTATCCCCAGGCAGTGCTGTTAAATTCCCCTATTGTGAAGCTGGGGTTGTTGCTGTTGATCACAAGTTTATTTGGCTAAGAAAAGAATTCTGTGGGTGGTGTATAACTGTATTGTTTATGCCGAGAAAATAATTTTCAATGAATTAGCTTTTATGAGCAAGGTTTCAATGGAATCTATTTGGTTAATCGGTTCCATTATCATTGATTTCTCGCGGTAAAATATAATTACACTACCATAGAGGTTGATTAGGAGATTGAATGGTTAAGTGCATTCCTGGAATAGCCTACTAGGAAGGATTTTGTCTCTACGTATTTTTTGAAAGCACAATATGTCTGGTTACAGATTGGCAATAACTACTGCTTTTGTGGATGATACGGTGAACCTTCCGTATTGAAGCTAATTACTTTGTCGTAGGGCAGAGAGAGTCTCTACTTTTATTGCCCTACAAAGGCTATCACCCGAAATAATAATAACAATATTCATATAGCGCCACATCCACAGTCAAACTATGCTCCTGGGCGCTGTACATGACAATGGTGATAATTAATACGGCACTTTCAGTCATAATGATCATTGAAACAGAACGTTTTCAAGCGAGCTTTGAATTCATTTAAATTTTTAACTTCTTTTACACAAATAGGCAAACAGTTCCAGCAACTGGCAGCAACAACTGGGAAGGTGCGATTTCCATATTGTATCTTACATGAAGAGTTGCACAAGAGCAATTGATGTTGAGAACGTAAAGTTCTGGAAGGTTTATAATGAACAAGCGAAGTGTCCAGATAGTTCAGAGAAAAACCATGGAAAACTTTATAAATTAATAGACATATTTTGAAGCGAATACGATACAATACTGGAAGCCAATGCAGGGATTTTCGTATAGGAGTGATATGCTCATGTTTACGTGTTAAAGTAAATTAGCCGAGCGGCAGCATTCTGAACTCTTTAAAAACGTAAAATAGTACAATGTGAAATGTTATTTAACAATGAATTTGAATAATCAGGCTTGGATGTTACAAGTGCATGAGTTAAAGTTTTACAAGCATCAACATTTATGAACTGTCTGATGGAACCAATATTTCTAAGATGAAAAAAGCAAGATTTGACAGTGGAACTGACAAAGTTTTCTAAACACAAATGTTGGTTTAATGTTACACCATGGCCACCTGGAGATGCGGCCTGATTTGTCACATTTTGCAGATTTTGATTACAGCTACTGCTGGTGCTTGACTGACAATTTTTGAGATGTTTTTACTTTTTGCGGTTTCCTAATAACATAAAACTTTTTTGTTGCCTTGGGGAAGCAGTAGCAAATGAGAAAAAGTAAGTTGAAAAACGCAAAATCAGACTGTTATTGAAAATTAACAGTCTGACTAAAATCTTCGAAATCAAAATTTCTTTGTTTTTCAACATCTGAGAATGTTAAAACCTATTGTGTCATCTGGGGAAAAGAATAAAGAAAGCGTAAAAATCTAATTTTTAGAAAAATTTATTTAAACGTTCGCCCAAAGTTAGAAAAACCTGGAAATTTCTGCAAAATGTGACAAATCAGGCCGTATCTTTAGGTGGCCATGGTTACACCAAGCAATTTAATGGAGTTAGAAGAAGAAAGATTGATATTACTCAGAGTAAGGGTCATGTCGTTAAACTTTGAAATACACCACTTCGAAGAAAATACAACAAACTCACATTTTTCGTGATTCAGTTTCAACAGATTATAAGACATCCAATTTGAAATATCAATCATACATTTTTCATTTTTAAAATTTTGATTTAACTACAACACAACGAATTTTCATCAGTAACATGCAAATGCAATTGTATATCATCAACATATGAGTGGTATGAAAGCCCATGTCGCTTTATGATGTCAAACAGAGGTTTTATGTAGAGGAAAAAGAAGACAAGGCCGATAACAGAATCCTGAGCAACTCCAGAAAAAAGAAATTTTGCAGAAGATATTGAGTTTTCAATTGCTACAGACTGAGTTCGGTCATAAAGATAAGAAGAAAACCAGTCAAGTGCCATTCCTGTAATGCCAAAATCTGATTTGAGACGATTTAGAAGAATTTTGTGATCAATGGTATCAAAAGCAGCTGAAAGATCAACGAACAACGCTGTGATTACAGTCAAGTACAGTAGCAATATCAATATGGATTTTTAATAAAGCTGTTTCTGTGGAGTGATGTTGACGATAAGCAGATTGATTGATATCAAATAAATTTTGCACGTTTAAGAAATCATTTAACTGTCTGCCAACTACTCTTTCCAATTTTTTGACACAAAAGATAGATTGGACTCAGGGCGATAGTTTTTGAACTCTTGTCTAGACCAGGCTTTTTTAAGTGTGGACGAACAATGGCATGTTTGAGTTTTGGAAAGACAAGACCACTGGCCAAGGATTTGTTTACAATGGAAGTCAGAATAGACAGAAAAGATGATGAATGCTTTTTGAGGAGCCATGAGGGTACTGGATCTAGTTCATAAGATGCAGATGATAATGCAGTTAAAATGTTAAGAATTTCAGTCTTGTTTGTTTCACGAAAACCAGAAAATGAATAATCAATGTGATTATGATTACAACAATGATCTGCTGACTGAGTTCCTCCAGTTATATGGTCAAGACATGGAAGAGTATTCCTCATTGAACTAATTTTGTTTGAAAAGTAGGCTATTGGTTAAATCATTCAGCAATTTCTTGAGCAGACTTTCCAGTTGGATGAACACTTCTGTAAGCTTTGCCCATCAATGTTTTAGAAAATTTGAAGAATTGTTTTGGAGTTTTGCTTTCACTGATTTGCTTAAGATAGTAATTTTTCTTGGCCTTAAGTACTAACATGTTCACATATTTGCATTGTTTTTTTGTAAATATCTCGATGAATAGATAATTTAGTTTTTCTCCATTTGTGTTCAAGCTTTTTTCGAATTTGTTTTTCTTTCTTGAGTTCCATAGTAAACCAGAGAGAATTTGTTCTGAGTGTGAGCAATTGGGAGCAGATGGGAGCATGATCATTGGAAATATATTTAAGAGATGAATTATAGAATTTTACAAGTTCTTCACAAAAACAGTTCAATTTTAAAGATTGAAAAGCAAGACAGACATCAGAAGCAAAATCTTTATCACTAATGTTCTTCCATTTGCAAAATTTTACTTTCTTCTTGGGACGAGGTGGTTTGTATAGATTTGTTTTTAATATTACAGTTGTTTTTGAGCTCTCTCTGACGATATTTGGAATGCTGTATTTAGTCTCTTGCAAAGAATTAAGGGGATCGCCATGTAAAGGCTCTCAACATCAACTGATATTTTAAAGACAAACAAAAGCAAGATTTAATTGTTGTATCATAATCATGAGCTGTGACGCCACTGATGACAAACGAATTCGAAATAAAATTACACTTTTATTGTAAAAGAGCAACACTAAATATACACACAATAGTTACATTTAAAAAAATGTAATGGAAATCTCTAGCCGCAACTGGCAAGTTGGCTACTACATGGTAGTGGGGTTTGGTTTATTTGTCGGCTTTCACTTCTGCTGCTTTCCAAAGACGCTTATTTGATGACAATCAATGCAAGAACATGTCCTCGCTTCAAGAAAGTCAAGTCAGACGAGCCGATCTGGATGACAAGCGATTGGTTAGAAACTCAAGAATCTTGCTTGAAAAGTTGCAAAACTTATGTTGATGATTGGTTGCTTGAGAGTTCCCCTGATACGATACGCACCAGGTGCTTAGGTCAATCAATCAATGTTTTATTTGTCAGTAATCGGAACATAGTAGCCTACATGTTTGAAATATGCAATTAATATACACAATGCAACAGTGAATTAAGGTCAAAGGTCAATTAATTAAAGTCAATTAAGTTATCTAGTTTTTCACCTTTTTCAAACATAATTCTTCACAAACTAAGCAATGTTTTAGCTCGATTCTTCAGTGACTCGACAATTCTAACAAAACGTTGTCACCAACACGACACAGGACACATAGGTCAGGTGTACGTCGGCAGGCGTACACCGATGCATAGCGCTCAAGTCCGCTTTCCCGCAATGCAGGATAAAGATATGAAAAACAAAAAAAAACCATACCGTTTTCTAATGGCAACCGCTTCGAAGAAATGAAAGATCGCTCTCTAAGTTTCGGCATAGCGACATCTAGCGCCTTGAAAAATTTGTCTTGCTCTTTTTCTTTCCAGTAGATGACACTGTTACGCTGAAGTCAGAGAAATATACAAAATTTCAAATTCAACCTTATTAAAATGATGTTTTTAAAAGTAGTTTAGGTTTAATTTAGTTTGCATCTTATTTGAAATAAAATAATGGATTTACAAACCTTTAGTCCCATGCTCATGTGAATTGCACGACAAGAAGCATTTCCCGCTTTAAGCTGTCTTTGAAAGTAGTCTCGAAACAGTGGAGTGACAATAAATATCAGTCTCGTATCTCCACAAATGCTGCTTTGTATGCCCTGTATTAAAATTTTTTCAGTATTTGGCCATTTTATTAAATTGAAATTAATCGATTGCTCTTTCAAATGCAGATCATCGTCCAATGTTACCAAACAATAAATTAAAATTGTGACGTGATAATTTGAAGCATAGCTGACTGGAGATGGTTATGGCCCATGGCGTACTACATAGAGCCCAAAACAACGCACAATGAGATTGTTAAAACTGGAGGCAGATATTGACAGTACAGTAGGCTACCATTGTGGTCAAGACAGTGAGAGAGTGCAGACTCGACGACCTCCTACGCCTCCAGAGCTACGGTCTTTCGCACTCTCTCATTGGATGCACACTGTACGTTTCGGCGTTTCGCATCCAGATAAAAATAAAATGACCATCCATCCATTGTCTTCAATAAAATTGCTCTGCAGATGCTTCCATTTTGCAGTGCACTTAGTTCAGGGCATTCAGGAATTGTTTTACGTCAACAAATTTTTACGAACAAGAAGTTTTTGGAACAGATTGTTTCTGGCAAACAATATGGAATGCTATATGTCATGGCTCGTAGAAATGCAAAGATTTGTTCAAAAACATTTGTTTCGTTTCGTATGAAAATTTAATTTTTTAGTTGCCCTTGTTTTGGGAGCCATGTTGATGGCAATCCTGGTTATAAATATTATCGTATGTTCAATGCCCATTCAATTGAAGACAATGCTACTATGACGTCACTATGTGCCTCGAGTTTTAACAATCCCATTGTGCGTTGTCTTAGCCTCTATGATGTAGTACGTCATGCTATGGCATGATGGCAATGCAGCAAGATGACATAGCTATCTCCACGCAGGCATAGTTTAAGTATAACTTACTGTAAAAATAATCAAAGAATGAAAAACAACATGATTTCCAACGCGCTACTTCAATTAAATCAATTATCCGATTTATTGAACGAAAAGCAAAGAAACAGCAGGTGCCCCACCAAGTCAGTCATCAAACACGACAACTCCATCAAGCACGACAACGTCATCAAGCACGACAACGTCATCAAGCAAGACACGTTATCAAACAAGACCACGTCATCAAGCAAGACAACGTCATCATACACGACAACATCATCAAGCACGATAACGTCATCAAGCACGATAGCGTCATCAAACAAGACAACGTCATCAAACACGACAACGTCATCAAACACGACAACGTCATTAAACATGACGTCATCAAACACGAATAACGTCATCAAATACGACAACGTCATTAAACACGACATCGTCGTTAAATATTATCGTTCGAATTTGAAGTCCGGACTTTAAAAAGGGATTCTCCAAGACTACCTTGCTTGCTTGAACATGCCACTCTAGACAAGAAAATCCTTCATTCTTACATTGATTCAACGTCCGCAGACGAGTCAATGTAAAAATGACTGATTTTCTTGTCTGCAACAGTATGGAAAACTGAAACTTTTAAAATGCGTGTTGATTGGGAAGATTCGCAAAGATTTTATGCATGCAGGGAAATCATGTCTAACGCCACACCGACGTCACTTTTCTTCATCAAAGATTGTGCTGAATGTGACGTCATAAATCGCAGTGCAAGTGCACGAGAAGGTTAGAAATCGTATGACGTCACGACAAGCCAAAAACAAAACTATAAAATATGCCGTAGTTTGAAAAGGACAAAATTATTTGTATGAATCATTGTCATGCTCTTTACCGAATACAAAGGTTCTCTTACGGTGTTGGCATCCGACGTCGTCGTTTCGTTCATCATGTAACCTCTTGTCAGCACAACTACCATTCTGTGGCAGTTTGGAACCATCCGACGGATAAGGTTATGCCGAAGCTCTGCAACAAAATGGCGACAAGGTTTAGCTTTTTTATTATTCGGAATCTGCTTCACCTTGGTTGTGTACAACAGAAACAAGCACTTATGGACAATTAGCGCGTAATTTACTGTTTTATTTCACAACATTTAGCTTCTGTATGTTGTATTATGACATCACTGTACCTCCTGAATGATTGCGATGTTGGTCAAACACGTAATAGTTTTTCAGCTCAAACCAGTCGTGCAATTTATGAAGCAATTCTTTTGTTCCTTCCTGAGACTCGCTGTTGTAGCAATAGGACAAGAAGACAGCGAATGTGCGATCATCTGTGAACAGTTTGATTGTGATTTTTTTCAACTATGTACAATTGTATGTTGGGGACAATATTGTATGTTGGAAACTCAAGTCCAGGTGCTGAACATTCGTAATGTGTGATTCAAAAAGTTTTTCTCAATCACCTGAAGTTGACGTAAAGGAGCTAAGATATTTAATTTCAGCACTGTTTACACTTTTTGTCAAATTCAGGGCTACATCTGGTGGTTGAAGATGTGGGTTAAATACATAGTATCCACCTTTAGGCATGTAAGTGTCCTGTCAAAGACTTTTAACCGCATTTTTTTGAGATTTCGAACCGGCACCATTTCTAGTGTGGTATCAGGGCTCTGATCCGTCTGCTGTGTAGCCGACAAACTGTTTACATTGAGATGTATAATATCAAGACAAACATTGATGGAAACTGCTTACCAAAATGCAATAATTGAAAAAAAGATTTGCAGTTTGTAAAAAGTAAACTTGTACTGCATACCTGGGTCAAAATCAGCCAAATGCCTTTTCCAAAATAACTTCATCTCGATCTTGTACAAGTGAAAGGCAATGCTAGCTACCAACAGAATAATTGAAATACCTGAAAACCACAAAACGTTAAAATGGTTGTACGGGTCATCATTTGCTTTTTAATAAATCGTAGGGAATGCAATAGAAAGTGCCACACTAAATACAATAAAGTAAGCGAAGACATCTTTTCGAAATAGATATTAAACTGAAAAAAAATAGAACTTTTGTACAAAATATCTTACCTGCTAAAAATGCTAAAGCCCCAGCAGCAAATGTTAAAGGAGTTCGACTGAACTTTTCTTCCAAGGAAATGTTTTTTGAAATGCTTGGCTTGCCCAATGCGGTTGCAACGCAGCTATATGTTCCCAGATCATCTTTTCCTACGTTACTGTAATTCACACAACTTGGTAAAATACGAAGATACTTTAAGAATTGTGGTGAATTGTAAGCAAGTACCATGGTTATAATTCATATTATTTACGCAGCTAATTGTGGTTTGTCTCTTGTAATCACAACAGATCATGACACCCGTGTTCGATTCCACTTCGAGCCGTCTCTACAATTTTTATGGCTGTTGTAGCAAAACGTAATGATGAAATCGTCGCATACAGATACAAAAGTTAACGTTTAAATATTTCTTTAACCTTAACTCTATAGAGTTAGTTACGATGCCATACTAGCAGAGTGGGTTTTGTTTCAATGTTTAAATAATTGTTCTCTCATGTTTTCCGGGTCCCGCAGCCCAATGGGCCTCCAACACAGGCCCAGTTTCAAGTATCTGTGGCACCAAGTTCCAAACAGCGGATTTGTGTACCCTCATCTTACCAATCAGTACAGCAAGTGGGACAGCGGATTTGTGGACCTTTCAAGATACAACTCCGTCAAAAAAGAATGTATCGATCTGTGGTGCATCAACCAATTTAGAAGACTCAATTGAAGAAGAAGCCCAAGATATTAAACAGTACCGCTAATATTTACCACCGAGACAAAGTTTCAAAAATACATTCAATAAAAAATGAAATACAGAAATATGCCAGCACAAAATTTGTTGAAGTGTTGACTCAATGAAGGCCATTAGGAAAACCTTATTAAAAATTCTGCTTTGAAACTTACCTGTAATTAAAACCTCGTTGTCACAGCTCTCCACCGAACCAAGATGTTTAACAAATGCTTGTAGAATTTCAGTCACAGACACGCTTTAACGTTCTTAGTTTGCCGCTACTAGCTTTTCCTCAACCCCGTTATGTTATGACAAGTGTCTTGGTTTGCTTTGGTGGTGACAATTAAAAATGAATTTGAAACTTACTTGATTTGAAATGTAGTGTTGAAAGAGCCAGTGAGTTTTTTCTTGCAGTTTTCAGGAGTTAAACATTCTGGATGAGATTCCTTAGCAGTAGAGGTCCTTGAGAAAATACTTTTAAAATTATATCAAAAATTGCTACTTTTATTTTTGGATAAAATACAATGAAACATCTGCCACAAAGTTGAGCACAAATCAATCTCATCGAAAATAATTGTAAAATTTAACCTGGTACTTTGGGCTACTTTTAAAAATAAGATTTTTTATCATTGCTGGCTGTTTTTAGGATTGTTTATGGTGTCATTTGTTCATCCTCCAAGGATGTGTCCATTTCTTTTCGATGAGATTGATTTGTGCTCAACAACTAAAATCATAAACAATCCTAAAAACAGCCAACAATGATAAAAAAATCTAATTTTTAAAAGTAGCCCCAAGTACCAGGTTGAATTTTACAACAGGCTTTCTCAAGTCAAAGAAAATTGTTCTTACAGTTGATTTACTCACATTTTGCAATCATACTTTCCATCGGAAGACTGGTAATGCGACTCTACTCCTGGTATCAGGGAGCACAACGGATCGTCTCTTGAGTTTTCTCTGAAAACAATTTCCAAAAATAAGCTTCGCTGCAATGAATTCGAAACACATGCTGAAAACATGCATTGCCAGGGTCGTTGAGAGGTTTGGTTTGGACGCGGTAAGGACAAGAGGATTTCTACTACGAGTAAATGGAAACTTTTCTGACAAAATTTTCGTTCTCTTATGATAGGTTGCAAAAAATTGAGATGGCTTTTTTGAATATATATTTTTTCAGAATATTTCTTACCATCATACTTTCAATCCCACGTATCGTCATCATAATAGCGATTCTTACTTCTAGGCTATAAAATACTTAAGAAAATTGTTTAGCTTTGTTGAGAAAATACTACCAACTGTCTTTACCGACTTATTCCTTGTTATCCTCACTTTGTTTTTTTCCAATCCATCGAGACTTCTCCACCCTTCCCAGTACATGACAACGTCACACTTGACCCCAGCTGTGCTTCTACAGGCGATGAAAATACTTCTAATCCGATGTCGTTGTCCCTTTTTCCGCCTTTGTAAAAGAAAACAATTAACTTTACATTGTACATCAGAGTCGGTTAAACAACTTCGTTCCGAATCATACTTTTACAGAACTGCTGGTTTAACGACAATCATAGGCTACGCAGGGAAACGATTGAGGAAATGACTTGATCCCGGTACGAATGAGTGAACCAAGACTCCCAAATAACACAACTCGAAAGAATAGAATAAAACTCCAAAGAGCACGTGCAAAAGATAGGAATAAGGGTCTAACAGAATAAAAGCCGTATTTCGCTGACATGAAAAGATTTTGTATCTTTATAACTAGCAGAGAAAGCGTCGCAACGAATTGAAAACCTAATAGAAACCATCCATATGTTACCTTGGTAACAAACGTCATAATGTCTTTTTAAAATGACTTTCCCGTGCTGGGAGACTTCACAAAGGAAGTTGGTATGTGTAACTTCATGATCAAGGACCTACACATGCGTAAAAAAGTAAAATACTTTATTACTACACGAAAAATGATCTTAAATTTAAACAACTCACTTTTTTGTTTTGTCATTTTTTAATGAAGTGTTAGGATATCACATTTATATTTGTTAGGAATATTGAAGTATGCACAAAACAACGCATCAAAGTACAGTGTTTTAAGCAACTATCGTTTGTTTTGTAAACAAATCTTTTACGTGGGCTGTCTTAAGTTTTCTGGGAGCCTGTGAAAAGACTCAGTCAAATCAAAAGTGGCAAATATTTGCATTTGCTCACGTCAAGAAAGTATTTCTTGCTGTTTATGGCACGTACCAGCGTATATACAGTATATCAATTTCCAGCCCTAAAATCAGACGTTTTTTTACAATGATTCAACGTCTGGAGACTTTGAATCTATGTTGAAAACGTTTGATTTGCTGGCTGGGTTTTGACAGAATAATCCTTCAGCCTGACACAACAACGCACTTTCACCGACGACAAAATCCCTTCCCAGACAACAAACCCGCCATTTCTACCTGTCTGGATATTGCCCATACCCATCACAACAGACGTTTCCTTGTACTGTGCAAGAACATAACATAATGGGACAAAACGAAGTAAATCCATCTTGGCAGGTAGAGTAAAAAAAAATGAATTCTTTTATATATTGCCTCAAGCTTATGTTGAATAACTAACCCCATTTTGGACAATTTTCGTCCCAGATGCCACCTAAATCTGCACTACTTTGCATTTGTAATCCGTATTCAGCCCTAAAAGTCAGTTTTAGTTTAAATCAATGTATTTTAGTAATAATAATAAATCAGTTTTGTTGATTAAGCTGTGAAGTAAAATCAGTTTTAATGGTAAAAACTTAACATTTTCAGACAAAACTTGCCGTTAGTGTTGATAAGTTCTTGTCATTTTTGTAATGAGAATCATCCAATAAAGTTGAATTTTGGTACCACGTCACATTATAGCAGCTAGCAAATCCAGGCGCTGCGAAACATAAATTAGAATATAAGAATGATAAATCAAATTAACAAACTCAAATCAGTTTTATTTTATTTTTTATTGCTGGCGAGAACATGTAGAGATTGATAAATATACCAACCAGTTTGATAACAACAAAAGATTTAAAATATGCGATAAAACGGTGTTTGGAAAACACTATCTAAAATTTGCACAGCCACCAAACCTAGAAAAGAGAGAGAGAACGAAAACTTTTATTTTGTCGGTTAACGAAAAACTGTTTACAGTGTCACTTTTATAAACTAGTGATGAAGAAATTCTCCTTGGCCGTACTATTATAGCATTCGAAACACTGGAAAAGAGAGGTCTAAAAGTTAACGCTGTTTAAAAAATTTAACCTTCGAAAACTATTCTGAGAAATTGTTTTTTTAAATTTGGATTGCGGCGTTTAAGTTTGCCTTTGCGTAAAGTTTTAACTCAGTAGAGCATTTTAGACTGGTGCAAAATGAACATTCAATGATAAGGTCTTTGATGGTTTTTTTGCAAACGAGTAGGCGAAACAGAAAACCGGTTTTTTATATGTCGAACAAAGGCTGCATGACATTAAAAACTATTTGCAATCGTCGTTATATTTTTATTGTTTTACGATAAATGTTGCAGATGTTACTTCATTTCTCTTAATTTTGAATAAGCTGTAAATAATTTTTGTTGAATATTATAAAGTAACGCTTTGTTTAAATTTGTCAGGCTTTGTTTAGATTTTTTACAATTCTGATTTGATTCAAATAATGTAAATTCTTGCAGTCAGCGAGCTCTGCAAATTTGCAGCACTATCATGGTTTTAACTTTTCCACAAATAGCTTACTTTGACAATCGAGTTCCAAGGTTACACCACAGTATCGCTTTTTCTGCGTCCAAGTCTCCTCCATCTCTGCCGGAAGATATTCTTCAGCACAACTCTCTTCAATTATTTTCAAGTTCATGTAAATACAACTTGCGCCATCTGGCGAGTATATTTCCTGAACAATAAACACAAAAACTGAAAATAATATTTTTAATACAACTCAATGTATTTGCATTCAAGTCAATTAAATTGTATTTAGCTAGGAACATATCGCAAGAAGCCACTCATTAAAAAATTTAATGTTGATTGGGATGGTGCAAGGCAAACAAACAAAATGACGACAAAATGCTTTGGCAATGCCAAGTAAATTACGAAACGAAAAAGGATGCACCAAAAACAAAAGACAGAAAAATGGCGAAAGTTGACAGCTGATCAAACAGGATTAATTTGTTGAAAAAAAGGAAATTGTTTTCATTTTGCAATAACCTGAAAGGTACATAGTCATTAGTCAATGATGCTAAAATAAAACAATTATAATACAAATATTGATACAATAAAGGCAAGCAACTGTTTAAAAAGGTAAATTGGGGCTATGTTTATGAAATGAATACATTCAGCAATGAAAAGTGATTAATAAGTTGGTAAGAAGATGTTTTATGAAACTGGAAACCAACGATGGAAAGTCTTGTTGGAAGTTACCAGCAATAAAGTGAAATCATTATTATTGTTGTTTCTTGCAGAAATATTCTTTTTTGCAAATGCGTTGTTGATATATTTGTTATATTTGATATATGCGTTGTTGATATTCTTGTATCATGGGCCAATCCTATAGATGTTTGCTGGTACACCCCTTCATTTTTTTTGCGTTGTTGATTGTTTGAAAATATGATTGTGGTAAATAAAATTGCACTGGATTGGTCCTGTTGCTATAAGTATGCACCATGCATCCTCATTATAAGCTTGAAAATAAACTTCTTTTATGAATTAATTAAATTAATTTATTGCTGTAAACAACCAAGCTGGCAAAAGATTAACTTTCACAAGCTAAAGTCTTTTACACGACAAAGAAAAATAAGTCAATATCTAATCAGTTTTTCTTCATTCAATAAGCAAACACTCACTGCAATTAAAACAAGTTCGTCGTCGACTTGAAGATCGATGTTAAGGTAGGTTTCATCTGTGTAGTCATCATCATACTCTATGTTTAATGTTTCATTGTAAGAATCCAATACAATTCCGTTTCGGTCAGTAAAGATGCACTGAAAATTATTTTTTCAAATGTTATATTTTGGTATTTAAAAAATAAAATAAAAACAAGTTATAATCTGAGCGAGAAACTTAACATCTTTTATTGTAGGCTGTTTCAAAAAGTTCTGCTTGAACAAAAGACATTTCAACCATGAAAAGCGTTACTCAAAATTTGCATATTACAATTATGTTGCATTAGCAGCAGATTGATTAAGTTTCATATTTATAAGTTAAAAACTTTGTCTGTTGAAACAATTTTAAAACTTTCTTCAATTTTTTTTAAATTTGATGCCTGAGCGATCATAAAATTGTTCATTTTCAAGGAGCCATAACTTGAAAAATACTGACCTAATTTTTCTCAAATTTGTAGTATTTTGGTCAGAAAACTAATTAAGTTCTAAACCTGTGTAAAATTTCATAAATATTTGTGACTACGGGCGACTAAATGTGACAAAATCAAGATTTTCAGGATGATTTCACAAAGAATGACCCTTTTGCCGAAATCGATAGTGAAACTCGGTCAAAAGATCTTGTAACACAAGTTGAAAATGTTTATTTAAAATATTTTGGCGGGAGGAGAAGATAAATGCTCTCTTTGTCTCCCCTGACTACGCTCATGTTACTAATATTTGAAGCAATTACAGTATAACCAGAATCAACAATAAAATAGGACAAAAATATTTGTTAATCATTTGTAGTTTCCGACAAATTTGAATGTTTTTATATAAAACAAATATCACCTTATATGGACAATTTCTTTCTTCATATTCGACACTTTCTTCAAAGTTATCACATTTTATGAAAATTTGATCTCCAAAGTCGCCATGGCTACAACTTATTTCTTTATTTCTAGGAACTTTTCTCTCCTCCATGAAGGGCGATTCGCAATTGTTATTTCCGATGTCTGCAACGAAGAATGTAAAATAAGAATACATTTCGGGAACGTAGAAACTACAATAATTAACTGACAAAATGAGTTGTTGTTATGTCATGCAGGGCAGGCTGATAAACGATGAAAAGAAAAGTTAGAATCAGAATATCCGTTATATAAACAATGAGAAACCATGAAAGTAGATGTGTAGATGCAGTGAAAGGTCATTGCGTATAATTTCCAACTTTCAAGAATCTTAATTCTATTAATGATCTCAATCAGACCTATCAATCTGCATTGTATTGGGTTTAATTTTCTAAAGTAGCCTACGGTGTTGGCAAGTCATGGCATCAAAACCTAATTATTTCTCGGACTTCTGAAGGACGTTTTTGTTTCCACCATTTGAGAAAACTAAACCACAAATTTCCTAAACCAATCACCGTTAGGTAACGTCTTGTGTATCTAAACATTGATAAAAGAATCACAACTTTTGACATTTCACGATTCCACTCAAATTTGCGATCAAATATCAGCGCACTTAAGTTATAGTATAACAACTCAATACGGTCTTTAACTAGGCGTCAGTTGTAGCATAACATCACATCCTAAGGGTAATAGCAGAGGTATAATATCTACACGAATTACAATAACAAAAGTATCTTTTTGCAGTATCAAATTGGGAAATGATAGTCTAAACGTGAGACTATCTATTTTCTACTGTCAAAATATGTTATTAAAGTAAGGGCTGGCTAGATTGTTTAATTGATAAAAATCAGCTTCTGTAGGCTAAAGAAATATTGTTAGGCTACATAACTCTGGAGACATGGCTTTATTGCATGAATCGAAATACACTCGTAAGATCGCTATGTTGTCTGCCGTCCAGTCGAAGGATGGTGATTTTATACAATAAAACACAATGGATATCCTGTCAACATCAATTTTTACAATAAGTACCAAAGTATTTGACCGTAGATTAGTATGCAACAAAGCATTATAAAAAGGGCAATATAAAAAGGGCAAGCATCCAGCTTGAAAAGAAGCAGAGTTTGCTTTATATCGGGGTCTCTTAGACCACTCAGAATAAGTTCAGAACTTTTGTATTTTTTATCACAAATTATAGCAGTTTTGCTTAATTTTGAAGAGGCCATGGGCCAAGGGGAGCCTACTACTAGTTCCTATGATATTTCCGATTCTCAGGAACAGGGTTTGAGCAGGAATTTATCGGCTAAGGATGAATTCTATTTTTTACTGTATTTAGCGAGAAAGATAGCCGACTGTAGGATATATCGGCAAAGATCACGATGAGATAAAAGCTGATTGAGCAAGTTAATCTGTGATCGCCTGGGTATGAAACAAGAGTGAAATACTGGAAGCAGTTGTGCCTGTTGATGCAAATATCGCACGAATCCAACGTTGGCGAGGGATGCAAGTATGATATGAAAAAATTGATCTATGCAATGATGCAGTGATGTTTATAGCTTAATGCCAATAATTGCATAACAAAAAAGGAGAAAACTGTCTTCGTGATGTCAGCTTTTGTAAAGATTTCCCACGAGATATACTGTATATAACGGGTTTTACTAGTTTTACTTTTTTGACTTACCTTAAGACTTTTTTAAAAATCTTAAGGTAATTTTAAGTTAAGATTTGTAATTTTAATCTAAGGATTTTTTTTTAAATCTTTGGTAAACATTTTGTGAAAATTTTTGAATCTGTGCTCAAATAAGAAACAAAACGTTTAGCTATGTCAAAAACTCGGTAAATTTGATTTTCAGTGTTGCCAAATTAAAAAAAGTGGCGACAAACATTTTAATAATTTTAGACAATAAATACCATTAATGCTACAAAAAATTGCTCCATGCTTAGCAAAAAGAATTACATCAAGTACAGTTACCATTCACTAAACAGGCTGTTTCGCCTTTATTGGGATCACCAGACGTTTCTTATTCAAATAGAATTTTATTGTGTTGTAGAATTCTATCTCGGTTTCAGAATTCAAATCTGTAACTTTCAGATTTCTAACCCTGCAGCACTGGAATCTTGACCATGTGAAACGTATTTGAAAATGAATGCCGTCATTTATATCTATAACTTCATTGATTTCAAACAGAATAGCCAGTAATTACAAAGCGATTTGTTGTGGTATTAGGCTAATAATTCATGCATTTAATGCGAAAAAATAAGGACATGGGAAATTTAAAAGGGCTGTTACTTAATATTTTTAGTATGATACGTCAATGATAACATTTCTCTTTACTTACGCAATGCAAAAGATAAATTTGGCTTCAGTCGGTACGTAATCATTTTCTTTTTGTAAAAGAGTTGCTTATTTTTTTCTCGTAACCAGTCAAACGTACAAGGCACACTCTTCGTTACGTCACCAGAACAGATAACGGGGATTTCAACCTTTCAGTTTTCACAACAATACGGCATCGCATCCGGGACACTTCAACTTATATAACCGAATAAATTTGTCTGTTCGAAATAACTCGTATACATCTGTGACGTCACATTGGCGATACCTTAACTTGCATAACCAAACGATTTTATTTCATCAATTATAGTTATTATTATTTTCTAAAACCCCTACACTCTACAGCCGGTTTCACTCTAAAAAGGAGATCATCAAAAGGTCTTATTCATATAGAGTCTATGTAATTTTATGATTTATTTATTGATTTTAATTTTTAATGATTTTATGTGTTTCAATACGCAAAGCAGAAAAACATTACCCTTTTAAAAACTAAGAGTAGGCTACAATGATAGCAGCTGTTTATTTTGTATTTTGCTAACTTCATAAAATGTAAGTAAATTTGATTGGTTGAATTGGAAAGTTTGTTATGATTGTCATTATCTAGATTTTTAAAAGCTGCTATTTGTCTTTATTTATTGATGTGTTTCAAATTTGCATACATATTTCCAGACAGCAAAACTTGTCATTTTTACATTGATTCAACGTCTGCAGACGTTGAATCAATGTAAAAGTGACAGATATTGTTGTCTAGAGTTACATGAAAAAAAGAACCCGCCCGGATAGCTCAGTTGGTTAGCGCGTGACTTCGTGAACGAAGAAGCTTCATCGGCGCTGATTCAACTCTTAGGGTGTGCGCTTGAGCAACCCATTCTATGGACTGCTCTCCATTCAGCGGCACTTAATGGATGGAATAATTCCCCGACAACACTTGAACTATCGAAAACTTCACTCTGCCAATCTCGGTAACCGGCTCTGCGTCAAAAGCCGTTTTACAAGTATGTGAAACTACCAGGAATAACCTATCATTATCAAGGCTTTGTCAGTCAGAGGATAAATATTGAAAACCAACCAACTTTACCAAAATATACCTACTGTAGGCTACAGGAGAAAGACCACTAACGTAAGCATAGGTAGTGCAAGGGTACGTCGCTGGACATTTTACTACCATGAGTTCATCTCAATCTTCCTTGTACAACAATTGATGAATTGCTCAGCATGCGCCAAGGCATAAGGAGTTTTGCAAAAAGTCACATTACTTTTAAATCAATGTTGCACTTAATCGTATTAGTTTGTTTGTACTGAGATACAAAAATTGAAGCATTTTCAATGACAAAAATAATTAGTAGATCCATGGCTACCCAGAGATATAACCTGATTTGTTACATTCTACAGACTTTTCCAGATTTTTCCAGCATTTGGTAACTGCTTGAATAAAATATTCTAAAAATAATGCTTAAAAATCTTTTTATTGTCTTACCCAAGTGATAAAATGAGCTTTAACATCATCAAGCTTTAAAAAAGAAAGATAATTTGATTCATAAAATTTCAGTCAGACTGCAGTCTGTTTGAACGTTTTTTAACTTACTTTTTCTGATTTTTACTGCTTTTCCAAGACAACAAAAAGTTTTTATATCATTACGAGTTTGCAAAAATTAAAACATCATAGAAAATATCAGTCAGACAGTAGCAGTAGCCGTAATCAAAATCTGCAAAATGTGACAAATCAGGCCGCATCTTCAGGTAGTTATGGTAGATCGTTCACTAGTTCCTGGTGTACACTGTACACATTCAATATTAAATTATTCAATTGAATGCTTTCTGACTTCTTTAACATGCATTAATGACTTCTATACAGTAGATTGCAATGGTAAGCTAATAACTTAACAAGGTAAAATTTTAGCTTCTAGCATGAAGTGGCTTTATATTGAAACCTAAACCTAACTTAAATATAAAAATTAATTTAATGCAGTGAACAACCTCAAAAGTAGAATGATTGAAAAAACGATAACCGAGTAATTTATAAAAAATTAGGAAATTGTGGCACAAATCTTGCCAAAGATTTTTCTAACTTCTTCTTACATGTGACCGGCAAAGTAAGGCCAGATTTTTCAACCGTAACGTAATCAATATTTAAATCTTCTAGAAAATCCATGGTGGAGAAAAGACCTGCGACCCCACAATAACTTCATAGTCGAGCAAACATAAAATTTTATCATTTCAACGTCAATGAGGGTTTGTTATAAAATGAAGTGATCTTGACGTTTTGCATTTTATTTTAAGCATTTCAACACTGGAACCAATTAGATCAAACGCATTAACTTTAAATTGTTTTAAAATAAGGAGAAAAGTTCTTGCAATTGTTGTGATCACAATCACAATGTTCTACTATATTGTTGTTGGTTCGAGTAAAATACAAACAATTGATCAACCTTTGTCTAAAATTATTTAAAGATTCCATAACTTGGAAGGTTAAGACATTGATCAAATTACGAAGGACAAAATTTAGTTGAAATAAAAACATAAAAAACAAAGAGATTTTTCTCACCGAATATTTCACCACGTAACCCTGCAGTGCAGAGGACCAGTGTTGCAACTTGAAGCAAGAAACATTGTTTGGAGAGCAAAGACGTTAACATTATACTTTTAACAAATCCTGTTTATTATCCTGAAAGATTAGCAGCATATGCAGAAACTTAGAGCTATCAATTTCACAAAAGTTTTCTAAAGATTGCTTCCCACATGTCAGCGTGATGATATTTTATAAGCTACAGGTTATTGAAAGGAAAAAAGCTCAGTACAAGAGAATAATGTTTGTCGTTCATTTTATTACTTTAGAAAAAAGCTACTTCAACCAGAAAGAATTAATTACCACGTTTTGTGTTTCTTTAATATGGTATCTTTTCAAAAAAGGGTTTGGCAACCCTCTACTGCGGCAAATGTTTACATCACAACAGATAAAACACAAGTTATGTATATCTTAAAGATTTTGACTATTTTGTAACAAAGGAAACAAAAAGTAACAAAACTATTTTCTGATGAATGCGCAAAGTAGTGTCGTTACCCTTTGGATTTATTCTGTTGGTTGCTCAAATAATGTTATTTAATTCGATTACATTTTCATGAGAGATGTGACCTACATTCTACAAGAAATTTTTCCCTACAATAGCTTAAAGTAATATTTTGCCCACTATAACAATAGAAGCAATCGCGTTGGTCAATGTAGATACGTTTTCCATTTTGTAAGGTCCAGTTTTAATCCGGTGATGTCTCCGTTACCAAGGGTGACTGGATCCACGTCCAGCTGTCGCAATCGCCACACCCTGCCTCCACATTGACCTGTCCAAAGTGTCTTTCTTGTTGCTTTCTTCCTCAACTTGTATTTTCCACATTTTTGTGGTTCTTCCATGCTTCCTTCAACCATCTGCTCGCAACTCCAGCGTTCTTCTCAAAACATCATCTTCATCCCTCCTCAAACATGCCCATACCACCTCACTCCATTCGCTTTCACCAACTTATCAACATTCTCCTTCAACTCAATCAAGTTTATAAGTTCCTTGGTATTCTTCTTGTCCCTCTGCTTCACACCATCAGCTTCACACATTGCCCTCACCATCGGTCTCTCAGTCCTTCTTAAAATCGCCAATTTGTTTTCCCGTAACCGTAAGCACCTTGTCTCACTTCCGTACAGCATTGCATAATGCATATCACACATCTAGTATATAAGTTCTTCTTCTCATTTTCAACGGAAATCTTTTACCACATAACAACTCTCGACATTCCTTGAATTTCACCCAAACAAACCTTACTCTTGCAGTCACTGCCGCTTGACAACCACCAATTTCACTTTCACAACCTTGATATTTAACCTATCTCCGAAGAAGACAGTTACCGATTCCACTTCAACATTCAGCTTTTCAGCAATAAAAAATAATGGGCCACATTTTGCTCTTTTGTTAGTTTAAGCTTGCAAAATGATTTGTGGCCGTGCTAACTACAGACATACAGTATACTGTACTGTACATGATGAGCTATACTATTCAGGCACGTTTTAAGCCTTTCAAGGTTTTGCCACCTTTTCCCGTTCATTGACGTGTTGGTATATCGACTATTGTAGTTGCAGTATCTTTTTCGTCCCGGACGTGTTAATGACGAAAATAAAATGATGTGATGTGATATGAAATTCATTATTATCTACGTTTTGAAAAAAAAAAGGAATGCTTCCACCTGGACTCAAACCAATGACCTCGGTTTCAAAGATTTCGATGCGTATCGGTCAATCACGCTTTGCTTTATTTTATGTGACTTGTTCGTGGTCGCCCTTGGGCGAGATATTATTGTGCGTGGCGGTCACTAGACGTTTATATGGGAGCGCTCAAATCAGGGTTTTCCCTTACATGGACTTTCCAAGCAATCGTGGGAACTAATGATAAAACTAATCAGTGTTTATGCATGATATATCTTATCACTATATCAATGTTCCCACGCATAACTTTTTTCATACACTACGTGATCTTGTTTGAAATATTTAGCATTAAAACATGATCAGTTTTTTTTTTAATCAAATAATAAACGGTTTATTTTAGTATGAGTTCACAACATACACGAGTAGAAAATCCCACAACATATCTATTTCTTCTTACATACAATTGCATAGAATTTGCAATTAAACACAACACACTACACAGAGTGTCCCAAATAAATGTAGATATTGTGTATGTTTATTGTGTATACATTTGTTTGGGACACCCTGTATTTTTATTAGTCTGACAAAACTTTCATAAAAACTAATCATTGTAATGACACAATGCAACAAAAGTGCTTTCTGTCTGCGTCTCATCGAGTGATCTTTTTTTTCTTTTAGTAAGTCTGGGTTCGATTCCAGGTCGGGTCATATAACAGATTTTAAAAACGGTAAGGATTGTGCTTTTGTACAGAGACGTAAGTTGAAGTCATTGTGATGTCACAATGTATAATGTGCAACGCCAAAAACAGGCAGGTGCTGGGCGTACCTTGGTGTTTCCCAGAGCAATAGTAAAACATGACATTTTTTTGCCATTTTTCTCATCCGTTTTATCATCTCATCCAGCTTACGATGTCAAAAGTATTTATTAGTCATCAGGCACTCCAAATAAAGCAGCACAACCCCAGGCTCAACAAACACTTATTTACTGAAGGGGCATCTTTTTTGTTGAATTTGTATTAGATTACGTTTGTTTTATGTTGCTTAGTGGTTTTTCCTTGATTGCCTTTATGTTGTTCCGCTCACTATCTTGTCTCATGACCACACTCCCGTTAGTTCATGACAGATTGTTACTACCTTTTGTGTTTGTTCGTCAGTTGTTGCTTGTACGCAGGTCAGTGCAGTTTTATTTAATTTCAGTCATTTATTACTAATATTTTACGAATATTTGTTTTTGTTTAGATGAATTAAAGTATTTTCCTGACGAGGGCAGAAAGTTTTGCCGAAAACGTTTGAAGCTTCTAGCACTAGTTGCAACGTTCATCTGATGAAATTGAAAGCAAAATTAACAACAAACAAGATGGTTTATTGCTTCACTGACGTTTCGCGCACCATGACAATGCGCATCCTCAGAGCGAATAACATACAAAATAAAATTTCACCGGGTTATATACTGCAGTGCGATTGAAGGCAAGAAAAAATAAAACACGCAATATTTAAAAATAGTTTAACATTCAAACGTTTTCGGCTTAACCTAAGCCCTCATCAGGAATCTGAAAATATTAATAAAATGCAATAAATTTCAACTTCTTGAAGGTAACTAGCTAACTAATTGTAAGCATCAAGAAATACGCAGCGGTTAAAAGCAATAGTGTGGAAAACAAACAGACGGACGGAAAACAAAATTACATTAGAAAAAGGCAACTACATGACTACAAACGAATTAGCACCACAGGGAACGTGATCCATCTAACTTAGTAAATGTTTAGTAGAAAGGACGCGCCACCAGCAAATAATTGTTTGTTTAAATTTGGGTTGTAGCGTTTGATTAATAGCGCTTCCTGAATTTTTGTGTCAAATTGGGATTTGCCTTTGCGTAAAATTTTAAATGAGTCAGCAGAGAATTTTCGATTTGTGCAAAAGGAACACTCCATAATATGGTCTTTGATGGCACTTTTCTTTAAGTCTCTAAAGTTCAAATGCTCCCGTACTCTCGTGGTCAAATGTCTGGTAGACATACCGATGTATGTCAATGCCGAATCACACGGACATGTAAAACTGTATACGACATTTGAACAGAGAGGCGAAGGCGTCTGGGACTTTAGTTGAAAATACGAACTGATTTTGAATGTTTTATAAACAGGAAAAACGTCCACATCAAATTTACTTTTCATAAACTGTCCGATTTTGCGAGCAAACGTTTTAGAATCTTTTCCCACAAACGGAATGGACAAACAATGCTTCATATTTAACTCATTTTCAGCCTTTTCTTGTTGGTCGGAATTCGTGGAGATAAAGCGATTCAATATTTTTTCAAAGTATAATTTTGGATAACCATTATTACAAATGTTCTATAACCAAATTAAAACAAATGTTCTATAATAATGGTTATCCAAAATTATACTTTGAAAAAATATTGAATCGCTTTATCTCCACGAATTCCGACCAACAAGAAAAGGCTGAAAATGAGTTAAATATGAAGCATTGTTTGTCCATTCCGTTTGTGGGAAAAGATTCTAAAACGTTTGCTCGCAAAATCGGACAGTTTATGAAAAGTAAATTTGATGTGGACGTTTTTCCTGTTTATAAAACATTCAAAATCAGTTCGTATTTTCAACTAAAGTCCCAGACGCCTTCGCCTCTCTGTTCAAATGTCGTATACAGTTTTACATGTCCGTGTGATTCGGCATTGACATACATCGGTATGTCTACCAGACATTTGACCACGAGAGTACGGGAGCATTTGAACTTTAGAGACTTAAAGAAAAGTGCCATCAAAGACCATATTATGGAGTGTTCCTTTTGCACAAATCGAAAATTCTCTGCTGACTCATTTAAAATTTTACGCAAAGGCAAATCCCAATTTGACACAAAAATTCAGGAAGCGCTATTAATCAAACGCTACAACCCAAATTTAAACAAACAATTATTTGCTGGTGGCGCGTCCTTTCTACTAAACATTTACTAAGTTAGATGGATCACGTTCCCTGTGGTGCTAATTCGTTTGTAGTCATGTAGTTGCCTTTTTCTAATGTAATTTTGTTTTCCGTCCGTCTGTTTGTTTTCCACACTATTGCTTTTAACCGCTGCGTATTTCTTGATGCTTACAATTAGTTAGCTAGTTACGTTCAAGAAGTTGAAATTTATTGCATTTTATTAATATTTTCAGATTCCTGATGAGGGCTTAGGTTAAGCCGAAAACGTTTGAATGTTAAACTATTTTGTAAATATGTAAAATATATACTGTTGTAATGCTCAACCCTGTGGTATTGTTGTGTCTTGCCTGTCTTTGGTATAAAAAAGCAAACTCTCTCCCGAAACTATCTATTTAAAAAAATTGGCCAATGATGTGTGAGCGGTTACTTTCAACGTTAAATTACGTAAAAAACTTCCAACAATAAACATAAAAATTCGAAGCAGTGACGACCAACAGAAAAAAGTGCAACTGAAGGCAAGAGAATTAGAACACAATGTTTTAAAGATTGGCTAATGATGTGTGGTTACTTTCGACGTTAAATTACGTAAAAAACTTCCAACAGTAAACATAAATTCCAAGCACTGAAGACCGCTAGAAATTCGAGACAAAATTAGATTGCAATAACGTTTCCAACTGTGTTTAAGTAGACTGTGTGCAACTGGTCAGAAACAGAAATTTTGAAAAATGAAAGTACTTATTATCCACCGCAGAAAGTTGCTTCATCAACATCACATCCAAACATTGCAATGTACTCAACCGGAACGACGGAAACCTTTTACCAAAACCTTATAAATCATTATTGTCTCGACATGCAGGCTTCAAGCCTACTTAAACACAGTTGGAAACGTTATTGCAATCTAATTTTGTCTCGAATTTCTAGTGGTCTTCAGTGCTTCGAATTTATGTTTATTGTTGGAAGTTTTTTACGTAATTTAACGTCGAAAGTAACCACACATCATTAGTCAACCTTTAAAACATTGTGTTCTAATTCTCTTGCCTTCAGTTGCACTTTTTTCTGTTGGTTGTCACCGCTTCGAATTTTTATGTTTATTGTCGGAAGTTTTTTACGTAATTTAACGTGGAAAGTAACCGCTCACACATCATTGGCCAATTTTTTAAAATATTGCGTGTTTTATTTTGTCTTGCCTTCAATCGCACTGCAGAATATAACCCGGTGAAATTTTATTTTGTATGTTATTCGCTCTGACGTTGCGCATTGTCATGGTGCGCGAAACGTCAGTGAAGCAATAAACCATCTTGTTTGTTGTTAATTTTACTTTCAATTTCATCAGATGAACGTTGCAACTAGTGCTAGAAACAATAATTGTCTTGATGAACACCCAAACTTTTCAGTATTAACGTTTGAAGTTATGTAGCTATTTTATTTTATGTATTATTGTTTGAATTATGCAATTCAATCTTATAAAGCTGTTATCGATTATCTGTCTATGGTTTTCTAAAAGTATCCCTCTACCAAAACTATATCTATTACTAGTATTAGTTGGTTCTTTGTTGTACTGTACATCTCAAAACGCCAGCTGCTTTTCTTATTTCAAGGCACTCCTTACCTACTGTTTTTCTATTCATTTTACTTGTCATCAACACAGTACCATGGTTCTTGTAAAGGGCTTGTAAGGTCTACATGAGTTACACCCAGGCCTGTCCCATAACCACTACAAATCAGTCTTGATCAATATCTAAAACTTAATATCTTGAAAACACTATTGTAGATAAGTTGTGGATACTTTTACATAATTGTGATCTAATCTGGTATAAAGGTGATGTCTGTGCGCCGAATAAAATCTGTTATTTAAGACAAGTGTAGCAGACGTAGCAAACCTTGAGTACAACTCTATACACATGAAGTCGTTCTCAGTTTCAAAAAGTCTGTGGTCCCTCAGTCAACTTTGATCATTATTGAATGTAGGCGTTCATTGTGAGATAACAACCACAGATAGCATTCACGATAGATATCGCAAACACGACGAAAACTCTCGATTGTGTATCTAAACAAAACATAGCGCATTATCGTATATGTTGGCATTTGGCAATAATGTCACGAAATTCCCATGCACCTACAAATTCAAAGTACGATTTAAAAATACATGAAAAGAAATTTTTCGTCCTATCGTGCCTAGGTACAGCTGCATCTTTTTTTGTTTTTAGAACTTGTGATTTCATATACTGCGTGACCTGTTTGCGATATCTTGAGAACTAGATAACTACAATTCAAAGTTAAGTTTGCTTTTTTCATTGAAACTACTCTACTTAAATTTGGTATGACAAGTCTTCCCTTCACCTTTTCATTATGCCGAAAGCAATAATTTCAATGTACAGTAAAAGCAGGTTTAGCAACTCAATACCACCCTGTTTCCTGTCTTGAATAACATACACGGGCTAACCATGGAGGCTAACTGTGCTAGAATGCAACCAGTGGAGAAAGTGGGAACTAAAACGGTTTTCCCTTGAAAGCAGAACATAAAAACTTGTATGTAACTTTTCCCTTCTGTTTCATAAAACAAAATATTTGCATTATAATGTGACAAACCGGACCTTTCAGTCATGATCCTATCCTGAAGTTACAGCGCTGTTTGTACACAGTTGTACATTAACAATTTGGCTTCACGTTGGTTAATACTATCAAAGGTAAGAAACTGCATTTATACGACGGTATTTGATCTCATTATTGCATTTGATGAATCATGTTTCGCAACACAAACAGTCGTCATTCTTCCATCACAAGTGCACTGCAAACATCGTTGTTACCAAACAAACACTGGTAAAATCGAAGAACTTAGCAACAAGTTTCGATTCAATGCTTCAGAACAAATGTCAGGAGGAAAAAGGAATCTTACCTATTTTGTTGCAACAGGTAAGCTACGTAGCTGGTGTGCAGTAGGCTACTACTCGTGATTTCCTGACAATTTTGTCGGTAACAAAACGCGGTATAACCTTATTGAAAAGCACACCAAAGCACATATCACTTTACAAGCAATGTTTTACTATTCATTGTTCCTCCCTTCATATTCCGGTTACAAAACAGCTGACTAAGCTTTTTTTCGGTTATTCTATCTGGTTGTTTCTTGAACAAAAAGTTGTTAAATTGTTATACCTACAACCGGAATCTAGCCTACCTACGTAAGTAGTATTTTCAACATGGGACTGTTCAAGAGACTTGTCTTAAAACTCCAGGTACCAGCAGCGTAGGTCTACCTAAGTGTCGTAAATCAACTTTTTGTAAATATACTTTACCATTAAAACAAACTCATAAGTCTACTCAAATCTTAAAAGTTTTCCAGAGTTACATGATCAACACCATTGTTTGTTCGATTGTCAACATATGAACAATTAAAGCTGTCGACTTCGCTTTTCCTTGGCTATTGATTTTTGGTAGCAAGTGACAACGAACCTGAAAAAAAAATCAGAAAAACTTTTAATTATTCACAAGTTATCCCAGATGATATTTCTTTACATACCCAGACAGCAAAGCAATCGTTTTTTACATTGATTCAACGTCTGCATATGTTGAATCAAGGCTAAAAACGATTGATTTGCTGTCTGGAATAGTTTGCTCTCAGCAGTTAAGCTGCTGGGTAATCGTAGACGTAGATGAAGCATAGAAGCAGCCATGAAAGCATTCTACAAAGGAAAAAATTGGTTTATTTACTCTATAAACTGCAAGTTCTTTGACTGAATGCAGCGGTTCAAAGTTCTGTGACTTGTACGTCATGCAGTAATATGTCAGTACGTCACTACGTCTTACGTCACTTGTAAGTTATCCTCGTGTGGTGCGCAAACAAACTGCTTGCAAGATGTTGCGATCGTGCTATAATTTAAACTGACTGTCCTGCTTTGATATCATGCACGTTAGAGCAAAACGTCCTAGTTTTGTCGCTTCTATTTTTTTATAGACCTTTGCTATGTTTGGTATATATTGTTTTCCGTTATGATGGTCAGAAATAAAAACAAACTGAACTCATACCGGTACCTAGCATCGATAAGTCCAGAGGGGCCTTTTGAAGACAGCTTCGAAATGAATTAAAGGACCCCTAATCTTTTCTAGAGACCAGAAAACGAAGAAACCATCGCTTATGTTTTGGGTATAGTGATTTCTTCTTAGTGTGTTGATTTGGGCCAGATTATGTCACTAGTAGCCTACCGGGGAAAAGTCATCCTCTCAACGGCTTTGCCATAATATGCATATACCACAATCAACCAATACTCAAATAGGAAGTCTGGTCTGATTGAACTGGATGATCAAACAAGACATTGGCCTGCCGGAGTAAAGGGAAAAATAAGAAATCTTATTTTTATATAATGCTGTACCCATCGCAGATGTGCGTTGCTCCTCGGAGGTTTGCAAAACAGACAGTGCTAGTGCAGTCGTATAGAGGCGCAACCTAGTGCATTATTACCCGAATCCATTCTATTGCTCGGTGCCAAGCAGGAATATAAGAGTTAGTTGCCTGCTTATGTAGCATTCAGATGCACACCTTGTAGGCTATGTATGCTAGCCTAACCATAGGTGTAACCATACGTTTCTTTTGCAAGTAACCAAAATTATCCAATTAAAATTGGATTTGGGTAAAAGGTTGGGTTTAAACTATAAGTTAACTACCATTTCAAAAAATCTTCATTTACCTCAAAATATGTATAGCCTAGAGTGGCGAAGTCTTTCAGCAGACTTCGAAAATCTATCAATGGTGTTTTCAGCCTCGCTTTACTTATAAGCATACCTTCCCTTATCTACTTCTGAAACTTTTTACTCCCTTAATCCACCTCTGAACTCCACCGATCATCTCTGGTTGAATTTCAACGTAGTTGAGCGAGCGACGCAAGCAAGAAAATTTTGCAAAAATAGAAAAAAATTATATGTTTTATTAAATTATTATCTATTTTCCAAAAAAAGTTACACGAACTTAACGTGTGTGGGCCCCCAGCCGGTGGTTTGGGAGGCAGCACATACGGCCTTGCATGATTTAATCTATTGATCTGTAGCAGCTTTTTTTTTAAAGTCGAAAAACATTTGACAGATTATAATGAGTGGGCCTCTGAATGGATGTGCCCTTCGGATGGGGGCATGTGGGGGGGCGGTTAACACTGCCCTAGACTTGTAGATCTATTTTTTGTTTGCCCAAAAAAAAATAGTTGGATTTGTTTGTCTATAACGTGATGTAGTTTTGTAAAAAAAAACTTATCAGGTGGAATATTCGTAAATTGAGAAAAAGATGCTTTCTTTGATTCTTCTGGTGCTTTCTTTGATTCTTCTGGTGGTCGCAGGTGAAGCTGCGAGAAGAGTCAGTACAACTGAAATGAAGGAAGTAAAATGCAAAATATGCAGCTGCAACGGTCCTGTGCCCAAAATGCACCACACCAATGACTGATCATTGTAAATGAAACACCGGCTGTGGTCATAAGAGTAGAAGCTTAATGATGACTTACAGCTCCTCCTTCTTCCTGCTACAACCATAACTTGCCATCTTTTATTTATTTTGATTTATTGAGTTTGAAGTAGGGATAAAAAATTTTTGTACACACTTATAAACTCCAAAACGGTTTAACTCAAATTCAAAGTACACACACCTCGTAAAGGCTTCCTGGCATCCGCTCTCGCTTGTTTTACCAATACTGAATTTAACACAAAAAGGTAAGTGGCCTCTCCACACACAACGGTTCCCAGCACACAGCAGAAACGACAATTAAGAGTGAAACACCTGAGTCCACAGGGAAGCCATGTCACGGAGAACAAAGAAACAACACAACTCAACGTCAGCACAATTACAAATCAAGAGGGCAATCGAGCCACCGGTTGACGTCATCCGAGCCAAGTTGACGTCATCTCCGTAGAGCTTCTTTAAGTAAAGGCATCTCTGAATAGAGGCATCTCACGTGGAGGTAAGTTGATGAGGGCCACAGTGTGGTGGCGATGACGTTGATAACTCTGTCGTGTTATCCGTCGTAGTGCTGTCAGTCTCTCAATGTCTCTCGCATCCCGTCTAGCAGCAACCATGTGGTGAGGGGCGCATCTGCAAAAAGTGATACAGAGTAGCATTTGTAAGATCGTATAGTGGCGCCCGTATTTCTGAAATTGTGTTATTTTTAACATCGGGTGTTTTAACATCAGTCAACCCGCACCGCTATACGATCTTACAGCATCTGCAAGATACATACAGTGTAGTAAGTAAGCTACGCACACTGTAGTACAATACGATAAAAAGCATAAGAATGATTGAAACGACCGAGCGGCATGCTTTAGTCATGTCGGCAAATGTCGGCTGATGAGGTGTTAGAAGCTGTTCAAATATGAGAACATTGACTAATAAAACTTTTCTGTTTTTAGTGAACCACCCAGCAAACTGTCCACTTGAAGCGGTTGACTGTCTCTTATCTTTAGTCTCGTCCTGTTGCTCAACACAACAAACAGTGTACCAGCCTCATTTTTTTAATCAAATATCGATTTCGCTTTTAAAGCATCTTCAGTTTGATATTGTCAAGAGCTCTTGACAATATCAAACTGAAGATGCTTTAAAAGCGAAATCGATATTTGATTAAAAAAATGAGGCTGGTACACTGTTTGTTGTGTTGAGCAACAGGACGAGACACATATGAGAACAGGCAGGAAAAATCGGTAGACTGTAAGTATGTACAATCTGATCCAATACAGGGGATACAATGTCAGTGACTGAGCGAAAGCGGTGAAAGAAGGAATAGCCCAGTGCACGTAGGCAAGGTGAAATGATGGGCGCCTGGAATTGCAGAGAAATGCAGTGGGAAACAGGTGATGATGCAAAATCAGTGAATGAACAATGTCAGTGAGACAAAGCGTAGCTTGAAGTACGATATGTAAAAGCGGTAAATAGTAGCATATGATAAATGGGAATACTACATAGCATGACAGTGTCATGGCGTAAGCTTACGGCTGATACATAGGCGTAGCCAGGGGGGGGGCGAAAGGGGCCATGGCCCCCCCCAAATTTTCAAAGTTTGAATCCGAAGTTGAACCCTTTGTTGAAAATATAATAAAATTTGTAGAAATTTATAACGTTTTTCCAAGACATCTGGCTATTAACACCCCCAAGGACTTGTTTTAGACACACAGAAAGACACCAATAAATTGTGCAAATCGTAAATCGCGCAAAATTTACTCGATTTACGTTTCTTTTAACTAATTTGTGGAAGCAATTTCAGAATGGCTTACTTTGTTGGGTTTTTGTGTAGCTGAGTTTTTGGTGTTCTCTAATTTTAGCCACAGATTTTGCCCGTTCGTGTGTAAGAGCTCCCTTTAAAAAGTTAATAGCTCTTTATCTTTTAATAAATGTCATACAAATATTACCCTAAAAGTGTTCCAAGAAAGCGCTATAATCCATCATTTAAGTGCAATTTTGCAAAAATTTTCCGGGGGAGCATGCCCCCGGACCCCCCTAGAATACGCGTGCCTTCGGCACGCTCTAACCCCCACCAGTTTTATTGCTTTCCTTGATCAAGCCACCAGGATGTGCCACTGCACATCAGGTGGCGATGTCTTCACTTAAATCAAACACTTTGTCGTTCACTTCAATTCATCAATATATTTGGCCCCCCCCAAAATTTTTTCCTGGCTACGCCACTGGGCTGATAGGGTGTATTATGTAACAGCAATGGTACAGGAAGTGTGACCAAAAAAGAACATAGGCTACCCAGATAAAATCGGTAGACGAAAAGTGGCTGGTATGGTTTGTAGTGGTTAATCAATGTTCGAACGACGTATGACGAATGGTACTGTTTTGTTGATCTCAGCACGTGGCAGCGCTCCTGCCTTATCAAGAAACAAAAGAAATTACGAGGCCAAATGCCAACCAATCTTACACACAAAGTTCCATATTCAAGGTGAATAACTGTGCATATACTGCAATTCCAAACAAAAGAAAATCAGCGCCAAAGCAGCTAAACAAAGTTTCTCAAATGATGTTAGCTCCTAAAAATATTGAAAAAAATGGAGGGAGCGATAACCACAACTTCTATGGGCGCAGGCGGCTTCGCATGATTTTCCATATCCTTTGCGCCACGGAGTTGTACGAACTGATATCTTCAGCTGAGAACGTAAGGGTAGACAAGTCGATGCCTCCTAGTCGGAGTAAAAAGACGCACAAAATCACGAATGGTTGCTTGGGATCGAAACCACAATGCTTTGCAGAGCGGTGTCTGCACGTCTGTATAAAATAAGATTGGGACGTGTGCCTTGCAATTTGTTATGCCGACCTATGCTGTTTTTGAAACATAATTATGAGTACGTGCATTTTTAACTTAGAAATAAAATTGTAACTTAGCATAGCGTACTTACCAGATTTGTCATAGCTACTTTGGAGAAAATCTTTCTAAACTTACTTGTCTGAGTGTCAGCAAAGTGGAGAGCAAATCATTAATTAACCTTTTATTCATTTTCAACCCGACTTAAGTTCAAAGGTCACCAATGTGATAAGATTAGATTTGTGGCTTGTTGATGGTTTTATAAGTTAATTAATTATATTAAGACTGTGTGACTATCTGATAAAATTATATATAATTTGACTCCACTAAACCTTTTTCACACAACTGTTGTTCATATTATATTGTCGAGTTAATGGTTAATCAGACGTTAATCATTTTTTGTTTGGACGAGATTGCCTACAAAATTAAACATGTTACATTAAATGTTAAGTGTATTTATTGTTGGGTCAAAATTATAAACTCATATTCGGGAAATTGAGAAATAATTAACCTGTCTAACTCTAACCAATTCAGTATATCGACCGGTGTCAGAAAAGCGACATTATCCCCTCGTGGAATTTTACCTTCTCACTGTAGAGTCGTTCAGTCTGTTCTTTTCTCTGTCTGTCTCTAAATATCTTTCAACCCCGCTTATTTCATAATATAGTGCCTGTTATCATTAATATGGTGGGAGTTATGAAAGTGAACCGGTTACACAGTTATGTCGCTTCAGAAATACGGATGTGGTGAGCTAAACTCCGTGAGAGTGGCATTTGTTAACAGGAAGCGTGACCTAAGTTCCGTGGGAGTAGAATTTGGGTTTTGAATTTGCAGAGTTGAAATGCATTTCGCAATTGTGATAAGTTTCGGTTAAATGTTCTCAAAATTTTAATTTGTTAGTTAAAAACATGGTACATGTTACAAGTGCAGCAAGGGAACCAGGGCATGAAGTTTCTTTAAACTGCTCACTTCCATAACTTTGTCCCTACGTAGGTATAAAATTCTCAATTTAGGAACAAGTTCATTGAAAACGGGAACACTGGGTAAATAGTTTTTGAACTCACTGATGATTTATGCAGATGTACAGTATTTACAATCTTTATCACATTTGCAATAAAACGTATCAAAACGTACTGGAAATCTCAGATTGTCCAAGCTTAGGCTATCTGAGTCTTTTAATATGTGATTTGAGTGGCATAAACTTTAAGAAATCATGGTTTTCCCAATGAATATTCTTCTGTGTCATACAGGTAAATAGTTTTTAAACTGATTGATTGTGCAGATGTACATTTTTTACAAACTTTGCCATGACAACAGGATATCAGATTGTCCAAATTTAGCCTGTTTGAAACTAGTCTGTCCTTCTTATTTAGCAATTAGGCTAAACTAAACTTTATTTCTTTTGTAATTTTTGCTAGATTCTCCGCTGATTGCAATCACAGTTTTAAATACTCAACTTAAAATAAAGTTTATTAGCAATAATCTAAATTTCAGCCTCATTTGTAAAGAAAATGCAAATGCAGCACATTTTTCTTCAAATTTTCATTTTCATATTGGTTTATGCTTTGTATATTTCAATTTGTGTCCTTTCTCGTTTGTGGATCCTTCTCTTGCATCATGAGCCAATCCGGCAGATGTTTGTAAGTGTATCCCCTATTTTTCTTACAGAGTTACTTTTGCTGTGTAGTTGTGATGCAATTGATGAAATTAAACAATCAAAGCGGTAAAATCGATCAAATCGATAACAACAAAAAATAAACAAAAAAGAAGATAAAAGTGTGTTCTGTATAACTTACCACATTATTTCCAAATTTTGTTATACACAAAATTGATCTTTTGTGTATAACAAAAGTGTATAACAAGTTTTAGAATAACCTGAAAACTTATATTTGGAAGCTTTAGCATAAATCAAAGGGCAATTAGTCTTGCAGCTCTCCAAAGTTACCTATTTGACATCATAGCAACGTTAGATATATAATTAATTAACTGGAAAGTTGTTCATGCGTTTCGAACACAATTTTTAGAGCAATATTTATACAAAGCTTACTTGGCACTCAAAAATTATTTGACTACTGGCAGCTCGTCCTAATAGGCTACAAGGCTGTAGCTTACCTTTGTAAAAATGGTGAATGTTTTTATATAACATAACAACGTATTATTAACCTATTCTATTTGAATAAGTGTTGCACCTGATGATTGTACCTAACAGGAAACCTTAGGTAGTGTGTGACCTTGTTTTTTGTTTTATTTTGTTTTTATTATCTTTATCCTGCATTGCGGGAAAGCGGACTTGAGCGCTATGCATCGGTGTACGCCAGTTTAGTTTTTTTGTAATCATTAGCTCTAGCTACATAGAGCACTTTGTTTGCATTTGCTACAATTTGTTATTGGAAAAACACAACACAAACGATGATAATAATCCTTGATATAAGTTTCCTGAAATCTAAATGATAATCCTGTTTCAGTAAAACATTTTTGCTGCCAATCTATTAAAAATAACCACGAGCCGCCATCGGTAAGGCTAAAGGGAAGTTTGTGTTAAACGATCAAAACATCATCAAAATAATAAACAAATTGATTCTAGAATTAATATCCGATTACTTGTTTTTGTGTTTTGGTGGAGTTGAACATAACGTTGATGCCTTTGGGCGGCGATCTCAAGAGGGAGTTAATATTACTTCACCCTAAACTTTATACAACCCTCACAGCACAACTGAAAAGTGGACAAAGAGTAATGTGAACAAGAGCTTCGCGAATCACGCCTGAAACCAACACGTCGACTGTGCACAGAGCACGCAAGATCAATTAACACAACCAATCAGAAGAGAGAATCAATAGTTTTACAACACTGATTGATTGAATTTTTATCCTCGGACTGGGAAAGCTTCTTGCAGAGCTTAATCCTGGCAGTTTCGCATACTTGTAGAGGCTTTGAATCAATGACGCAGACCCGATCACCGAGATTGACAGAGTGAAGTTTCCGATTGTTGAAGTCTTGTTGCCGGGAAACTATTCCATCCATTAGATGCCACTGAATGGAGAGCAGTCCTTAACGTGCGTTGCTCAAGCGCACACCCCGAGAGTCGAACCAGCGCCGCTTGATCTTAAAGCTTTTTCGTTCCAGAAGTGACGCGCTAACCAATTGAGCTATCGGGGCGGACATGTAGGCTATCACATCAGTTTATTTTGATGTGATCTAAACAGATACTGAGCAAACCTGAAACCTACTGTGTGTTCAAAGCATGCTCAAAAAAAGTAAACACCCAAAATGGTCACTGTAAGCCACTGGGACTGACAATCTTACATGCAATCACAATGACTGGTCTTCTATTTTTTTTTATCAACTTGATCCAACAAGATCCAGACAGTTAACCAGAAGCAGTCACTTGCGAAAAACAACAGAATTTAACTGGCCACTTCAATGATAACTATTCACATCTTGGGGTACTTTTAACAACTTGATTTTCCTCATCCTGTTTCACATGTATAATTGTTATTAGTGACAACAAAATTTAATGTGGACAACGAAGGTCTGTCATTGCATTGGACACACTAATGCTATAATTTGGCATTGAATTAATGAAGAAAAGAAGAATGAAGTCAACCAACTCATTGTCAGAAGTCAAATCTTGTTTTTCATCTCATTTGCTTCAACTGAACAATGTTGTTCACTGTGACGAAACAGTTGTATTGTAGGCAGGCGCGGATTTATGGGGGGGGCCCAGGGGGCCCGGACCCCCCCCGAAATTTTGTGAAAAATTGTATGTTTCCGTATCAAATGGTTTGATATGCTTCTAAACAGCTGATATTAGTCCCTCGGCATCACAATTGATGAAAATGGTTGTTTTAATGTCTATTTTCTAGCATATCGTATATGTCGTAGTATCATTGTTCATATCTGTTTAGCTGTTTCTTTCTTTTTAATTGATTTTCAAATTTTCTGGCCCCCCCCGAAAAAAACTCTTAGATTCGCGCCTGATTGTAGGACCAGATGACTCTGGTTGTCTTATAACTGTTTTGTCACAGTGAGATAGTCTAGTTCACAGTCAAACGTTACATAGGGCCAGAGCAGTGGTTCTGAATCTCTTTGTCTTGGCGGACCCTTTTTGGTACCCTCAAAGCCGTCGAGGACCCCTAAAAAAAATTATCTCAAATTTTACAACATCTCGTCTTTTAACTCAAAATAAGTTCCCAACGCAGGCTAGTTAGAAGAATTTATTAAACTCGCGACGCACTTATGACGATTGATGACATTGATGAAATATGTAGAGTTTTATGATGTTTAGTTTTACAGAGAATTTCTCTCTTTTTCATGTGTAATCAATATTTCGTTGCAATCACAGTCACGGCAAAACTGTCAGTGCGAATAGGCTGCTGCAAACGTGTGCATTTCTAAATTAAGCATTGATCAATATAATCTATCCTCAAGAGAAGTTGCACATGCATAGCCTTATAAAAAGATTTAACTTTTTTTTACATAAAAGTGTGTTGGTTAGGAAACCGAACCTTTGTGAGACGCCTTTTCAAACTTCAAACAACACATCAGGGCGTCGCGACGCACAGTTTGAGAATCACTGTGTGAATACACAAATAAAGCACAACCAACTTTTAAATGTCTTAATTCATCAATCATGCTGTAAATTCGGAAACTTTTACGGACCCATTAAAAACGCTTTGCAGACCCCTTGAAGGTCCGCGATCCTCGACAGAAAACCGCTGTATCAGAGTCAAGGTGGCGTACCAGGCGATTTCGATCGCGAACAAGAAGCGTTTCTGAATAGCACACTGTTCTCAAGTCCAAGTGATGGGATATTTGACCTAAGATCATAGTCATGTGTTATGACCAGTAGCGTTAACAGGAGGTCCAGGGGTCCAGGGAGTACTTTTTTACTCAGACTCGAAATAATTTTAGGGGCCAGAAACATGAACAAACCTGAACGTATTCTTTAGATGCAGTGTGATTTCTTACTAAATGTCTCGATTTGGGCCTCCAGGATCTCATTTTTACCGGGCTCAAAGTATCGTCTCAACGGCCCTGGTTATGACATAATAAAGTATCATCAATTGGAATCTCGTTATCAATTAAATACTTAAGAAAGTTTTGTTTTCTAAAAAGCTCTGGAAAGGCAACTGACCCAGTCGAAAACTTCCGCAAAGGAAATGAATCAGCGAGAAAATGCACCTTTGCATTTTATTCAAATATTAGTCATCACAAAAGTTATTTCATATTCTTTTACGTGTGCAAAATTAATCAGCTCACAGTGTGCTGAGTAATTTAGGGAAATAAACATTTTTCATAAACTAATGTCACATTTCTGCTTTCAGCCAATTTTTATTGGCCGTAGGACGGAAAACTTCAGAGTTCACAACATGTTTGCTGAACTTGATGCTTGCGTAATGACAAAAGTCTGACTTTTGTTTGTCGTAACTAGGCTACAGCTTACAGTTGAAGATTTAAGTTACTTTTAGTCATGCAATTAAGTGTCTTGCCAAACAACAGTGTCAAACTGGTGTACTTGCGAGTGACGTATGATGACTCTGGCCACTCGGCTATGCAATGACTATAAGGAGAGGATGACCCAATGCTCCATGTGTGCGCCATTGGCTCTGAACTTTTTACGCAACTGCAAAACAAAAACTACTGTAGCTCCATTACAAACAGACATTTTGTTATAATGTGAACTTGATCTTTTTTTTCTCTTTTTTTATTGAGTCTGTTAAATTTAGTTGATACACCATAGATTGATACATTATTTTGCGACGGAGTCGTCGATTGAAAAGTCTCACTTGCTGCACTGGGTGGTAAGCTGAGGACATTTTAGAAAGTGGTCTGCTGTTTGGGGCTTGGTGCCAAACGTGAATTGACCAGCCACCAGAACAAGAAACGACCATTGGGACGAAACCTTAAAAGCAGTTGAGCTTATTTGGTTTCATCTGCCTGTTACGTTACTGGGAACAGAATCTTTGGGTTATGTTTTGTCTGGTCTCAACCTTTCCACCAAGCTGGCAGGCCGTGACGTAACTAGAGATAGTTTCAGAGGGAAAAAGCAACTGAGTGTTAGGAGGGCAAATTTTTAATATTTGAAATAAAGTTTTTGTTTTGGTTATGTTTTCTCTAGTAATTTGGCTATAGAGTTACTCATAGCACGCAAAGAGAAAGTGTTTATCCAATGCGTATTTTTGCTGTGATACTATATGATTCTTTAGCATTTTTTTCAATAATGTATTTTTCTTATAGGCTTGAAAAGGGCTATATGACTAGCCGAAAACGTTCGCTTGTTGTTTTTTTGTTTTTATAATGTTAAATGTAGTGTTGTTGCTTAGTTATGTCTGTTTATGGTTTAAAAGAGTTACTCAACTTGTGAAGTATTCCAAGAAAAAATAATAAGATGAAGAGAAACATACATTACGTCATCTTACTGCTGAAAGTAGCTAAGTAGTCTATGTAAGAGTTTATGTGTTGGTGCAAGTAGCATATGACAACAAAGCAAAACGGAGCATTACAGCGAGTAAAACTGCAGTTACAGTGATCCATTGATAAAAATATCAGTCCAGTACATGAACACTTGAACAGCAATAACACTATAGACAGGAAATGAATTTGATTTTTGAATTTTTGTCCTGGGACTGACAAAGCCTTGATCGGTTACTCCCGGCAGATTTCGCATACTTGTAGACTGTAGAGGCTTTAAACCACTGACACAGGGCTGGTTAAGGAGATTGACAGAGTAATGTTTTCATAGTTCTTTAAAGTGTTCTTGTCTGTAAGCTATTCTACCCACTAGGTGTCGCTGTGGAGCAGTCCTGAAGTCCTGAAGTGCGTTGCTCAAGCGCACACTCCGAGAGTCGAAGCAGCGTCGCCTGATCTTGAGTCGGATGCTTCACCACTGAGCTAACAGGATAGACAAGTTACGAAACGATCTTTTCAGTCCTTTCTGACCATCACATGAAAAAATATTATAATTCATGGAAGATACAGATGAGATGAAAAAGATATAAAACGCTTTGTCTGAAGTTACGAATACGCTGTGGGTAGATTCATATCGGCACCGTCTTTAAAAAAATGCAATGGGTTAGGCTACGTTGAGATTTCAAATATAGTCGAAAATCTTTTGCAAAGTCATAAACCATCTGTTTGCCAAATATCATGTAATCCATGCTCTTAATGCTCATGTGAGCCTAACTGTTTCTTTACCAAACTTTGGAGCTTTGAGAATAGATTTATCTAAATATTCCTCTCATTACCGTCTCGGTGGCATAGTGGTTACTGCGTCGGCCTCTGAATCGGTAGGCATGGGTTCGATACCTTGTCGGGTCATACCAAAGACTTTTTAAAAGTGGTACTGAATCTAATTTTTGCTTGGCACTGAGCAATGGAGTAGATTCGGGTAATAATGTAGTCATTTGCGCCACTAAACGGCTGCATTGCCACTGTCTATACTTTGTAAAGCGCTGAGAAGCAACGCAATCTGCGATGGATACAGCGCTATATAAAGTCAAACATTTTTAACATTACAACCGATATAAAGGAAAGACGCTACAAGATTGAATGAATACTATTGCTTTACGCAGAGAGAAAGTATTTATCCAATGCGTTTAATATTCTCGTAAATACTCATGTGGTCACGTGATTGGTCATTGAGTTTGTGTTTAGATTAGTTTGAGTTATCTGATAAATTATTATTAACGGTCACTATTGCTCAGAAAGGCAATTGTAATATCTGTGGATCAATAACTTTTATTAACACAAAGCTGTTCGCACAATCATTCACTTACATGAGACAAACTGCTGGTCAGATGACCTCAAGTTCAATGAATACACGTGGAAGGCATTCAACCGTAATAAAGCAGTGTTGTAAGGGTTGGCTACATATAGTACAGCAATGAAGGTGGTATGGCAATATGATTAGGTTACCATTGACACCAATGTAGAGCGGTTCTGACTATTGTGGCTTGGTGCAAAAGGTCAAACTCTCAGATCAAAAGGCTCAAACAAAAACAGCAATTACTTGCATTAAACTTACGCTGCTCGACATTGGGTAAGCTTTGCTGAAAGTAAAGATTCGTGGAGGCTCACTGTAGCCCCAATCCAGAGAAAAAGCGTCCCAATAGACAAAACCGTCCGAAATTCCATCATCACCGATGGCAGGCTTTACATGTTATCGTTGAGGTCGTGCCTGCCTGTCACGCATTGGACTTTTTAGCCATAAGGAGAGCTTGCAAATGACTTAATTTTTAAGCTACCATCTTCGTTTCGAAGTACTGTCACATGTGTTAAGACCATGATGGTGTTATCTTTAGATAAAGTATGAAGTAAAAGTATGAAGTATGAAGTTTTGTGGCCGTGCTAACTACAGACATAGCCTACTACATAATTTTTCATTCAGGCACGTTTTAAACCTTTCAAGGTTTTGCCATCTTTTCCCGTTCGTTAACGTGCTGGTAGGTTTATATCGATTTTTGTAGTTAGTATCTTTTTCGTCCCGGACGCGTTAATGACGAAAAATAAAATGATTGATTTTTTTTTTGAAGTAATAAGAAAATCCATGTAAGTATCAGTGACGTAAGATAAACATTTTTTCGGGTGTCCAGTCTTTAAACATTCATCAGGTTTGCAGTTTATTCAATAGCTCTTCACATCAAAATAAACTGGTGTGATATGATACAAAAGTTACTTTGCAAACCAAGTACGTGTTTGAAACTTTTTAAAGAAAACTGAACACTCAAAACAACGGTGACCGTACGCCACTGATAAGCATAGCCTGTGGTGTGCCTGCTGAATGTTTCGGTGTGGAGACGAATCCCGGAGCGAACGCCCAAATAAAGAGCCAGGTAACAAATTCCATCCCAACCTGGGAGGTGTAATCCCGGGGGAACCGAACTTCAGCTCTGAGCGTTGCGTAAAAAAGTTAAATAGGCTACTTAGAATGGTGGTTTCCAGTGGCCAAGAATTTATATAAATAAAATACGTCCATCATTACGCTTGAAATCAGGGACACAAGTTTTTCCGCGATATTTTTAGTTACTAAATTTCTTCTGAAAGTAACAAAACGTCAAAGACAATAATCATGATTTTAGTCAAATAACAAGACCAAACGCCACCAATTAAAAGAAGCCAAATATACCTCTAATCGTGAAGTTATTCAACAATACAGAAACTCGTATTTACATGAAATTGAGAGAAAAACTAATGTAAAGTCGCGTTTTTCCTTGGTGTTTCCTGGTATCTTGACTAACGAAAATTAAGTTTTGATATTCTTCCAACGACTAGATGATTGGCATTTTTTTAGCTGGATTGTGTGCCAGTACAATTTTTAATGAAATGCTTATGGCAAAACTTACTCAACACAAGAAAGTTGATTGGACTAAACTGGGGGAAGTTCATAAATTCAAAGCGATAGAAAAGTCAATGAATAAAAAAATGTATTTTGAAATTACTCCTGATTGTTTTTTGAGATGTGACACTGAACAGTGAACATCAAGTGAACGCTGTGTCTGTTGATCTCTTGATCTCTTTCAAGCGTAACAATCAACCTTTGTCTTCTTCCGCCATCGCGATAATGGTTTTGCTCTATCCCGGATGTCATCGCACCATCTCAGCACTTCTCATCTGCAAATGAAATTTAAATAATGCACAAAAAACAAACACATACTAAATCTGTATAGCGACCTGTTTGATTCTTTCTATGAAGCGTTTCAAACCGCAAAAACCAGCATCTTGTTTTTACAATGAAAGAAAACGGAGGAATTTAGTCGCCTACAATTTGTACAAATAGATTAGTACAGCTTTGGTAGAGAGATACTTCTTGAAAATCATAGACAGATAATGTGTTTTATGTTGCTTTGTGTTTTTTCCTTGATTGCCTTTATGTTGTTCCGCTCACTATCTTGTCTCATGACCACACTCCCGCATAGTTTATGACAGATTGTTACCACCTTTTGTGTTTGTTCGTCAGTAGTTGCTTGTACGCAGTTCAGTGAAGTTTTATTTATTTTTTGAATTATGCAATTCAATCTTATAAAGCTGATATCAATTATCTGTCTATGGTTTACAATTTATATCCTAGGAAGAGTAGTAATATTAAAATAATTTTAGAAGTTCTGAGAATGTTGATGAAATTAAATGATACTACTACTCTTCCTAGGATATAAATTGTAAACCATAGACAGATAATATATATATAGAAAAATATAGAAAAAACAACAACAACACAAATTACTCCCAAAGTAGCATAACAGATTAAACTGGAACTAATATAATTTATAACCAAAGTTTTACTGCAATCCCAGAAACTACTTTGCTAACTTTGCTTTCGACCCAAAATGGTTACTATTCACGAAAAGTAACGTAGTTTTTAAAAACAACAAAATCAAACTGACCAACCCAACCGTAATTAGGAGCATTATTGTCCCAGGTTAAGCACATTGATAAGTTAATTGTTATGAACCAAATGTTTTACAGATAAGAACACAATTTCGTTGTATTTTGCTTCTTTTCAGTCTCAAAACAATACTATCAACCTTGAAAATTTTTCTTTGGACTTTTTTGGAATAAACCTTGCTGGTGACATCAAACAGTATAACAAAGAAGCTTTGAGGTTGAGAGGCTTATAAGCTACCCTTCAAAACAGGGGTCATCAAACTACGTCCGGCGGCCAGATCCGGCCCACGAGGTTCATCTGCCCGGCTGCCAAGCTGTGCCAAGAATGTGATACACATACTGATATTATAAAACTCTTTGAAAATACCAATTTCTGAAAGAATTAATGATGCATGACCATCAAACGCAACCAACCATTAAACGTGTTGATTGTTGCTACCAGCTGGATAAATTACACTCACTCTGTTGAATCAGCCATTAGTTGCAGACCGTTGAATAAAATGGTTACCCGGCCTGTGGGGACCTTTTTTGACCGTCGCGTGGTCAGATCACAAAAACATTTGGTGACCTCTGCTTCAAAACATTACTTTCATCTCTACCAATTCAAAGTGTGATCATTTTGATGCTACATTTAGAAACATTTTGCAGTGATGGATTTAGGTTAGGGTAGAGGGTGTGAAAATTTTCTGAAGGCCTCTCTTGCAATTGTTGCTGTTCAAATCTCTTATCTCTATGAAGTAAAGTTGCCTTACCATACAACCATACATAAAACCATACATAACCATAGCATAACCATAACATAACCATAACATAACCATAACATAACCATAACATAACCATAACATAACCATAACATAACCATAACATAACCATAACATAACCATAACATAACCATAACATAACCATAACATAACCATAACATAACCATAACATAACCATAACATAACCATAACATAACCATAACATAACCATAACATAACCATAACATAACCATAACATAACCATAACATAACCATAACATAACCATAACATAACCATAACATAACCATAACATAACCATAACATAACCATAACATAACCATAACATAACCATAACATAACCATAACATAACCATAACATAACCATAACATAACCATAACATAACCATAACATAACCATAACATAACCATAACATAACCATAACATAACCATAACATAACCATAACATAACCATAACATAACCATAACATAACCATAACATAACCATAACATAACCATAACATAACCATAACATAACCATAACATAACCATAACATAACCATAACATAACCATAACATAACCATAACATAACCATAACATAACCATAACATAACCATAACATAACCATAACATAACCATAACATAACCATAACATAACCATAACATAACCATAACATAACCATAACATAACCATAACATAACCATAACATAACCATAACATAACCATAACATAACCATAACATAACCATAACATAACCATAACATAACCATAACATAACCATAACATAACCATAACATAACCATAACATAACCATAACATAACCATAACATAACCATAACATAACCATAACATAACCATAACATAACCATAACATAACCATAACATAACCATAACATAACCATAACATAACCATAACATAACCATAACATAACCATAACATAACCATAACATAACCATAACATAACCATAACATAACCATAACATAACCATAACATAACCATAACATAACCATAACATAACCATAACATAACCATAACATAACCATAACATAACCATAACATAACCATAACATAACCATAACATAACCATAACATAACCATAACATAACCATAACATAACCATAACATAACCATAACATAACCATAACATAACCATAACATAACCATAACATAACCATAACATAACCATAACATAACCATAACATAACCATAACATAACCATAACATAACCATAACATAACCATAACATAACCATAACATAACCATAACATAACCATAACATAACCATAACATAACCATAACATAACCATAACATAACCATAACATAACCATAACATAACCATAACATAACCATAACATAACCATAACATAACCATAACATAACCATAACATAACCATAACATAACCATAACATAACCATAACATAACCATAACATAACCATAACATAACCATAACATAACCATAACATAACCATAACATAACCATAACATAACCATAACATAACCATAACATAACCATAACATAACCATAACATAACCATAACATAACCATAACATAACCATAACATAACCATAACATAACCATAACATAACCATAACATAACCATAACATAACCATAACATAACCATAACATAACCATAACATAACCATAACATAACCATAACATAACCATAACATAACCATAACATAACCATAACATAACCATAACATAACCATAACATAACCATAACATAACCATAACATAACCATAACATAACCATAACATAACCATAACATAACCATAACATAACCATAACATAACCATAACATAACCATAACATAACCATAACATAACCATAACATAACCATAACATAACCATAACATAACCATAACATAACCATAACATAACCATAACATAACCATAACATAACCATAACATAACCATAACATAACCATAACATAACCATAACATAACCATAACATAACCATAACATAACCATAACATAACCATAACATAACCATAACATAACCATAACATAACCATAACATAACCATAACATAACCATAACATAACCATAACATAACCATAACATAACCATAACATAACCATAACATAACCATAACATAACCATAACATAACCATAACATAACCATAACATAACCATAACATAACCATAACATAACCATAACATAACCATAACATAACCATAACATAACCATAACATAACCATAACATAACCATAACATAACCATAACATAACCATAACATAACCATAACATAACCATAACATAACCATACCATAACCATAACATAACCATAACATAACCATAACATAACCATAACATAACCATAACATAACCATAACATAACCATAACATAACCATAACATAACCATAACATAACCATAACATAACCATAACATAACCATAACATAACCATAACATAACCATAACATAACCATAACATAACCATAACATAACCATAACATAACCATACATAAAACATGTTAAAAAACAAAGACAAAAATTGACTGTCTAGTTTCTCACTACCGGTAATACTAAAACAAACATAGTAAACACAATCATAGAATCTGTTAAGAAAATGCCTCATTCATCTGTACCAAAATTTACCATTGGCGTTTTGTACCTTGAAAATATCTTTCGGAAACATACGTTTCTTTGCTCAAGCTTCTTTCCAACTCAAAAGATGAAAAACCTTCGCTGGATGAAATAGTTGCTAAGCTCAATTTTCTAGAACGAAGCTTCGGCATGGCGGCTTCGATCGCGAAAGAGAAGCGTTTCTGGGTCGCGCATCGTTCTCCAGTCCAAGCGATGGAATAGTTGGTCTAAGAAAGTCACATCTTGCGTTAAAAACACTTTCGTTACTTTCTTAGTACTTGGTCCCGTTTTAGACCTTTATATCCAAGTGCTAGTGAAAGAATTATCGAAACAGATGTCTCAACACGATTAAAACACTGAAAGAAACAGTAAGTGAAACGAGTCATAACTTTCTTCCAGTTCCAATTTGTAATAAGCGATATACTGTTCTGTATATTTCCAGTCGGATTCAGTTATAGAGTTTCCAAGTTTAAAATGTATTTAGTTAAAGCGATATTCTTTGCAGAGAACGTTTATACCCTATGCTACAGGTAAAAATAAAGTCTTGGGATATTATCAACTTGTGTATGCACAAAAAATAACGAAATTAACATCACGTTGAACTAGGAGAAAGTAGCTGCAAAAATAACATATAACTTTCAATAATAAAAAGCGTTTGAAACAATGGTCTTCGTTTATTTTCTTTCGCCCTTTCGAACTGTGGATTTCCTTCCGTAAACTTTCTTATGCTAATAATATGCATTTTTATCTAAAGCTATCTGCTATTTATGCAGATTTTTTCCACAAATTGAAAACATCAACAATTTTCAAGTTTGAATCGGATGCACTTTAAACCTGTTTGCTTGATTGAAAGTTAAACGCTTTTAGTCTCCACCGTGCGTTCCAAGAGAAAACCGTTCTTTGAATAAAATTATACTTTGTCGATTGAACGTTGGTTGACGTATAAAAACAAACCAAAAATACTGCAATTTTAGCTTTAAAACTATTAATCCGACACTCGATGTATTCAATAACAAATGAACTTAAAGGTTTGTTAAAGTTATAAAAAAGCCCGTATTGTGATCACACAATCAACACGCCTGTTGAATGATGATATTATGGCTGGTGATAATATCGAGCTTGCACTAATTTGCCACATTTTGTTCGGACTGTAAAACATGTAAAAAAAAGTTTAAACTAGTATGAGACTGTTCACCAGGCATTAGTTTAAAAATACCCCACGTTCTATAGATTGCATGATAATAATCATTGGCCACATTTTATAACAGTTTGCCACGAAAAAAGTTTTAAAACGTTACCCAGCCAGAAAACAGATACAAACTTCCGCGTCGGAAATGGCTCATTTAAAAAAATATCATTTTGCATTTTTGAATCAGAGTGGTCACAAGGGCAGCTTTACATGATTTGGTTTGGTTTGGTTTCGTATCTTTATCCTCGGACTGAAAAAGCCTTGATAGGTTATTCCTGGTAGTTTCGCATACTTGTAGAGGCTCTTGACGCAGGGCCGGTTACCGAGATTGGCAGAGTGAAGTTTTCCGATTGTTAAAGTGTTGTTGCCGGGGAATTATTCCATTCACTGGGTGTCACTGAATGGAGAGCAATCCTGAAATGCACTGCTCAAGTGCACACCCCAAGAGTCGAACTTGCGCCGCGTGACCTTGACCCGGCCGCGTAGCTACTGAGCTAACGAGGCGGACCTGAGCTAACGGGCGGACCTATGTATTTGCTAATGTGGGCTAATCCGGTCAGCATTTGAGACACATTGTCCAACATAAAGATTTTGAAAAAATAAATGTTATTCAAAAACAGTAGCAACATTATTGTGTTCGGCATATCCCTGTTGATGATAGAACAGCAAAAGCAGAGTTTGATTTTGAAACATAAGCAGCGAACGAAAGATCTATCGTAGCCTATTTGTTAATTACCCTGATGGCAGATTGAATGGCTTGGCAGGTTAGATCATCATGCTGATGTTGCTTCAAATACTCCTTCATCCCAGGAAGCAAAATGAATATCAACTTGGAGCCAGATTGGATCATTTCGTTAAAACCCTGAACAAAATTAAAACGAAATAAACCTATTCAGAAATTTGCCAATGTTTCGCTCTGATGCTGTGTCCGTATTTTTTTTATGAAAAGTGTTGCCAAAAGAGAAGAGCTTGTTACATCACCTAGGTACTTGTTACGTAACTTAGGTTCTTGTCACATCAGTTCAAATTAAACCTTACTAACTGGAAGTCTTCGTCGTATTCAGGCACATGCTGATGGTGACAAGTTTAAATTAAGTTAACCGGACCATTTTTTCCCACCTTTAACCATATGCAGGCATAATTGAGCAACACCATAGCATTTAACATTATAAAAACAAAATAGCTAACGTTTTCGGCTATGCATCTAGCCCTTATCAAATCTTTAAAAGAAAACTAATTGTATCTTTAAGCATGTCATAAAAGTTTTTTGCTAAAGACACAGCAGCGTGTTCTTGACTGGTGTCGAACCAGTGTCCTTCCGATAGTTTTGTAGGCTGCAAGCTTCTCTCCGCTCGATCAAACGGTGGTGTGAAATGGTGGATGGTTGGACGGTGAAGTTTTATCATAAAGATCTAGAAAAACCATGACTCGTTATGACGTCATAAATTAAGGTTACCTTGTAAAACTTGAACATGCTCCATCCATCTTTGATGAATTCCGTCGTCAGAAATACGATTACTCGATGACTTCGTGCAATGGAGTTTTGCACAAAATTTGCTACATCTGCCGCAAAATTGGAAAATGCAACAATTTGTATGTAGCATCCCATCACAGTTATAACTAACCTATAGACTTCTTATGTGAAGATAAGTTGTCGTTTTATAAAGAAATACATTAAGATTTGAAAACAAATTAAACTGAGGGCCGTGTGAGCACCATCTTTGGATCCCTCCCAAAATCCACTAGTGGCCCCCTATGTTTAGTGATGGCTCTTAAAAATAGGTCAAGAAGCGTTAGATTGTAACCTCAAACTCTTTCAATGTAGGAAAAAAGTTCAAAGTCATCATTTCAGCAAAGAGTAAACAACTCTAAGATTTAAAAAAAGAAAATATGCCGACAATGCAATAACTGATCTGGAAAAAAGTTTGGGAAGCCGGGAAGGACCAGAATTTTAACAAAAAAAAATTTTTAAGATCAATGGATAATGCAAAACTTAATGTCTAAAAATGTAAAGTAGCCTAAAATAGAAAGAGTGGGGGGCTTGTCCAACCGGAAGGTTTTAGGCATTATTGGAGCAATAATGTTTTTTTTGCACAATGCACATACTGTATGTAACCATGCGTCGCTTTGTAGGCTATGTCATAATCAAATTCATCAAATTAAAACTGGATGTGGGTAGAAGGTTTCAAATAAAGTTTGCCTGCCATTTAAAAAAAAATCATTTGCAACTACAGAAGGATTTCAATAATTTATATCTTGAAAATTTGTGTAGTCCAGTGTGGTGTAGCTTTTCAGCAGGTTAAAACTTTCTAAATGCATTTTATATGTCCTCATTATTCGCTTCACCTATAGTATTTTCACGGCCGGCGCATTTTATTTTATAGCCTATCTCCATTAATCCATTTCGATTGCTAATTAACTAGGCTATTGGAGTGAACAGTGTTTACTTCGCAATAATACATTATTTTGCTAGTTTTTTGTGGGACACAAAAAAATTTTGACTTCTTAATCCACTTCTGAAACTACACATGCCCAATTGCCCATTGCCCAAGGTCGCTGGTAAAGAGAGCAAAGCGAGAGAGAAAAATAAAAAATGGAATTACACTTTAACCCTTTGCTTTTCAACGTTTTTTTGGAAGTTAACTGCTCAAGGGGGGGCCGTTTTTGGATCAAATTCAATCAGCTGTTACGTGTTATCCGCTGATGCTATTTGAACAGAAGTTGCACTGGTGTGAAAGCAAATCATTTGTATATAAGTTTGAAAAGTCATTATTTTAAAATTTTATATGTTAAACTTGATATTTCAATTTTTGCAAAGGTACCCAAAAACGACAATTTTGATTTAACTTGCCGCTATTTAATTACCGTGCTAATCCGATTTCATGCAAACTTCTGAATAACAAAGAGCTCGATCGAACGCACGAAGTGTGTGTGCGGTGTGCCGAATCATTGCATTGATTAGAATTTACGACTTGCGAGCAAATCTTATTGTAAGCTACTCACTGATTCTAAAATAGTTACAATCAAAGTAACATTGTTACACGAATTTGAAAAAAAAACAAAACTGCGTTTGTTGTCTTACATTTTTATCCTAAACTAATGCATTCCCAAACTCATGGCTAGCTTCTAGTTTTATGGAACCAAATTTCTCATAAGTAACACCTTAGCCTGCTTGAATAGCTGTTTACATCTTCGTTTGTGTATTTAGGTCTACAATTGAGTTTGTAGTATGAATATTTTTAGTAGAGAGAAGACAGTTGAACAAGTTGTTGAAATTATCTGAAATTTCTAAGTTCAAATTAGGTGCTTTTGAAATTGTGGATTTGTGTCAAGTCGCATCACAAATATCATGCAGGCCACATCATAAGTCATTTCGCTTACGGGTGTTTATAAACATGACTCATAAATTACATCCACAAAAAATACAGCATTTATATCAACAAAGCTAAGTTCGAAGCTCACTTTTTATTGAAGATTGTGTCAATCAATTCGAAATAATGCAACAGCGAATTGCCGCCAGCGTCGAAATAATGCAACAGCGAATTGAGGAACGTGCGTAAACAAAGGAAATGTGAAATAACCCACAGTCAGCAAATCTACATAAATTTAACGTTTACAAATGTTGAATCAATGTAAAAGGACTGGATTGCTGACTGGGTCCTTATTGTTTGAAGCACTAAAAATACGCGTAATATCGACAACATCAGCAAGGCAGTGATTATGTTTCTGGCCAAAAAAAAAAAAATAACTTTTGACTTCAAAGATAAAAATGATTATAACGAAGCTTCAAAGTTTGTCGTAAAACATTTTACAGAGATACAATAAACATAATCATTTTGTGCCAGATTGTGAGAAGACTTCCTAGATTCTTTCCAACCATTTGCATGATTGCAAATTATTTTCTATAACTCTATATTGCTAAAAAATGGCTTCTTTGTTGAAACAACGTGGCTACAATTCTATAAGAAATTCTTAGGCCTACTACATTGAAGTAATGAAATTTTTTTTGTGATTTTGCTGATGACGTTTTACAATATCCGAGAAGTAAAAAATAATAATGATGAATTATTTTATAAAACCGTGGTTTGCAAGTGCTTCACAAAAAATTGTTGAGGGAAAATTTACTATTAGACGTAAAACGTTTGTAAAAGAAAATTGTCGGTTTACGTATTTATAATGTTTATTGCGCTGTTATCGAATTATAAACTGCCTGTATTGTCTACCTTTGTGGTTGCCGGCCAGCTTAGAGCAGCATGCAAACCATGCGTTTTTGGTATTTGCATCGTGTTATGATTCTCGAAAATCTCCCACAAGGTCTTTATTTTTATCGTGATATTTTTGTGCCTTGTCTGTCCTGAACTTGAAGTCATTGTGCAGCACAATCCACACCGGTTTTTAGACTCAGTCTTCATTGAAAATCTTTTGTGTGGTGCATCATTTCAAGTAGTGTCTTCCCCTAAACTGTTACACAAATCGCCCAGAACCAGAACCATCGTGTTATCTTACAGCAGTTGAGAGCCCGTTATTGTATGTGTGGAATTATTACTGTAGATGTCTGACTAAATTCATGCCAAAGTTGAGCAAATTCTGCTTTCGGGATCCTTGCCGTTATTTACGGTATTTTTTGTTGATAAGTTTGGGCAGCATTTTTCCAAGATAAATGAAGACATCGGTATTGTTCGTCACTTAGATTTAGTTTTCTCAGCATTGTTTATTCATTCTTTGATCCACTAGTTTGTCCCACTTTTGGTATAATCGGATCGTTTATAGCCTAAATGGCGGGTCTTCACAATAGCCGGCCTCTTATACATTGGCGCAACGTATTCAGATGTTGAATCAATGATGAAGAAAGCTGATTTGTTGTTTGTCTTATGTGACGCCTAACTTTATGCCTCGTCTACAGTACAAAATATTTTGTAATGTACATTGTGTACATTGTACATTTTGTTTGTAGGCCTACATTACAAAATATTTTGTAATGTAGATGAAGCATTATCATCTTTATTTTGCGCTCTTTGGAACAAAACACAGTGCACTGTGAAACAAAAATACAGGACATAACAACAAGTAGGCGACATAAATCAGTGAAGGGACGCCATCGAGTTAGCTGCTACGTGTAAATGAAGCCTATCTCATAATTTTGAGTATCTCACAATTACTGTTTGCAAAAACGCTATTTCTCCGGCTTCTCCCAAAAGCATTTGCAGTGATACATTTCCTCAATTGCAAGTTTTGTCAATGAGAGCATTTCCATAGAACGTTTATTTCGAAACCAAGTTTTCGTGTCTTTATCCAAGAGAAGATTTCTTATTGTAACGTTTTTTATTCGTCAATGAATATTATCTGCTTGAAACAACTGTTTTGAATAGTTTGTGGCCTCCATAGTCTACTATTTTGATCGTGGATTGCTATTCTTCTTTGTAGAGCTGATAACGCAAAAAACGTTTGCTATTATTGTTTCTAATTAACAGCTTTGCGATCACTGGCTTTTCTTTGTAGCATAAGAAATAACGCGCTTTGTATTATTGAGGTCAAACCAAACAAAAGAAAGCAAGAGAATGCTTCTCTCTGCTCGCGCATATCGATGCACGAAGCAATTATGAGCTTATGGCTTGTCATCGCAATGTAATCCATTTCACGCTTTGCTGGAAGTTAGCTAGAAATAGCAAAAATTCACCAAAATCTTGAATTTACAAGAAAACTACACAACTTTTAGCATCAAATTTAATATCATCAGATCCGCCTGGCAATTTTAGGAAAAGTCAAGAAAAACCAAGTGCATGGCGTTACTGTGCTTCAAATAATTAAAGGAAATATGAGGGGGGGGCCAAATCCGGCCTCCCTTTGAGGAGCAAAGTGTTAAATGTAACATAATAACAAGCTAAAAAACGCTGCACAAAATAAATATGCGTGGGCCCCCAGCCGAAGGTTTGAGAAGCAATAAATACAGCTTTTGTTGATTTAAGCTATTGATGTTGACCTTTTTTAGCAGCATTTTTCTCTTATAAATAGTCAAAAAACATTAAACAGACTGAAAATGAGTGGGTCTCTAAACTGCCGTAGGCCCCCGGTCGGGGGGGAAAGGGGTGGGAGGGGTTTACACGGCCTTGCTTACAATCATAGTTGCAAAGTGGTTGAAATGTTTGGTTAATCTAATTAAAAAATGAAGAGCCAAAAATGTAGATACTAAACTCATGTTCAGCAAACGTTTCGAAAACTAAACTGCTTCTAACGAGTAAAGTGTTATTTTACTGGCTCTGAAAAGCAGTTTAGTTTTCAAAGCGTTTGCTGAATATGAGTTTAGTATCTACATTTTGAGTTCCTTTATTTTGTAATTATTTTACAATCAGATTCGCAATGGTGCCTTTATTGGATCAAAACATGTGATCCGCCCAGATTTGCATTGGCGCTGATATAACAAACACAAAGCAAGACTGAATGCCATGTTTATTTGAATACGAGTGGTAGTAGCCTATAGTAGGGGCGGCGGTATGTATTTTGTAATGAAGCTAATAATGTAATAATAATATACATATTGATAGTTTCCTCATTTTAATTTGTTGGGACTGAGTAAAAGATAGAAAATGAATGCTTTAGGTTTTTGGTCCCAAGCGGGGGAGTAGTTTGAGTCTGCCTACTAGTTGTTGATCCCAAATTCAATTCTTCATCTTCATCAACTCATCAAAACTTAAAATGAAGCAAATATATCGAACCAGAAAGTAGATCATTGCAAAGATCAGCAAGATTTTCACTTTCCATCAGCGTTATTGTTTGTGGTATGTTTATTTGTAGCAGCAGACGCGAAATAGTAGTTGAGTAGCAAACAGCGCTTTTTCATGCAAATAAGATAACGTGATAATGTAAATTCGGCAGAAACTTGGTAAAATTAATTTTGAACTGAAATTAAAAGTCCCGGCTCGACCAACAATCTAGTTTCAAACCACAATGACGTTTCTTTAAGATTTTCAAGCCTACAAGTCCACTTACATTCGTTGGAGTAATTTTTTTCTTCAATGAAAATCCTGTAACCCATTTCCTTCAGGATGTCACTAACTGCTGTAACGGATGTTTTGACGTCGACAGCGCTGAACGTATCGTTGTCTAAGCCGTAGTTGTACACGAGGAACGCGCCATAGTCTTTGTCATCTGCGTGTAGACAACGGAGAAGTTGTAAATACTGAAAATTTTGGTTGTTTCTAGCACTAGTTGCAATGTCCATTTGATGAAAGCGTAAGTAAAAGCAAGTTGATTCCAAGTTGTGGATAGTGATTATCAAAATCTTACAGAGGGTATTTAAAATTGAAAAACTGATGTTGTTTGAAGTCATAATGAAGTCATAGAGATTCCAACGCTTATTTTTTATCTTAAGTCTTGTTGTTGAAGATTTAGATTATTAAGTAGGAGAGAAGGCAAGGAAGCCAATCTTCGAGTTCTCTTTCAAGTATGTCGCAAAGTGTCTTTCCAAAGACACAGCCGCGTGCTCTTTAGCGGCATCGAAACGACGTGTTTCGATTGTCGTACAAGTCTTTTCATCACTCGACTACGCTGTAAGGTAGCTTGTTTTTGGTGGTTACATATACAAGGGTTACAAAGATAAAAAGTCTTACAAATAACATTTCGTTTTTATTTAATATATGTAATAGGCTGTGCCAAAAAATGGCGAGGTTCATGGATTTTTCCTTAACTTTCTGAAAATTTGTAGTAGACTTTTACAAACACAAACGTAAAAAAAAAAATTGAAAATAATGACGTCACACGGTCGCGCTGGGCGTTTCTATGGCCCATTTTCATAAAAATTGTCATATTTCGAAAACCACTGGAGATAAAAAAAAGAACTTACATCAAAAGCTGCAGAAGTGGCATGTTTGTATCTGCTCTAAGAACACTTTTTATTCTAGGACTACTTGAAAAATATTTATAAGCAAAAAACTGAATTTTACTATTTTTTTGTATAGTAGGGGAGATGCAGGACCTATTAGACATTTTTTTTCTTTTTTGCTTTCATTTCTTCAGTTTATATCAAAATGAGACAACATTTTCAGAGAATACGGCCAAGGTCAATGTTTATTGACTGTGTAAATATCTTGACAATCGAATTTATTTCTGTGAGGTTAAAGCTTATACAAACTTTTTTGAAGAGTGTACATTATATACACTCTTCAAAAAAGTTTGTATGAGCTTTAACCTCACAAAAATACATTCGATTGTCAAGATATTTACACAGTCAATAAACATTGACCTTGGCCGTATTCTCTGAAAATGTTGTCTTATTTTGATATAAACTGAAGAAATGAGAGCAAAAGAGAAAAAAAATGTCTAATAGGTCCTGCATCTCCCCTACTAGGCTATACAAAAAAATAGTAAAATTCAGTTTTTTGCTTATAAATATTTTTCAAGTAGTCCTAGAATAAAAAGTGTTCTCAGAGCAGATATAAACATGCCACTTCTGCAGCTTTTGATGTAAGTTCTTTTTTTATCTCCAGTGGTTTTCGAAATATGACAATTTTTATGAAAATGGGCCATAGAAACGCCTATCGCGACCGTGTGACGTCATTATTTTCAATTTTTTTTCTTTCACGTTTGTGTTTGTAAAAGTCCACTACAAATTTTCAGAAAGTTAAGGAAAAATCCATGAACCTCGCCATTTTTTGGCACAGCCTAATATGTAAGTTACTCCATGTAATACTCAGGATAAAATTGTTTGTATTTCAGCTTACTTACCTAACTCATATTTTCCAAAATAAATTTTGTAGAGAACCTTTAAATAGATCAAGTTGTAGATGATGAGTATCATCAGAATCAAGACGATGAATAAAGCTCCACAGCAAATGCCAATAATAGATGCTGTTGACTCCAATCCAGGCACAATTTTTCTTCTCAGTTCCACTGTATCATTCGCAACTTTACTCTCTTGTGTGTTTGTTGCAGCAGAGATAACATATTCACCATAATCAGATTTGCTGATGTTTCTATAGAAAAAAGAATTAATGTGGTCTTGCCAGAAGAAGTCGGACATTTTTTTTAGTTTGGGTCATCGTCAGCACTTTCATGATATAATCGTGCATCTTCGTGTACTAAAACAAGCAACGTAATGAATAGAATTGAAAGTTAACGTTTTGCCACTTTTACCTTTAAACAGCTGCCCAGACAGAAAATTAACCGTTTTTTCAATAAAAAAAAAGTTGATTTGTCATCTATTACCGTCGTGTTGCTTACCTAATTGAGAAACGAATTGGAACGATGGCCTTCAGCTTTTGCTTGTCAGTGTCAGCAGGATTGTATAAATAACAGACTTCATCCAAAGTGCTGCATTAAAAATTGTATTTTTAGTTTGTAAAGTAGACCGTAAATATTGCGCTGATTAAAATGTGGTTACCTAGAAGCTGTGCTTGCTAACAACACAGATTTTATTAATAAATACAGTATATTATTTTCGAAACTGTTTCAGGCGAAAGTGTTTGTTACTCACTATGTGCAGTGTTTTTGCTCGCTTGCGTCGTCTGCTGTATCACAGTCCGTCCGTGTATCACTTCCTTTCTTGAAACAATAAAAAATAATTTTAAGCTGAAATTGACGCTACTTTGCACCCAACTGGTGTTAAATAAATTATTATTATTATGTTTATTCCAAATTGATCGTGTTTACAGTATTCATACCACAGACGTGTCTGCAGCATTCTTCCTACAGACGTGTTTGCAGTAGGCCTATTCACAAAACAGATATGTTTAAGCACATATTTAATGCCGACATTTTTAAGCACTGGTTGAGACATTAAATGGCCCAATTTGCGATGTGCACATCATACTAGTGACATATCTGGAAAAATCTTTCAGGAGGGTGTGATATTTACGTCAAAGCAACTATTGGAGGGGAAGTGGTGAAGCAACTTTTTCAATGCTTAAAATAAGAGTTTGCTTGAAGCTACAAATACTAAATGCAGCCAAACATGTGTGAAACGTCACTCAACATGTAAAACAATGTCATCAAAACTTTGTGATAAGTGCAAAAAAGGTTTGTGTTGAGAAGGAGATTGTTCCCTCCCCGTAGCTACATTTCTGCAGAATACGATTCTACTGCTCTACCACAAACGAAGTGAACGCTTCGTTTTTCCAATCTTATTAAAATAGTGAATTATCCAATCGAAAACTTCGATCATACGATATCTTCTTACTTTTTGCCAAAAAAACGAAACGCTTGAGTCTTCAACTTGTCCCTCTCCAAAGTTCCCAATGCAATTGAACACAGCCTCTTCGTTTTCGTTTTCAAATACATCTTGCGAGCAAGTAAGGGTATGCTGGGTGAAGGTTACGGGGTCTGCAAAACAATAGTAACGACTCACATATATATACAATAGTCTCCGCTTACTAAGCCCATGGTTAATAGGCCCATCCGGTTCATCAGCCCAAAATCGTCGGGTCCCTTGGTGGGCTGAATAAGCGAGGACTACTGTATATCGTTATAAGAAAACCGACAATGTTGAAAACTAGACATCAGCGCTCACGGGTGAATATTTAGTAGGCATACTGGGAATGTCAACATTGACGTCACTGCAAATGCAGTAACTTGGCCATTTTTAAACATTCTGTCTGAGTTATTGACTGTACTTCAACGAAGTTATGGAACTCTTTCAATCAACTTTCTGAGAATCAAATCAATCAACCACCCCCTGTTAATTAAAAGGAAAATCAAAAATGACTCTTTTTCATCCGCTTACTGAACTTAAATTTTCAATTACTGGGCATAAGCCTGAATTGTTAGGTAGGTTTGGCATATTTTGTTTTTTCGTTGTGATGGTCAGAAATAAAAACAAACTGAATTGAACTGATATCGGAATCTCAACAATTCGCTGCGGCAAGCGGTTATGACCGCTGCGCGTTTCCGTGCCCAGCATCGGCAAACGTGTGTAGCCGCAACATCTTGTTGCTTAACGTCAGAAAAACGTTTATGGTCGTTTATTGTATTGATCAGCAAAAAACAAGTTTGTTTACAAACAGTCTTGAAAAACGTTTGTTCCCAGACAGCAAGTCAACCATTTTTTTTACATTGATTCAACATCTGCAGACGTTGAAGCTATTCAACGAGTCTTTTCACATTTATTCAAGGCCCGGACACATTGAATCCATGTAAAAGAAGCTGATCACTCGATGCCGGTTGAATTGCCGAGCTGAATACGTTTCACATGAGTTCGCATGCCTTGAAGGAGTCTCAAAAGCGGGCAAAAATTTGTTCACAACTGGTTTTTAAAGAAGTGGTTTTATATTGATCGAAGACCTGAACAAGTTGAATCTATGTAAATATCACATGGCTAAGCCCAAACGTCGGCAAACCTTTTCGCAAAAAAAAAACGCCGATACACGTCATGGCGACGTAAGCGCAAGAGTCGATGCAGACTCAAGAGACATGTGCAGTGCATCTATTTGACGTGATGATGGGAGATTTGAAATAAAAACAAATATTACATGGATATAATAAAAAATAGTCCCGATAGCTCAGTAGGTTAGCGCGTGACTTTGTAAGCGAAGAAGCTTCAAGATCAAGCGGCGCTGGTTCGACTCTCGGAATGTGCGCTTGAGCAACGTAGGCCTATTCTAAAGACAGCTCTCCATTCAGTGGCACCTAATAGATAAATTAATTCCCCAGCAACAACACTTCCATAACCAGAAACTTCACTCTGTCAATCTCAGTAACCGGCCCTGCGTCAAAAGCCTCCGCAAGATGCTAAGCTACCAGGAATAACCTATCAAGGATTTGTCAGTCCAAGGATAATGATTTCAAACCAAACCATAGTCACAACACCAAATAATTTTATTGCCAACTAAATTATCAGAGCTGAAAAAATATCAACTTTTAGTTTCAACAACGCATAACTTGTTTTGTAACTCATGTATGAAAATACTTTTAAAAAAAAGCTCTTTCAAAGACCATCAACACCATTATCATATTAATATGATGTACTTACGGTGAACACAAACTTCTGTGTAGTAGATGTACCGGACCATCCCATTGTACGTCACAGAGCACGTGTAAAGGCCAGCTTGCTCAAAGTCAACCGATTTTACCACCAGCTAAAATGATTACATTGTTACACATTACAGGTTTTACACGTTATGTAGTAGACTGTACAGAAAAGGCATGAATGCTGTAAAACTTATCGACTTGCCATGTCCACACACACAAAACAACATGCACAAGCTCAGACGCATACATACACAATTAAACAATACATACGATTGATACAAAAAAGTGCCCAATGCTAAGCAAAAAAAAAAACAAGCAGAGCATATTACATCAAATGCAGCCTCTTCTGATGAACCCGATAAGGGTGAAATAATCTGTTCCAGTTTTTAGTGAATAGTAACTTCATTTGGTAGATACACATTTAGATATAAACTACACCATACAAAATTTGTGAAGTCACTTTTCGAGCTAGTTTTCAAGTCATTTATCAGAAGCAAGGAACTGTCGTTGTGGCGTACGCGTTGATTGATTATGTGATCAAAGGCTTGTCTTTTTACATTCTATTGTTGACGGTGTTCAAAAACCATGTCTACCACATTAACAAGCCAATTTTAACAACTATGTTGCTATATCATCCAAAGATTACCGCATTATTTTCATTCACTTCAACTCCATCCGGAAGAGTTTCTGAGCAATTGTGTCGCCATTGGTATGAATATAAATCTTTGTACAAATCCCTGTCTCCTATTTTAGGAAAGACATCGGTGAATCCTGCAAAATGATATTTAAATTCAGAAAAACATTCCAGACAAAAAAATCCGTCATTTTTACATTGATTCAACGTCTGCAGACGTTAAATCAATGTAAAAATGACAGATTTTGCTGCCTGGGATGTGTACCGCGCAATTGGCAATGTGAATCTGATACTCGGTGTGGTTACAGAGAGTATTCCGAAAGTGCAACACTCAGTCTCATTTTTGTCGTACTCATCAGGCTGACTCTCTGTGCCTGAAGTTTCAACTTAAGTGAACTGGAAAGCAAGGAACTTAATTTTCGTGTCCACCTTCAGGCACGAATTTTTTATGTCTTTCCACAGACACAATCGTGTGGTCTTGATCGGTGTTGAATGGGCTGTGCCAAAAAATGGCGAGGTTCAGGGATTTTTCCTTAACTTTCTGAAAATTTGTAGTGGACTTTTACAAGCACAAACGTGAAAGAAAAAAAATTGAAAATAATGACGTCACACGGTCGCGCTGGGCGTTTCTATGGCCCATTTTCATAAAAATTGTCATATTTCGAAAACCACTGGAGATAAAAAAAAGAACTTACATCAAAAGCTGCAGAAGTGGCATGTTTATATCTGCTCTAAGAACACTTTTTATTCTAGGACTACTTGAAAAATATTTATAAGCAAAAAACTGACTTTTACTATTTTTTTGTATAGTAGGGGAGATGCAGGACCTATTAGACATTTTTTTCTTTTTTGCTCTCATTTCTTCAGTTTATATCAAAATAAGACAACATTTTCAGAGAATACGGCCAAGGTCAATGTTTATTGACTGTGTAAATATCTTGACAATCGAATGTATTTTTGTGAGGTTAAAGCTTATACAAACTTTTTTGAAGAGTGTATTTTGTTTTATTTTGATATAAACTGAAGAAATGAGAGCAAAAAAGAAAAAAAATGTCTAATAGGTCCTGCATCTCCCCTACTACAAAAAAATAGTAAAAGTCAGTTTTTTGCTTATAAATATTTTTCAAGTAGTCCTAGAATAAAAAGTGTTCTTAGAGCAGATATAAACATGCCACTTCTGCAGCTTTTGATGTAAGTTCTTTTTTTTTTATCTCCAGTGGTTTTCGAAATATGACAATTTTTATGAAAATGGGCCATAGAAACGCCCAGCGCGACCGTGTGACGTCATTATTTTCAATTTTTTTTCTTTCACGTTTGTGTTTGTAAAAGTCCACTACAAATTTTCAGAAAGTTAAGGAAAAATCCCTGAACCTCGCCATTTTTTGGCACAGCCTAGTGTTGAGCCGGCGTCCTTTCGACGTCTTATCAAGGTCTCACCACTCGACTAAACAGACAACAACTTGCCAGAAATTAAGTTCCGTTGCAAGTATTCAATTGCTATGATTGAGCTTCAAAGAACGCTTTCTAAGTTTAAATATGACAATAAGTTTGGATGACGAATCAATTCAACGGCTGTTCGACACCTGCCGAAACATCTAGACCGCGTCGCCGCCACTGCCCAATAAGGGTGGAAATAGATAGAGCCCCTCGACCCCTGGAGTGGCAAAGAAGGTTCAAACGAAGAAGAAGTTTAAATATAAAGATTTTGATATATCTAAATAGAAGACTTCAATAAAATATAAATAACTTTGATAAAACAGAAAAGTGAAGAGAGTGATAAGGCTATCACTATATTTAAAAACTCACATGCGTACTAAGTTACTTTGTTAGTCATATAGTTTGCAATATCAAGTAGATCAATCAATCAATCAATCTACCAAGTTTAATTCGATACAGTTCCACGTGCGGTACAACGTACAGTACAAAAGCAGAACATGAAATATATGAAATTTATTGATGTTGATGTTGCACCGGCGAAGCAACGAAAAATACACGTGGTCATGTAAAAGTGAACATACCTATAGTCGAGGTAATGCTAAATGTTCCTGTTACAAATGCTTGATAGAAAAGTAGTTGCATTTGCCCATAAGCACGCTTTTTACTCAAATGTTTAAACGCAACTTACCTTCACACTGAAAAACTTTTCTATCGTCGACCTTTGACTTAAACTTATATGTGGGCTTGGACTGTAAGTAGTCGCCGCAGATTTCCGTAGGCCTATCAGTCAGGTTCAAGGTGATGTCTATAGTCCAGCAGTCATTTGAACTCAAACTCTAAACACAAAATAACGATCGATTGCTGATGTTGCAGTTTCAGACATCACTTTATCTGGTCCAGATTGAATGCGGATCGGACCAGATCTCTACCAGATTTGGACTAGAAGAAGTGGTTGATCTAATCTTTGCTTGGCACTGAGCAATGAAATGGATTCAAGTAATAATGTACTCAGTTGCGTCTCTATACAGCTACACTGACACTGTCTGCTTTGTAAAGCGCTGAAGAGGAACACATTCTGTGATGGATACAGCCAGTGATGAGATTCAGCTGGTTCGCCCCAACCGCTTTCTAAAAATAAAACGGTTCTCAGAACCGGTTCCTGGCTGACTTCTCGAGTGGACCTGACCTAAACATTGGTTTGGTTTTGAATCTTTATCTTCGGACTGACAAAGCCATGATTGGTTATTTCTGGTAGTTTCGCATACTTGTAGAGCAGGGGTTCCCAACCTGTGGTACGCGTACCATTAGTGGTAAGCGAAGGTTTTTCAGGTGGTACGCGGGTAGCTTCCGTTTTTTTCACAAAAACCTGGATTCACAACTTTATATTTTTTTTATCTGGTTTTGTTTACAAAAAAAAACTCCCCAAGCCTATTCTTATTGTCAAGTAACTATTCCTGTTGTTTCGTGTCATTACGATCTTCAAAATACAAGTCATGCTAATTGCCAACAAGGAGCACAGTTGCTTTGAAAAGCCGTACAACGCTGTGGGACAGTGGGCGTTAATTATGTCAAATGATTGCTCTTGATAGATATTATTTACTGTTTTATAGCTTAGTCTACAAATAGCGCTGAATAATGATAGTTGTAAGCTAAAAATAGATCGGAATAAAATGTTCTGTAACAGCTACATAATGGTTACAAGGAATGTTCTCCAATAAACTTCTGGCTGAGAATGGCCTGTTCATACTCAACGCTAGCTTCCCATGCTGTTCCACAGCTACTGATTTCCCTTCCACGCGGGAATGCGAGCAGGGATTTTCAGTCATGATGAACATCAAGTAAAAAAATCGAAACCGACTAGGTACGCCCGGAAATGACTTTCGATGCGCTGTTGGCAAATTTACACCGCACATCGACCAATTGGTGGACAGTAAACAAAAACAAAAATACCATTAAATTTAGTTGTGGTGCTTTAGTGTTATTTTAGTAGGCCAATATTATTATTCTTCTGAATAAAATATGATTCGATCAAATTATTTGTTCTGCAAGAAGTGGTACGCTTGGCAGTACAGAGCGTCCAAGTGGTACGAGATCGTAAAAAGGTTGGGAACCCCTGTTGTAGAGGCTTTTGACGCATGGCCGGTTACTGAGATTGGCAGAGTGGAGTTTTCCGATTGTTAAAGTTTTGTTGGCGGGGAATTATTCTATTCAATAGGTGCCGCTGAATGGAGAGCAGTCCTGAAATGCGTTGCTCAAGCGCATACCCCGAGAGTCGAATCAGTTCCGAGTGATCTTGAGCCGGACGCGTAACCACTGAGCTGACGGGGTAAATATTGTACGCAGGGTTACCAAATGTGGTTATTTTTAGTCAAAGTGAAGCGGTTGCTAACAAGATTGGATCCCACCACTGGATACAGCGTTACATAAAAACACACATTGTTATTATATGCGGTATTTAGACGCAATTTCACTTACAAGCAATTTCAACCGGAATTCATTTGATTCTTTACTTTGAGGATCTGGAATGACACTTGTTTCTGACAAATAAAAATCGTTTCCTTCAACTATTGTTTTGTTTAGTAATAATGTTCCATTTGATCGCATGATTTGGCACAGTAGCTGAATGAAAATTTGGATGTTAGCGGCAATTCAAATACTTTTGCTTCACAAAACACTCTGCAAGTAAATTTTTAAATGAATGTGATTCAATATTACAGAACAATTTTGTGTTTTATGAAAGTTTTAGAATTTTTTGTCGAAAATTATACTTCTTTCAGAATTCATTTAATCGTGAGTTCATCGTTGTACATCATCGTAGTCGCGTATTAAGATTTTTAAGAACAAGAGTTTGTTGTTTCATATGCAGATTGAACTCATTTTCATCACTTCAAATCTAATTTGGAGCCTATTTTAGTTGTGTATTAAGAAAAATGACAACAAATATAAAAGTTGAATATTTCAAACGCCTGGTTACACTAACTAAAAAATAAGGAACCCAAAATGTGGAATCTACATTGTAGCTTAAATACTAAATTTATGTTCAGCAAACGTTTCAAAAGCTGGACCTGTTTTTATTTTCAATCCAACTGAGTTTTTATCTTTGTTGCTATAAATTCATTAACACGGTAGATGAAAAAAGTTTACTGTAGTCTTTGAAACGTTTGGTGAACATGAGTTTGGTTGGGGTTCTTTATGTATTGATAAATAAAGGTCATGTTTACTAATAGACTAATTTTTAAATTGAAGCAACAATTAATCCACAGCATGTGAGGTATTGGATTGAACTATTTTCAACTTTTTCCACAAGATTTTGTCTTAGTGTAATAAAAATTGACCGTTGAATGTGCTCAGTTAAAATCTTTACTAATTTTTCTTTTTTGTTCGTTTGTCGAAAAGAGCATTTTTCGTTTTCAATTAGAATTTGAATTTCAAACAAGGTCTTTACTCATTCTTCGAAAAAGGCTTTTAAACGTGAAACACACCAGCGATCTTGCAAAGGGGACGCAAGTGTGATCCGCGCTTAAACATGCTTCAATTTATTGATCAAAACAACGTATAAACATCGCATGAGGAGAAACATATTTTTTAAGATATGGCTTAATGATACTACTGTACCTCTGTACTTTCTTCCACTTCCTCGTAATATCCACTGTAATAGTCTCCAGAATCAGATTGTATGTAAGATGTGTATATGAAGCTGTTGTGGTCAAACAACGCGCAGGACAGAAACATCGGCCAGCCTGCATGAGCTAGCTTGTACTCTGGCTTCAAATTAACGTTTTCGCACCCATGGTCTGTGAACGCATGAAACAATTGAGATGAAGATGAAACTGATTTGCTGATTGAAGTGATCATTGAAGTGATCATTGAAGTGATTATAAGTGATCATTGAAGGCATATCCAGACCTATTTGTGCTCAAGCATGAATCAGATTTTTAGCTAATAAATGTCATTTTGTGCATTGATCCAACGTCTTCTGAAACTTGCTATCTTGAAAGACCCACACGTGGTTGATGGTTTTTGCCCTCCGTCAAAAATACCAACAATCTTACGATGTTTTTTATATATAGTAGTCTCTCAATCAGGGGCATTAAGATTATAATTTGGGCCAGGTAAAGGTGAGTCCTATACTTAATCCAAGCATCGTGGAATGAGAAGATAACGTTATCATTATACAAACCCTTCGGAACTAACGAGAGCAGGGTGGCCAGTTCCTTTCTCTCGGTCGCCTTTCCTTCAGCAACTACGCCCACTTAATTTATTACACCCTGGGTACAGGTGAGCGGTGTTTTTCAACAACCAGCTTAAGCCGGGAGTCGAACCAGGATTGCATGATTGGAAAGCGAGCTCCTTATCCGTTGCGCCATCCCACCACATTGGAGCTAGGTAGACGTGAGATTTCCGGACCCAAAATTAAAACATATTTAAGAAAACGGATTATTTCCAAAGAATACAAAGTGGTTTCTTTACGTTTACAGATCCCTTGAAAAGGATACTCTCCTCTAAAATTACCCTGGGCCGGGTCCAAAACGCTGTTCCCTGAACTTTCCAGTCAACGCTACTGCTTTCAATACTGACAAATTATCATAAATTTAATGTTAACATCTTGTTGTAATTGAAAATATCTTAAAAATCCCATTTCATCATCGTATGTTCTAAATGTTGGATGAAACTTTTGACTTACCTTCATCCTGAAAGGATACTTGTACAAGCAAACTAAAGAGAAACAGATGTCGCAACAGTGGATACATGACATTTATTGATTTACAGCAGCCTATATCCTACAACACAAATTGATTTCAAAGCAATTAGGTTTAAAGAATAATTTTTCTTTGAAATAGCATAACCATATACAATATAGTTTTATCATTATTATACTGTATAGTATATTCTTTTATGTCCGTGGTTTTATACGTTTGCAATGCCATAATGTGAACTCTGTGATAAACGGTTTTGATACCATAATAATAATTATTTTACCAATAATTATAATAATAATGATTAATGTTTAATATAATAATTAAAAGGCAAAGGTAAAGGTGAAGGTGGTCCCATCCTTGATTCAAGTGTCGGGTATGAGAAGATAAGGTTCTAAGCCTTCTGCACTAAGGAGAGTAGGGTGGCCAGTTCCTTTCTCTCTGCCGCCTTTACTTCAGCAACTCCGTCCACCCAATTTATTACACCCTGGGTAGAGGTGAGCGGTGTTTTCAACAACCAGCTTAACCGGGAGTCGAACCAGGTTTGCATAATTGGAAAACCAACGCCTTATCCGTTGCGCCATCCCACCGTTAATCATACTAATTACTAATGATCATAATCGAGCGGCATCTCACAATACATCTCAGCAAAGTAACATGGTCCAAGCCCAAAGCCTGTCCGAACATCTTCAGCAGGACAATAAAATTTTAAACTATTGTCACCTAAATCCTACGTTAATTTTAAGTTTTACAAACGGTTCAATTCCCCTAACTGCGTCACCATTGGGAGCATAAAACGCTTCAGACCTCCCTGATAATGAGCTTACCAGACCTTACCTTGCCGATTTTCTTTTAACTTAGCTACTTAATTCGGTATCAAGCACGTTATAACGTTTGTGTTTTGTCGCTTCTACCTTTTTCTAGATCTATGTTGACATGTATTGTTTTCGGTGTGACGGTCAGAAGTATAAATAACTTAACTGAGCTGATTGTGAGGAACTCTTGTCCTTCTTGTCCCAATCTTCCATATACAGTACTGTACTAAATAATCCAAAATCATCATAATGACAAAAAGCTGTCAAAACAAATGAAATTTGTTAGGACATAAATCATCGATCAAGAAGCGTGTAAGTATGCCCCACCATGGGTTACATCAGCAATAAGGGTTAAAGATATCAGAATATTGAGCCAACTTGTTCGATGTTACTTTTTTCTTGGTCGTTGTGCGGTTTTGTTTGTTCACCCTTGTCGAAACTAGAAAGCTTATTGTATGAACAATGTCAGGTGTAAACCTCTTTTAACCGCATCGGCTGAGAATGTGTTGGTTAATGTTTTAGTTGCTATGAAGTCTTGTCAGATTTAGAGGCTAATATTCATCTCGAGCCCACCGGGTATAAGTTGTGGTGTAAGCGTGTAAGCCTTGTCGGTCTTTACATTTTCTTCAAGAAAAGTTTCTATGCTCAATGTAAAAAGCTTATACAGATATGATAGCTTCAAATATACGTTTGCAAAATTGACAAAACAATTTGTTGTCGTTAAATCATTCTGTTATTTTATCATTAGAGCACATGGTATCAAAGCATATCACTTGAAATCGTGCGAAAGAAAATCCTGGTAAATACCACATATTTTGTAAGAGACACTCGTTTCAGCCACTCAAGTGGCCACATCATACTTATGAAGCTTTCATGCACTATATGCCGGTTGACCGTAGTGATGATGAAAAACTTCTTGCCACAAAACAACGACTAATGACGAAAAACTGCTGCAAACAAGTTGCTGTTTGTTTGGTTACTTTGCAGAGTATTTGACATGTGCGAACAATTGCCTACTCCAGTGCTAGCTTCGGAGGCTAATCGGCATTCAAAGTAAACTCGATAGGCCTCCGCCTCGATTTCCTGCATTCTAAGAAAGCAAACAGCTTAAATTACACAAGTTCTAGCGGAATCCTTTGGTTTAATATTTCCAAACTGATGCTATAAGCTAAATAGCAAAACTTCAAACCACTATAGCTGGCATTGTTTTAAGCCTATTTATCGCGTCGGATCAATTAGAGCCTCTAAATCGCACTAGCTTGTGCATAAAACCGTGACCTTCGACAAGCAGTGTGTGCAATTGTGTATGCCTTTAAGAGCATTGTGCGCATTTTTGTTTTCGGTTTCAACAACAACAACTCTTGCTCTTTTCTGGTCCATTTGATTTGCATCATCAGTTTGCGGGCACCCTAACCTCATTCTTTGCTTTGGCTGTCAAACAAATAAAAACAGAAGGTTTGTACGTTCGTCGTTCACCCTATGGTGAAAATTGATTGTACTGTATCTAATCCTTGCTAGCCAAAAACCTACGTTTTAAAATGATTCAACGTTTGCAGACGTTAAATTAACGTAAAAAATAAAACTTCCTGCTGATAGAACTTCTTTTAAACTAGTTTTTCCATTTTTTTAAATCTAGTGATACGCTTTTTTTTTACGTTTTTTTACCTATATTCAGTAATTAAATTAGAAATTTTTAAACTAAATATTTGTACAAAAGCAACAATTAGCAATGATTATAGGGCATGTGTATTGACATATACATTAATTTCTGATTTTAAAACAAAGAAAATGATAAAAACTTTATGGTTTGCATGAATTACAAATAGCAGCTATGTTAGAAGTGAAAAAAAAAATCTTTAAAATCTATTTCAGCTGTTTTTCTTCTTCCACGCATTATAGCGTCACAACAAGTTTTACTGGTGGTGAAAAAGTCTGCTCCAGGTCCTTATGCCAAAATAACTGTAAAACATTAGAACAAAGTATTCTGGAAAGAAGTTTGCAATAACTGTAGACAGAGCTGTTTCTTTGTTCTGGGTCGGAAACACAATGCTGCACCTTCATTCATTATGATCTGTGAATAGCCATCATTATACTGATTACAAGTCAAAGCAGACCTTTACATTGTTATCGCAGAAAATTGGCTTCGTCAGCCTATTTCGCTCGTTCTGACTAGACCTACGTTTTATCGTGCAAACCTGAGTTTGCCCAAAACTGCAACAACACTCAAAAAGTTCTTGCAACAAACCATGCAACAAACGATGAATATTTTTGTGCGATTCTTGTTGAAAATATAATTGGGAAAGTAAATGGTAGCCACTGTCAAGTGGGAAGGTAATGATGGCTATCTCTGCTCTTCGAGGATCATGTTCTTTGCATACACACTAAAGTAATATCATAAATGACCAGCAAGTCTTATCCTCGCTTTCAAAGTTTGGCTGCATTTGGGACATTTAAGATTCCTTGGGAGAGCTGGTTGTGGTTGTACTTGACGTTCTTTTCTCTGTTTTCTTTTCTCTTTTAACTTTTGAGATCTGTCAGTTGAAAATAAATGATAGTCATTGACAAGTGAGAAGGCAATAACAAGGATAGAACCAACAAGGTAAAAAGAAAAGCACTCTCTTAGCAAATTGGACATCAAACCTGACCTCCCACTTACTTGCTTTAAATAAATGCCATAAAATAAAGACAACCAGCTTGGTGTATAAAAAAACACCATTGATTTAATGTTACGAATGTTCAATACAAAAATATTTCATAAATATTTTAAAACCGAAACAATTTTTGATTCGAAAAAAGATTCCTTCTCCTTTGTATTGTTTGCTTCATGTCTTCTAAAAGAAATTGATTTCGAATGTCCTTCATTACGTTTTTAAATGTGATATCATCAAAGGAAATTTCACTCATCACTGATGAAGTGTGAAAAACATCCTGTCCATATCGCTTTATCGCTTTGCATATTCCAACAAATGCCATTGTTTTCAAATTTAGATAATGTTTTCCAAACAGTGTATTATCGACGCATATTTTCAACTTTTTGGCGTTGTCATCTTTTCCTTTGTTGATGCCAAACTCGTGTGTTGACTTTGTCGTTTTCTAATATGTTCGCCCAAGCAATGAAACAAAAAATAAAATTGAACAAAAGTCTCCGTCCTAATGTATAACTTACAAAATGTTGATTTAATGTAATTTCGGAAATAATAGAGATAACGTTGCAATATACTAAAATTGAAAGTACATGTTTACTTTATCGATATTTAAAAGAAACATATTTTCCATTGTGTATAAACAAACCAAGACTATCCAAAGTGTTTGTCTGAGAATCAATGACTTCGTTGTTCTAAGATTTCATTTGTGCAAAACAAAGCAATTCTGGAAACAACTTAAATACATGCAAATGTTTATAAAAAAGCTTAAATAGGGAGAGGATACGATAAAAAAAATAAAAAAAAGATTGCCTGAAAATGTGATATGAATAATGGAAATAATAATAATAACAAGAATGGTAAGAACTAGGAACGCCCTTCAGACCATCCGATATATCCATCGCAGGTATGTTTTGCTCTCAGCGTCGTAAATGATCTAGAAGAGTAACAAAAAAATCTGTACCAACATATTCGGTTTGATCAACGCTAATGCCATGGACATTATTTTCATTCAGCTGAGGAAATCAGCTTCTACAAATCACTGTGAAAACACCAAACAACAGAAAGTGTGTTAGTAACCTAACATTATTCATCTGTGGAATTATTTATCAAGTCATAATCACGCCACACTAATTGGCGCAGATGTAGACGTGTCATGATTGGTGAGAAGACAGGTTGGATACATTAACATCATGATGATGTTACAAACGAGATGATGGCGGATAAATTTATTGGGTTTAATCATGCAATTTTAAGTTAGTCCAACCATGGACTCCAACCGATGCTATAAAAACAGGAATTTAGGAAAAATAAAATAGCAAAATACAATCAAGAAAATTAAATATCTTCTGACAGGTGTTCCCCACAACAATGTTTGATATGAACGACTCGGTTACATGTCTTGTAATACAAATGAATTTATTTTCACACGTGTCAGTTCAATCATAAATAGTTAAAAATGAATTTCGACCAGCCAGCAGCTAGATCATCTTCAGTTAAGCTGAAAGCAAACACCACAAAAAATCAAATGATAAAGTGCTTCTAGCTGATCGAAATCGATTTTTAACTGTTTATGATTGAACTGACTCGTGTGAAAATAAATCCGTTTGCATTAGCAAACAGCAATGATTATATTTCCACAACATGTTTGCTACGTCATTAATTGCATTGCACAGGTTTATTGGTCATGCTGTGTTTCCAAAGCTATAAACTTTTTCAAATTATTTTTTATAGCATCGTCGTTGTTATCAGGGGGAAACATTAAAAAATTCCGAACCGAAACAAAGCGTAGCAAATAGATAGAGTAGAAACTTCTCATTGTTTGGCACACAAAGGACTTGACTTTGATGTTCTCACCTCATTTCAGTCACACGCCCAGAAGCTACTGTCTGGTCAACAAAAGTTTAAGAAAGTTTCGATCATTTTCGAATCGTAGTTCACGAAGGGGTTAGGTTACTTTTTTGAGCTGCATTTCAACACTGAGTTGTCATAAGCAGCAACGTCCAAACATAAATTGTTAAATGAAAACGCTGCAAACTACATTATTGTAAAAAAAACATCTTGCACTAAAAAAATCACAGGTTTGGTCGCTTATAATTTGCTTTATTGTATGTGGCAGTGCGCGGTTGACATTTGCAACGGTTTATCGTAAATTTGAATTTTTTATGTATTTCCTTTCACTGCAATATTATTTAGAAAGATATATAATTCCTCAAACAAACCTGTTACAATCCTGCCAAGATCATGAAAAGCGTGATGGAAAAAAGTCTCATAAAAATTTTAACTTTATTGATGATAATAAGCAAACATCTGGAAATGCAACAACAAACATGAAAACAAACGGAACAGTGACTGCAGTCTTGCATAGTTTTACATATTTTATGGAATCTTTAAATACAATTTACTGCACACTACAGTAGTTTGTCTCTCCAACAAATTTAAAGACATGATTATGTGCTGTATTGATCAAATACGTTTGTCTTTGTCCATGAAATCGTAAGTGTGAATGCGGCGCGGAGGAACAAACTGCTTACCAAGTCGCTTTTGAATGTCTCATTTACAACGCACAAATTGGTATGCTTGGTACCGCATCACTGAACGAAGCTTCAGTCACCTGACTTTCCATCACCTGCACCGAAATCTGAACAATCCTGTCTCACACAAAAGAAGAAATCTTAATTGCAGCAAATGAGTGCAATCGTCTCCAAAGAAAATGTTATTTTCTGGTTAAATTAACATCTCTAAACATTGTCTCATCAGTATACACATTGTCTGATGCTAACCGCTTCCTCAACACTTGATAAGTTTTTCTGCACTGACAAAATACAACAACACTTTGTAACAATAAATGTGGCAAACAAACTGGTACGCATGGGATTCCATGCACCTCCCACTAAACTGCTGTTTAAAGATGATGTCTTTGTATGATCATTTAAAATTGTCTGGACGAAGAGTCGTTTTCAGGGGTGATAAAAGTAAAATGAACACTGTGTTTATTTTTGGGCCTAAAACATAAATTCCCGTATTTAAAAATATAGTTTTAAAATAAGTAGATACCGATAACACAAGACGCTTTTTGCCAAAGGACCGGACCGTGCCATTTAAATGGGTTTAGTTTATTCAATTATATAAGTAACATGTGGTTTTGTGTTAATTGTGATTGATATAATAAACGAAATGAAATGGACCAAAAGACTCCTGACCACCATATAGCCCTAAGTTTATCAAAATCTAAATTCAGCCTTCCATGTATGCTCAATAAAGCAGCCAATTTTTTGCGTCGTTAACTTCATAATATTTGGGTGATAACTTCATATATGTAACACCAGCTCGTGTTTCAATCGAAATTTAATATTTTACGCCAATCAATTACGTCACACGACAAATCGACTTCGGCTTCCTTTTCGCGGTTCTCCTTTGAGCTCTTATTACGCCAAGTCCTTGTTCATTGCAGAGTGCACTCCAACTGATTAAGAATATTTATATTTCTCAAAGTGGAATAACTTTTTACTTCCGCGTATATGACTTGCCTTGCCTCTGGCACCAAATCCGTCATTTTTGCATTGATTGAAGACGTTGAATCAACGTAAAAATGACAGATTTTGCTGATTTGGTTGTCATCTGATTACAACCACAAGAAGTTGAAACTTGCAAGCTCAGGCAATTCTATGGGTTGAACAAACAAACCTCATATATTTTGCAGAATCGTAAAATAACTTGTATTTTATTTTCGGTGGTAGCCTATTTACGATGAAGTACTCTCCAAATTCAATTCAAGCAAAATGCTCTTACAAACAGTCAAAAGAAGAAAATTGAAGTATTTCGGACACACAATAAGGCAAAATTCATTACAAAGATCATTAATAGAAGGGAAGATAAACGGTAAAAGAAGTAAAGGCAGACCAAGAATGATTTGGACAACAAACATCACAAAATGGACAAAATTAACTTATGAATGTGCAGTACGCACAGCTCATGGTCGAGAACAATGGCGCATTGTATCCAACCCTCCAGACGAGGAAGGAACAAAATGATGATGATGATGGTAGCCTACACTAAGTGGATATACCCTACAAGCAATATTGTTATCTTTGGTTATAAAGATTTGGTTACCAAAACCTATCAATATCTGTTGCAATGGTCTAACTCTAACGTCGTTTACCAACTCAGCAGCTTGTTTACCTCAAATGAAGGACAAGTGGCTCATCGTGCCCCAACCAAGAGCCGCCACTCGAGCGGCACAACGCAATGGATGACAAGTTTAGACACCTCACTATCCTGCAGCTCAACATAGTTCAAAACAGAAAAATCCGGCGTTTTTACATTAATTCAACTTACCAACGTGCAGACGTTGAATCAATGTAAAAATGACGGGTTTTGCTCTCTGGGAACGGCTACACTGTGCTACACAAGGTGATGATGTAATTGTAATTGATTTAACTAAATCACTCCTGCTTTGATTACATAGAAGAGATTTTCACAAAAGCAACACTCATCTTCGTACTGATCTTGCAATTGACAAAATTTCCTGGTAGATTACAACGCAGATTATTCTTTTTAGTTAGCTGAAACCATGCTGAAACACATTATGCTTTCAACAATTGGACTTTATGTCATGACAATAGACTCTCGCTTACGTCACAACACGTGTTGTGCGTTCTTGATCAGAGAGCGATCAGTCTCACTCAAAAAATTAACCACAAGAGTATTTTTAGAAAAGTTTCAGTGATCAGAACTTGTGACGTTTCAGCTAATCTTGCGTAAGTTCCGCTGTCATATCGAATCACAATTCCAAACATGGTGACGTCACAAGAGATAAAGAAAACGCAATAATACCAAATTCATTTCCTATTTCAATTGCTTTTTTTTAACTTTTTTCGCACATTTTACTTATTTAAAGCACATTTTTGTCTTTCTGTTGTATGTTTTTGTACTATTTCTTATACAATGTAAAATTATTTTTTTCTTTTAAAGGCTAAATAAGGGCTATATACAATTATAGATAGCCGAAAACGTTTGCAATTTCGTTTTTGTTTTTATAATGTTAAATGTTGTATTGTTGCTCAGTTATGTTTGTTTATGGTTTACTTCTTTATCAAACAAGCTTACGAAATTTACCTCAAATTTTAATCCACCCAAGTAGATTATCAAAAAACAACCAAACAAAAGAAATTTGTCACTCATCTGAAGAAACAATAAATAGGCTAGCTTCCTCACTGAGCGGTTAACTTTGCGCTATGTGTTGCTGCTGTTGGTCGTATATTAATTTACTTTAAAAAGCGAAATATAAATACTCCGAAGGGAAAAAATACACCAGGTTAAGAACTGCTGTTAGACAATGAACCAAATTTTCATGCTGTAAGGAACATTTGAAGTCAACGCGGGTTTATCAGCAAGTTTGAGCTTTCCACTTCTAATTTTGATCACCTGTGCAAACACAATTGGCTAACATGAAAGTACGATTCAGGTTCAATGCTTGTTACACATTGTTGTAGTTTTACGAAAAATTTTAGCTTTTAATTAACAGTAAAAGCGGAAAGACAATCTTTCAATTTAGTACAGAGCATGACAATAGTTCAGTATTCAAAGTGTTTGCTAAGAAAATATCTTTCCATGGATTACTGAACAAAGTGTGGAGTAAAAATAGATTTACCTGCAAACTACAAAAACCTCTTAGCAACAACATAGTAGAAGTAACAAACAGATTGTAAAATGTAGTTGGAGACATTATCAATGGCCTTTGTAGCGGACACTAGATCGATTAATCACTAAGCTATCCGCTCATATCAGGGCCGTCCAGTAAGACGACAACACCCCTGGGCTGTTGTGGCAAGGATTATCAGGGAATTTCAAATAAAGCAAAGGATACGACCAGAACAGGTAACAAAGAAAATACGACTGACTAGCACCAAACCAAAAACGAAGATGCCACGGTCGTCCTTCAACTGAGCTAAGAAATGAATTAGAAACAGCCTCTGAGCAACTGAAAAAGCAAACGCAAAGGCGCAAAAAAGGCGAGGATCAATCAAAGAATCCGAACAATACGAGTGCGCACCCTGGAAAGCAACGTAGTTTGAATGCAAAGAAACCTACAGTCTCCATGAGGGTATCGTGCATTCGTGTTGCGATCGTGGATCGTGCCAAATCCTTCAACTTAATAACTTACTTCGGTCACAAGCACGTTTTAACTTTTTCGTAATTTGAGTGGTAACTAAGCAACTTCAATCACGTGTGAATGAGCTGTGACGCGCACATATTTCGGTTGTGGTGGAAATAGAAGTTTTTAGGAAGATGGAAGTAAGATTTTGCATGGAAACACGCAGATGTTCAAACACCGAAATTAGTACCAAAGACGTGAAAATAGTGGTGTGAGCAGCAATTGGGTTTGATGCTTTGGAACATTAACATCTGGAAGTGAACAAACCAAATTTAATTTAATTTTAATCAAAAAGCGTTTTCTTTATTTATTTTAATTAAAAATTCAAGACAGTATTTAATGTACTGTAAGAGAAAACACAGAATCAAAGCTACTGGTTTCTCTTTTGCATGTTTTTCAGCACCTTCCAATGATCCCTCAAAGGGTAAAACAGGCTGTTAGGGTTACTTTGATTATAGTGATTTTATTCACCTGAATTGGCTCTGCTTTGCATTGCGCATGGCATTGAGCACTCTTTCGTGGTGTTAATGTCATTTATCGTATCAATGTGCTGCATAATAGATATCAAAAATGTCCGCAAGGTTGTATAAAAGAGTTATTTTTCATTAAAATTGCAAACGACTTGTCATCTGATGAAACATACCCTCACAAGTAGACTGGTCCATTGTAAAAGTCGTGACATTATATTCTGAAGTGGTTTTCTTTTTATAGTGTACAGAGGCGTATCAAGCGCCCTTCATACCCTCCGACCGGAAGAGGCCCCGCAAGGAACGAGGGCCTCTAAAATGCTTTGGCGGCGCCGAATGATCCTAACCGCTGTGCTGTATGTTCGGAGGACTTATGTTCGGCGGGGGCTGCGTTCTTTGTTGCTACGGCCCTGATTACTGTATAAGGTTTGATGGATCCATGGAAAAATTTTTTTTATCAGCAAAGAATATATCTAAAAATATGCAAGGAGGGTTTGGTTGTTATAGTCGAACCTAATACTTTCGATCACAATTTGCATGCATTGCATTATTCTACAACCATTGTAAATGTTTCCATTATTTCTGAACTTTGAAACTCAGGGAATGATGGTTATTCATTTTTGCTAGGAAAAGAGTGGAGACTTGTGAAGTAAAACTTCGGGAAGCCACGTTATGTCAGATTCTGAAAAACACTCCAGAAGCAACGTATGTGGAAAGGAACTACGCTGATATTGGTGATGAAGAACTGTGTGTGTAAGTGTCCATCGCACAATTACTGCGGAATCCTCTTATAAAAGCAGTTTAATATTTGCACAAGCTTTACAAGGTTGTTGCTAGGTGGTTGTGTTCAACTTCTTATCTAAATCCTTAAATTATTATTTATCTGCTTTTTGCATTCTTTTATTTAATCACATACTATAACGTGCCGACTGATGTTCGTTCCTCCATCGCCACAGGGCTTCTTGATCCAGGATCATGACTTGCGTGTGATTTTGTTTTTAATGAAGGAGGGCTGCGCAGGACTCCAACCTCACTCTCTTGTCTCAGGTTTCTGGGTCCAATGGCAAGACATGGTCAAGACGATTGGGCGAAGCATGAGATGCAGCCGGATGACCATAACGTCTACGTGTATCGTCATGCTCTTGGGCACGTCCTGCAGCTGTGATACTGGATGGTGCCTTCCTATTCGTTGAGCTATATCCAGTGATGTGCTTCTTCCGCACAGTCTGCCACGCATCCAGGTTTGAATAAGGTGACAAGCCGGAGTGGTGTTATTTGACCCATAGCTGGGGCCCTGACAGGTGCTACTGCTACGGGCCAGAGCAGACCTGGGAGTAATCGAAAACTAAGGGGTAACTCCATATATCTCATAACTTCAGAGTTCCCACATTGGAGCCTTTCCCACCGGTTGCAGTTTTAACGTCATGCCCGGGACATGCCAACTACATTAAACTTGAAGTCAAATGAGAATTGAACTCAAGTCTACTTACTGTGTATGTGAGCTGGGCCGTTGAGAGGATAGTTTGGGCCTGGTGCCAATGAAATCGTCGGATTGCAACTCAAGACACTTATAATAAAAACGCATTATATCCAAAGAATGCGCGGTGGTTTCTTCAAGCCTCCGGACCCCTTGGAAAGGTTTTGACCACCAAAATTCATGCTGGGCCCGAGTCCAAAAGTACTCCATCGCCTCTGCCAACGCTACTGCAAGTCAGTATAACGTAATATGATCGTTTGCACTGCGATTATGTTGAGTCGTGGCCTACGATATAACACGGCCGGATATCGAGCCGCGAAGAGAAAAAATTAGAGGGGTAACTTTTTTTCTGCACAAAGTTGCATATACTAACAGCTTTACAATGGTTAACAGACAAAATATTTTACATTAATGAACAATTTATGGACATAATGATGCGTTAAAAAGCATTCAACATAAAATTGTAATCATACGCTGATAAGCTTGCTTCAATTGCTAATCTGGTCAGCCAAAACTTGAAAATTCGATGTGGCAAAGTATCACAGCTACCGTCATTGTCACTTTCATCTTCTTCTTCATAATTCGATGGTACTTCAATGACCTTGCGTTTCTTGCCTCTCTGACTACTGGTACTTCCAGATCCTGTTCCAGATGGCATCTTCGACATTTCTTTCTGTGCAGCTATGTCTTCAGACATATATGCCTTCCCTGCTGCTACTTTGGGGCCACGTTTTTGACGTGTTGTTGCTGGTGGAGACAGGTGCTCCTTCAACATGTTTGCCACAACTTCTCCCAGGGCCTCTTGGACTGTCTCAGTTGGATTGTTGTTTGCATCAGGGAGACGCTTAAGCACCTGCTGCTCATCCTGAGGTACTAGACCGCAAGCCTTGAATCCAGCTGCAAGGTTATCCTTTTTCTCCTCCATCTGGTTACACAGTCGTTTCAAAAGCGATGGAAACACGGTCTTTGGTATGCTGCCCTTCACTCTGCTCTCCTTTCTCCAGTCCTCCAGTATCCTTCTACACATCTTCTTTACTGGCCCTAATACGGCAACATCCAGTGGTTGAAGTAGATGGGTTGCATTGGGTACTAAACTGATAAACTTGAAATCATTTTCTTCACAATCAGCTATCACCTGTGTACTGAAATGTGATGCCAAATTATCCCCAATAAGCACTTTCTTCCCAGGCTTCTCCTTTACATGGTCCGGAAACAACTTGAACTACTTCTCAAACGTAGTGGAATCAAACCAACCACTAACTGAGTGATTGTATAATGCACCAGGTGGGCCACCTTCCGTCCAACCAGCATAGAGATTCCTTGATTTATACACGACCATCGGAGGGAGATACTCTCCCACTGCATTTCCGCAAAACATCATGCTCACGGCTTGCTTGGAGTATGATGTCTTTACACTCTTCGAAGTCCTCTTCTCACAATGCACTGTTTAGCCCCTGGATTGTCTGTTACATTGGTTTCATCATAATTGTACATATTCTGGGGCCCTACCCCATTTAGCTCCTCATAAATGTTTTTGAAATATTCTTTCATGATAGTTGAATTAATTTCAGCACGGCTTGGCTTCACATTGTCAGTAAGTCGTTGTGTAAGATGTTGACGTTCCTTAAAATTTTTTAGCCAGTCCCAACCAGGCAGGTTTTCCCGGAAGATTTTTATGGTTTTACCTTGTCGATTAACATAATCTTGTACAAGGTAACGAATGTCAGAAGACGATAATGGAAATTTCCAATCAGTCAGGTGGTTGATGACTTTTACGAGTGCTGTCTCTTCAGCAGCCAATAACACTGATTATCCACCTGGTTTTCCTGCATGTTTCACTGTTGGACGTGTCTTGTTCCAAACCGTTCCATACGGTATTTTGAACTGCTTCGATGCAGCATGAATGGTCAATCGTCCATTCTGCACCTGCCGCACAGCATTTTCTAGGTCTACTTGAGTATATGCAGTTTGATACCCCCTCGACCCAGCTTTCCATTTGTAGACTTGTGGCACAATTGTTACAGTATAGTATCAAACTAAATCAGTATCTACAAAGACAAAACAAAATACAAATTTACTATCATAAAAACACAACTATACAGAATTTTGGACACCATTGTTCAATTTTGACGTTCAGTGTGACTTTGATAACCAATGTCAAAGTCACACTGACTGTCAAAGTCACCCCGATTAACAGTATTCCAAATATTGCTTAAGCTACAAACATATTTTATAATTAATATGTACAATTACAGTATAAGCACATAAACTATCTAAACCAAGGCTGTAGCTATATTGACGAAAATGAGGCACTTGACTTCCACAGAAAAATTTTAATGTGCATGATTATGTCTGTTCAACCTTGTGACATTTGACAAATATATACTGGTTATAACCAAGTGGTTTTTGGAATATCAGCCAAAATTTCCTCTAGTTTGGTTGCTTCTGGGCTTTGTACAAGGATATTTTACAAAAATTCGACAATAAATTACTAAATGTTAATAAAAGGATTTTTGGAAAAAAAGCAAACTATTTAATTGCTGCTCTCGAACCTGACTACGGCCTAGATCACATCACAAAACTGAATAATCTAATGACTAATAATGTAATGCCTACCCATTATTGCAGATTATAACATAGAGCATAACTTAGTACTGCAGCACAATATACGTCTACCCTGTGGTGTCATCACTGCACTAAAACCTTAACCTGTTAGTCACTATTGCTAAGTAATGTTTTCTGTGCAAAAAGTTATCGCTATATTATTGTTATTGTTTATCTTCAAGCATAAACAAGCTGCTCCAATCAGCAATTCAAACTAGCTTAGATATGACTCAATAGCATTGCCAGATAAGGAATTCTGCCCTAATTTGAGAAAAGTTCAAAGCTGTTGAAAACAAAACTTATATTTTGGAAATTTTTTTAGTCCTGGGAAAAGATCCTTAGCTTAACCCATCCTAACTGAAATCCTAACTCTGGCAAAACCTGCTTGTGACCATGGCAATATGTGGGTAAAAATAGCCACTGCGAATTACATTTGCTGTTTTGTCAGCAAAATTGATACTGCTTGCTACAGCAAAGTTTTTAACAAGACCAAAGATGTTAAAATGGTGTATGATTACTGGTGCTGTCTACTCTTGCAACAGATACCATTTTAAAAGCTTTGGTTTTATAGGAGCTGTGCTGCAACAGCAACACTTTACATTTAGGCTACAGCAGTGGTTCTCAACCTTTTTGACCTTGCGGCACCCTATCAAAGAGATAAATAGTTTGCGGCACCCTGGTAAAACTGGATCAATTTTATGAGGTTTCTGCATTTCAAATAACTGTATGAAATAACAGAATGAGTTGTACAGTAGCCTATAGCGCGGGTAAATAAAGGTATTTATTCAAAAGTTAGTGTGAAATTTGGGCATGACTTCTTGCACAAAGGCCCTTAATATTTGGAGGCACATTCGATAAAGCCACTCGCATTTCTTCCTCGACTATAAGCAGTCGTTCTCGTTTTTTAGTTTTTATGTTCGTTAATACAGAAAATCCACTTTCACATAGGTATGACGTGGAAAACTGCAGCAAAAGCACAATAGCTTTCTTCCAAACGCAAGGTTATATATTCATTTTGAATTTTTATCCAGAACTCGTCGAGAGGCATCTGCTTGTGCATAAGCTTAAAATTTCCATTGTTACGAATGTCAATTAATTCTTCTTCTTCTTCTTTAAGATTCAAAACAATATGAGAGTCCAGTAAAAATGGATTTCTCGGTATCTTCGCAAAATAAAATCATGAAACCTTGCAATAATGATGCGTTTTAAACGTTTTTATGGAAAGAACAACAACGAGTTAAAATCTCTTTCACACTGTTTTTCCTGGTTGAGAAAACAAAGGCTTACCGCGGATTATCAACCTACCGCCAGCGACTTCCCCACTAAGCGACTCTCCAGAAAGGAGCAGGGAATAACTGGGAGACGCCAAACTTAATACGCACTGAAACCCGGTTAGAAATAAATAAATTTCGCTCTTAACGGGTTAAAGTTAAAATAAAGAATGAGCCGCAGTATTGCAATATCTCAATATCTCGCGGCACCCTTGAGCATTGCAATTGGCACCCCAGGGTGCCGCGGCACCCCGGTTGAGAACCACTGGGCTACAGTTTAGTAACTTCAGAGAATGAAATTGAATGGTGAAAATTGAACTGACAGTGTTGCCAGACGCAAAGCGTTACCCCTCTAATTTTTTCTCTTCGCGGCACGATATCCGGCCGTGTTATATCGTAGGCCACGGTTGAGTCCTACCATGGCCATGATCCTACGTATCGTGCTCAATAGTTTGATTGATGTTTCCTTAGATAGCCTACATAGAGTAAAACGAGAACCGATTCGTGTTACTCGCATAAAATAATAGCAATCTATAAATAAATCTAATTTCCACTTTTTCTTTAGAGAAACATAACGTTTTGAAGTAACGGATGATTCTTGTAAATGATACTGGTTCTGGCAGCAGTGCGCAGACACACGCATGCGTCATCGCATTCGAAGCAGTGTGATCTACAAAAGAAAAGCGTATATGCGCAAAATCAAGTAGATTTCGTTGGGATGCAATTAAGATGCGTTGTATCATGCATCCAGGCACGTTGGACTACTTAACCCGCCCCTGTGAGATGTTTATTGCCAAACTCGTTCCATTACTGAGGCACTTTAATCTATTTCAATCTTTTGTTTTTTGGCCACCAATAGGCCAATATCGCTTTTAGGGGTTCTATAAGTTTCGTATATTGCTTGCTTTGTAAAGCGCTGAGGAGCAACGCATTCTGCGATGGATACAGCGCTATATAAAAACAAGCATTAATATTATTAAAGTAAACAAAAAGAACTTTTTTTCGGTTCTACATGAAATCTTGTATTACGCCCAACCATGTTTTTAACTAATGCTTCATGCAAAGCTTCCACGGCATCATCATCGTCATTGTTAGTTATCATCTTTATTATCATCATTATTGTATCATCATATTATCATAATTAGTTATTATCATCATTATTGTATCATCATATTATCATCACCAGTTATACTCATTATTATCATCATTATTATATCATCATATTATCATAATCAGTTATGTTCATTATTATCATTATTGTTATGACCATTACCTTGTCGATTCAAGAGCAAACTTGGACAACTAGATAATTCTAGTTTAACAAGATAACAAGTTCAACATGACAACTAGAAAACATCACAATGTCTATTATGACGTAAATGGTTTTGGTGCCAGTGCTTCCACTTCTGACAATCGATAAATCCTCTTCAGTTTCCTTTTTGTCCTAAAAAATCTTTTTTTCTCAGTCGGAAATGCTTCAAAATTTCCTTCAAAGGCAAGGTTATTTTTGACGTTATTTAAGTTAAAAGAGGTGCCAATGCAACTTAGTTATTTTAATCTCACTTATGTTACATTTTAATCTGAAAGAACAGAAAATCAGTGAATTGAAAAAGTGGTACGGTATTCAAATCGCTACAACAAACAACACCTTGCAGGCAGTTGCATGGCTGATTTAGTTGACAAACCCAATCTATTAGAACATTAGGCTACACAAAAGCAGCACATATTTTACAATAACATGGTTTACTTCATTTGTTCACTGTCCAGCCAAAAAACTGCTTGTCAGTTAGTCGGTTCTGGGACATTTACCACTTGGAGTCCTGGACATCGATTACTAATTAACCCTCTCATCTTTCCCACCCGGACTCCTAACCTATCTCTAACACCGAAAATGTACAGATGGTAAATGTCCAGTAACGAATTATCCATCCATTAACAAATTTATTTTTGTGTTTAATTCAGTTTCCTTGATGCGCTAACTTGTTCAACTCTATAGGCTAGGCTATCTCTTTTTTCTCCTTGTCAGTATTAACGTCTTCACAATCATCTGAGACTGATGAAAAAGTTAGGATACTAGGCCTATTCAAGATACTGACTCAGTCTGACTGGGTACACTATACATGTTGTATACACAGCTTAGCTACCGGTAGCTCTATTATTATGACCATAATAGGTTAGCATAGCATAGACTAACTTTTCTAAACTTTAATTGATACCACTAGCCTAAGCTTATCATACCCAAACTGTACGTCGAAGCTGAGTGAACTGAGAAATAACTCACTCACTGCACTCACGTCCAATTTCCAAAATAGCGAGAATAGAAATCAAGCGACCTAAAGATGAGAATGGGAAAGAGAGTGAGAGGGGTTCCGGATGGCGAGTGGCCACGCAAACCAGCTGATCATCGTTATTCCAGTCGTTTTTAGAACTTTTGAGAGGAAACATTAATAAAATTTTCATTAAAATTGCTAAAAACAACAATTCTCTTTTTAAGGCAAAATTTCTTTGTAAAATTGTTAAAAATCCTTAAAAAATCCTTCCGATCTTCATTTCCCTTTTTTATCCTTCGAAGCGTTGGAAAACCCTATTTCGGGATAAAATGCTTCAAAGTGTAAGCACTGTTTAGTGCAGTGATGAAGGAATGACACTTTGATCTGGAGTTGCCTATGAGTTGCCATATTATCGTTTTTATCCGAATAGAAAAAGGTGTGTGACGACTGCGTCAAATTAATTCTAATCTAGTTTAAATTCTACTCTAGTTTGCGAAAACTTAGCTAGCTCAAATTTTAAGACTAGTCTAATTTGTAAAAACTAGAATAGCTGTAATTCTAATTCTAATTTAATTTCAGAAAGCAAAAAAAATTCTAGTTGTCCAAGTCTGGATTTCAGAGGCACGATTTTCGCACCTACATCAGACTTAGGTCTATGACGTCACGGAGTGATAATCCACGTTCGATGGAAAGCCAAGAGAGCAATGATACAATACAGTTGGTCTACATGCGTCTTCGGGGGTGCTGGCGCGGAATCGATCATTATTCTTTTTGTTGAAACAACGTTTTGTAAAGTCACTGTTTTCATCAACAGTACGGCAATGCGTGCAAAGAATAATTGGTAGCTTTAGTAGTTAGACGGTAGTTAATTGGTAGTTAGACGAAGTGTGTCTATTGCTGCGAAGCACAAAATTTTGTGATATGTTTCTCAGTATAGATACTCATATTGTTTTAAGGCACACTTTTCACAAGACACATTTTTCACAGGACAATTAGAAAATAATTACAATTTCCTTCGTGTCTAAACGTTCCTTTGCGGTCACGGAAGATAAAGTCATTGACCAAAGTTGAGCTAAGTCGGGCACATATTTCAGTTGAACAACAACAATGCTATTTATAAATTGTGACTCTTACAATATTCCGTGACGTCACAAACCCATGTAGGTTTACCAAGTGAGTTCGTGAAGCTTGTTTTTAGGTGTAGCGGTAACTTCAAGCCTTGGTGTTTTGAATTTTTTATAAACTTTAACACGATTTGAAGAAAAGCAAGAAAATCGCGTATTGTGGCCTCATTATAATCTTCCTTTTGTTGTGACTGTTCTGATTCTCCAAGGTATCATGTGATTGTTGAGCAGTGCCTTGCCAGGTTTAAAGAAAGCGTAACTGAAAACCACCTTTTCAGGAATATCCCGAGAGGATTGAAGCTTTGAACGGAACCTGCGCCCAACTTCTTCCGGTGGTCCCCCCCACAATTCCTGGAGTTCTTCCTAACCTGGTTCTAAAAGTAAAAAGTTTAGTGAAGAGATACCAACCACCACAATTCTTTACGCCTACAAAGCGGAAGTTAAACGTCATCATTCGAGTTAAAAAATCACTCTCTTTTTTCATTGATTCAACATCTTGTTGCGTCTATTTTGCCTGTTGGTTAACTTTCTTGGGAAATTCCCTTCTCAGAGTTATGACGAGTATTAAATTTATTTGGCAATAGTTGGTATTTTAATGTACAACAGAAACTCAATTAAAAAGTTTCCTCAAATCCAAGTAACTTGAAAGAAAATTGCAGAAAAAAAATTATTATAACAAGCTGGTCGTTATAACCAAACTAAGTTAGCCGAAACAGTTAAATCAAATACAATTGTAAAAGTTACTGAATTTCTTGAAGAGTTTAGTCTTTTCTGTCTAGTTTTAGAATATTGAAGATTCCGTGAAGAAAGTCAGTGACAGAGCTTTTGCTTCATTTAGAGTTGTAGTCTATTACACTAAATGACTTTGTCAAATGAATACTTTAAAATGGGGGTGAAGTATGAAATAAAGAGCCTAAAATGTAGATACTAAACTCATGTTTAGCAAACGTTTCAAATACAGTACTACACTCTCTTCCTCTTCAGTGCTATATATAATATATAAAAGTATATTTATATCACTGCAGATGAAGACAGTTTACTTTTTGAAACCTTTGCTGAAAATAAGTTTAACATCTACATTTTAGGCTCTTTATGTTTAATCGCATTAACCAGGCGTTCCAACCATTTTGTTCGTAAACTTTTTGACTTTTCAAGTTACGCCCCTGGTTCAGATGAACCGCAGATGAATTGTTTTGATATTCGGTTGAAAAGGCAAAAAGAACGATTATGCGGTATCTCTAAATGAAGACGCCATTCCAACCTTGTTCATAGATGTAATCAAAGTATTAGCTTCTTTGTTGCTGACGTTTGGCACGTAGCATACCCAGACAGCAAAATCCGTCATTTTTACATTGATTCAACGTCTGCAGACATATAGCTCATCATCAAAAGACTTAGACTATGCCATTTACAAAAGAAACAATTCAGCAATGCTTGGATGATCATTTTGTGGAAAAAGTAATTTTAGAAGTTGGATCTTGTATATGAAGCTTATTGCTGCCAGAAAGCATTTTCATTCAAACGTTTATTTGGGGCATCGCTAGTCAGAACATTTAATATCATTTGCTTGACGAACGGCATGCCACATGAGAAGCGTGTGCTACTTTCAATAGGCGGAAATAGCAAGACCAGTTTCGTGATTTGCAACTTACTCAACCCACTTCCTAACAGCATGACTTAAAGAAATATAGCATCAGGTTGTAATTCCTTGTGTTGCCGTAGTAATAGTAGAGTCGCATGGCGTGCACATCTCATATGTTTCAAATGTTTTCTAACTGTGTTTAAGTGCCATCACATGTGGAATTGTGGATATTGATTTACATCTGTCGTTGATTTGGTCGATGGAATATAAAACAGCTTTTTTGTCAGACCTATTTACTCTTTCAATTAGCCCACGATTTTCAGGAAAATATCAGAAAGAATTACATTTGCATTGATTCAGCACTAAGGGCCAGTGGCCGATCTGGACGAGGGGGGGGGGGCGATCACTCTCCTAAAACAGACAAAAGTACATTTATTCACGGTGTTTTGCAAGGTCAGATGAATGTAGATCTGCACATCATTGTGTTTTGTTAAAATCGCGCCCTGCCCTTAAGATTACTTGCTGGATCCGCCCCTGCTGAAGGCAGTCGCATTAAAAACTAAATCTTTGTTGGAAGTGAATTATTTTAAACTTTTTTATGCATAAAATTTCGTCAGTTTCGGTTTTGAGTTTTAAGTTCCTTCACCATTTTAGTTGGACACCGTGCGAAACAGATTTAGCAGTTTAATGCAGTAAATCAATGCAGATCATAAGTTTAGGTTTATCTAATGTAAGACCGACTGCTCATCGCCACCAAAAACCACTCTGAGCCAGGGTTGTCAGACAGCTTTTGAGAAAAAGAGCCAAACAATGTCGAAAAAAGGGCCAAACTGGGTAAAAAAGAGCCAAATTGTTCAATAATGTTAATAACGTTGCTAATAAAACGTAATAACGTTACAACATTACAACAACACAGTCTACATTCTACAAGAACAATGCCAAATCTTGATCTTCTACAGTGTTTCCACTCGAATCTTTGGCATTGGCATAAACATTGTCAGCTAAACACTGTCTAAAAAATCGTAATAACACTTTTCAGTCTGAATTTCCGAAAGACATTTATTTAAATAGCTAGTTTGATAGTATGTGCCAACTGCTTCCAAAAAGAGCCAAATATTGAAAACAAAGGGCCAAGGGGCCAAACAATTTTTTTTGGGGCCAACTACCTCTAAAAAGGGCCAATCTGGCAAGCCTGCTCTGAGCGAGATATGTAGGCTACAATTGTACAAGCAACGCCTGAAATGCTTTGTGACGTCACTATACAGCAGCTCAACAATTTTTGGTCGCGTGGAAGCAAACGCTAAATCAGCTGAAAGCAAACAGAGTGATGTCAATAGTACGTTCGTGCATGACGGCGCGGTATTGTTTGAGGTTTGGCTATTACAAGAAAGTTAACAAATATGTCTACATCTTCGATGGAGCCTTGAAGGTACTGGGGCAGTGGGGCTAGATTTATGAGCAGAAAAGGTTTTTACAAGTGAAATTGTTTTTCTTGTTTTAAAAATTCTCAGATTTAAAAGTTTTGTGTGAGAAACTAACAGTTTAAAAAACTTTGAAAGCTTTTTCTGTTAATGTGTAAGTATTGCAGAATACAAAGTGAGTGCTGGATTTTAGCACACAATCACATATTGGTCGTTGCTTTAATCTTAGATGGTGGTTTTTTATCCTCGCCTTTCTCAGTCTGAGGATAGAGATTCAAGCCAATGGCAGTTGTTTTAATTGTCAGTGGCTAAACTTTCATTGAAGTAGTGTGCCTGCCTTTGCACGCCTGTGTGTATGAATGTGTAGTTAGATTTGTGTGGTGAGTGGTGGCTGACTGGATGACCGCTTATGGTCTTTCGATTCCCTACTATCCTGATTGTGCCATAATAACCAATGCTTGTAGCTTACAATGCATTGTTTTTACTTTTCCTTTACTCTGCTTGTTTGTTTATATGTGGCGCTATTGAAACAAAATAAATTGACTTGACTAAGAAAAAACCCTGAAGAGTAAGTGGATGAGGCTAGGCTTTTACTTCTGACCCCAAAGAGCAAATACATTAAGTGATTAACCTACGTCTTACGTAACAAAAAATAAGCTACAGCCATGGCCACCTGGAGATGCGGCCTGATTTGTCACATTTTGCAGGTTTTGATTACAGCTACTGCTGGTGCTTGACTGACATTTTTTGAGATGTTTTTACTTTTTGTGGTTTCCTAATGACATAAAACTTTTTTGTTGCCTTTGGGAAGCAGTAGCAAATGAGAAAAACTAAGTTGAAAAACGCAAAATCAGACTGTTATTGAAAATTAACGGTCTGACTAAAATCTTCGAAATCAAATTTTCTTTGTTTTTCAACATGTGAGGATGTTAAAACTTATTGTGTCATCTGAGGAAAAGAATAAAAAAAGCGTAAAATCTAATTTTTAGAAAAATTTATTTAAACTTTCGCCCAAAGTTAGAAAACCTGGAAATTTCTGCAAAATGTGACAAATCAGGCCGTATCTTTTGGTGGCCATGCTACAGCTAAGGTCAATAGGGCAGGGTAACTTCAAAGGTCATTGAAAATGAGTTTTAAGAAAAAAACAGCAAGTTTAAAAAATAGAAAACCACTTTTTACGCCAGTCTTTCAAGCGTAGCTTACATGAAGAGCGTTGCACGGTAGAAAAGTTTTATGACGACACATAACATACGTTGACGTACGGTATATAGATGTTGTTTTGCATTTTTTAAGCAAAAAAGAGATTTGCATTTGTAAATGACAAAAAAACGAAAAGGGATATATACAGTAAGAGATCAGATATACAGGACTAAAGGTCTACTGTACAAAGAAATCCAGTATGCAGTTGTAGAAATCACACGTCTTCGAACTTCGTTGAGTGAGAGTTGAAAGAAGCCTGCAGCTAGTTTTAAAATACTATTTGCAGACATTGGTTTTCTAAGCTGGAACAAGGCAGATTAGTTTCAATGTTTATGAAAGTACAATGCTGCGTCTAATGCAACTTTCATTTTTATTTGTTTGTATTGATTTTAACGTCGGCGGAAGATGAATCAGTGCAGAAAAGATCAGTTTAGCCAAGGTTTATGAAGAGAAAGTTGTACGGCTCATGTAAAAAACTTTCGGAAAACTAGTCAATAACTAATGTAGTGTATTTTAATTAAGTTTTATTCGTCACAAGTGCAATATTTACTTGTCAAAAGTGCAATAAAATACTTGTCTTGGATTTGAAAGTTTAGAAACAGCAATATTCGTGGGCGTGTGAGCGTCTAGGACCGAGGATCTATCCTTTCACTACCCTAGATTTACGGTTTTTCCAGACTACACTGGTACAGTGGTACACAGCAGCCAGTCTTTGGTTTTATCATTGAAGACACACAGACCTTCCACTCCGTTAGGTGGTTAAGTGGTTCAAAACTATGTACAGTCAGTTGTATAACCAAGAGGTGAGAGCCCTGGTGCAACGTTTAAAAGGGTGCCGGTTTGACACCGCTAATCAACATGCGAGTGTGTCTTTGTCAAGACACTTAACAGCATATGCGAAGATGGGCACGGAGATTGACTTCCTTGCCTTCCTATCCATTTAATCCAAATCTTCAACCACCAAGCGTAAGCCTAGAATTAAGTTCTGGATAATTTTGCTTTGTTTCCCAATCTCATCATTTTGCAGGCCAGGCCTGTCCGACTTGTGAAAGTACATAGGAGTTCCAAACTCACGTGACAATCTTCGTATTTAATCCATTAATTGAGTGCCATATACAAAGTTCAAAAGAATGTCACTACTTGTGACAGTATCGGAAATGTTACGTAAGATTGAGTCACAATTATCAAAGTGAACTTTTCAAAGTACTGAGGGTAGGAAGGTTTTCTATTACCCAGGCTTAGTAGTCTTTTAGTTTTAGTGTTTTCAAAAAAACACAATGATCTGTAAAACTACATTTAATCCGATCTTGCAAATACATCGTGCAAAAAGTTACTTTTCTGTGTTTTAGGGAGTGAGATTGTGATAATTAATTGACCCCCTCCCCAAGATCTGGCACTGCTTTGCATCATGGGCCAATCCAGCATATGTTTATAGATTCATCTCCTTTTCTTAAAATTTGTAAAAGTCTTCAAAATGCTGCTACGTGCATTTACATCAACCAGAAGTGTTTTCCTTCGTTTTGGGAATTTATGACGACTTTCCCAATTCCCTTTTTCCGGCTATTTTAACATTTGTGACCTCACAAGCATGGCTATGACGCATGCAAAGCTACTAGCTGTTTAGGACAATATCGAATAGTTTCATAGACCATAGTGACATGTTCTTGAGCTGAGAAATATATACGTAGCCTAGTAGTAAACTAGTATTTAAAATTTTAAAACTTAAACAAGACTGCATAGAAACAATTATTTTTTGCTGAAACGAAATGCTTTATAAACATTTATCTGAAAAGAAACGTAAGCAATATGAAGTAAAGAATTTTAACAAACAAAATTACAAATATTGTTGTGTAGACTGTAAGCGGCAACTCGTTTTCGTTTCGAGTTAAAAACAATTTGTGTTCCACACAAACAAAAGAACAATTTTCTTTCTTTGAATTGAACTTAAATTCAGACAAACCATTTTCATCCAAGCAAAGATCGAAACAATTTGAAATTATTTTTGAACTATTTTTATTTTGAAGAGTTGTGTTAAAGAAATGACAGTTAATTATGGTTTTTGCGTTTCGTACGTTGTCATGACATACTTCATAAGAGTAAACAGATACTTTGAAAGTTATGGACTGGCCAATACATTCGAGGTTACTGTAAAGTGCTCAAGGCGTGAAAAGTTAATGAACGTGAAAATTAGAATTACCGTCGCTTTATTAGTGCGCGATCCCCCTCGGTTATCCAGAATCCCTACGGGACCAGGCTGTCTGCCTTACGGACCGGACCCGCGAGGTCTGGTAAATGGTCTGTTCTACTATTAGCTGCTGAGAATCATGCAGAAAAGTAGTACTGCAAAAATTTTGTAAAGTTTATTAAGCAGAAAAATTGAAATATTCAAATATACAAAGCTGAAAATATCGAAAACCAAATGTTTAAATAACGATAATTATTTTAAATACTTTATAGAATTAAGCTATAAGGCTTGCGATTCAAACATTATAAAGCACATGACTCGTCTATTCTTGCATGGGTTAACCATATTGACATGGATTCTTTTTGGATCGGCTCAGACTCTAGACAGTCAAAGTAAGTTACGATACGTTTTAGTAGTTGTCATACTCACTTATTAATCTTAAATGTTTTGTGTTAAGATGACTAAATAAAAAATGCAATAAAAACCGAAAATAGATCATAAGGAATGTTGAGGAAGTGTTTGTTACTGTATATATGGTGCCTAATTTTGTCAAAATATTTGTCGAAAAAAACACGAAAATATTCTTAAGATTTTTTGGCATTTAATACCCACAAATAAAAAATAGCTATTCAATTCAAACTGATTACTTGGTTTACAATGCATTGTCCAATCTGCTTTCAACATTAAAACATATCTGTGTTCGATATTACAGTAGCAGCGAAACAGCTTTAAAAAACAGTCGTTTAAGTTTTATCGTTTGATAAATATTTGATCTGCGTTGTATTCCACGATTTCACGACATTATCGAAGAATTGGAGTTATTTTATTTTATGACGCAGCTGTTTAAATTGTACCCATACGCCACAGTTTGATGACTGCTGCTTTTTATATTTCCTTGTTTGTTGCTTTCTTATAACCAGACAGCAAATCAACCGTTTTTTACCTTAATTCAATCTCTGCAGACGTTGAATCAATGTAAAAACGGTTGATCTGCTCTCTGGGTAAGCATTTCAAACTTAAAAAATATTATTTATCTGAGCCCAACATGCATTGTTTTGCAGCGCATTAACTTATATTTAGACTTCAAGAGACTGCTCAACGGTTTAATATTTGTTACAAATTATTTATTAGCATCCACAAGGAGGTCTTGGGAACCTCACCAAAAAATTTTTGAAAAAAGTACCTTAAAATTGCGCATTCTTAGAGTACTTTCAGCCTAAATCAACAGTTAAACTTTGAACCATTGTCATGTACAGCGCCTAGGAGCATAGTTTGACTGTGGATGTGGCGCTATATAAATATTGTTATTATTATTAAATGATGCCAGTGGCGCGGGAACTATTTTTCTCTAGGGGGGGCTGAAGCTGTCGTAGTGTTGTTAGCTTCTGAGGGGCTTCGCCCCCCAGACCCCCTTACATGGTGCAACATTTAAAAGTGGTAGGCCTACTGGGCAATCGGTCTCCTCCTGTGTAAAAAAAACGACGCTAAGACACACACATTGCAAATTGTAACAAATGAAGAACGGCAAACAGCAAAGCAGCTGTTCAGGAAATTAAAATGAAAGCGAACAAATTAGAAAGTTATATGAAAACGACAGTTAGTGGAAATGAGCTCTCACACGCTTCCGAAGATTGATTTTCGCTCAGGTGTTTTATCTATAAACTGTGTCATGAGTTCTTTGACATCCACAGTGTCCAAAATGTTTTGGTGGACAAGCATCAACGCAACATGAGTACCGTAAGTCGTTTCTGTGTCATTGAGCTTCTCAACCACGTTTTCAGGCGTCTTAGAGCAGAAAAAGAACGTTGTGATGATGCAACCGAAACCGAGAGGCAAAAGCAGAGCTCCACGAATTTTCGCGTTTCTTTGAAAAGATTTAGTGTTTGAGGGTTTAGTTGCAATAGTATCTCAGCAACCTTTTGAACGGAGTTTGCGGTTTTTCCACTTGCAACATCGCTGAGCAAAGTAAGTTCCGTTTTTAGGCGATCTTTTCTGATGGCATTGGGTAAGCTGATCTCAGTATCAGATCTTTCCTTACCGTTTGCACAGATCAAAAGGGTCTTTTCTCTGTTGGCTGCTGTAAACAGATCCGCCTGGTCGAATCTTCGATCAAGCTCAGCTTGAACCAAATCAAGAGCTTCGATGTATTGTCGTTTCTACGCTCCTTCTCCCGCAGACGACAAAGCATCCGATTCCTCTGTGTTTCGAAATCTTGCTGGAGTTTTTCTCACTCGGGGATCCTTTGGCGTCTTTAGGTTATTGACAGACGCAAAGACGTTCACTGCTTCCATAACCTTGGAAACGGATTCATCTTTTCTGAGATTTTTGATCCGTTCGCGGAAAATGGTGATTGATTTCAAAGCTGAAGAAGCAAAGATCTTTGGAGCTGTCTTGCGACGGCTTCTGCAGGCTGAAAAATTTCCCCGTTGCAGGTAATCGCAAAATAAAGTCAAGTCAAGTCAAGTCAAGTCAAGTCAAGTCAATTTATTTTGTTTTAACAGCGCCATATATTAACAAATAATCAGAGTAAAATGTAATTGTCAAAACAATGCATTGTACAAGTGTTGGTTAGATTATGGCGCAATCAGGATGGTAGCGAAAGACCATAAGCAGTCATCTAGTCAGCCACCACCCCATCACAGTAAATCTAACTACACATTCATACACACTAGTGTGCAGAGGCAGGCACACTACTTCATTGAATAAAAAGAGTTCGCCACTGAGATTGAAAAACAACTACTGTTGGTTTGAATCTGCATTCTCAGACTGAGTAAGCCGAGGATGAAGATTCAAACCAACGAGCAACGACCAAGAATTGACCAACCACCAATAATTAGTGATTGTGTGCTATAATAGGCTACAGCACTTGCGAAAGTTTTCCTGAAATAACGAGGAAAAACGTGGAAACCACCACCGAATTGCAACAATTTTTATGTGAAGCATACAAAAACAGGGCAATTTGATACTAATAACTGTAGAGAACAAATATTAATAAGTAGCCTAACTTACGATATGATGATATAGGCCTACTGTAAAGGTAAGTTATCCTTTGTATTGAGCACTTAAGGTACGCATGTATATTCATGTAACAGTTGGTTTTTGAGATTTTTTTTAAAGCAATGGAACGGTAAATCTTTTACATCGTGTGAAATTTCACTCCACACTTGCACACACAAGAAATGGAGTGTTTTTTTGCCAAAGTTTGTTTCAAACCTGGGAAGAAAAAATCTGGTTTTAGCCTTATGTCTTGTATCATGTTGATGTATGTCGTCTAATTTAACAAAGTAGCCAGAGAAACATGCTGGCAAAAAATTATTTTCGTACTTGAACATGAACTGTGCATATGCCAGCTTTGCAAGGTCACTCACTTTTAATACCTGAAATTTGCTGTACATGTAGGTCGTCGAAGTTTTCCTGTCACCAAACAAACACGCTCTAATAAATTTGTTCTGAATCACTTCCACCTTGTGTACTAACGTTTTGTTGGCCCTACCCCAATTAATTATCGAATATTGAAGATTTGATTTAAATAATGAAAAGTAAATTAATCGTAATGTGGATAATGGGACATAGTATCTGATTTTGTAAGCAATGCCACATACTTTACTCAATTTTGTGCAAAGGTCAGAGATATGGGCGTTCCAGTTCAATCTGTGGTCCATCGTTACTCCAAGATATTTTACTTGATCAGTTTTGTTAATGCTTTGGCCGTTTAAGGTGAGAGAGAACGATTTTGCAACAGGAAGATTTCTACAAATGATCATAAAATTAGTTTTAGTGTAATTAATCGATAATTTATTGGTTCTCATCCATACATCAATCTTTTTTATTTCTTCATTGGCTTGTTGTTCTAGGCAAGTCAAATTGTGGTGTGTCATGTTTAGGCTGGTGTCATCCGCAAAAAGAGTGGTCATGAAAGAAGACGCAGTAGGTAGATCGTTCACATATAATAAAAATAACAAAGGACCAAGGACTGACCCTTGGGGGATGCCGCATTTGACCGTCGAAAAGTTTGATGATAATGAGTTAAGTTTGGTGTATTGTTGTCTGTTGGTTAAATAAGACTTCATCAAGTTCCATATTTTTCCACGTAAACCATAACAATATAATTTGTTCAATAAAATTCCATGATCAACAGTGTCAAATGCTTTACTCAAGTCAAGAAAAATGGAGCACGTATAGTTATTGTTATTTAAGTTTTTGAGTAAATGATCATATATGTGAGTTATACTGAGTTCTGTCGAACTCAGTATAACTCACATATATGCCGCGTCGTGCGTGCTTGTTTTACCAAGCCGAATATGTTTGCACGTGTGTCTCCTCTCATTGCACTACGGTATCTTCTGTCATGTCGGTCAGACATGACAAAGCAATATGCCAATATCATGCATTATTGTAATGTTCAGAAGTACGCATGAAATGTAAATATTGCAGAATGATGTCCAGTAAACGATGGACCGCCGTGTTAGTAGGGAAGGTGGCTAGCACCGCCACTGAGAGGTAGCCTATAGCTCCCTGTGATTGACGACTCTTTATTGCAAATGATGAGCGCGACACGTAACATGAACTCGATTCATCGTAGCAATTATTGTTGGAAAAAATTTCTGAAATTATGTTATGTAGGCCTACCTTAAATTGTCAGAATTTTCTAGGGGGGGCTGAAGTAATTATAAAAAATTCCAGGGGGGGCTGAATTTTCTCTAGGGGGGGCTGCAGCCCCTTGAGCACCCCTACTTCCCGCGCCCCTGAATGATGCTGTAACAGAGTGTGAAATGTTCATTTAAAACATTTGGCAGTGGAGGGATTGGTCTCTTTGCCTTCTTGACTACGCCCCTGTACACAGCTATGGAATTCCTGATATAAATGAATTGCGGCTTTTTTTACAAATACCAAAACATTGATCACTCTATCAATTCTGGTTGGAAAAACATTGATTAATTATTATTATCCTTAGTTATTATTACTGATTGCTGTAAAGTTAGTGATAATTTGTTTTGTGGTCAAAGGATTTTCACTTGAACGAGTGCCAAAATATGACTGTGACAAAATTCTTGGAAATACTGATGGAAAATAATATCAAGCATTTTTTATCTTATTGCAAAGTCTTGACTAGGAAAAATATATATGATCCATCAACGATCCAGATACGTGTCTTTTTTTGCAGGTTTTCCACCAAACTGCAAGAACTTTGTCATTTCACCGAGTTATCTTGAAGTTACTATCGGTTGGCCCCATAAGCTTCTTTTCACTTCTTTCACAGAAGGTGTTGACGTGGATTCTTGGTATGATATCCAGTATCCTGAAGACTCCGAGTATCTAGAAAGCGATGAAGTAATCGTGGTAAAAAGGCATTTCCTCTCCTTGTTGTGGTTCTAGTCATTCTCAATTCAAACTGTTTCAATCATTTTGTTTGATTTGTAATCAATCGTTCATTGGTTCGAATCTCACCAAAAGCGTGGCTTTGTTAAACAATAAATCGGGACTTTTAAAAGGTTAAAGGTTTTAAAAGAGTCCACAGGTTTAATACCTCTTTGGGAGGAATTTTAACTGCAGAAAAGTTAAGAACCGCTGTTGTATGATATTATTTGCTTCAATGCTACAACACCCCGAAAGAAGTGTGTTATTTCTACATTAATTGTGAAAAGTTGGAGACCGGGTTACCGGGTATTCAATATTCATATAACTCAGGGGTTCCCAACCTTTTTTAGACCATGCCCCCCTTTGAAAAATTTGAAAAATCAATGGCCCCCTTATTTTTTTAACCTTTTGAAAAAATTAAGAAACGTCATTTCAATTAAAAAGCTTGTTTATACAGTAACAGGTTAAGACCATTTCGTGAAGATTTGGGAAAAATGTAGCCTACTAGTATTTTTATTAAATTTTAATTTATTTCTTTTGTTATATAGTGTTGGAGTGGACTTAGAGATGATAAATTTAAAAAAATATAATTTTTTAAATTTTTTCATGGCCCCCTTGAAAAAGACTCATGGCCCACTAATGGGCCATGGCCCCCTGGTTGGAAACCCCTAATATAACTGATCAGTTTCACATTGATTCATGTTCTTATCGGTTTTTCATCAGTTTTATATTAAATATGTTTATTTTTCATCCAGTGCGAAGTTTGGAGTGAAAACCGCACTTTGCTCTTCAATGAAACTGCCACTATAGAAGACTTGAGTGACAACGGAGTTGGTTACGTGCTTGATGATTTCCAACAAGATTCTCCGACCAATTTTACTCTGGCTCTATACGTAAGTATACGCTTGATCAACTTGTATCAACTTTTTTATTATTTTTTGCTTTACTTTTGTTGATAACTAGTTTTCTTTTTTCCTCTTTTTTTGTTTTGTGTTTTTCCGTGTTATTGTACTTTTTTCATATTTATTGTACAAAGTAAAATATTTCATGTGAGGATACCTTGACTTGGATAACCGCATATTTTTTGGTGCCCCATGGTGCAGCTTCCATACCAATAAAAGTAATACATTATATTTTTGCTATTGAACATCGAAATAAATTCGGGGCTGATTGAGTGATTGTTGGTAATAGAGACTGTGTGAGAGGTTGCATAATATGTTAACCGAATGGTTGTTTGTCGTTTTGCCTAGAGAATGTCACATTTGCTTCAGACTTAGCTCAAACAAACTGGTCTGTACTGTATAGCTGTGCCCTACTTACTGTAATGTTGCACGTATGCAATAAATATAAGCTATTTATCAACACCTGGCAGAACACTACAAAAAGTTTCTCCTAGAGAAAGCATAAAGTCAAATGAATGCCATCCAGGAAGCCTTAATAGTGTCTACAGTGTACTTTGTCCAACATTCACAGACGGTTAGGGTTTGTTGAATGATAGTAACACCAGGGTTGCATTTCTTTTAATTTGTTAGAAACTTTTGCTGTTTCATTTTGCCTCGCTTTGCTTTTTTCCTTTTTGAATTTATTTAAGCGTCTCACATTTTACTAAAAATTCCTGCAGGTGCCAAGAGTAGGCAGTTGTCTTTCATCAAACATCCGACTTAATGTAACCCCTTTCCATCAAAAAACTTGCCAAGACATTCTATTCGATTCAGATCTTCAACTGCCAGATTTGACAGGAAGTGTAGGAAGCTACAAAACGCCATTCTGTGACGGTAAGTCATGAAGGGCATAAATGAAAACTGCTTAAGGCTTATGACATTGCTTTCTATGGCCTTCCGTATATTCTTCATAGTCTACATTAAGGGTTTATGCTGTAAAATTGCTTTACACTAGTCACGCCTAGCAGTACGAAGGCAAAGTCTACATTTGAGGTTCTTTATTCTTGTTTATTCTCGCAGATTTTTTTCAGATGAATTTTTAGACATTTATCATACTGTATATTGCGTGTATCTTTCCTCTTTTTGTAAATTTACCACTTTGATGGCTAAAAACTGACAACCAGATTAAGTTTTCTTCCAGTGAAAAACGTTTGTCGGAGTGTGGCAGTATTTTTAAGTAAAGATGAAAAGAAAGTTTTTGCTTTTATCTTATTTTTTAAAAACTTTCCAGCTCGAGAATTTCTTCTCCAACGAGGAGCACAGATAAAGTGGGAACGAAACTGCTCGAGTCTTCCGGAAGGCATCGTTTTGGAAGAACAAAGCCCTAGTCGAGTAAGCTTTTTGTGACGTCAACCTGCTAATTGTGACGCAAGCACACATCCTCAGAATACCCTGGTTTCCACTTATGGTTGTGCTTGAATTTAATGTTCTACTAACCAAATGGTGAAACAATTATGGATCAATAAGTTTCTGTGGATCCCCTACAATGGGAAACTCGGGCAAGTTATAGCCGATGAGATGACCAGCAAAGATTTTATCAAATAATTTCTTACGTTTTTCTGGTAACTGAAAGCTGGGCTACCACAAGACGTTGAAAATGACAACCAACTTCATTTCTGACGTTTTGTCAGTTCAGTTAAGTTTATTTTTTGTTTTGTTGGCGAAAAACAAAGACACAAAAAGCAAAAAGACAATAAACACAAATAATTCGCACAACAAGGATCGCAGCGAAAGACCAAAAGGTCACCAAAGTCAGCTGCCACCCAAACATTTAAACAAAAGACCCAAAATTAAGAACATTAACACATACGGTATATAATATATAGCACAATACCAGCACTTTAATTTGTAAAAATTAACAATGGAATTAACAATACATTAACAATGGAATAACACAGGGCAACTTAAAAAAAACATTGTGTAGAGAAATAAGCGGATGATACGTTTCAGGAGTGATCATTGTACAAATTCTTTAATAAACATTTATATTTAAATTTAAAAACATTGTAAGACTTTTCTTTTATTTCTTTTGGTACTTGATTCCATAGTTTCACTCCATTAAAACATAGCATCTTCTTACCAGAGTTTGACGTTGTAGAAGGCAAATATAAATCATTTTTTTGGTTCTGACGGGTTTTATGATGGTGAATTTCATTTACAATGTCAGTCAGCACGATTGTCAGTCAGTCAGCATTTACATGTCAGCATTTACATGTCAGTCAGCACGATTGATTCTATCAAAGAGAATCAAACAAGTAAAACAATCAGCTATTAACATCATAAATAATCGAATAATAAATTCTAATATTCTAATAATATTAATTCTATATATATATCAAACGTACTTCATTTTCGGAATCCCCCCTCAAAACCTCTCTTATCTTTGTTGCACCAAAAATCGTGTTGACCAGTGTTATTGCTCTGGTGGTCGAATCTTTGAACATTTATTCATGTCATAATACAGCCACTTGCTCGCAGTGGGCGTCGAACTGAGGTCCTTTCGAGTGTTAGATCCTTCCACCATTCGGCTGAGCATACGTTTGTTCGAATGTCAGCAATGTAACTTCGGTGTCATAAGCCAGTGCTAGGAGCCTTGGTGTGATACTCGAAAGGACGCAGGTTCGACACCGCTCAAGAGCATACGGTTATAGCTTTGGCAGGACAAAGGCATGGTAAAGATGGACATGAAGACTTGCTGGTCTTCCCGTTCATCTTAATCTTCGATCGCCGAATGTAAGCCGTGATACGACAACAAACAAACAATGTAAACGTCTGGTGTTTTACAGCTTCGCTTTTTCAATCTGAGTTTTGACCAAGCTGGAATCTACGATTGCTCAATAACCTACAAAGGAATGACTCGATACATCTCGACACAACGTGTCTGCGTTCAACGTGAGATTATTTGTCATAAATATCATTTGTGATGGAACTAAACCTTTTTGTCAGATCACATTTAGCCAAAGTGAAGTCACAGGCAGTGCTATGCTAGCACCATCTCTCCCCTATGGATTTTATTGATTTAAAACGAATGAAAAAATATTAGCCACGTTATGTGCTTTTTCAAAGTGATGCAACTTTATAAAACGTTGGTCATGAATTCCATCTCTTCAAAAACGTGACTGTGTTCTGCAGAGCTTTCATCTCCAACAATTACTAATTTTCGTTCTACGGCTGATATCAGTAAGGCGCTGTGAACAGGTCCATTTTCAGAGGATAGTTTAGGCCCGGTACTAATGGCACCAACAAATTTATTGTTTAAATAATTTTAACTTGTTTTTGGTCAAAGACAGCATGATAGAGATTCATTGGTGTGGTTTGTGATTCAAAATCTAACGTGGGAAATTGTGTCTCAAATGCATCTGACACTTGATCAGTTTTGTTCAATCACTTTTACAGGAAATACAGATTTGGCTAATTAGTCTTTTGAAACAACCAGAACTAACAAACTTTTTTGCTGTTGAGCAATTGGTTGTCTACCCTGCTTTACGCTAATGGGGTAAACATTTAGGGTTAAAATAGACAATGGGGTTATCCGGTTCTAAGGAATCTAAATGAACCACAGTCGTTGTGCGTGTCATAATACATGATCATGTTATTTTTAAATTAAATTTAGAGCATTGTGCCAAAAACACAATTAAAGTTTTGTTAAACATCGAGATGTCTTTTTATGCTCAGCGGCTAGCCGTGTAGTTAATATGGGTCAATAGACTGTTCCATAACTAAACAAAAATAGAGTTTCCTTGCAGTGCAGCTGCTTCTGTAATTCAGATGCAGTTTAAAGGCTTCTACTCAATAGAATCTGCAGCCGACAACACAAAAATAGGGTAAACAAATCGTTTTTATTTCATAACAATGGTGTTGCAGATAAGCGTGTTGTACAAGTCACTCCAATTCTTTCTTGCAAGAGCTCTGTTGTTGAAAAGAATATTGGCAAAGACGCCACCTTTTTCTGCCAAGGAAGCTTAGGACTAGGTGAAGCCCCACCTGACCATGCTTTTAACTTCCAGTGGAGAAAAGTAAGTCTTGATGTCAAAGATATGTAAACTTTCAAATGAAGTTTAATGTTTTTTTTTGACAAGGCCATATGCTACCATAGTTACCGTACGCATGACATGTTTGTGATTATGTAGGTACCTGTTGTGTTCATAACAGTGGTCTCACTGATCATGCAATTGGATTGTATTGTTTAAAAACACATAGGGTTTGTTTCTTTAAATGGTCACAATGCTCACTTATTGCGCAATTGCAACCATGTATTACTTTATAGTCACTCCTCAAAGGAGAAGCTCACACGCCCGGCTCTGATTTCTCCCAGGAAGACAGGACATTGGCGTACGCTATACCAAATACTATAAAAATAAATAAATTTAAAACTATTTCTTTCGTTGACTTTCTATATTTGCGACTTCAGGTGCTGCAGTACGGAAACGTATCGGAGATTACAAGATGTCCGGTCTCAAGCAAATTTTCCAAGAAACATGTGTCATGTTACTAGTGAGTGTGTTTACTTTCACAACAAAATTCATGGACGTTTGACGTAAATGTGCTGTGGCGTTCCTTCCCTAGGAAGCCATCGCGAAATATTTCTTTACAACCCTTTTTTGATGACGTAGGGAAAACTTAATATAATAGAGAAGCAAGGCACGGCCTCCATATACTTTTGAAGTTAAAACCACCTCCTTGAAATACGAATGAGAATAAACTTCTAGTTGCTTCTTGTCAAGACATGATAATATTATTTTCTCTAAGCAGACAATATTAATTAGATATGTCTAGATAGTTTTTAACAAAGCGAATTCATTGTTTTTGTTACAGCGAAAGAGCAGAACCTGCTTGCTATCTCCACATTGCAAGCAAGGAGGAAAGAGAGATACCTGTTGCCTCTTTTCCATTTGTCTTTACAATACAGTGAGTTTGTGCCAGTCAACTTAACAATAAAACTTAGTTGTATAGTCACAGCGCACGTGATAAGGAAACTGTTCAGCTCTTTGTTCATAAAAGTGTGTTTTGTTGGTCATATGGTTCAGTTTATTTGTTTTGTTGGCGTAAAAACAAAATTATAAAAAACACAATAAAGACAAATAATTCGCACAACAAGGATGGCAGCGAAAGATATTTGATCGCTGTGACAGGAAGAATGATTTTTCTATACCATCAACATATAACTGATTATAAAGTCCAGAGCGTTGAGATGAAAATTTGGATTCCCTACAAATGAGACCCTCGAGTTTAAAACCAAGACACTCCCAAGAAAAACGCAACATCTCCGCAATAATACTCGGTGGTTTCTTTAAGTTTCCTGCTCCTTTAGAAAGATTATGGGCCTTAAAATTATCCCGGTTCAAAAGTAGCCTACTCCTAGACACCCTTGTTAAAATTATTTAAACAAATGGCAGAAAACCAACAACAACTTGAACCTGTTCTGTCTTTAGTTTTGTCATTTGAGGAATGCCTTCCACCCACGTCGTTTGTTGTTCATCAACTGTTCATCATAATGATAATAATGTTATGGTTTTATTTATTGTCGCTCTACAACAGCTAAGGTCTTTGAGAGACAGCAGGGCTCATTTTTATTTTATATTAGGTTTGCGATGTTACCACATTATTACCAAACTTATTCTCTTCACGCGTTATACAAGAAAGAGCATTATCGGTATCGTTTTTTAAAGCTTTCGGTATGACCCGACCTGGGATCGATCCCAAATCTACCAGTACCAGAGCCGAAGTCGATAACCACTCGGCCACTAAGATCGTAACTGTTTGTTCATTGTATATTTGTTTGTCATTCAGCAACCTCACAGATGATGATTATGGAGTTTACGTGTTTGAGCTGATCAGTGAAGCACGCGGGAAGCCTTATGTCAACGCGTCAGTGATCGTGCGGAGGAATCCTAATCCTGGCTTGCAGGAATTTGCGGCCATTATTGGAGTGTGCATCGGTATCATCTGCACGACATTAATTTTTGTCGCAGTGATTGGCTACAACTGGCTATACGTCAAAATATATTGGAAACGCTACTTTGGAACATATATCTCAGGTAACATTTGTCATATTATTTTGGTGTTTTGGAACTACGTTTGATGCAACGATAGACAACGGCAAATAGATGTTGCTAAACTTCTTTACTTATCACTTATTTCAGAAACAACTATTTCCTTATTTTGGTTGGAAGTTGGAAAATGTCATAAAGATAGTTTTGTGAATATTCTAGAATTGAGATTGACTTAAACGTCGGATCTACAGCACATATAAATTTTGAGTCTGCTCATCTTCAATTGGGACTTTCGAATGGTTGCTTGGAGAAATAAACTACGCTAGGTCGGACGCTCTTAAAGCAAGCCAACACTTGTTTGTGCCATTGCCAGAAATAAATCTTCTGTAAATGTCGCATCTGCACGTGTTATCAATAATCTGAATAAACCTTATTACGTTGTTTCTATGTAAATTGCCGCACCATTCTGCAACCAGTCCTTTTATAGTCTAAAACCACAAACAGCATTTTAAACCTGCGCAATTCAATTATTATTATTGCTAGTGTAAAGCAGTATATGTTGGTGCCGCAATTTGAGACGAGCTAATTTAAAGATTTAAAATATTAATGTGACTATTTAATCTGCAGAGGAGATTTATTGAAGTCAACAAGCCTTGCGCAAGAAACCATTAAATGTTACTGACAGACTCTCATTCTTTAATACTCAATTAATATTTAAAATGCAATGTATTTACTTGAGTAAAATTGTTTATGCTGACCAATTACTTGGAAGGCGGTCGTGAAGTTTTGCACGTACTCGCAATGCTGAAAGTGACGCATCGAAAAACTCGTTGTTAATATCATAGACAGCAAAATCTGCCATTTTTACATTGATTCAACGTCAACGTCTAGACGTCGAATCAATGTAAAAATGACGAATTTTACTGTTTGGGTATAGGAAGCTTTTAAAAATCTCTAGCCTACTTTCAAAAATTGTTCAGATGACAAAATGTATGGAGCCTCCCTCTGCTATAATTTCTCGCACGATATTGACGGATTCGCGCAAAAAGATGCAAAAGCGTCCATTACAATGGTTCGGAATGTTCTCGAAGGAATGGGCTACAATGTATACGATGAAAGGAAAGATGGGTTTATTGAAGAAGGTGATGAGTTTGCTTTATAAAACATCACTTTTAAACATTTATGGATGTCTATAAAGACCAGTTGCTACAAATTGTTTATACTGTTTTGTAGTGCCAGAATTTTCACACTGATCAGATATTTTTAAATCACATGTTGCTTAAATGCAGTAGTCCCCGCTTATTAAGTCCAATTTTGTCCGGCCCGAAATTACTGAATGTATAGGAGTGTCAGAGAATTGTCTCCCGCTTAGTAGGCCTAAACGCTTAACAAATCCAAAATTGTCCAGTCCAGAGTTGGGCTTAATAAACGGGGACTATTGTGATTCAATCGTTTTCTTCAATATCTCAAAGCTTGTGTCTTTCAACAGTATGGATGATTAGACTCACTAGAGATAGTGTAACCAGTTGAAGGTTTTTTGTTCAATTCCATGTCAGGATGGGACACAGAGCTTGTGGAGTATGCATCTGCGCGTATTTGCCTTTTTAAGAATCTTATTTAGGCATTGAGAGATTAATCTATTCAGTTCATTTGCAACTGACTGCTTAGTGCAGCCCTGAAAGCAATTTATTTAAGGTGCAGTACGACAAACAAACCTTACTTCGCAATGTAGATATTAAAGACTTGTTTCAGCCTGATGCTGCGAGTTTGCAGTGGTAATAGCGATATACACTGTAACTTTGGGAACACAGTTCCCTAATCGTATGCTATGACGAATGATGTTGAAGTCAGTGAGTCGTTGTTTCATGCGGCTATTTCCAATATCTACATTGTGAAGTAAGCAGCGATCATGCTGCTAAAAGCGGAACTCAATCTTGCAAAACAAACTTTATTTTTGAATTTGTAGGCAAAGCGGAAAACATCCAACAATCAATCAAGCAATCCCATAGAGTTGTCATATTACTGAGTTTAGATTTGATCAAAGATGGATGGGGAATGTCAGCTGTGCAAACGGTAAGCGATCTAAGTATTGAGTTACTCAACGAAATTCAATACTACCCATAAAATCTTTGCAATCTCACCTTAAAGTGAAATCATCAGAAGGTTTTCATCAAATCTTTATCAGTTCTGTATGAATATACACCTAGATATCTGACAGTGGGTAAGATAGGCCGTCAAAGTATCTTGGACCGAAGTGATCACACTGGCTTGATTCATTTCACATGGCTTTTACTTGGTATTGAGCTCTTCATGTTAGTGTTGATATATTTACTGTATTGATGGCCTATCAAATCAGAGTGAATGGGGATTATACAACAATGCAACCTCTACTTTTTATAGAACTTTTCTATGCATAAGAGAGTGAGAGAGATGTCTGTTTCACTTTCCTTTCAAATACAAGTCGATAAAGAAAACACTTACACAAAATTAACAGTAAACAGCAATAGAAAAGTCTGGCAACGCCGATTGACTTAGCGGTTTATCATTCAATATGCTGCTTGACTTCAGGCTTTTCACGTTGCAGCGTTAGGCATTTTAAATTTTACCCCATGGCTTAAGCCACGTATGAGACACCACATCGTGCGGTATCTCGCAGGGACTGCAGCCAGTACTATGGAGCTTCTTTATACTGAGAATATGTACAGTACAACATAGCCTATAATCACTACTTAGCAAACTAATTTGTTGCAGCACGGTATGGCCTCAGTTCAGTTTTGTAACCCTAAGAAGGGTCGTAAGCATTTCACTCTAAACCAGGTTTCTGCTCATTATCATGAGATAAATTAAGGGCTATAGTCGAAGGAGCGCAACTCTGCAATTGACGACATGCCTTTAAATGTCTTGCCACAGACGCAGGTACATGCTCTTGAGAGGTGTCGAACCGGCGGCCTTACAAACGACGAACCATGGCTTTTACCACTCGGCTATGCAGCTGGTGGCCTACCATTAAAATGTATATCACATCTCACCATGTTCATTGCTGGATTATTTCAACGGTTAAGCTTCTTTTATTACTTTTGTGGTCCTTTCAAATTTACAATAAGCCAAGAACAGATGCTACAAGGTTGCCATCTCAGTTCATATTAACCTCATGTTTTCGTTTCCTTCATGCTTAATATGTTGCGAATTAACAAGACATGGATAACAGCCATTTTTTGTATTTTTGTTCTATCTTGAAGTTGCAACGAAAATAAATTTACTCCTCGTAAAACTGAGACTTAATCCAAATCTTAGACTTGGTCTTTTTGTAGTTGTAAAATGCGTACTTTCCATCAAATTTGCAACAAGATATACCGATTGGGTTACAAATAAACACTGAGACATTCCACGACAGTAAGAACCCTGGCAAGATTTACGAGTTCAGCATGTGTAGTCTATCAAAGCCCACACCAGCGTGATGCATAGGACGAAGGGAACGGAAATGTACCCTGTCAGATTTAAATAACTGATTTACTTGTTCAGGGTTTCAACGAGATGATCCAATCTGGCTCCAAGTTGATATTCATTTTGCTTCCTGGGATGAAGGAGTATTTGAAGCAACATCAACATGATAAAGACGAAAGCATCAAAAACGCTTGCTTGCTGATTAATAGAGCGATGAAGGTAATAATAATAATAATCATGTTTTACTTGTGCCCATTGCGATAACATACGGTACACTGCGATCACAGATGCGATACAAGAGACTACAGGAAGCAGCGAAGTGACATATAATCTTCGGGTCAGCGGTTCCCTTTATTTTGGCTTGCCATTAAGTGTCTTTGCCGAGACACAGCCGCGTGCTCTGGAGCGGTGTCGAACCCACGTCCTTTCGAACGTCTCGCAGATGTTCTCACCACTCGGCTACGCAGCCGACATGTAAATATATAGAAGCTAACAAGATTACATGAGTCTTCAGCCTTCGCCACCAATTCTCGACATGGCCAGCACATATTCCACCCTGAAGATGCATTAGAAATTTCTAATACAGTAGTCTCCGCTTATTAAGTCCACAGTTAATAGACCCACTCGCTTAATAAGCCCAAAGTTGTCCAGTTTTTCGGTGGGCTTAATAAACGGGGACTACTGTGATAAGAATCATTATTAGTATTAATTTCATGTTTTTGACAATGTAAATTATTATCACTTATGAAGTTATTCTTTCTGATTAGAAAGGATGAAAGGAGTGACGTTGGTTTTGAAGCAATTTAAGTTTTTTTTCCATAGAGAAATTAAACAAAGTAACTTTAGCGGGTTTAACATGATGTATTACATACACAAATATAACATAATTAAAAATAAAATCTAACGTTTTCGACACGTAGGCTACGTGTGTCCTCATTAGGAATTAAATATCTGCAATATACATAAAATGAAAATTTTAAGGTAAATTTGACTTTGCACTATGACTGTAACTGTGTACTAACGACACTCCAGACTGACAAGCACAAACTGAACAAGTGATACAGGAATGATTACAAGTAAATTATACGGTGGAAAACAGATCACATGAGGTGTAAACTACAGGCATTTGACAAACAATTAGGAAAGGCTTCCATGATCTTAGTCTGAAATTCAGACTGTACCGTACTTGTGAAATTGATCTTAGTCTGAAATTAAATCTTAAATTAGATCTTTGTCTGAAAACATGATCTTAGTCTGAAAACATGATCTTAGTCTGAAATTCAGACCGTACCGTACGTACTGAAATTCAGACCGTAATAATCCGTCTCTCAACCGGCAGTTATTCGCCTGTGGTTCATCGTTCTTTTTGTGTGTGTTCTAATTGTTTGTCAAATGCCTGTCAGTTTACAGTACATCTCATGTGATCTGTTTTCCACCGTATAATTTACTTTTAATCATTCCTGTATCACTTGTTCAGTTTGTGCTTGTCAGTCTGGAGTGTCGTTAGTATACAGTTACAGTTATAGTGCGAAGTCAAATTTACCTTACAATTTTCATATTATGTATATTGCAGATATGTAATTCCTGATGAGGACACACGTACGTGTCGAAAACGTTAGAGTTTATTTTTAATTATGTTATATTTGTGTATGTAATACATCATGTTAAACCCGCTAAAGTTACTTTGTTTTATTTTTCTATGATTCAACAAAGCAAACTCTCTACCAAAGCTTTAAGTTTTTTTGTTGAAAGCAAGCTTGTAGCAATGCATAATAAAGTTGTCAAATTGGCAATTGACTCTTCTAATTTACGCAGAAAAGCGGAGCTGCGCATCCCGAAGTGTAATGTCCCTAAACTTACTCTTGTAGTTTTTCCGCCATAGCAATTGATACTTCTTCTCTTAAAGTGCTGCGACCGTGCCATATTTTAAACTGATTGTCCTGCTTTGGTATCATGTACGCTATAACGTCCGAGTTTTGTCGCTTCTACCTTTTTCTGGACCTCTGCTATGTTTGTCATATATTGTTTTTTCGTTGTGATGGTCAGAAATAAAAACAAACTGAACTGATCTTTTAACGGTAATAAGTGTTGCTTTGTATTAATCATTGTAGAAATAAACTTTCTTCCAAATAATTGTTTTTTTTGCTTTTTAGCTCAACTACGTCATCTCGTGGTCAAACAAGAAACACTTCAACAAGGTTCGATTTCACTTCCAAATGGAAGACGCAATGCCCAAGCTGACGTCACAGAAGACGTCATCAGCTGAAAAAGATTACGTAGACTTGGAGAAGCATGACTACCACCGTTGTATCAGCAATGAGACGACCATGACAGATCTAGACGTTCCCAGTGAGCGATGAATGCTTTTCTAAGTTACTTCCTTGGGCAGAAAAAAATGCTGCTACTTTAAATTGACTCAAAACTACTGTAGCCTACGAAAATAGATGGCTTAAACACCGTACACAAGCCTTCAGAACTGAAGGCTGAAGTTGATTGCAGATAAAAGTGTGCTTGGGTTTCACATCTGCCTGAAATACTTCTTGCAGTGTATTTAGTGTTAAATTGTTTCAGTGGAGTGTTTTTTCGTCTTGCGATCTGAATATTAGCATTTTGTTAGTTGATGATAGAGAAAAGATAATAATTTACTTCCTTCCTCTGCATTATTAAAGTTTCCTTGAAATATCAAGGCGGTTTTGTTCTGCTGGTTAATTTCTGCAACGATGATGGGTACAAAAACAGTTACGTATGGGTGAAAAAATTACTACGGTTTTAAATTGATTTGTACTCGTAGCAACAGCTAACATAAATATCTAGTTGTAACCAGCTCTTGTACAATTGCCACCGTAAGTAAACAAACGTGGAGCATTCTTTCACGACCTCCTGCAAAAGAACAAAGTGTTTTGATGAAATCATCGCTATTTTTGCAATCTCAATTGTTACAAAAAACTTTTAATTTAAATTTCATTACAGGATTTCAAGGAATGCTTGAGAGCGTTTCCGAGAACGACGATGACGTAACAAGCACCCGCGCGTGACGTAATAATTGATATTGACTTCTACCGCTGGCAACTCATGAAACAAGCGCGAAGAACAGTGGGATTCTCCAGTTGCGCCTATGCTTCTTTTCAGACGAACTTCACCGTGAAGACTCGCTTGTCTACTATTGCTTACAAAGATGCATCTAATGGCGAAAGAATCTTAGAAATCTTGAAGAGGAGTTAGTTCATCACACTGATGAAATTCTAGAACTGATCACACTAATGATTGTCTTGAACTAATCCCACTGATGATTGTGTAAAACTGATCACACTGATGAAGTTCTAGAGCTGATCACATTAATACATTTCTGGAGTTGATCACACCAATCATCCTTTGGAGTTGATAAGATTTAATTTGGAACCAGGTCACATATGAAGACGCGCTGAGACGACAATCAACACCTGAGTTTGCTGGAATGTGAACACATTGAACACTTTTGTATAGTATCGAAGACTATCGACAATTCCAGCGAGTGTACATTGCATTAGATTTACACATGATTTTCCAAAATATTTGTCTGATTTATATTGTCGTATAGTTTTACGTCGTTTGTCAAAGCTGCTGTTTGTTTATTATTTTTTTTAGCAATTTCGTCTCTTTCCCAGACTCTAGCGTTAAGAGCTCTAGAATTGCAATCAACTGCCAGGATTTTTGAAGGAGTTCTTCTCGTCGTATCCCCCCGACATCGAGAGCAGAGTGCTCGGTGGTCGCGAACAACGTCGGGAAAGAACCTAAGCCCACTCCTCTGCTGAGTATGCCTACCAAGCAGGAACGGAGGTTCAGCATCATTTTTAAAAGATCCTTGGTATGACCCAATGGGGAATCAAACCCACATCCATCGATGCAGAGTCGAGTACTCAAACTACCGGTCATTGTACCGGTTGGAGAGCCAGCTGCTGTTTGATTCCTGTCTACCGATCGATAGTGTCAATGTCCAAGAGCCAATTCACCTTCAAGTTATTTATTTCTTTGCCCACTTTGTTTGTGCAGTCCATTTTGTACTAATATTAGCACAAAATACGTACGACCATTCAATCTTGTTGTTTATTGACTTTTATAGTTAAAATGCATTCCTTTAAAAAAAAAATCTGAATTAGGACGCTTTCAATATCGTTGAAAATGAAAACAGTTTAGTTTTCGAAACATTTGCTTATGAGCTCAGCATCGACATTTTTGGCTCTTTATTTTTTAATTCGTTTTGTTTTAACAATAAAATGATTTTAAACAGTTTTAATGTGGACACGTCAAAATGAAAGAGCAAAAAAGACAATTTTCTTGAGTTTTATATTCTTAGTTTTTATTCCTCAATTTTTTATTGCTGCTCGGCCGATTGTCACGTTCCAAGAACTAATAATTTCATCAGATACTTTTGTTAGTTTTCGTGGTTTCTTAAATATAGCAAACAAAGCTTCAATTAAATCTTCTTCCGTGTGAGACAGGAATGTTGAGATTTCAGGTCAGTTGATGAAAAGCCAGTTGAATGTAGCTTTGTCCAGTTTTGCTATGCAATGCATTCCATTTGGTGCCTTGTAAATGGGTCATTCAAGAAAGACATGGTCAGTAGTTTTTTTCTCCGCGCCGCACACTAGCAGGTCGATGAGGGAGCCAGACTCCACTTGTACATATTATATAGTCCGTCTTGCTTGCAAGCTATGGATTTCCCACTCCTGTGCTAGACAGATGTGGCAAGAAATAAAGTAAATGCCATTGTTTATAAAGAAAACACTTTAATCAAGATGAGCCAAATAGTTGAGAGCCATACTATGCCCTTAAGTTCCCCAGCCAGCAAATCAGTCCTTTCCTTTACTGGGATTCAACATCTGAAGCCAACAAATCAGTTCAACGTCTGCAGACGTTGAATCAATGTAAAAAAGTACTGACTTGCTGGCTGGGTTATTTCTGGAAACGTTTCGTTGTTGATGGTGTTGATAACCTACAGGTCATACGTCATCGCAAGACGTCCTGTTATTACGTCGTCAATTCAAAGAAACCGGTGGCATTATGTATCAACAATGCGAGTGCACGATGCAATGCGTAGGGAAAATGACTGAAATCACGTCTCTGTTATTGCATTACTTTGAATAGATGTAACGTTGCAAACTGTTAAAATGATGTATGCTATCAATCCGCTAATTTAAACTTTTTTGTGAATTGGTGAAAGCGCGATTGACGCGGTTATCAACTGACGCGCCCCGTCATAATGATTAGGTGGATGTGTAGCTGGAAGCCTGGAACTAGGTGGGAAGATTGAATCAGATTAAATTGTTGCTTCAGTGCTTAGATCACATCTCGCAGTGATTGGTGGTTTCGTAAAATACGATGCAAGAAATGTCTAGCTTGGCTTCAAGTATATTATTCAGTTTGAAGTACTGTATTATTATTGTGTTGTGTAATCCGATGATGTGTTATCACCGTAGAACAGCAAGAGCTAGATCAAATTGAGAAGGCAAACTTTGCAATTTGGGTCTCTTGTAATTGAAATGATCGAAGCTTCCAGTGCTTTGTACTCCTTGCTAGCGAAAAGTGCGCAAGATGAACGCAGCAGATGAACAAAAAGTTGCAACTTAGTGATTGATGACCCTCAACATTATGGGTTCGGTTATATCAGTTTGGTTAAAGCAAAGACTTTAAAAATAGAATCGGTTCTGCTTTTTCGCAAGCATAAAACAGTGTGAGGGTAAAAAAGGTAAAGGTGAGTCCCCTACTTGTATCCCAGCATCGGGGTATGAGAAGATAAGGTTCCCATTATACTAAGCCTTCGGCACTAACGAGAGTAGGGTGGCCAGTTCCTTGTTCTCGGCCGCCTTTGCTTCAGAAACTACGCCCAACCAATTTGTTACACCGTGGGTAGAGGTGAGCGGTGTTTGTCAACAACCAGCTTAAGCCAGGAGTCGAACTAGGATTGCATGATTGGAAAGCGAGCGCCTTATCCGCTGCGCCATTGCACCGCCTGTGAGGGTGATCACAGTGTAAAGGTACGTCAGTGTAACAGCCTGTGTTCATTTCGTGAATATGATATAAACTTAGCAGTCGTAGAGCTCAACATAGAAACCATGTCACTATTGGTATGGATACACAAGCTTTGTTGGTTCAGTGCAAAGTGCAAGAATTCCCAAACTTAGATTAATTTAGTAACGATACTTTGTTCACAGGAATATACAGTAATCACATTGTGGCTACACTGTTACCGGTGCCACAACGTATTTTCACTGCTTTGTACAAGAAAGAACACAACGCAATATTATGGCATTTAAACTTGGCATTGAAGAAATGTGACTTATACTTCCACTCCTTTCTCAAATAAAATCTTTGCTTTTAAAAGGTTGCACGTTTGGGCCACTATGGGCCCTTGCCAGCTTTTGTGTCTATGGTTTTGGTGTTATGTGATTGCTTAGCGCTTTTCGTCTTTTTTCTCCTCTGTGTCTTCAAAAACAAAACATTTTGTGCTTCCCCTTCAGAAACTACAGCGAGACGTGATATCAATTTTTAATTTTGTAAAACTTTTTTTCATTGGTATTATGACAAAGCTATTTTGTAGACATTCTTGGTAGATGTCAACCTAAAATCGTGCACTCTATATGTTATTATTTATATTTATAACTGCTTGATATGATTTCACGATTGTACGATGTTAGTATGTAAAGTTACCGTCTATCTTGATAAGAATGATTGCATGACATTCATACTTAACTGTAATGCGCAAAATTACTTAAAAGTACGTTGATAAAACGTATAAACTAATCCCAGGTTTCACGTGCTGTAAACGTAAACTTAAAAGGTGATACATTTTGTTTACATACGTTGTTAGTTGTCATTACTGGGTGGTGTGAGATTATGAGCAACCCTCGAAAACGTTCAGGGATCGACGCCTCGACGCTGTATAACGACACCCAACGTTTTAAAGTATAGGCTTACTTAGGAGTAGATTGGCTTCCTTGCTTTCCCGCTCACTTAATCGCTTAATCTAGATCTGGTTCGTGAGATTTTGAGACTAAATATATCAACTGGATAAGACAGCCAGCCACATCTTTGTATAAGTTGTCTACAAATCACCAGCATAAAATAAATTGAACTTTGCGCGGTTTCTTGACGAACTAGTGTAGACGAATATCTCATGATCAGGTTTTCTAAAAAAAATATGGATCACTCTTTTGAAAACATTTGCGATCAATTTTCCAATCATGACATTGGTATACTGTAAGACCTAAAATCTTTAAAGTGATCTTATAATCTCCTGATAGGAACTTGTCACCCTGTTCTCGCTTGTGCCGACGACAATTAATAACTTTATTTTTTCATCCTCCGATGCTTAGATTCACGTATGGGAATAGTCTTCACCTAGTCTTTTGCATTATCGCAAATCTGGAATACTGTATTTTTAACAGGCAACATTAGATTATACTTTAAACAAAACATTGAAAGTTAGTTATAATCTTGAAAGTCTCGAATGTGTATTACAAATGCTGAAAAACATTTTTTCAACCACTTTTTAATTGTAGGTTATTCAAACATGTCACAAGTTGGTCCATTGATGCTTTGTTCAACTGCATTTGTGGAAAGCTTTGGTAGAGATCAGGAAACATGTTTTAATAAACTTGTTGACAAATAAACTTTTTTCACTCTGGGTATTTTTTTATAAATAGTCAAATGGCATAGATCTTCACAATTGTGAAAAGGAAAGTTTTACCTTACCGCTAACTTTTGCACGTTTCTTCTTCGAAACTGAACGTTTTTTTTCACTCGTAGAATTTCAGTTTTTACAAAGTAGTGAGCCATTCTAATCGTAACAGCAGATTGATGTAATACGACATCAAATACTAATAAGTAGCCTACGTTAAAAACAAGATTTTTGCGATTACAGTTGAACGAAACGATTTATTGTGTTTTGTTAGTAATACAAGAAGGGTCGTATAAATCGCTGCCGCGGGGCCGTTCACTGACAAACGAAACGTATTTTGCACGCTTTGAATATAAATTTTTATAAACCTGGATACGGCAGATAAAACAAGGGTACACTATGCCTGATGCTAATTTACACAGTAGTTGCCAACATAACAATGAAGACTTTCTATTTAGTTTCACTCTACTTATTCAGGATGAAGAAAATTGTTTACGTTATTTAATCTATCTAATAACTGCACGGATCATCGTAACATATAAAATCTTTTCTGAGAGATGTTTGGACTGAGGATATTTTTGTTGTTCCTCTGCTTCAAACATGGATTTCCGCATCAGAAAGGTGAGAATATACTGTGAAAACACGAGCTAAGCTTTTTTGTGTTTAGCAATATGACTTATTGTCACAACAATTGGTACATTGACTAATCATTGTGATGTAACAAATCGTGTCACGATAATTCGAAGTTGGTATTGCAATTTCGAAACTGAGTTTTACAGCTTCTTAAATTTATCTTCTGTTTTACACCAAAACATTTCTCTTAATTTTAACTTTCTGAATCTTCACTATAGTACTGTACTGTATTTGTTGTGTGTTACATTATTGCATTAAGATAATTTATGTGTTACTTACGTTACTTACGTTATACTGTATAACAACAATCTTGGTTGAATGCAATTGAAATTGTTTACGTAATTTTTTAGCATAGTTTCAAAATAATTAATATAATTGACAAAAATGATGATTACATGCTGTAAGTGTTTATTACGTGCGGTACCATTGCAATAGCTTTACAAGAATTTACAGCAGAGCTGCCAGAGAGTAAAATACGCATTTCATTCATTTTTGTATTTTAAATTATTTAGAAGTTCCAGATGAAGCTTGCATTTTCAAAAGCATCAGCGAAGATGAACTGTTTGCGTATATTGGATGGCCATATAAAATACGATTTGACTTATTCTATAAAGGGTCCGACCATACTGCACTGAATAACATTCGCAAAGAGCTGAGATACAAAGAAAACATTTTAGTGAGTATTGTTGAGATGTATTCTCACCAAAATCGTTTAGGCCTAGGCCGGAAAGCCTATGATTTATTAATTGTATGCAGTGGCGTACGTTAGATTGTGTAACGTGGGATAATTCGATTCAATGAGTGACACTTTAATAGTTTTTAACCTGCGCAAGTGTTAAGAACAACAAACGATAAAGTAAAAATTGTAAAAGTTTGCTAAGTAAACTGAGTTGAAGAAGGGAGGGGCATGGCTCAATGGCCCCCTGCGTGCGCCACTGGTTGTAGGTTTTTATCCTGCATCCTTCAGACATGATGTGAATCGTATAACAACCACAATTTGTGTTCAGTGTCTTATTCGAAATGATCACGGGGTAGTGATTTTGAACAAAACAGCAGCATTGAATAATTTGGAGGAAGTCCATATAATTTTACCTGATCTGTATCCGGAGAACTCTACAGAATTTGTTCTAGAAATTCAAGTAAGATATACACCAATAGTGTCTGTTTCTAGTATGAAATCATTGCTGGGCTTATAAAATACTGTAGTTGTGCAAAGGGCCTCATACCAGGTTCTATACAAAATGACAAATTTTTATATTTGAAGCTAAACATTATTTTGTCATGTTTCTTCTCTTATTTAATCAATCGTCTGACCTGAGGGCCCGTATTAGCGCAAAGCTAGAAAAGTAATTGGAGTCGCAATTCAATGCAATAACCTCGAATAATTTAAACTTGAGCTCAGAGTTTCTTCGTTCAGGCTTCAAGATTAAACAAGTGCTTGTCCATTAACCTTCAACTTATTCTCACACCGTTTCAATCATCATACTGGAAACAGCTTCCACTTTACAAGGGGAACGCTAAGCTCGGAAATCAATTTAATTTCGACTGTTCTGGTAAGTGTGTGAAAAAAACTTGAAAATAATAAGTGCTTCCAGATCCAAATGAAAAGAGAAAAGAGACAATAAATTTATCAATATTTATTTTACATTTTTGTTTATCTTTTAACATTGCTGATATGACGTAGTGTATGTTTTAGGGTATTGTATTATTGTTTTAATTCTATTAATTTACAATTGAAGACCTGAGTTGAAGAACTTTTAAGTCTGAAATACTAATTTTGAGAAAAAGCAAGTTATCGTTTTTTCAAACTTGTTTAATACTTTATGCAAACACCAGCGTGTGTTATAGCGAAATAAAACCATTTTTTAAATCAAATCTCGCGCGGAAACAGGTTTTGACCATCATACTGTATAACATACCTTTGGTGATAACTCAATTTCTACAAAATGTGACTTAAAGTAGTTTTACAAACGTTTTCAATTGCTGCAAGATATTGTTAACTCGCATAAAGTTTACTTTTTCTTTTTACAAAAAAATTAATCTTCGTTCATCAGATCATGGGGCGCTGGTGCCGCGCGTCCAGGATTGGTTTGCCACGGATTACAAATGGAGAAGAAACTCATCGAGTCTTCCAATCATTGGAACCACTAAAGTAAGTGTCGAAGGTGATTGAATGATTGAGATATCTTTGTAGAATGTTCATGTGGTATAGGCACTTGGATTTCAAACACACGACTTTGCTTCTAAACCCGAGTTAAGCACCTTAGTTATATGCAGAGTGAATAAATAGAAGGGAAGTTACTTCTTATGGTAAATTAGTCAAAACGAAAGATTTTCATCAATAAATTCGAACTTGGAGTTTTTTACTCGTAAATAAATTTAAACCCAGGGTACTTCCCAAACATCAAAATCCGTCATTTTTGCATTTATTCAACGTCTGCAGACTGCAATGTAAAACGAACGCATTTTATTGTTTCGGTTCTTCGCTTTTTGACCCGCAAATAAATTGTGACTATATTTTAACTTATGTATCCAATCTTGAAAAGCGTATTATGCATTACAGTGTACAACTGTACATATAACCATTTGGAGCAACGAGATATCTTTCAACAACGAAATCGCTTATTTTTAAAATGATTGGAAATGGACTAAAAATGGGTTTTGCACAATAATGTTGCCTTTGATGGCTTACTTTCTTCAATCGCTCTGCAGCTCTACACGGTGTCATCTATGACGTGGAACGACGAGGGCGTTTACATCTGCTCTGTGACGTACAAGGGGATGAACAGAGCACTTCTTGTACAAAGCATCAATGTGACATGTGAGGTCTTAATGCAGTGAGCAATACAGTAGAAACCTTCTCAAAATATCATTAAATTTTCTTGTTTTACTATGCACTACTTTAACTGCGAGAAATAATTTTCAGATATAAATGACAACTCAAATTCTGAAGCTTGATTGTTATTTTAAATAGATGGAAAATAAAAAATGCGTAAACAATAGTTAAAGTAAATTAAATCACTGTTATCAAAGTAACCCATTTACAACCAGTGCTTTGGAGCCGGCATGAAAATGAAACTGCTCCAGCTCCGGAGTTCTCTTCTATCAAAGCATAGTGCCAGCTCTGGAGCTCTTTCATACCACTGCTCTATCCCAGCTCCATTTGAGTATATTCTCGAGCACTATACGACTTCATTGATAGTCACCTTCGGTCAGTAATCATCCCAAATTTAAAGTTTTACGAAATAGCAGACGCACAACATTATTTTTCAACAATTGTAAATACCAGCCGACAAGTATCAATTTTGTGATGGGTTGCTGTTAAATTATGTGAAATCAGCCAATAGCAATAGCATCTTGTAAAATTAATTTGAGCTGGAGCAGTTTATTAGACAACTGGCTCCAGATAAATTTTATATATAGCTCCTATACTTCTTTTGAAAATGCAAAGCTTCCGGGCTCCGGCTCCAGCTCCAGCTCCAAAGCTCTGTAATTACCTGTTTTACCCTTTGCAGGTTTAACTGCTTTACTTTTTGCGCTTGGCATTGAGCATTTTTTTGTGGTGATACAATAATACCATTTGTCATATAAACAATAGCTCATTTAGCCGAGCGACAACATTGTCGAAAGCGGATACATGTCATACAGTAAATAGAGTTTGATACAATCAATTTGTAGCGTAGTTGTAAATATAATGTAGTTTTTCAATTATTTTTATATGCTTTGTATACCTTTAACTATTATTATGTTTTTATTATGTTCTAATCCAACTATTAGTATTCTTCATTGTTTGTTGTGGAAAAGAAGGTAGACTTTTTTGAATATATTTTTTACTACGTAGAAATTGTATTTATTTCTATTTCTCCCAAAATTTTTAGGCCCTACTGTATCCCTCATATCTACACCAATCTTAACTTGCTCCAGCGATGTTTTGTTCCGGAACAAAGGGAGAGATGCTAAAGTCACGTGCCAAGGTGTCATCGGGATAGGAGCACCAACGAAGAGGCATTTCCGTTATTATTGGAGCAAGGTACTCAATTCATAACTGTCTTACCATAAGTCTGTGGAAGTGAAACCATTGACGGATTCAGGGGGGAGGCCATTGAGGTGATCGCCCCTCCTCTAAAATAGAAAACAGTAACTTTATTCACTGTACACTGGCAAAGTCGGATCGCTCCCCCTGAAGCTAGTTGGCTATTTGTTGGATCCTCTTTTGCGTGGAGTTTCTTTTGTTACATTTTTTTTGACTGTTGCAGATTTTGCAAACATACAAAGCTGCTTGTGGTTAAAATTTTTTGATACTATTAAAGCTTTTGTACCTTGCAAACTGTGCAAACTGCTGGTAACAGTCTCAAAAAATTGTCTAGATATCGTCTTTTCTCAGATTTACCTGGTGAGCTATGTTACAGTCGTTTTGTTGACTGGGGAGGCAGTGAACAAATGAAAATGTAACTTTTAGAAATTTTTTAGCTAAACTACTAAAGAAACTGCAAAATGTGGCAAATTGAGGGGCGCATTTCATTTCTCAAGGGGCCGCGTTTAGAGTCTTGAAAGGACTTAGTTTTTGTAAAAATGGTGCTCTCTTCGTGCCATTTGCGTCTGAGATTGTGAACCTACAAACTTGTGTGTATGGAGTTTGATCGTCCAGTTACGTTCAATAAACATTTTTCAATGTATCAGTTTGATTCCTTGTCTATGCTGTTCTAATGGACGGAATATTCATACGCAGTTGCCTAGACATCGGAAGCCCCGACAAATTTCCAAGGAGCAAGAATTAAAAAAAAAAACGTTTTCTTTTGTTTTCAGTAGTGTATTTGTATCAAGTCCTTATTTTGAAAACAACTCCTGCTTTTCGAGAAAATTACCTTTTCACTCGATTATTTCATTAGTAGGGCTGCCTCCCTTTCTTAGAAATTTTAAACAATTCTTAAGCGTTGGCTATTTTAAGTGCCCCAAGATGTCATTGGTTCTGGGTCCAAATTACTCCCAACAACAATTCTGCTATCAAGCAAAGTTTTAATTTTGAGGGGAAGTGACTCAAATCTAATTTATTTTAGTATACTATGGGTTGTTTCAATTAAGTCAAGTTACCGTTTCACTTTACACGACATGTTTCGTGTGTAATATAACATGGAAGAGATTAGCTTTTGTCTGTTTCGTTGATGCAACACCACATTGGTTATCCTACAATCCCAACGTTTTTCTTTTAGGCATTTCCGAATGGAAACATCATAACAAAGAAAAGATGCAGACATGCACTAAAGTCACGTGACAACTATCATGTATCTTGCACGTAGTAAGTGGGCATGGGTTCTGAATAGTTTGGGTGTTCATCAGGACAATTATCGTTTCTAGCACTAGTTGCAACGTTTATCTAATGAAAGTGAAAGTAAAAGCAACAATAAACAGGATGATTTATTGCTTCACTGTTTTGATGCGCACCATGACAATGCGCATCCTCAGAGAAAACAACATACAAAAAAAAATGAAACATGACATGGGTTAGTATGAGATTACGTGCTAATTTATTGACGCTAGACTGAAAAATTTTTTTAATTTTTTTCAAACTTTAGAAAAATTTTCAACGTATCTTTCCTATACAAATGTATTTTAATGTACTGTAAGCTATGCATGCAAAAGTATTAAAACTATCGCTGATATTCTTTTATTCTTTTGTGGAGCTGTTTTTGACAAGCGATTATGCAAATTAAATATAATAAAATATCAGTAAAACTTTTTTACGTCCAAACACTTTCAAACAAACTTTTATTCTGACACAAAATTGTTTTATTCTGATTTGACATTTGTTGCTCCCAATTAAATTTTGGGTGACAGAAATCACCGCGAAAGCAGAACACATGAACGCAACTGACCCGACGCTCCACCAACCCGCAAAAACATATTGACGATACACTTGGAGGCATCGAAAACACAAACAATCATCTAAGTGAGATAAGATAAGTTGTTACACAAGAAACTATTGATAGAAGTTGGAATGAAGTTAAAGGAACCTTAAATGATGCAGCTACTAACATTCTACCATCAAAGAGGAAAAACATTAAACAGCCTTGGATTACTGAGAAGATACTTGACTTAATGCAACAGAGAAAGAAAAACAAATTCAATAATCACAAGAAATATAAAGCTTTTAATAAGGAAATATCCCAATTATGCAAAAATGCTAAACAACGGTGGTGGGAAAATCAATGCAGTGAAATAGAACAACTAGAAGCATCTCATAAGTCACTTGAATTACACAACAAAGTTAAACAGCTAACATGTTTGAAGACAGCTGAACAAGAAAACAGTTGGATAGAGGAGGAAAATTATTATTTGAGGAAGAAAAAATAAAGAGTAGATGGGAAGAGTATGTAACAGAATTATATGATGATGATAGAAGATGTATTGTAGGCCTATGCCTAAAATTACCAACAACGAAAGAGAAGAAATATTGATATCTGAAGTTGAGAAAGCCATTCAAGATCTGAAATGTAATAAAGCTGCAGGAAAGGGTAACATTTATCCAGAAATGCTAAAAGCACTCAATGGCGTAAGTGTCAAACGCATACACAAATTATGTAATGAAATATATATGACTGGATTTATACTTGAAGAAATGAATGAAACTGTTTTTGTCAGACTACCAAAGAAATCCAAAGCAAAGAACTGCAGTGACTTTAGAACATTAAGTTTGATCAGTCATGTACTGAAAATTTTGTTAAGAAATCGTAAAACTATTGAGAATGAGGTTAGCATGACTCAAAGTGGTTTATGACTGGTAAAGGTACACGAGAGGGTATACTTAATTTCAGAACAATTTGTGAGATTTCCTTGAAAGAAGTTTTGATTCACACAAAACTAAAGCTTCTAGATCAAGCGGCGCTGGTTGGACTCTCGGGATGTGCGCTTGAGCAACGCATTTCAGGACTGCTCTCCATTCAGCGGCACCTAGTGAATGGAATAATTTCCCAGGCAACAACACTTGAACAATCGGAAACTTCAATTTGCCAATCTCAGTAACCGGCCCTGCGTCAAAAGCCTCTAGGCTACAAGTATGCGAAACTACCAGGAATAACCAATGAAGGCTTTGTCAGTCCGAGGATAAAGATTCAAATTAAACTACACTAAACTATCCTAAAAATACAAAAAAAAAGAAAATTTTCAATTTCGAAAACAAATGATCGCGAGGAAAATTTAAAACTACAAAAAAGAAGTTAAATGCTATCATCATTAATCAACTAAGAAACCAACATAAGAGCACAGAAAGAGAGTGACTGGGATGAGACGAAGAATCAAAGTCTACTAGCACCACTGCACGGTTTAAAATCACCATGAAACCAATATTTAAATACGCCAAACAAGAATTTACAAGAGTTTTTTGTAGCAGACTATTTTTTGCTTTAAAAGATGTCATGGCAGCAACAAGCCATAAATATCTCGATGCAGAGGCTGCTCGAAAGTGACATCAGCAAGCAAGGGAATCACCGCTGCAGCCAACCTGTTCGAAGCTGAGTCATTATTCTTTGAAAGTAGCAGCCACAGACATCGTGATAGTTGATTCCACTTTCTCACACTTCTTTCTATTTCTTATCAGGAAAGATACTTAGGAAAGATTAATGACGTAGTTTATTTGGATATCAACGTACAGCAGTCAATTGAATGGTCGAATAGTTCTGCTTGCTTGTCGTATCTAGGCTTGCACCTGGTGGTTGAAGATTTAAATTAAGTGGACGAGAAGGCAAGGAAGCCAATCTTCGCGTCCACCTTCAGGCATGCCTTTAAGTGTCCTGCCAAAGACACAGCCGCATGCTTTTGAGCGGAGTCGAAGCGGCACCTTTTCGAATGCCGTTCCAAGCCTCTCACTACCAGGGCCGGATTTAACCCAAGTGCTGCCCTAGGCAGATAAAAAAGTGCTGCCTCCAAAAATTTTTTTTCGATGGTGATTTTCGATTTTTCGATACAACACAGGCACTTGTCCTCAATTGTCCTCAATGCCGCCATTTTTTTAAAACTTCATGAAACTAAAGTTCTTTCGTAAACTAGTCTTACTTTTTGGCTTGTTTACATACTTTAAGCATCAAAGCAAGTAGGCCTAGGCTACACAAAATAGCCTACAGCTTTCCCATCAATCTAACATTGACTAAACAAATTTTTTCTAGGCTCTTTTAAATTTACTAACAGTGAAATAAACCGAACAAAGATTAATAAAAACTGCACAAACAAAGCCTAATACTCCATACTAAGCGAGACAGATAACTAAAAGAAGCGCTAAGCAGCACATATTGTTGAAAACCAATCAAGCGTGAAGTATTCTAGGGGCGATGACTTGCCATACATGACTTGCCACACTGTTTATAAATGTGAGTGAAAACCAGATTTGAGCAAGACTGGTTATCTTCCAAAGAAAAAAATCCAGCAATGGTTTTAGTACCAAGTTTTACGAGCATCGTAATCGTAGGCAGTTTGATTGCCTTACATCTATCAACAAATTTCATATTACAGTAGCGTCTGATACAGTAGGGTCACTGAAATAAGCTCGTAAACTCAGTTTTAATTCAAGATACACAGATGTTTAATAGACAGCCCGAAAGATCTGTACCGAAAGCTGTCGTATCTTGCTCGCGAAAAAAAGCGTTTTGATGTAATGTAGTTTTTATTGCATGGCAATGAATTTATTTAAAGAAAAAAAATCATTTATTTTACAGCGAGATTGAGAAACAGAGTAACGTTGATTGCAACGTTTCAAGCGCAGTTGTCCGGCTGTACTTCAATATCAAGTAAGTTGCATTTGGGAAAGCACATTCCAACGTCAAGCAAAAAGATAACATTATTTTGAGATGGATACTTTGGAAATAATTCTTATAATGATTGAACAAATAAAATGGATTATTGAATGAGCAAATTATTTAAACAACACATACAAAATGAAAGAATACATGAAAAAAGATGATTAAATGAGTAAATTGTTAAAACAAGAGATTTCGCTCGGATTTTTTTTGCCTGAGTCTCTAGAGTAAATTGTCCACCTATTTCCACCCAAGGTATCAGTCATTCCTCAGAACACATCAAAAGGTTGCTACAAACCCAGATTCTACCACTAACTTTCATAGCACATGGTGACAATTTTCTTGATGAGTTACATATTTTTATGCACATAGCTAAAGCGGCGGCAGGCCTTTGAGTGTCACACAAGTTAGTGAAAAGCTATGTGCTTCACCTTGGTTGGTTGGTTTTTGAATCTTTATTCTCGGACTGACAAAGCCTTGATAGATTATTCCTGATAGTTTCGCATACTTGTAGTGGCTCGTCACACAGGGCCGGTTACCGAGATTGGCAGAGTGAAGTTTTCCAATTGTTGAAGTGTTGTTGCCGGGGAATTATTCCATTCACTAGGTGCCGCTAAATGGAGAGCAGTCCTGAAAATGCGTTGCTCAAACGCACACCCCGAGAGTCGAACTTGCACCGCGTGATCTTGAGCCGGGCGCCTTTGTGAAACTAAAATAAGTTATTTAACAATGAAAATAAAATACAAACAAGAAAATACTCATAGAATAAGCAGCAGAAGAACAAAATTCAAGATGAAAACAATTTAAAGTGCGTATCTAATCTGAACCATAAAGTTTCTAGTTGGTCTAAGTACGATGAAATTTAGCACCGCTGTCAAAGTTAACCATTCAATTTGGAGAGATGAATTGATTAAGACGGTAAGGCCAAATAAGATTTGTAAAAACAAATAAATTTGTCAAATCACCTTATTTCTTCGTAATTTAATGTAGAAATATAACGGATGAAGACTTTGGAGAATATGTTTTGGAATTACAAACTACTGTAAGAGGATCTTCTCCGGTAAACTCAACATTCCTGTTGCAACCCAATGTTGCTCCTCATCTGATAACTCGAATATCCATCATCATGACCTGCATTGGTCTTCTAAGCTTCATTTTGCTTTCTGCTGGCATCATCTGCTGCCATTTACCACACATTAGAGTTCTCGCGAAGAGGCATTTTGGAGAGTATGAAAAAGGTAATTTAGACTTTCTAGAGCGGTAAGATGGCGTAGAGGATAAAGCGTTGCCTTTCAAATAATGCGATCCTGGTTCGACACCCACCTGAACCCGATTGCTGATAGACACCGCTCACCTTTACCCAGTCCTTGGGTTTAACACTTTGGGTGGGGGTAGTTGTGTGTGTAGTTATAGCATGACAAAAACCTTATTTTTTCGTTCCTCAAAGCTCAGTAACCGAATATGGGACCACCTTAGCTTAACTAGAGTATAAGTTATAAACATTATTACTTATGTAATTATTCATTGTTATTGCAATGTTAATTTACACATCATGACTGTAAATGTCTTGAACTTGTTCTACTACGTTATCACTCCATCTTGATGCAAAATGGTAAGTTCACTTCGATAAAAACTAAATTAACCACACTTTGAGACAATCAAATATATTTTTAATTATTAACACCAAATATCTATGACATTCAAAAGTAGACTACAGAGAAGTGGTGAGCCATTCTAACACTGACAGAACAATATTTAGGCTACTTTTCTTTGATATATATTTTTGTTCACCAGATGACAAGAAACACGGGGCTTATTTCGCTTATAACTTCTCTAAAGAATTTGATACATTTTACCAAGAACAAGTTCATCAGTCTGTCAAGATGACGAGAAGCATTCTAGAGGAAATGGGCTACAATGTGTATGACGAAAACAAAGATGGTTGTTATGAACAATGTGGGTGAAAATAGAGAAAATCGCTTTGATTAAACAATAGAAATATACGATTTATAAAGTGAAAATTGATTTCTTTGAACCTCTGTGCTGACTTGTACGAATGTATGTGTTACGGTACTGAAAATGATAAATTGGGTTAGAATCTATGCATTTAGCATGCAACTGAAGGTCATTTAAATATAAAGTGAATAAAATCACTTAATTTCATTGAATGGAAACAAAAACCACACAGTTAGTTTTCTTGTAATAGGCAGCATTAAAGTTCTTAACAGTCTTTTTTTGAAATGCAAGAAATGCAATAGGCCTACAGTATCATGCAATAATAATTTAGCTTATAAGCCTACCTTAATAGACCGAGAGCCTACGACAGAAGATTTCACCCCATAAGGTACAAAAGGTTTGACCCCTTGAAGTTACTGGGGTCAACCATGTCACTCACAAAAAGTATGGAAGATTGACCGCACCGGGTGGATCTAGACGCTAGAGCCCCCTAAAAAGCCCAAAAAGGGGGTTAATTTCACCTCATATAGTACATGAACCAAACTTGGTGAATACGAAGTTTTATGTCAGGACATCACAAAAATATCAAATCTAACATAATTTTCGAGTGGAAAGGTGATGTAAGACCCCCCCCCCGAAAGTGACATCCTGGGGGGTTAACTTCACCCCATAAGGTACATGGACCAAAGTTGGTCAAAACGAAGTCTTATGTCAGGACATCACAAAAATATCAAATCTAACAATATTTTCGGGTGGAAAGGTGATGTAAGATGCCTTCAAAGTGACTTCCCTTAATGTGACCCCCTCGGAAGGTTTATTTCACCCCATAAAGTACATGGACCAAACTTGGTCAAAATGAAGTGTTATGTCTGGACATAACAAAAATATCAAATCTAACAATATTTTCGGGTGGAAAGGTGATGTAAGATGACTTCAAAGTGACTTCCCATAATGTGACCCCCTCGGAAGGTGTATTTTACCCCATAAAGTACATGAACCAAACTTGGTCAAAACGAAGTCTTATGTCAGGACATCACAAAAATATCAAATCTAACAATAGTTTTGGGAGGAAAGATGATGTAAGACTCCCCCAAAGTGACCCCCCAGGGGGTTAATTGCACACCATAAGGTAGGCTACATGGACTAAAGTAGGTTAAATCGAAGTCTTATTTCACGGCATAACAAAAATATCAAATCTAACAATATTTTCGGGTGGAAAGGTGATGTAAGATGTCATCAAAGTAACCTCCAGAGGGTTTATTTCATCATAGAGTACATGGACCAAACGTGGTCAAAACGAAGTCTTATAGGTCCTAGGACACCACAAAATATCAAATCTAACAATACTCTCAGTTGGGAAGATGATAAAAAACCTACCCAAAAGTGAATCTCCTCCTATAGTTTAATTTACTTCATTCCTTACTCGAACCAACCTTGGTGTAACGGAAGTGCTATGCCAGGACAGTACGAATGGATTAAATCTAAAAATATTTTTATATAGGTTTTGGTGAAATACATTCACAAGCTGTCCCATGATGCATGAAATGGAACTATAGCCTACTTTACAAAAAGTTTTTGTATAAATCATATTCACTCAATCGAAAAAAGGCAACAGGACATGACAATACATGGCTTTGTAACACCAAAAACAGAAAGTACATAAGAAGCATATAGGCTACAGTCATGAGCGCCGATCGCTTTCTAAGATAGGTGGGGACATTTACTAGGAAAGAAAGGGCAGACGAGCGAAGCGAGCTGAAAGATTGGGGTCTGTTCAACAAACAAACAAATAGGCCTACAGTAGATAGGCTACAAGTCTAATGCGATGTATTTTAATTGTCAGTGTCAGCATTGGACAGCAGAAGTCCAAACACTGCAACTCGGCAACGAGTCTCCGGCGAATTAAAAACGAAGTCCTTGGTTGATCCTTGGCTTGTAATGAAGGTTGATCGAATTCAAAACTTTATTGTGCACATAGCAGACCATTGCATGATTTGGCCGTTTCTGTGTCATGGTAGATCGTAACAAAGTTTTGATACGTCGCAAAGTTGAAAATGAGCGTTCAGCTGAACACGAGCGGGCTGGTGATATGAGCAAAAGTTCCACTTGCGGAAACATTTGCCGAACAGCGGATGGTATCTTCTTGAATATCATTGGAAAATCTTGTGCAAGGGACTCTGTGTCAAAGAACTGAAGATAATCGTCTACCAAATGTGATTGTAGCTTTCCACTAAAGAGTGAATCTTGTAGAATTTTGTAGTGCTCAAGATCGGTCGACTTGAAATAGTCAGTAAGATTTTGCTGCGAGCTGTCAATGACTGCAAAATACTCTGACCGATCGATCTTGAAGTTTAGGAGGTTGACCATGGCCATGTCCATACTGAAGACGATTTGGAACGTGACAAGTCTTTTAAAAATTGGGTAGGGTAAGAGTTTTTTCAATTGAAAAAAAGCTGCCTGCCAGCCTTCCAACTGCTGATTTTCCTATATACAATTTTTTGCCAAACCGGTAAAGACATTTCAGCAGCTCATAACCTCAATGTAATAATAACTGAAAAAATAGCTTTTTTCTTATACAAAAGTAACACAAGCTACACTTACTGCACTACATGCTTGTACGACTCTTTCAAAGTAATTCTAAAACTCTGCACTGTGTGGCCCTGGCGTAACCAAATTAAATACAATTTGCGAGTTACACCAGGGTTTCTCTGCCTAATAAAACATTTCTACTACGGTTGGGGCTTCCTCGCATAAAATAAAAATGTTGTCCCCTCCTTTCAATATATTTTAAACGTTTGACTGGTTAAATTGTGACATTCGGGTAATATTTTCCCTTTTACGTTGCAAAAATAATGTAAAAAGATGATGGGGACATGTAAAAAGATGGTGGGGACATGTCCCCACTGTCCTATAGGGATCGGCGCCCGTGGCTACAGTAGCCAGAAAATTGATCCAAGATCTTGATACGACCACTAAATGTTGACTTAATTGAACAACTGACTATCCAAATAAGACGAAGAATAAGACGAAGAAATGAAAGCGACAGCAGTGACAATGAAGAATAAAGAAACGACCGTTTACTTACACAAACAATCTCTGTTTATGAATGAACAGTTACAATAACTGATTAGAGACATGAAGCAAATGGCATTAAACAAAAGTTTACTACATTGGGTTTATTGGGTTATTTATTGTAGCAGCTGGAAAATGTTCATTACTGCCTGAATTAACGTTCCAAATGATTCACTTTGAAACGTTTTGATTTGGATAGTCAGTTGTTCGATTAATTCCACATTTAGTGGTCGTATCAAGATCTTCGATCAATTTTCTGGCTACTGTAGCCTATATGCTTCTCATGTAGCCTACTTTCTGTTTTTGGTGTTACAAAGCCATGTATTGTCATGTCCTGTTGCCTTTTTTTCGATTGACTGAACATGATTTATACAAAAACTTTTTGTAAAGTAGGCTATAGTTCCATTTCATGCATCATGGGACAGCTTGTGAATGTATTTCACCAAAACCTATATAAAAATATTTTTAGATTTAATCCATTGGTACTGTCCTGGCATAGCACTTCCGTTACACCAAGGTTGGTTCGAGTAAGGGATGAAGTAAATTAAATTATAGGAGGGGATTCACTTTTGGGTAGGTTTTTTATCATCTTCCCAACTGAGAGTATTGTTAGATTTGATATTTTGTGGTGTCCTATAAGACTTCGTTTTGACCACGTTTGGTCCATGTACTCTATGGTGAAATAAACCCTCTTAGGGTTACTTTGATGACATCTTACATCACCTTTCCACCCGAAAATATTGTTAGATTTGATATTTTTGTTATGCCGTGAAATAAGACTTCGATTTAACCTACTTTAGTCCATGTAGCCTACCTTATGGGGTGCAATTAATTCCCTGGGGGGTCACTTAAGGGGAGTCTTACATCATCTTTCCTCCCAAAACTATTGTTAGATTTGATATTTTTGTGATGTCCAGACATAAGAATTCGTTTTGACCAAGTTTGGTCCATGTACTTTATGGGGTAAAATACACCTTCCGAGGGGGTCACATTAAGGGAAGTCACTTTGAAGTCATCTTACATCACCTTTCCACCCGAAAATATTGTTAGATTTGATATTTTTGTGATGTCCAGACATAACACTTCATTTTGACCAAGTTTGGTCCATGTACCTTATGGGGTGAAATAAACCTTCCGAGGGGGTCACATTAAGGGAAGTCACTTTGAAGGCATCTTACATTACCTTTCCACCCAAAAATATTGTTAGATTTGATATTTTTGTGATGTCCTGACATAAGACTTCGTTTTGACCAACTTTGGTCCATGTACCTTATGGGGTGAAGTTAACCCCCCAGGGGGTCACTTTCGGGGGGGTCTTACATCACCTTTCCACTCGAAAATATTGTTAGATTTGATATTTTTGTGATGTCCTGACATAGAACTTCGTTTTCACCAAGTTTGGTCCATGTATCTTATGGGGTGAAATTAACCCCCTTTTTGGGCTTTTTAGGGGGCTCTAGGGACCAGATCCACCCGGCGCGGTCAATCTTCCATACTTTTTGTGAGTGACATGGTTGACCCCAGTAACTTCAAGGGGTCAAACCTTTTGTACCTTATGGGGTGAAATCTTCTGTCGTAGGCTCCCAGACTATAATTTGATCTAGCCGTCTATTGTATGCTGTAATTTATATATTATTTTTGTTTATTGTAGTTTGTTACAGAAGATACTTCACAAGGGGGTGCAAGTAGGTCATTCAACTGGCATATAGTAGGTTAATCAACTGGCATATAAATTTTCTCATTGCAGGCAAAGCTCAAAACATTCAATGGGGAATCGAACAAAGCCATCGCGTTATATTTTTCTTATCTTTTGAGTTCATTAAAGACGAATGGAGCCTAAAAACTTTGTACCAGGTAAATATTTATATATAATAAATTGTGTTTTGCTTATAGCAGCATGGTAGCTAATTATTTCACAAGTGTAGATAGAACGATCTGTTTCAGCCTAATGTTGCAGGTTCGTTGTGGTAATAGCGGTTTACAATGTATACATTTCGTCATTGAACAAGATTAGGGAACTGGGTTCCGAAATATCCTGACAAACCGCTGCTCTCACAGCAAACCAACACCATCAGACTAGAACAGGTCTCTACGTTTGTGGAATATTTGTATGTTACCTGAGTCTTCGAGATTGAGCTTGTCGGCTGCCAGTACATCTTTGACCTTTGTCAGTATACATCATTCAGTACTGCATTATCTATCAACTAATTTTGGAGACGAAAGCAAGTACCTCCACGTGGTCGTCCCCGCAAGTACCTACTTTGGGAAACTAAACTTCCTACAACTGTCGCTATAAAAGTCATTTATGGTATGGAAGGCCTAATTTCCATCGATGACGACACCAGGCAGTGGCTAACCAACGGATGCCCTGATATATAGCGACAATACGACAGAAGAAGAAGTACTGCATTGGAACAAGTTTCTCTAGATTGAGTATTTTAACTGATGTTTGTGTCTTTTGAGGCGCTACGTTCATAGACCACGCTTCAGAAAACATGAATAAACTCCCATCACTTCAAGAAGCACCTAGCACGTAGGCCTGCCCTATAGCATCGGATCATAAGCAGTTTAAGCATCTTCAATCTTTTAATCTGGGATGCCATTAGAAAGTACTGTTCTGGCTAAATAGACATGACTAGTTTTGAAAGAGTCAAATCGACCTTTATCTAATAACCTAAAGTCTCCAGTCCTAAAGAGGTTATCAAGACACAACGGATACTGACAAACTTTTGCAACTTTATCCGGGTTGTTCTCGGCACTTGCAGCAGATACAGAACTTAAAGTGGGTAATAAATTTGCCTCAGGAGTCCAATGTGCATGTTGCTTTTGTAGAAGGGGAGGAGCTGGGTTGCGGTAGATGATTACTATTTGTAGTCATATAGCGTTTAAAATGTTGGTAGAGAGGTAACTTTTTTAAACCATAAACAGACATAACTCAACAACAACACTACATTTAACATTATAAAAACAAAAAACAAAACGTTTTCGGCTAGTCATACAAACCTTTTCAAGCTTATAAGAGAAATATTTTTTTAAAAGAAATACTTAAGAATCATACACTATCACACTATATACAAAAGGATCACTGAAAAAATAACGCAGGATAACTGGTCAAGTATTTGAGAGGTAAAATTAATTAATTGTTCTGAAAAGGACTCAAGCAGATTACGCAAGATGGACAGAAGCACAGCACGAGATAGTGGCACAAACAAAGCAAGAATACAAGCACAAGACGTGACAATTCAATCAAAAACTATTAAAAGATGGGAGGCAAATGATTGCAAATAATTGCCTGTTGAGCCCTGGGTTGAAAGATTTGATGATCAATGCCTCGTGAATCTCGGTCTCGAACTCGGACAAACATTTTCGAAGGACTCCAATGAGGGTTTATTGTTTGAACACGATTGACAGTTTCTAACATGATCTTTAGTTGCGCTATTTTTATTAAAATTAGCTAAATCCAAATGCTCTCCCACTTTTGTCGCCAAATTTCGCGTGGTCATATCTATGTAGATGTCGAACTCGCATCATGCGAGCAAGTGAACTAATACACAACGTTTTTTCGCCATACTTTTGCTGTGATAGCGTATGATTCTTCAGTATTTCTTTTAAAACAATATTTTTCTTATAGGCTTGAAAAGGGCTGTATGACTAGCCTAAAACGTTGGCTTATTTTTTTTGGTTTTGTAATGTTAAGTGTAGTGTTGTTGCTGAGTTATGTCTGTTTATATAGCATTTTGGACTCCAATTGCTTGGCGTTGAGTTTGCAGTGATTAAATTACCAGTGGAATAAACGAAAAATACTTTGAAAATGACGACACGTCTAAGTTGTTCTTACCATCATTGCAGCTCCATCCAACCGACAAACTTCAAACAAACTTAAAAACAATGTTGTTTCGACCTTACTGCTGCTAAAGTTTCGATTCCATGAAACCGACATCCATCCATGCTAGAAACGATCCAGTTTATACCATGGTGACAAACGAATTGTTTAAGTCAGGGCTTTCCAAACTAGGGGTTACGACCCAAAACGGGATCTCAAATCGCAATTTTAGGGTCACCATACAAATCAAAAGTGGATCTACAATGGACAGTTCACAGTGTCGCACAAGGGGTCGCATAATAAAAACGCTTAAAAAGCCCTAGTCTAAGTCATAGAAGCAAAAGGTTTAACGCTAAACAACAACTTCCACTGTGTTGATACGAAGATGACAACTTTATAATTGTTTTGTTTTAAAGCATACTTAACATTAGATTTACTTTCAGTTTAGGTTATTTTATTTTATCTTTTTAGGGTTTCAATGAAACAATCAAAAATCCGGAATCAAAAATGATATTCATTATGCTTCCTGGGATATCTGAACACTTGAGGCAGCGTCGTTTTCATGACGTCACTTGCTTCATGATAAGGAGATCAATGCAGGTAAGATGCGTGATTATGATGTAGATAATATGAACCTTATGACGTTTACCGTGGAAATATTTTGTGACAGTTTAGTTAGAGCACCTATCTTGCAGTAAGATCAGTTTAGTTTGCTTTTATTTGTAATTATTGTAACGAAAAACAATTTTTGCCAACATAGCAAAGGTCTAGAAAAAAGTAGAAGCGACCAAACACAAACGTTATAACGTGCTTGATATCAAAACATGACAATCAAATTAAAAATTGCACGATTGCATAACCTTATCAAGATATCAGGCTTTTGTGGGAATGACGATGTAGCAATAATAGACACAGCAGTGATTAATAAAAACTGAAACTATTTGTGCTTGCAGCTCAACTACGTCATCAAATGGTCTAGCAAAAGGGACTTCAATAAACAAAAATTCAAACTGCAACTTGAAGACGCAATGCCAAAGTTAATGTCGCAAAAGGTCAAACGATTCAAGTCCTCGTCATCCGACATTGATTTATATGTTCCTAATTACAAAAATGTTTCGTTTCAGTACCAAAAGTAATGCTATTGAAGTCGATTTTGAAAGTAAGTTGTACTGCTGCGAACAAGGTAGGTTATAGTCAACTGGTCAATGATATTCGCTTTGCAATGACAAGTAGTATAAGTTTTTATTCTATTCCCTGCTCAATCTAATGGCAAGAGCAAGCGGCGCTGGTTCGACTCTCTGAGTGTGTGACAAGTTTTCATTCAATAATACTTAGTGGATATAATAATTCAAAGACAACAATCAGAAACTTCACTCTGTCAATCTGGGCAAGTCGGTCTTTGTCAGTGGTTTAAAGCTTCTAAAATATCCGAAATTGCCAGAATTAAGTTCTAAAAAAAGCTTCCTTAGGTCAATAAAGACCACACCAATTTGTCAAAAATTCGAAAAAATTTGGCAAACTGTTGATCATTTGATCTTAGAACTTAGATTTTTTCATCGACTGCACAACCCGGTGGCTACAACACAGTTCACCAGTGCGGAAACACTTTAGGAACTAGCTTATAGAGACAACGAGCTTCACGTGTGACAGTTTCATACGATACCACTACTACTACAATACTGTAGTTAGAATGTTATTCAATGTCGCAGTGTGTCGAAATCAGTGGACCATACGATTTTTTTCCAAACGAAAATTTACGGGCAGTTACAATCGAAATCATTTGTAAGTTCAAGTTGCTTCATTCATAGCAATTTGGCAAGTTCTTTAGCCCTGACAAGCTGCTATAGTCCGCTGTGCACTAGATGTTTGTTTTATTGTTTCACAAAATAATATTGCTCGGAACAAAAACACATCAAACAGTTTTTAAAGTTATTGCTTCATGTGAAAACCAAATTTTTGACGTAAATTTAGTTTTGTTAGAAAATACATTTGTTTCGCTTTGAAGTCGAAACGAAACAGAAAGCAAAGCAAAGTCTCCATTAGGGATTAAACTGGCGTGTGCAACGAAAGTATGTCGCAATAGTTGTTGTATTTCACCATAACATTGTTTATTAATATTTCTTTACGTTGATCATTGTTTTGCATCCATCACAGCACTTCGAAATTTCTATGTGCTTCAATAGATTTTGAGAAAAATTATTTCGAAGTTTCTTTTTTTGTAAAAAATTCCCTTTCGTTTCAAATAAGTCTCATTTCTAATCATTTCAAGTCTTATTTATTACATTTTTTACCTAATATAATGCTGAAGTTTTGTCATCTCAACAACTTCAACAAGCTGTTTTTACAGATGGCGACAAAGAAAAGCATACCTTTTGAAAATGTTGGAAATTCCCAAAGAGTTTGCCATCTGCCGTGACGTGATTGTTGATCTTCAGTGGAACTAGTTCGTGGCAATGACCAAACTAGGAAAAAGCGAACTGACAAAGGCGATCTGGTACTAAAACACTTCCTCAAATGGGCGATCTGCCTAATCCTTAAAAAACAAAATCAAACGTTTTTTATCTACACTCTAAACTTTCAAATCATTTGGGGAGGCTAGCACTTCCAACAGCATTTTAAGCAAGAATTTGAGGTTGCAAAACGTGTTTTCAAGATTTATGTGTCTTTTGACCTGTTAAGACAATAAAATAAACCATATAGAAGAAAGGTGCTTTTGTAGTAATTGAAGTAAAGTAATTTGCATTCACCACTACAAATTGTTCAACATTAAACATTACAAATTTTAGCAGAAATATTGGTCAGACCATAAGTTGTTTCTAATTGAAAATTAACGTCATCTGCTAGCCTACATGTGCAACAGGGAACGATCAAGAATTCCATAAATCTTAAGTTGCAATGCAGGAAAAAAGTTTTTAGGTTACCCGAAGTTAAATGGTTGGTTGGTTTTGAATCTTTATCCTCGGACTGACGAAGCCTTGAAAGGTTATTCCTGGTAGTTTCGCACACTTGCAGAGGTTTTTGATGCAGGGCCGGTTACCGAGATTGGCAGAGTGAAGTTTTCCGATAGTTGAAGTGTTGTTGTCGGGGAGTTTTCCATTCACTAAGTGCCACTAAATGGAGAGCAGTTCTGAAAATGCGTTGCTCAAGCGCACGCTCGGAGAGTCGAACTTGCGCCGCGGGATCTGTCAGTAGCTTGTTCAAGACAACCGCTAACATCGAGTGCAATGTCGGTTGGAAATCTTGCTGAAGTCAATTACGGGTCTTAACTTTGCAGAGCGACTTTACAGGAGCTCGGTTGACTTGTATTGATGTATGTTTCTTCATTGCATTGACATAAAGCTATCTGTGATTACAGTAAATGCAGAAAAACTGTAACAATTACCAAGCGAATGCTAAAACATAGCCCACGCGTGCAATAGTGAACAGTTGAATAAGTCAGAGAAACCCAACAATATGTAGGCCAAGGAAATGCTATGTGAGTAATAGTAAGCTTGCACAAAATATTGTATTGCACCGTAATGCATAAACTGCAATTTGCAAAGAGTAGGCCTACGGTATGCAATCAACGCGTCAGAAATAGGAGATAAAGAAAGGAAAACTAGAGAAGCCATATTATGCTCAAAATAGGAAAAAGCTGTGACCTTTACTAAGACATTTACTCACTTCCCTCCTTAGCTTTTGAAGAGTCCCAGATAGGGCTACCTTATCGTTGTCAATGACGAGGGGTCGATCGAACGAAAAGTCAAGAAAGGCAATCTTCGTGTCAACCCTAAAACGTGCTTTGGGTAGACACTGTTAAATCAATGAAACATCGAACCAATCAGAAGTTACAGGAACAGCGTTTCAACCAATCAGAAGTTACAGGAACAGCGTTTCAACCAATCAGAAGTTACAGGAACAGCGTTTTAACCAATCAGAAGTTGCAGGAAAAACAGAGAAAAAATCCAAACAGTTCTTATACAAAGTAAATTAAGTCAGTCTTTCTCGTCCACAGCTGGGCACAGAGGGTTAAGGCAGTGGTAATTTCAATGACGTGTGTTCGATTCCCACCCAAATTAGAACAATTTTTCTTCTGTAATTGCCAAACAAAGTTCATAGTAGGGCCAACTCTCTGGCTGAGTGCCAGAAGGGTCATAATTGCACGGCAGCTACTTAAACATTTTCAGATTAGTTGACGATGTCATTGGGTCTTACAGGGAATTGCTCTGTAGGGGCTTTACCCCATGTTGTTAGTTTTCTCCAGCCTTCCCCCTAACAAAATTTTTCACTATGCAAAATATTTTTTTGTGTGCATTATGATTTTAAGGAGTGGCGAATAAATTTGTTTTTTACTGTTAAATTTATACCGTTACAAGCACGCAAAAAAATTCCACTGCGCAAATTATCCAATTTTACTGCGCAATTGCGTATTTGCGCATCTTATAGAAAACACTGGTTGTCTCACTACAGTAGGAGACTTGCAAGCGTTGTGGAGGTGGTCTCAGCACTCGATCACGCAGTCGACAAGAACTAAAGCGTTGTGATGAGACGCCGATTCAAAATTGGAAATTTGAAACTTTCAAACAAAGGCAAAGCACTTGGGTGACGAAGAAAGTCCAAAACATTATTAAAAATGATTTTTCTAATCGTACAATCAACAAAGGTACCTAACATCTCTGAAGCATATGCTGAACTGGACATAAATCATTGTTAAATATTGTTTCGATTGTTGCTGTCGTGTGTGACGTAACAACGCTTATTGTGTCAGAATAATATGTGTCATTGTGAAAGGAAAACATCCAAGTGCTAGCTTTAAGATAAACAGATTTGATTTCCATCTTCGACTAACAATTGTTGAGGTGGTAAAATCAAACTAGGGTAGGCTACTGCTTGACCACGATTTCCAGAAGATTTGTCAAATATTAGACTCCACGAGCAAACACAAGTAGCGTTGGAAGCAAAATGCAATTCGCACATTAAAGTCCAACACTACTCCAGCAGAAGACACACAATTCAATCAAAAACAAGACAAATTAACTTTTTTTGTACTTTAATTCAGGGGGCACATAAAAGAGACACCAACCAAGTCTTAAGATCTTTGCAAAACATAAATTTTTTTTCTAAAAAATTATTTCAGGGTAAAACTAAAACGAAAGTTTATTTTTACTCAATATTTCTTAAAAAACCACCGCTTCCATTTGAACCTTTGCAGCAGTCGATGTAGGAATTTTGTGATTGAATAACTGTAACCCGCTGTTGATTCTGATTTGTTGAATCGTATCGGTGGCAAAACAAAAGTTCACTAGAATAAGAAACAGAACTGGCCATGTAGTTCAGTTTGGTCTTATTTCTAATCACTAGAAAAGGTTCAGTACAGAATACAGTAAAAGACAAAAGTAACCTAGTCTCAGCAAACGGATTAAGCAAAGTAGAAAGAATAGCCTATTGGTAAAATATAGAAACTAAAACCTCGGGTAAAATATTTTACATAAAAATGTCATCCTACCTAAAATGAAAGAAAGCCATTTTCAAATGGAGCATAGCAGGTTTTTGACATTGTTATCATGAGCAAAAAATAATATGATCCAGCATGGTGCTAATTTGAGAGGAAAGCTTACCTTGAGAATTGAGACTAACCTGCATGACATTGACCTACATAAGCTTGAATTAAGTTTCTTCAAAACAACATTGACTTTACTGTATATAAACAAAATTTGATGATCTAAGAATAAATTTCGGTTTTAATGAATAGCGACGGAAAAAAAAATTCTTTTGCAAAACTTTCTCTGCATTTCGATCATGAGGAATCCAATATGATCTTGGTGTACAACAGGAGAGGTCGTCGTATCAGTTTAGTTCAGCAGGCTATAGCCCTAAGAAGGGCCGTAGGAATTTCTCTCTAGAACAGTGCATTTCACAATCATGAAAAGAGAAAAATCAAAGATTGTAGTTGAGGGGGAAGGCACCCCGCTATTTGACGGGGTGGTTCTACGTGTCTTGCCAAAATAAAATGTTGAAAAAGTGTCTTTCTTTGTGAACAAGTGCTTTATGGGTTCTTGCAGTGCGTCCTCTTGCATGCATCTGGTTAAACCACTTCGCTTTCAAAAACTGTGTATAAAGTTCGTTGATACAATGACTTTCAATGTTGTGAAGACGTAACAAGTAGAATTTTTTTATTTGAGCCATCTTGATCGGTCATGAGTCACTCAAGTGCACCTTTGACACTGAATTGTACGGTTGACATCACATTTAGAATAGCAGACAGAATACTATCCTTTTGCGTTCTGCAACGTCAATTAGATCAAATTGTAGAGCCACAAAGTACAACGTTGAACATGAAGTTAACTGCACTCCACTTCTTTGCGCAACATTTTGTTGGTCTCTATTATATTAACAATTTAAAAAATACAAAATACAACATTGCAACTCGCCGCAAATGACGTCTTAAAGGTTTAATAACGTCATTGTTTAGTCACGCAAATAAAAAGGTAATCTACACCTCTATCAAATGAGATTCCAAGTATCATTATTATTCAAAGGAATTCATTGTGACTGCACCATTGTTCCATTGTTGGGTGTGTTTGTTTTTATGGGAAAGTTCAGCCCGCTGCAAACCAGAGTCAGTTTCGGAAAGCTTGTAGCCCAAGCGAAAGATCTTTCAAAAGCGTTTAAAAAAAGCTCTCACGTATTGAATTGTTGAAAAAAAACCCACAATCCTTTTGTGCTTTGTTTATGAAATAAAAAAAATCCACACGAACGATATAAAAGCTGGAGGTTCTTTATTGCTGACATGCCACGCTTTCCTCAAAGCATTTCTTAAGCAGTTACAACATTTTTATGTTTTATGCAAAAACATGACCCTTTGCCGCGTTATTCTTTTGATCGGCGTTGTGGCAGTCTTGTGGAGTGGTCTAGGTGCAAGTCAAGATCTTGATGAAAGTGAGTACGTTTGCTTTGTTTGATTAAATTACAAAGTCACTAAACGTTGACCATGAAAGATTAACAATTGTATTTTGTCAGTTTGTAATTTACTTGCTACTATTTGGAAACTGAATAGATATCACATACAGGGCCGTGTGAGCGCTACCTTGCGCCCTCGAAATCCACTAGTAGGCCCCTATGTTTAGTGATGGTTCAGGACAAGACAGCGTTAGATTATGGCCGCAAATTCTTTCAAAGTAGGAAAAATTCACATTTATCATTTTAGCAAAGAGTAAACAACTTGAAAACATAAAAAAAGAACAATAGATTATCCGACAATACAGTAGCGGATGTGCTGGAAACAAGTTGGAAAAGGACCAGAGTTTTCATGAGGCAAAATTGGTAAAATAAATGGACAACACAAAACTAAATCTCAAAAAATGAAGTTGGATGAGTAGGGGTTGCCTCCCGGAAAATGGTAACAAATATAATCTTGTTTTGTTTAATTTTTAAGCATTTTTGGAGCATTACCCGCTATGTATGGAACCATAGCTGTAACCGTAGGCCACTTTGTATGTAATTAAATTCATCAAATTAAAAGTGGATTTGGGTAGAAGGCTTGATCTTGTTATGTTATAAAAACGTCATTCACGACCACAGGAAAATTTCAATGATTAAATTCTTGAAAATTTGTATCGCTTAGTATTGTGGAACCTTTCAGCAAGCTGGAACTTCGAAAATCTATCTGAGGTGTCTTCTCCTTCGCTTCACCTGTATAGGTCTAGTATTTTCACGGCACATTTCACTTTAGCAATCTCTATATAACAGTGAAATTAATTTATTGAATTGTTAATTAACTAGGCTATTTGACTGAGCAATGTTTACTTTGGAATATTGGTATTGCGATAGTGACATATTTGAAACTGATTGTCCTGCTTATTCGTATCATGCACGTTATAACGTTCGCGTTTTGTCGCTTCTACCTTTTTCTAGACCTCTGCTATGTTTGGCATATATTGTTTTTCGTTGTGATGGTCAGAAATAAAAAAAAAACTGAACTGAGCTGATATTAGATTATTTTGTTAGTTTTTTAAGAGCACAAAAAAACGATTACTTCCTCAATCCACTTCTGAAACTATGCATGCTCAAAATAGCTGATTAGATGAATAAAACTGAGCAAACCAAGAAACAAAAGTGGTAAAGAGAAGTTTTTAAAATTTATAAAAGTAAAATAAACTATATTTCAGCTACAAAAAGATAGATGATATACTTTCAAAGCAAACGGATGCCCAATATTTTACAATGAAGCCAAAAAACTGTTGCAGTTTAAATTGTACTTACAATTGTCAGTCTATAGAGATGGAGCCGATTGTGACATAAGTAGAAGGCATGTCACATCTTTCGAGATTCGCTTTTCAGTATACACGACGTGGAAAGAATGTCTCTGGGTATGGTAAAGTAGCACGGTATCTGTTTCACTGTTTCACGGTATCAAGTAACCGTCGAAACTGGCTTTCTATTTTGCTGTTATACAGGATATGTAGTAAAAAAGCGAAAGCTCCACTCTCGCATGTTGGAAGAAACAAAAAGGAAGATTTTTATGGTTGATTGACTGGTATAAAAAGCAATAGAATTTATGCCGTAAAAAATGATGAAACTGAGCAAGCAACAACTGAGCAAGCTGAAGCTTAGCATCTCATGTCAACAAATTTAGTTTATCAAGCGATGACAAAGCAAGTTCAAACTGAGCAAGCAAATCTCATTTACTGACTTGGACAATGGACAGTAGCTGAAATCTACTTGTTGAGTTGAAGCACTTGCTGAGTTGCCGCATGCAGAATGTTCTGAGAACCCTGTGCGAAACTGTTGTTAGTGCCGGCAACGATATCCAATATACCAGCAGCACGGCAATGGTTATGAGAACAAGGCGACACCTCCAAGGGTTTGAAATCTAATTTTGTATTACATTCAGGGTGTTATCACATAATTACCCAAATTATTCTCAATCCGTTATGCAAAAAAGCGTAGGCTACAATCGGTGCAGTTTCTAAAGTTTTCGCTTTGACCAGACCTGGAATCGATCTCAGACTTACTAGCGCTAAAGCCGAAGGCAAAACTTCTCGGACACTGAACTGGTGACTATTGGAGTGACCTATCTAACTGTTTAATTACACCACTTTAAATTTAAACAAGACGTTGTTTTTATTGTTTCAGGTGACGGTTGTACATTAGTGAGTGTCAGTGATGAGAAGCAAGTAGCTCACTCCGGATGGCCTTACCTATTGGATTGCAATCTCGCGCTTGATGTATTTTACTATGCATACGGAGATGAGGAAGATGAAATCAATGTAACTACAAAAAACAACGTTTAATCTTCATCAGAATAATAATGATGATTATGTCGGCAACATTGCCGAGTGGCGAGAGCCCTGGAACGGCAATCGAAAGGGTGCCGGTTCGACACCGCTCAAGAGCATGCGCCTGTGTCTGTAGCAGAACACTTAAAGACATGCCTGAAGGTGGACATGAAGATTGACTTCCTTGCCTTCCCGTCCACTTAATCTAAATCTTCAACCACCGGGTGTAAGCCTGGATACGACAATCAAACATTATGTGCTTTATATCCCACGGAGCCCATGCATCGTAGATATACGTTGTTTTAACGTTTTACAAAGCATACCGTGCATTCTAGTGGTGTTGCCAACTAGGGTGGCTACAGGGATAATTTTGGGCCGATACCAGCGACATTTCCGTCCCTAAAACAGCACAACGTTAAAAAGAGTTTTCAAAAAGCTTAAAAAATTACTAAGAAAATAGTAAAAACCAAGCAACCACACGGCATTTAACATAATCCATTAAAATTGAACATAAACTATAAGCTACAAACGTTTTCGGCCATACACACGTTAGCCCTTATCAAGTAACAAAAAAATAACTGCTTATCATATCTACACTGAAAATGAATAACTGATCTAAACACTGAATTGAAAAACGAAATGTAAAATGAAACGGCATAGCATAGGAGAAAGGCACATCACATGGCGTCTAACGCCAGTTTAACCAAAATTGTATTAAATAGTAAAAAAGGAACATTTTCTCCACATTGCAAAAGTTGTCTCCAAAATAAAATTGACTTGATGCAAAAATACTCTATAGAAAACAAAACATGCGATTGTTTTCCCCCCTGAAAAATGTATTATACTTTCAAGATCGAGATGTAGCAAACAACGCAATTAAATTGATAAGGCAATTCTTTTAATGTCTTTGCTTTTGCAGTGTCAAATATTGCTCCAGAATGGCTCGATATTGTTTAACACGACCCTAAGCCCAGACACTATCGAATATTATGATTATGAAGAAAAGAGTATCGGGCTCATACTGCCTACCTTGAATAAAAACAGCACCTTCAAGTACGACATAATTGTAACCGTAAGTGAGATACGTTTGTGTTCAGATATTTAAAGAAGTACAGTAACTGTTGATTTTTGATTGAAAGTTGTAATCAGTCAAATGAGTAGGCCTATTGTTGTTTATGTCCGTCCCGATAGTTCAGTTGCTTAGTGCGTGACTTCTGGAACGAAGAAACTTTAAGATCAAGCGCCGCTGGTTCGACTCTCGGGGTGTGCGCTTGAGCAACGCACGTTAAGGACTGCTCTCCATTCAGCGGCATCTAATAGATGGAATAATTTCCCGACAACAAGACTTCAACATTTGGAAACTTCGCTCTGTCAATCCCGCTGACTGGGCTTGCGTCAGTGATTCAAAGCCTCTACAAGTATGCGAAACTACCAGGATTAAGCTCTGCAAGAAGCTTTCCCATCAGTCGAGGAGAAAGACTCAATCAATCAATCAATGTTATTAGAGACATCTGGTTTGTCAGTCACAAGAGAATTAACACATTTAAATGTTGATCACAATCCCAGACAACCACTTTATCTAGTCCAGATCTTTAGCCTACCAGACCTGGGCTACATAAAGAGGTTGTCTGGGGTTGGCTAGGAAGAATGTAAAGTAGGTTGCCATTTTACAACAAAATACCAAATCGAAACTTGTCAATGCTAAATTGTTGACAAAAGGATAAGATGACAGTCGTTAGTCTGTGCTTTAAACGATTGCACAAATCACGTAAAAGAGCATTAGCCCAGCGTACTACATATCTGTTTAATGTTTACACACATTCGATCAAAGTTTCCAAACTATCTTCATTGCTGCTTCAGCCAATGCTTTTGCTGTCCAATCGCTCAGCTGAATTTTAATACAGCAAGACAAGATATGGTAGTGGATCAAGACCAGTGACCCAACTGGTACACGAGAATGCCGCGGTTTCAAATTCAAATTGCATACAAAGTGGAACTGCGGTTGTGTCGAGGCGGTTGTGCAATTCGAATACTTGTCGACAGCAATCGAGCTCCACAACGTCACAATGGACAACGCTTCTTGGCAACATTTGATTAAGTCCGCTTAGTTAGCTTAGTGGTTACACGCCAGGCGCTGGTTCGACTCTCGGGATGTGCGCTTGGACAATGCATTTCGGGACTGCTCTCCATTCAGCGGCACCTAGTGAACGAAATAATTCCCCAGCAACAACACTTCAACAATCAGAAACTTTACTCCGTCAATCTCGGTAACCGGCCTTGCGTCAAAAGCCTCTACAAGTATGCGAAACTACCAGGGATAACCAATCAAAGCTTTGTCAGTCCGAAGATAAAGATTCAAAACTAACCAACCAAGTCCACTGCCAAAACAAAAATCACAAAATTTTGTATGTTTTAAAGACAACTTTGTCGTGAAAAAATAATTAATTTCTTTTTGACCCAATCCAGTAAAGTATATTTCTGTATCATTTTTGTTTTGACCAGGTTATCAAGACAGGGGAATGCTACGTGGCCAAGTTAAACTTAAATGTCGTGCAATTGCAAGAGAGCTGCCAGGATTTAACAATGTTTAATTTCAAATTGTCATCCCGGAACGAGTGGCTTACAGAAGATGGTGAACAGATGCTTAAACTCCCTCTAACTTGTGATGGTTTGTATGCAACGTTGTATGTCATTTTAACTACTGGTAGTTGCTTTAGTTCTAACTTTAGCCGCATCTGGTTCCACGTGTTTTGTTTTTGTGCTTTTGATAGCCAGTTAAAGAGTTGATTTGTGTTACAAAATTTGAATTGATGGAAGAGAAATGTTATCAATGGTCAAAGCGGTAATAATTTTTGTCTGACTTTCTCCAAGACTCGTGGATCCATTTCTTGAGACTAATCTCATCGCTTCACTCCATGCATCCTCAGAGATGAAAAACATTAAAATCTAGGAAAAAACAGAGAATATCACACTGAATTGATGAAATCAAATTTATTAACTGGCACATGGCCACCTGGAGATGCGGCCTGATTTGTCACATTTTGCAGATTTTGATAACAGCTACTGCATTATGCTAGTGTTTGACTGACATTTTTTGAGATGTTTTTACTTTTTGCGGTTTCCTAATGACATAAAACTTTTTTGTTGCCTTGGGGAAGCAGTAGCAAATGAGAAAAAGTAAGTTGAAAAACGCAAAATCAGACTGTTATTGAAAATTAACAGTCTGACTAAAATCTTTGAAATCAAATTTTCTTTGTTTTTCAACATGTGAGGATGTTAAAACCTATTGTGTCATCTGGGGAAAAGAATAAAGAAAGCGTAAAAATCTAATTTTTAGAAAAATTTATTTAAACGTTCGTCCAAAGTTAGAAAAACCTGGAAATTTCTGCAAAATGTGACAAATCAGGCCGCATCTTTAGGTGGCCATGACTGGCTTTAGCCACACATGTGTGGTTTCATCAGAGGTGGGCAGTAGCGCGCTACTTTTGTAGCGGCGCTACTAGCGGTGCTACTTTTTTGGTAAAAGTAGCGGTAGCTGCGCTACTTTTTAGTTGGAGTAGCGGCTGCAGTATGGCGCTATTTTTATTCCAAAGTAGCGGTAGCGGGAGAGGCGCTACTTTTTTTCAGTCGCACTCCGGCTACCGCTACTTTTTAATTTAAATTGAAAAAAATGCTTGTTTTTTTGCAATACTGGCGTGGTCAAGCCGCTATATAATCGGCTTGGTTGCAAAGTTTCGGTCTTTTCTAGCTGACGTCAACTTCTTTGGCGAATATCTCCGTGTGATGAAGCCTATTTGCAAGGCTTTGGACATTCTCCAGGGCGAGTCCAAGGCATATTACGGAGTCTTGCCTCCAACCATCACAATTTGCGGGAAGAAGTTGACCGAGATCAGTGATCTTTTGACCTGTGAGGAGTTGAAAGTGAAAGTCCTTGAAGGGGTGAAGAAACGATTCAACAAGTGCTTCAACAACATGAAATGCGTTATTGCGTTATGGCATCATGTCTTCATCCCTCCTTCAAGACGTCGTGGCTACAATTTGTGCACTACGTTTCCACGGATGATGCTAACGCACTGCGAGAAAAAGTCAAGACAGATATAATTCGACTGTTGCGGAGACATCAAGCCAGGTTGATACCGAGAAGAGTGACACCAAATCCAGTCATGACTCCGAGGATGTATTTTTTGGAGTGTTTGCGTCATCCCGTGAAACGTCGGTGCAGAAGGAAGCAACAATTGTGGACGCCTTTTTTTCGGACAAAAGCAAGTCCTTGAGCTTTTCGAATACCGAGTTAAAACATCTGTTCATTAAATACAACACCTCCATTCCTTCCAGTGCTGCGTTGGAGAGACTTTTCTCTGTTGGAAAAGATGTGCTTAAGCGAATACGGGCAGGACTTAATGACTCTCATTTTGAAATGCTCGTGTTTTTGAAAGATGCGTAACAATAAATTTCCCTTAGAATGTGTTTTCTACAATGACGTTAAAATGACAGCGTAAACGAATGATAACATTCGGTTTCAAGGTCATTTTTGCGTCACTAGGGACTTTAGTGTTTCCTAGTGTTATTTTAGACAAAAGTAGCGGAAGAAGTAGCGGTAGCGCGCGCTACTTTGTCTCGAGTAGCGGTAGCGGGTAGCGCGCTACTTTTGTAAATTGGTAGCGGGTAGCGGTAGCGCGCGCTACTTTGGCCCAAGTAGCGGTGGCGGGTAGCGCGCTACTTTAAAAGTAGCGGGTGCCCACCTCTGGGTTTCATCAGTAGCCTGCATATATTTTCAAAGAATATAATTCCGCAGTACATATCCTGTTGGATTATTGGTGAATTCACAGAGAGATTTGTAATAAACAGTTTAATGACGAAGAATTATTTGAAGTCATAAGTTAGGTTGGTGAATGTCGCTTTTATTACATAATCTGCGTGATGGGTTGGTTTTTCACTGTTTTCACTATAAGTAGCCTATGTATATATCTTGTACAGTTACCATCGAAGAGGAATATCCAAAGTTGCATTTGGATGGAGCTTCTGGAACTGTGACGTACAAATGGCTGAGGAATTGTTCCAACGAGTTGCCACAAAACGTAGCAATGGAACCAGGCGATGACGTGAGGAATAATTTGTGAATTCTTTTTCTTTTTCTATAAATTATTGTTTCGGGTTTCTCAATCATGCTTGAAAATTTCAAAGTTTATTAAACAAGATGAGAGGCTTTTATTAAACCACCCACTCTGTAGTGTTCGAGCTTAGAATGACACTGTTTGCTTGGTAAAGCGCTGGGAAGCCACAATAACTGCGATGATTACTGCTCCATATAAACATTAAACACACACATTATTATTATAATCAGATTTATTTCGACAAAGATGTTCTTGTTTCACAAATTAAGCTTTATGAAAGTTTTAAAGTTGATTATAACATTACCTAGAAGCACAATTGGAAGAAGAGAAGTACAATCACACAGAAGAAGCAACTTATAAGTTACAACATTTCATCCAGCTATATAGACAACCCGACTACAATAAAATTGTTTATTTCTGCACTTCTGAGGATTTGAAAAATTCATTTTTTTATTTTGTTCTCTTGCTGGTACTTAATGTTCAAGTTTGTTTCTAATCGTGTAACTTAAGTTTCTTTCCATTCAGTTTATACCTTTTATGTTTGGCCCTCAACGACAGACTGTTCCACACAACATAGGCATCTCATTGGCGCTTTTTACACATTTCTTCCTGTTAATCATAAACAGACGTAACTCAGCAACAACGCAACATGTAACATTATAAAAAATAGCAAACATTTTTGGCTATGCATATAGCCCTTATCAAACTTTTTGAGAACCAAATTACATTGTATAAGAAATACTAGCGCAACATGCAGTATAACAACAAGATATGGTATAATTTTAAAATTTGATAAAGTGCTTATCTTGCTCACGTACGAAGAGATAACTGAAAGATTACGTAGCACTAATGTAGCCTATTTCAAAGTGGAAATAAATTAGTTCACCAATTTTTTTATTTATAATTAGTTTTATGTAATGTTTACACACAATCTTGTTTGCAGTCACTATTCCATAACGTTGCATTTGAACATGCTGGTGTATACATATGTGCTGTGACGTACAATGGGATGACCCGATACGTCGACTACAGAGAGATATGCGTGTCACGTGAGTGTAGATTTACGCAGGCTGTAATGAGATGTCAAAAAATTAAAGTTTCTGGGCAAAGACGAATAATGACTGAGAAGAAGTTAATTTTTCCTGGCTAAGCATTACAGTATAGATAACATTAAAATGTTAAACTTGTGGTAGTTATATCAACACTCTTTTAAAAGCTATCTAATTGAATTGAAGACCTGAGTTTGAAAACAACTCAGCCCAACTCCATTTCTACAAATTGTGAATTAGCACCAAAATATGTTGTGCATGATGGGCAATGCCTATCTTCACGCAAAACATTTTGATTTATAAGCGATTTAGTTTCGTCATAACACACGCTGGTGCTTGCATAGAAATAAAATATTAAACAATGTTGAAAGAAATTTAACTTGGTTGGTCTCAAAAGTCGTACTTTGTACTTGAGTAGTTCTTCAACTCAGGTTATCAATTGATATTTGTCGACTGCATAGCCGAGTGGTAAAAGCCCTGATACGGCACTCGAAAGGGCGCCGGTTCAAAACCGCTCAAAAGCATGCGGCTGTGTCTTTGGCAGAACACTTAAAGGCATGCTTGAAGGTGGACACGAAGATTGGCTTCCTTGCCTTCCCGTTCACTTAATCTAAATCTGCAGTCACCGGGCGTAGGTCTGGATGCGATAAACAAACAAAAATTTGCTTGCAGATAATGTTAGTCTTTCTGTCCATCTTCGATAAAGTGTCTTTGGCACGGCGCCTGGAGGTGGCCATGAAGATTGGCTTCCTTGTCTCCCGTCCGCTTAATCTAAATCTTCTACCACTGGGCGTAAGCCTGAATACGACACACACATATCAATTTGTAAATTAATTTTTAGACCCACTCTCATACAACGCTCCAACACTACGTTGTTCAAGTGATGTCGTCTATCACTCACTAGGTGATAACGCAATGTTTGATTGCTCTGCCAACTTTGGAACTGGAGACGTGCAATCTCTGATGTCACAATTCATCTCCATTAAATGGAAGAAGGTGCTGAAGAATGATATGTTGTGGAATGACTCCACATATTAATTTCTCTATTTTATATCCTTTTTTCATACTTTATGAATTGCTTATGTTATATTTTGGAGTTGAAGAGTTAAATGGTGATACATCACTTGAAAACAGCGAGTAGAATGTAGCTCATAGCTTGATGTTGCAAGTTTTGTTTTCTTCAAGCGTTGTCGTCAGAAAAGAATGGGCTTATAAATAACAACAACTATTAAAAAGTGCTGCAAAGCTTCTCATTATTCCCGGGATAAAAAAGCTTTTTTAGAACTTTATCCTGATGATTTCGCATACTTATGGTGACGGCTGACTTGATGACGTTTTGTGGTCTTTGTGCTGTCTCTCCTTGCTTCATTAATTTTTACATGGCTAATGCTTTCGCTGTGTCTGCTGGATAGAGAATAAATTCCTATTTCAAATGCCACAATCTAAATTTAAACAAATAATTATTTGTGGGAGGCCCGTCCATTCTCCTCAACATTCACTAAATGTATCATGTTATACACTGTGGTGCAAACCCATTTGTAAGACAGCCAAGTAGTCGCCTTTTTTCTAATGTGATTTGTTTTCCGTTTGTCGTTCTGTTTTCCACACTGTTGGTTTTCATTCACTGCATATTTCTTGATGCATTTTCAGTTAGCTAGCTACTGTACCTTCACAAAGTCGAATTTAATGCATTTTTGTAAATATTTTCGGATTCTTGAAGACGGCTTAAGTTAAGCCGAAAACGTTCGACTGTTAAAACTGTTTGTATCAATGCAAATTATATTGTTATAATGCTCAACCCTGTTGTATTGTTGTGTCTTGCCTGTTTTCAGTACAAAAACACAAATTCTCTCCCGAAGCATATTTTTAAACATATAAAATAACTATTGCTCGAAAAATTTTTGTAGACATTGTTTGAAGACTCAACATTGAGTTTTTAAGATTTGAAGACTTTGTATTATTTTGGCGGTTACCATTTTTTGCAGTGTTGGTGATATTTATTGCATCAAACAGATTTTAAATTGAAAGCATGTGGAACAGTTTGTTTTAAGCCAAATTTTGTTCCGTCACTTTTACACTTCACTCTCTGCATTAGGTATCAGGTAATCAAACAGACTGCCTGGATTCATCAGTGGACACAAACGAAACGACATTTTGTAAAACGTATGTAGCTTTTTATAACGCTTTTCCTTCTAGTCTTAAATATAGTTAAATCTGGTGCCTCAACATGACTGTCTTGGTAGTTGGAAAAACTTTGCTTTCGCACAAGCGGGAATCTAACTAGAGCGCAGGAAGTAAAAGTTTAACCAAAATGTTTTTCGCAAATAAGTTTTTCATTTATTTACGTTTTATATATTGATTGTAATTTTTATATTTCCAAAGATACACATGCGTATGATGCTTGAGGATGTTTTACACAGCTTAGCACATTTTCAAACTAATTTATTAAGGACGGTGCTAGAATTAGCATTCCAGTAGGAATGTTCCTGTAATAGGAAAAAAACGTGCTCCCTTTGTACTTTACATAAAAAAACGCAGCATTTGTGTCACTCGTGTAGCCAGTAGCCTCCTTTATTTGCGCTTCCCCGCCTGACAAAGCCTTTAAGCCACTGGTATTGAGCCATAAGCAAATTGGTTAGTGATGTTAGAATACATCCAACTTTTCTATCCTACGTAGGCCATTGCACTATTCATCATAACTTGTCTTACTGAGAGCATAGACTTTAAACATTTGCAGCGCATTAAAAGAAATGCTGTTGTCTTGCAGTTTCGTTGAGCAGCGCTGTTCTTTAGGAGGTGCCGAGTACGAACGTGCCCCCGCAGCTGATGTGCCTATCCAACTCTTTGTAAGGTGAGATAGGCGTGACATTTCGAACAGAATATTTTTAAACAAAAGTTCATTTCTTTTGACGGACAATTCCTTTGTCTTGATTTAGTTTCATTGTAAATTGCAAAGAATATAATACGAGGAACACTTTTGATAAATTTTGGCCAAAATTTTTTTATCAAGGCTTATTTTTTATATCCCGAGGAAGCCCAAAGTACACGGCGCTATACATTTGTTTCTCTATTAACTGCATTATAAAAAAAATAGGATTGTTGGTAGTGAGGAGGCAAGGGAGGTGTTTGTTAAGATCTGGGCTCGGAGTGATTGTATCAAATGGGCCTAGGAACCTAAAAAATGCACCGACTATTTTTTGTCATAATGGGTTTGCAGCCAATCCATTGTTAAGAAACACTCTGCTTCTTCGCGTGAAAATTTATTCTGGAATGATTTTCCTTGTTTTTCTGTTTCAAGGAGATGTCATTGTCTTTTTTCACAATAGTATTATCTTTTGAAACGAGCCTCTTTGGTACCAAAACTAAATCATCTTACCAACGCTCTTGTGCAAAACCCCTATTGAGAAAATACATCTCTCTCGGTCAGTCATCCATTGTTTTTGTTGTAGAAACATACAACCAGAAGACTTCGGCCAGTACAATATCATCGTGTCCATATCACAAGACAGCATTGTGACCTTAAACGTGACTGTGACTTTGGAAGAAAATCCTATTCCTTCTATTTTATCAACCACACAAGTCATAGCCATATCTATTGGAGCCGTAGTCTTCCTTTTATTAGTTGGATTTCTTTTGTGGATGAACGCGCTGTATTTCCGAGTGTGGTTCAAGCGAACATGTGGACCCTACGAAACAAGTAAGTCATATTGAAGTAGATGACCATTTGAGTAAAAATTTTCTCTTTATGGCAGTTTCAAATGTTTTGATGGCATGGCAAGCTTGTTTCAGTGGTGCCGAAGTAAGGGGGATGGAGGGGATATATCCCCTCCAATATTTTGGCAGCATCCCCCCCAATAATTCAGAAAAAAATAGTTGCTATGAAGTTGTACTTCGATTTAGTTGTTTGTAAGCATCTCGAATTGCTGTTGTTTTTCTTTTATTGATGTTTAATCACAGTTCTAAATTGTCTTGGATTTGATGCTAGACAATGAAGGACCTTCATTGAAGGTATTAAGGACGAGTTGGACCAGGCCACTGGCAACGGCACTATAGTAATGAAGAAACTGCAGAAACGTATTTGGGACTTGTGCTGATTTTGAAGCCTTTGGCACTTATAGAGCTATTTAGTATCACGTTGCAAGGAGAAAAGCTTGACATTGACTCTTGTGAAGAGCTGTTTCAAACCGTGAAAATCACTCGAGAGAAATATCGTGATTTGGAGTTTGAGAACAATAATTACAAAAATGCAGTTTCACTTCCGGAAAAATTTGCTGCTAAGTTTATCACGCCTTTGCAAGCACCACGGCAAAGAAGAGTCCCTGAAAGATTGGGTGGAGGGTCGATGGCAGCTACTGCAGACACTCAACTCCATTATAAAATACTTTACAATCACTTCATGGACAGAGTTATGTCTGAACTGACCGAACGGTTTGAAAGTAGCCTGGATTCTGATTCGGCAAAGTATAAAGAACTTGCACGATTTTTCAAGACCGGCTTAGTTCCTGAAATGGTCAAAAATTATCCAGAGCTGAATAGACAATCGATGAGTTATCAAATTGTTTCATTTAGCAAGCCAACAGGACCAAAATCCCTGTACGATGCTAAAAGAGCTTACCAGGCATTGTCCGAGTTGGAAAAACCTCTCTATTCTCAAATAGGCTACTCCAGCTGATTAAGCCCATTCTTTTCTGCTTTCTGCTTCCTCTGCTGCTTGTGAGAGGTAGTTTTCCAATCTTCGTAGATTGAAAACCTGACTGAGAAATACTTTGTGACAGGAAAGGTTAAATGCTAGCATTGTTTGCAACATTGACCAAAATATTCTTAATGACATCAGCATAAATTAGGCTACAATGCTAATGTATTTTCAATGCGCACTACCGTAAGACGCAATTTGTTCGGTTGTAACAAGTTCTTGTGATGTGTTTGAAAGTTAGCATTTTTGCCATAAATTTGCAGATGTTCTTCTGTAGCTTCGATTGTTTTCAGTCTCCTGACCATTGACTTTGTCCTATAGCGCACTAAGTGTAGTGATTCTATAGAAGGAGAGAGCAAGAAGAAAAGTAGCCTATAACTTCTGTTGTTTTTTTGAAAAAACTAAGTATTCATTGGAAGGTCATAGGTTCGAATCCAGCTGGAGGTACCAATTTTTCTTTGCTTGTTTCTTAATCTTGAAGCGGTCATTCACAAGAGCACTGGTAGCACTTTTATCTCCACGATTCCTTGTTTGTAGGCTATATTATGCTGTTAGCAGCTAATTTACCGACTTTCGGTGATTGTTTAATAAACCTAATACCACAACCACTAAAATTGTGTATAAAAGTATGCGTCCCCCCAATGTTCAAAATTGTCTAAAATTTGATAAAATTTTGATTTATCCCCCCCAATCCTCAACTAACTTCGGCACCACTGGCTTGTTTAGTGGCTTTCTGTTAACACTACTTTAAAAATGGTATTGTTGTAGATGCCTTAAATATTATTTTTCTCTGTACATGATGATTAGTAATTTTTTTTTTGTTTTGAAATTTTAATAAGTAATTTTGTCAATGCATTATTAGTGGGAGGACGAAATTATGCCGCCATTTTGTCCTACCACGTATCTGATGCATTGAATCCAGCGCAAAGGGTGCAGATGACAACGGCTGCAGATACGCTGAGAAATGAAGTGGAAAGATGTTTACAGTACACGATGTTTGATGTAATAAGAGATGCTAGGCCTGGCGAAGGTAAGCCATTTCTTTCTGTTATCTTCACAGTTGAAGCGTCGTTACAAGGGTCATCATCAAAGAGTCATTATTCATAATAATTTTTTATTCTAGATGACTATATGCAATACGAGAGCATACATGCAATGTGATGTAATATGAGTCTATTATATCACTGCCAGCACACCAGCAGGCTCTTTTTACGTCGATTCAACAATCACAAACATCAATTTAATGTAAAAAGGTCACATTTTCCCAATTAGATTTGACAAGTGCTTTGTTTATTCCACCAACCAGTGCAGCTTAGTAAATTACAAAGAGGGGTGTACTTTAAGTATGTTACTTGTTTGAGTGGTGCGGGTTTTGTCACGTCCAAACACGTGTTTGTGACTGTTTGTCGAGCAGCAGTACAATACGATGCGCATGTTGTGAAGCTATACTAAGGTCTAAGGTTTACACAGTGTTTGCAACTCCAAAGTTGGCCATGTGATTTCGTTATCTTTTCCAGGTTTGGTGGCTGTGGAAATTTAAGATAGTCTTTTCCAAACACTGTTTTATCCATTCATATTTTAAACCTTTTAGTTTTGTCATATTTCCCTTTTTGTTGGTGCCTAATCCGTGTGTTTACTTTATCGTACACTATATATGCGCCCAAGCAATGAAAAATAAAATTGAATTTCGTTCACGTTTTGTCGCTTTTACCTTTTTCTAGACCCCTGCTATTGATGGTGGGGAATGAAAAACATAATGATGTTAATTGTCTGTGTATAGTGTGCAATGTGTACTGTGCTTGTCCATTGAGACGGCTGCGATTCTGTTGTCTCTCGCTAAATATAAAGGATAATGCAATAGATTGACTTTCGCTTTTAGCAGCATAATTGTTGCTTACTTCACAATTTAGATACAAACGACCTGTTTTAGCCTGATGCTGCGGGTTCGCTGTGGTAGTAGCCGTTTCCACTAGCTTTCAGAACACAGTTCAATAGTCATGTGCTGTGATGTAAAAGACAGTTATGCGTCAATTCAAAGCTGATAATTGAAAGCGGTCAATTCAAAGCCGATAATTTATTTACGATAAAGACAATAACCCTAACACTAACCCTAACCTTAACCTTAACCCAGGGATCTCTGAAGATCTTTTATTTAGAGATCCATGCCTTAAAATTTCGTCTTTGAATCATCGACTTTGAATTGTCTGCTTTGAATTGTCGTGATACCGTAAAAGACAATGTTAGCAAAAACTTTTCCTAAATTATCTTTTAAGCTGTTGTGTAATATTAACGCGGTGTGTTTGGCTCAGGCCGAGCAGCTGAAATCCGAATGAATATACAAGGAAGCCACAGAGTAATTGTCATATTGAATACAAAATTTACACAAGATGATTGGAATGTGAGAGTTTTCCAAGAGGTAAGCTTTTCGAAGTTTATCAAACTACTACCTTAGTTTATGATGTCACATTTGTATTTGTGTAAACAACGAAAAAGAAAACGAACTGGTGTTCAAGTATTTATGCAAGGAATAAAATCATTAACTGAGTACAACGATAAATAGTGAAACCATCTGCTAAAAATTGTCAATTTTAAGGACTATTTAGTTATTCTATTCGTCATCAGGTGTTCAGTAAATTTCATTTTTTCTACAAAGTTTTTGTGTCATGTTGTGGAACCTTTATGCTAAATTGCTTTGATACAATCCCAGTATCAGTTCAAAGATCATCATAAGATTTGAACCAGCGACCTTATGTCTCGAACTTAAGCAAACGCAGCAGGAAGTATGACACAATGTTTTGGTAATTGTGCATTGAGGTTTTCTATTTTGATGTCATTAGAAAAATTTGGTTTGCTTGCAAACTCGTTTGTCTTCGTCATGCTTGGATTGTATCGAAAGCATCAATCAAAAATTGACGTCATTTTTCCCTTAATTTCAGTTATTTTTAAATCATCTCAGTACTATCAGAATGATATAGTTCAAGTACCTCTAAAGGTCTGGGTTAATCAATGTCTACCCACAATTCCAGTACAAAACATTACTTTAGTCACACAGTTACTTGTAGTTTTGGTGCAAGTTTATCAATGACACCCGTTCCAGGGCTTTATGGAAATGATACAAAGAGAAGATGTGAAACTAATCTTTGTTGTTCTTCCTAATGTTATTCAACATGCCAAAATACACTCTCCAACTGATCCCACATGGGCTGCGTTGCGTGCGGCAATGCAGGTGAGAGTTGTGTTATTTGCCGGTTAAGTAAGATCACCTTCTATGCCTAACTCTCCACCACCTCAACGTGACCGTGACTCGAATAGTCACGATGAAAACGTAGCTAACTTCTTAGCAAGCACACCTAGTTGATCCAAGCAGGCCTGGATTCGATTTCCTATTCACAACATACTGGCTTCAAAATGCTTTAAGTGTGTAGCACCCATTCTATTTCTTGCATGAAGCAGTGTGAAGATTAATCGTGGATTTTTTGAGTAAAAAATAAATTCACAAATTGCGTTCAACAGTTCATACTTTTAGGTTAATATTTGTGCTGGCATTGTTCAACGGCAACGTCAAAAAGTCAAAATCTACTTTCCGTAGCTGAGTCTTAAGTTGCAATCATAATAAACAATGCTATTGGTTAACTTTCAATTAGTATAAGAATGTTACTCAATGCAACAAACAGTGTACCAGCCTCATTTTTAAAGTTTTATTAGTCACTTTGAAGTAAGGTTAGTATTTTGTCAATTTTCTGAACATAACAAATCGTATAGATAGATAGCGATACAATAAGGACAAAACTTTCAACGTTAAGTGCATTTCTACTTTACACTTCCATCGTAAGAGTTTGTTTATTTCATAAATGGACTATTAGTTGCTTGAAATATTTCAAATTTCCTCTTTTCTTAAACCAAAAATTCTTACTGAAATATTGTTGCAGACAAATTACGTTATTCAATGGCCGAGGTCTTCTTGGTGGCAACGTCATCGCTTTCGCTACCAAGTGGAAGATGCAATGCCAAAACTCAAACCACATGATGGAGCAATAGAGCTAACACGTGTGTAGGTGCCACCAACCATTTCCGACATATCGGTACAGGACATGTACACCCAATAGGACCCTAACGCTGAAAGTAGTGAACAGGTTGAAGCAGTTGAGAAATTTGCCTAAATTGCTGGCTACAAGCACAAAAAAACAGTAAAAGTCCATCGCATGATCATTTGTAGAGTCCATTGCATGAATTAGCGTCAACGCAAGATAGCAAATGGAAAACTGATGCAAATTTTTTGTCAAATGGAAAACTGGTGTCAATTTAAATTCGTATTAACTGATATCTAACTTTGTGTTGGGTCATGTTCTGAAAATTTATTGTTTTTCTCATGGTGAAAGATTTGTCTTAAGCTACATTATTTTTTTTAAATTGCATTATAGGCTACTATTTGTATGGAAACACATTCGATTTCTTGTGATTGCTTCTACCTTCTAGCAATTTTTGAAGTCTTTGCTGTAATTTAAATTGAGATCCAATTGAAACTTAGCAGCTCAGTAGGCCACCGTGCTGGCAAATTAACTGTAAAACTAAACTTGAAATCAACAAAAGCACTGTAGCGCCCTGCGTTTTACCTTAGGTCTTTTCAACTTTCCTTAGGTTTGTTACCGCCGTGAAATCTATTATTGTGCTTCGGGATTTTCACCTTAGGTCTTTTCAACTTTTCTTAAACGCCTGTTACCGCCTTGAAATTATCGTTCTGTTGCATATAGGCCTATGTGATGTTACCCAGTAAGTCAAGCAATTCATGTAGTTTGGCAAGTGTGCTTTGGGCTTCCTGAAGTATGATTAGGAATTTGCTTGCCTCTTAAGAAATCGTATGCCAATCAGCTAAACGCATTCTTGCAACCGGCACCTTTCAATCACATATGCGTAATTTTTCGTCTTTTCAACGTTTTAGCTTACAGATGCTTCATTCCTCAGCGACTATGTATATCGCGATTTGGCCGACCATTCGACAGACAGAGAATTTTACTTTTGGTGTAGGTAGTACGTCAGAGTACTGTATAATTTTTGGTGCAGCTCACTATAATATGATTTTGGTACAGTAGTGATATTAATTCTGGCTCCGTCAGTCAACGTTCAGTGTGCAGTTTCCTGGGTTGGACTTATGATTTGGATTACGTTCTGTTGTGGAAAGACGATTGCAATATTTTAAGTTATGTGGTGACAATAAAATCATACTTGTAATAAAGAAGCACAGACCTCGTTCTCGGATCATTTCTGCCACATTGTTGTGCCCGAAATGTCGCTGTAGACTAGTATTACAGCTAGGTATGGGCGGATAAGTTAAGTTACCCGTTGTCCGCTACAGCACTAATACCAAAAAAAAACAAAAAACGATGAGCTGTTACGTAGAATTTTGTTGGTCACGCAAAGAGTACTATTAGTTATTGGTTGGTTAGTTATAGTTATTAATTTTTCAAATTACGTTTGATGCTATTCTTATAAGGAAATGTAGCATTTACATTACAATCTTAATTATTATAAAGTGCTGATTTTGCTACAGAGGCTAATAACTTGCTGCAAATGTATGTCTTTAGTGGAGGTGTGTACAACATACAGTAACATTAGCATATAACATAAAATGTCATGTTACACCGTACAATTACGCATGAGCTAGTCACCGGCCATTGGGTATAAAAGACGTTGTCACTTCACTTGTTATAGTCGAACCTATATAGCTTCTTCTTCAGCGAATTTCTTCAGCGAATTTCTTCAGCAGAAGAAGTTTTACCGATGCTTGAAATCTGGATTTGAGACCGAAAAAAATCTTTATTTCACAATCTAGGAATGCACAGAAAACGATATTGTTCTAATTTTTATTTTTATTGGTTTGTGATCCACCCAAATACGCAAGAAATAATAAGTCATGGAAGTTGAAAAGTGGTTTGGATTCTTGAAACCATTAAATTTACACAAACTGAGGCGGAGCGTGCATCTTTAGTTGTTTGGTATTGCCCTGGTCAATTACGGTTTTCACGATTTTTGAATTTGTTGTCACAATTTGGTTTAGCGCCGCACTGCCGTGCATAAACTTGTTTTACTTAGCTGCTGTGCATGCATTGTCTTGAGTGCATTACTCCCGAAACATGTCCAATTAATACACTAAAAATCTCTGGAATTCGTGATTAGTTTGGTCCTGGATTGTAATTTTATTTGTAATCGAAGACAAGGATAACCACAACATCCGTGTAGCCTTAACGTTTCTTTACTAAAGTGTTAGTACTACAAGAACTAAAGACTCACATCAATAAACATAAGCTACGATGTTGGCAGTTGTAGCTACTGCATGCACAAAATATACAAAACGCAGCAAATATAAACATAATTAGGAATACTCAAAGCTACGAGGTATTGCATTCCTATTAAGTGCAAATAAAAATTTGTGCATAGCGTGATGTAAGTTATTCTAAACTCAATCATCATCGAATTTGAGTGAATATTTTAGAATGAATAACCATAAAAGATTATAACAGTTCATATGAACATTCACTAAAACCCCGTTCGGCTAAACAACTTTAAGAAAAGTTTGTTTTCATAGATCACAATGCAATAATTGTGATGTCTACCACAGCACATAGATACCCTCTCTGAGATTATAATTATTCAAACTTTGATGTCCTCTTTAATCTCTTCATCTTTTTCATTTTTCAATTTTTTAGAAGAGTTGTCCGTAAATTGATGCCATGCAAAAATCAAAACCACAATAAAGAAACACGCTGTACATGCTCCAACAGATAAACCAACAATTTCCACCACAGTAAGACCAGAATGAGGTGGAGGGGGTGTTGCTGGGTCTTGTTTTTCTTCAATGATCCTCACATCGGTATACACTGGACTGCTGCCGATGACATTCATAGTCAGAATGGACTGGTATGCTCCAAAGTCAGATGGCTGCAGATTTCTGTAAAAATGAAACAGTTGAAACTGTCTGTCAAATAGCTTATTAAATGGAAGGACTCCGTGCAAAAAGGACACGTTCCAACACAGTGAAGAAATAAAGAAATACAATACACACTGATGATTTTATACTAAATACTTTCAAGGGTGAAAAACAACAAAACATCACAAAATAGAACTGAAACCAATCAGTAAGAAATTACGGACTTGACGTCTGTAACCGTTGAAGAAATATACACAAGATTAGATTGTTAGCTGGAATGCAACAGTGTATGAATGGACAAAGTACAGTATATATGTTTGTTTAAAGGAACGATCTACCCAACGTCACCACAAGGCTTAGTATCCACCATAGAACAGCGAGAAATTGCGTTTCGCTAACCGTACCAGTGTAGACTCCACGGTAGCTATAAAGACTGTTCTAACAAAATATGTTTTGCGGCAGTCGAAAAATAAGTGCATCTAGGTTGTAGGCAGGGGCAGATCTAGCAAATAGTTTTAAGGGGGTACGAATTCAACAAAACGCAATGATGTGTATGGCTTCATTAATCTGACCTTGAAAATTTACCATAAAAACAAGTTAGTTATCTGTGCTTTAAAGGGGGACGATAGCCACGACGCCACCCCTGGGTTCGCCACTGGTTGTAGGGTAATATTTTTACACACATTTAGTTCATTGTATTGATATTCAGCAATACTGTATTCTTTTACCTGAAAAAGTTTGGTCTGATCTGAAATATCTAAATCGAAATAACAAAACGTTTTGTGAGTGATAGCCATTACGAAACAGTGTATACGTTTAAAGCATGAATCTGAACGTTTTTTCAATGTAATTTACTTTTAAGAAACAATAAAATTGTGTGTTGATGTGCTGTGTCAGATAGGTAAAGGGATCAGACAGGTACGAAGGTCATGTGTAAGGGGTTTACCAACGTTTAACGAGTGGCATGTCTAATTTCGTCATTTTTATTTCCCTGCCTGAAGTTGATAACTTATAGTCTAACGATTCATTACTACACTTATTGTAATCAGCTTACCTCATAGTAAGCACCACTTCAACTAAGGCTGGTTTGGGAGATGTGTTTGCTGCTGGAGGTGGTCCTGTAAAGCAAGCTTCTTCAGGAAGTTTGCTGAAACACAACAAATGTTTTGCAATATTTTCGAGCAACTCAACAAAAGTAAAATTGCAAATGAAAACTGCTATTAGACGTAAAAATAACGTTTTTGAACCAAATTGTTTGTAACAAGTGTTGACAAAGTTGAAAAACTATTTTCTATCAACAGCATATCAATCGCAAACCATACAGCATAAACAGAACAAGTTATTTTTCGGAAAAACATATGATATTTATTTTCAATTCATGCATAAAATCAGTGATTTTGTTACTTGATAAGGGCAAACAAGTGTATGGCCGAAAACGTTCGTAATTTATTGTTTATTTTCATTTTTTTATATCTTGCTAACTGCCGTGTGGTTGTTAGGTTGTACTTGTTTATGGTTCAAAAAAATCACCTCTTTACCAAAATTGTAAATATGATATTTGTAGAATAAATACATCAGACTTACTAGGTGCAGAGTGACTTTGATGTCATCATTTCAGTTAATGCTGTTTGTTTCCGGCAATGAATAACATCAGTGTTGTTTTCGTGTTGCTGTGGAAGAAACAATAAGTTAAGTTTGGTCCGTATTACCTTTATCAAAATGGCTTCTCAAAACTATACTATAGCTCAGAATTTAATCAAAATGGCTGCTGTAGTAGAAGTAGCTTCATAACTACAAAGCTTACGTTTGTGAATGGTATCATTCAATAACACTACACTAATTTACCAGCCCAATCGGTTTATTCTAAAGTAAGTTTCAAATTGTATGCTTAACAATTTTATAAAAGATTGCAAAACTAATTTTTGTCATGCATCCATATTGCTGATACACATCATACAAAACTTTCTCTTCTCCGTTCCTTGATGCCAAGATATCGTTTGATATACCTAGTACGTTTTTATTAATGTTAAATGAGTTCAACCCTTTCTATTCCAACTTACATATTTCCAGCGGAAGTTGAATGTATTTGCTGAGATTGCACCAAAACCAAAGTTACCAACGCATCGCACTTTGACGTCATCACCGAGTGTTTGGAAATAATTCTGGCTCTGACATGTCATAATGGGCTCAGCGTATGTAAGACCATCTGAACAAATTGAAATTGTTGTCGATGTGTTCTTCTAAATTTATAATATAGTTCCGTCAAGGTACTAATCTCTACAAAGTGATTTTATGAAAAATTTCCTGTTTTTGAACCAACTTTTTGAAAAAACTGAATACTTTTCAATGCAATACAAAGTTAGTTTAACGGGTTTAGTTGCTTTGTTTCGGATGTCTATGGTTCAAAAAAGCAAACTCTCTATCAAAGTTTTATCAATACGAAGTATCACCATAGGCAGAAATTGATCTAAAACAGTGTTTGGCTGTTTATTTATTTCTTTTATTATTTGTATGTCATTTTCAAGGTTATTTTTTCTAATGTGGTATGGTTAAGAATTGCATTATGAAGCAAATGCTTAATTGGCTAACAAATAATATTAGTTTCGGTACGTTTATAAAAAGGTTTAAAGGATTTGAAGAACTTATATATCATAGAAGTAGTAGACTATCAATGAACAGACCATATTTTCTTATTACACGTATGTTTTACATTTCATTAGAATTTAGTTTTACAAACGCAATTTAAACGTAATTATTAATGAAATCTTACGTTGCACGCAAACTGAGGTTGAAAACAAGTTTCTTGTCATGCCTTTGTATGAGACGGCACAGGAGTAACTTCCACCGTGTTCGAAGGTTAACGAAGGAATGGTAAGCTGAAAAATAAAACAAAGTAAAGTTAATTTTGCTTGTAATTTTTGAATATTAACAACAATTAGCGTTTTCAAGGTTTTTGCTGGGATATAAAGCACAAATGTTTGTTTGTCGCATCCAGGCTTACACCCGGTGGTTGAAGATTTAGATTAAGTAGACGGGAAGGCAAGGAAGCCAATCCTCGTATCCACCTTCCAGCATGCCTTTAAGTGTCCTGCCAAAGACACAGCCGCATGCTTTTAAGCGGTATCGAACCGGCGCCTTTCGAGTGCCGTTCCAGAGCTCTCACCACTCGGCTATGCAGCCGGCAGTTTTCAAGGTAAAAACCAGGTAGCCACATAAACATGACAATTTCCCGTAAGACCTGATGACACCGCCAACTAATCAGAACATGTTTAAGTGACTATACCATTCAATTGTGACCCTTCTGGCATTCACCCAGAGAGTTGATCCTACTTTGAAGTTTTTTGGTGATTACACAAGAAACAATAGTTCTGGTTTGGGTAGAAATCGAACACACGTCATCGAAATGTCTACCACTGCCTTAACCCTCTACGCCAAGCGGTGGACAAGAAATACTGACTTCATTTACTTTGTATCAGAAACGTGTTTTCACTGATTCCTCTCAACTTCTGATCGGTCCAATGATTTGTTTGTCTTACAAATTTTTTTAGGTTTAAGTGTCTACCTAAAAACCATTACGCGACCAGGGTTTCCAATTTAGATTGATTTAACCAATTTACAGAACTAATCTTTTTAGAAGATCAAATTTCAAAATTTTAAGTGGTTGCTATGGAAATAAATTCTAACCGTAGAGTTATCTGCACTCAATGAAACGCCCTCTGGAAGATCTCCACAGTTGTGCATCCATTTAAATTCTACACCACTTGTATCTCTTGGCGAAATTTGCTTTGGGTAGACTCCAGTTGGGACTAAAAATAAAAAATTTTGTCTGAGATCAGTTGTACGTATGTTTCACAAACATTTACGTTTTATAACATTTTTTTCACTATACCTAGAGCAACCAGCTTTTATATGCTTACATGTAGGTTAAGAGTATGTGCGATTATTCTCTAGTCTATGCTATGGTTGACGCTAAAGAGCCTAACAATTGAAATAGTTTTTTATTATTTGGTATTTATTTTTTAACAAGAAAAATTATTTTAGTCAGTAAAGTTAAATTTTGCAGAGTTTATGAAAATCTTTTCATTTATTATTTATATTTATTACTATAACTTACCACTGCAGGTAAAAATTTTCCGTGATCCAATACTCGACTTTACTGGTCTCAGTTTCTGTTCACTAAGAAATTCAGCGCAAGACTCTTCTTGCAGCCCTTCGAGTTGGAGTTGGATTTTCATAGTTCTACATTTGTTGATACTTGGTATCTGCAATGTAAAAATTTAACTGGTTAGCAAAATGTACTTTATTAAGGTGATAATTAAATACTTTAAAATTACTCTTAAAACGCTGTATATTCATAACTAGTGTTGTCAGGCAGAAAGTTGTTATACCAACAATAGTGACACACAGTGCACAATAGTGATACACAATACACAATAGTGATGCGGTTGATGAATAATTTCGGCCCGGTACCGCTGAGATTCTGGGTACCGATGAGATTATTTCGAGCCCGGGTCCAAAATTACCCCCAAAATAATAACCCAAAAGAAACCTCTTAACCCCCCTGTCAACGTTACCAGTGATACGCATTGAAATGTTGTTTGTATGACTAAAAACCATCCGTTCCTAAAAATTGTAACAATAATAATATGTTACAATATATTATATATCATATATATTAAAATATAATAATATATATATAATAATATATAATATAATAATATATTATAATATATATATACAATATATTACAATATACTACAATAATTACAATATTACAATATATAATATATTATAAAAATATATTAAGAAAATATATTAAGAAAACATAATATTAACATAACATGACATGATAATTATTAATATTATCATATGTAACATAACATATGATTTACTTTCACTGTCAGATTGAAGTTGAGATTATCACCGGGCTGTGGGTTGGAGAGAATAATTTTATCTACGTCTTGTGAGTTGTATTGAAGGTTGTCGAAGGAGGTGGATGCATTCAAAAGTAAGTTTCCACTGTCATCACGAATTTCACACTAAAACAACACAAAAATATTATAACATAATCAATAAATACAATCATAACATACACAATATTATATTTAAAATATACAAAACTATGAAATATAAATAACATCAAATATAGTTACTACTTTCTAAAACCTCTACGGCCTGTTTCACCCTAAAAGGGGAATCATCAGAAGGTTCTTATTCAAATAAAATATTTTTTTTAATAAAGACCTTCTGATGATCAGGCTGTACTATACTGTAATTTATTTTGCTTGGCACTGAGCACTTTTTGTAGTAATAGTAGTATTTATTGTTTGAAATATAAATAACATATACTTCATATAAAAATAACACAAAAATACCATACGTTTTATGTTAACTATAGTTTAGTCAATCTCAAAATAAACCAGTCCTTCAAAATGCGTTACTTGAAATATTTTAGTGAGTTGAAAATTCTGTTATCAAAACCAATACATGCTTGTTTTTTGTTTTAAAAATACTTTTTTCTGACTTATTTCAGAACCCTAAAGCTAACAATTGGGAGATATATGAATGCTTTAAACTTAATTTAATATCAAGTGAGTGTGAAATTTTGGTCACTTACCAAAGTGTCTTCATCATGGTCAAATTCATAACTGTCGTACAAGTCGTACAAATAATAGTCGTCGCTTTCAAAGAACATGCTACAGTCGAGAGAATAGGGCCAGCCTTTCAACACCACAAGCTTCTCTGGTTCTGGCGCTTGTCCTATTGTGCAGGCGGGGTGTTGCTCTATTGAAAAACAATACAATGAAATCATTTCTCTGATTGCAAAAAGAAAAAAGTTTCACAAAGAAGAAGCAAAAAGTAAATCAAGAAAAAAATTCTTATCCAAAAAGTTTAGTATTAGCTTAAGTTGAAAGCGATTGCTCAATCTTCATCATAACAATTTCACTTTTTCATCATTCAATTTCACTTTAACTTATAGAAAATTGTTTAATGCATTATAATAGTTTGTTATAAATTTATTCAATAATATTTATCAGTTTACATATCTTTACACATTCAACTGTAAATCAACTTTTTACCTACCAAGCAAAATTGATCCTTTTTTACATTGATTCAATGTCTCCAAACGTTAAAACAATGTGAAAAAGATTAATTTTTGGACTGGTTTCACTCTGAAAATATTTCAAAACTCTCTAACCTGTTAATAATTCCAAAGCAGCATCATCAATAAAGGCAAATATATAGAAAATGGAAATTAGAACTACCTTCATTTTCAGGTTTTTTGTAGTTTGAATTTTTTTTATATGTTTTATGTCGCTATATACAAGTTATACCTTTTCTGTAAAGTAAACCATGGATTTATTAATACATGATATAAACATAGATATATTTTGTTGAGAAATAAGATTTTCGTTCGCTCTACAAGATGTTTCCTTGTTCTCAGGCCTCAGTAATCATCTGCCACCATGTCACTATCACGATCATCTGCCACCTTGTCAATTGCTAATGTTTTTGTGAGTAGCTCTTTAATAAATAGTTAAGAGGGAATTTTTAAACTTATTTGAAGCATATTTGAACAAAAGCGCTAATACCGCAAGGTTGTGTGGCTTGAACTTGAACAATGCTCATGGTTACAAATTAAGCAACCTTAACGAAACAACAAAATTTCCAAAATTTGAGCTGACAGATCGCAAGGAAATTAATTTTCATTGGCTTCTTTAAAAGGATTACTGTCAAATTCAAAAACGGATTTTGGTTTTCATTTAAAAAAAATAATACAGATCTTGCCTAAAAATGAAATGTTTTGATGAACTTGATCACAATTGCTTGATAAACATGAAACATTCTTTCAAGTTCATATTTAGTGGCTTGAAGTATTTTCTAATTGCAAGATTTAAATGGCAAAGTTTTAACTTAATTACATGTTTGGTTCATTTGCCTGCTTTTGGGTGGTTTATTGTATTCATGGACGGGGCATCAAATTTCATGGAAACAAAAGATCACTAACGATGAAGTATTATCCAAATTTAATTCAAGCAAAATTCTCTTACAAATAGTCAAAAGAAGAAGATTGAAGTATTTTGGACACACAATAAGGCAAAACTCGTTACAAAGATCATTAATAGAAGGAAAGATAAACGGTAAAAGAAACAAAGGTAGACCAAGAATGATTTGGACATCAAACATCACTAAATGAACAAAATTAAGTTATGAAAATGCAGTACGAACAGCTCATGGTCGAGAACAATAGCGCATTGTATCCAACCCTCAATACGAGGAAGGAACATAATGATGAATGATGATGATGATGATGATGGATGGTGTAGCGGATAAGGTATCTGCTCTTCATTTATGCAATCCTGATTTGACACCCGATTTTAGCTTGTTGTTAACAAACACCGCTCACTTCTACCCAGAGTGTAATAAATTGGGTGGACGTAACTGCTGAAAGAAAGGTGGCCGAGAGAAAGAAAATGGCCACCCATACTCTCGTTAGTGCAGAAGGCTTAGTATAACGAGAACCTTATCATCTTATTCCCCGATGCTTGGATCAAGCATGAGACTCACCTTTATAGTATTCATAATAGAGCATGTTGCAATTGAAATACTTGGTTAAGTAAAAGATAAGTTCTTGGCAGGACTTCTTTCCGTGTGTGTCTTTTGGAAAGTCCAAACTGGCGTTCTTGCACGAGTGGGAATTTCCTTTTCTAAAAATGGTTCTCGCTAACGCGGCGACGCTGTTCGTGCGTGTCATTGTGCAGGGAGAATGCAACTATTGCTTTTGCAAACAATCTACGAATTTATTGGTCAATTTGAAATCTTGCCATTTGGCAAAGAGAATGGTCTTGTGAGAATTGTTAAATTTAGGCTATAAAAGTTGAAAGCAAACATAACCCTTTCCTCTTTCAAAACGTGCTGTTCTTTACAGCTTTACAGCCCACGCCTACAAATTTTCACATCATAAATTTCATCATATTGCTTTGATGTTGTCTTTCTTTATGGGAAAACAATCTTTAGCTTTCTTTGCCAAAAAAATGTGATTTGAGTAAGCAAGAATGTAACATGAATTGAAACCTCAACGCCTCAGCGTGCGTACTCTATCTATTTTCATTCCTTAAAACGTGATACGAAATTCCGGGTAAAAAATTGCAATTCAAGCTTTTTGATTGTTAAATGTCAATTGGTTCTCATTAAAAGCGAAGCATTTGATGCGTTGCTCATACATGTAAAAACCTTGTCACATGTAAAAACCTTTCTGATTGACACACTTTGTGGAATTTTTTTAAACATAAGTTGAACCTTCTTTTGAATGATTTGGGCATCAGCCAATATTTCTGATTAGTGAAAACCCATTCAGAATTATTAAACAATAACTTGATCATGTGTCCTTTTTGATTTCGCTGTATCGCTTGCCATTTGAGCTTTTCCGAACTCTTGGGACGAGATGCTTGACGTCAACAATTGCAGAAGAAAATGGCTTTATTAAATTGTTTAATAAGGTTACACACGAAACTCTATTTCTATACTTCGTCATCCAAAACACTCAAACCTTCTTTTCCTATTAATCGTAAACGGCAACAAAAGCAGAACTATATTTACCTTCTTTGAGTTATAGCCAACGTTTAGGAAAACTAATAAAATCAAGAAAAAAATCAACTTTTGACATCAACAAAAACCTATTTTTAATATGTCTCTTTTACAACTTTGAACTTAACAGTTTAGCAACGTATCTTTGCTTTAATTTCAACGTTAACTGATTTTGCAAGATTCATTATTTGTTCAAGCCATCAAGTATAGTAACATACCATTTATTTATCATGCTATACCTTAGTGTTTTGTACAAACACTAGCTAGCATGCTATAGCTTACTTAGAAAATTAATGCAATTAAGACACATATTTAAAACAGTCAAAGCTTAACCTGGTAACCATAAAGCAAACCTTTATTAATTATTAAAATTACAGTCATTGTAACTCTAATAGAAACCACCATATTTTAAGTGCAAAAGTTTAGTTTCTTTTCTTGTTTAAAATCTGCAGTAGACTAATTAAAAAAATTACAATCAAAATAAATTATGACACAACTTTCCATTGAAATAAACTAGCTGATGAAAACATGGCTTATGCCGATTGAGCACTTTACTGGGGGCACCTTGCTATGCATTGCGCAAAGCTCACTGCTTGCAGTTTGAGCAGCACTTTGGCAAGGTTGGCGTTGTAGTACCATTTTTTAGAACTTAGATTCCACAAATGGAAAAACGTCACACGGAGGTATATATCTTCGTGACCATAGCCATACCCAGTGTATCTACTGCACTGAGAAAGCCGTAAGGCCGAAACGTTTGCAGTTAATCAAAAGTAAATATTTACAACCAAATAGCGTCACATTTAATTAAATTGTAGGTCAGAACCAGACATAAACAGCAAACATAATTGTATCATTTATCACTAAAGAAAATAAATAGCGAGATAGAATAAGAAATCAATACATTCACGCATTCCCTTTGAAAAAAATTCAGAGCAAACATAGATAAACAAAAGCAGTGGAGAGGAAAACACTGAAGGTAGGTAATATTTGAATCAACTTTAATGTGATGGACTTCATTTTACTTCGAGGGTTATTATTTAACTGCGAATTGCTTATTCTACCTGCCTTGATGCTATACATTCCATCTTTTATCTTGGCAATTTTGCTAAAACGTGTTTTAATTTGAACTTAAAAGTACCAGTACTACAATACTCAAACTACAAACTAATATACTCAGAGCAAAAGAAATAACTAAAAAGTTTCTGGTCTCATTTTTATCCTCCAGCTTGTAGCTTGGGTCAAATCACGAATTTCAATTCTCAGAAATGTTTGACAACATTTTAAGGGAGTGATGTTGATAGCTCAATGTTGTTCAATGGGCAGCTAAGTTTTCATTCTATTTTAGTTTATTTCTAACCTTCAGCAACTAGTCATTGTACTATCATGGTACCGTACTCAACCCTGTCTATACATGTCACTTCATCTAGAAGTCGTCTGGAAAATAGGTTAACATCATTTCGACAGGCAACACATGGTGTCAAGTTAAAACTACTAGCGTTTTTATTTTAGGTTTTCTAGCCAATACATCTACTGATGAACTTTTTCATTTCATTTCTGAGACAAGCAATCGAGACAAAATGTAAAGGAAAGCATAACTTTGCTTGACTTATATCTAAAGATGTTTGCAGGAGAAAAGAAAGGAGATGCGAATTTGATTTTGAAAAAAATTGATGGAAATGTTCCAACCCACTACTTATGCATGAAAGTTTTATAAACATGTTTGTCTTTCCTGAAACATTCTGCCAATCAAGAATATTTTAACACGCTTTTAAGCTCATTTGATGCCTTAGCAACGACATTGCGATACCAATTTAAAGGAAACTAACACTTCTACTCTCAAATTTAAAACATAACCAGTAGCCTATATTCAGTTTTAACATATCACGGTCTTCAAGTAATTTTGATGCTCAAACGATGTTTGAATATTTTGAATACGAAGCAATTGAAAGAACTCTCCATTTATATTTCAATATGAGAATGATTCGTCGTAAAAAAGGGAATTTACCAGTGACTGAAACAATTGCACTATAAAAAGGGAATTTCATAGGCAATCGAAAAGGTCCGAGTTGTTCATAATTTTCCATTCATAAAAAGTATATTGGAATTCTTTGTAGTATGTTGGTTGTACTTTCCAGTACAACAGACCAAAGGTTCTTTGTTTTTATGGTTTAGGTAAAATGGAGAAAGGCAAAAATGACGCATTTGCAGACAGGAAATAATTGAGTTCTCGTATCTACGCAGTAACGGCGTGATGTATGGGGTACATGCAAACACGCACGTGACCCTGGGAATCTTTCATTTTTAAAAGTCAGGTGACCTACTGCATGCGAAAAATTTTAAAATGAAATTTTTCACTTTTTATCATCTTGTAAGTGTCTCTCGATATTAATGTCTGTTCAAAATATCGATCATCCTTGCTGCACTACAGCACAAAATCCATGATAAAGGAAACGTTGTTTTCACTGCTCATAATAGGCCTACATGCCGTAAAAAGACAATATTAGGCTAGTAATACGCAAACAGACAAACAGAATGACACAGGTACAAGATTTCTAAGGATAGCCTACACGTGATCTCAACGCATTTAAAAGTTTCAACAATATTTGCAATGTTATTCATAAACTAGTCTGAAAAAACACAATTATAAAATAACTTTTTGCTTGGCATTGAGCACTTTTTGTAGTATTAATAGTTTTCATTGTTTTCAATTATAAAATATGTGCATTTAAACTATATTGAAACTCCACAAGAATATATGTGCATTGTGTAATTTTATCATTGAGTGCTGGAAACTAGAGTCCTCACGAACTGTTGCTTGCCAAGTATTGTTTTACACAAACTTAACAAATCAAGAACTATATTTCTACGTGCAACAAATTTGTACTAACCCACAATGCTTTACTAGTTTACTGCATTATCACATGTAGTCCAGAATGGCAACAAGTTTAGCGATTTTAAAATCTTTTATTGCTTGATTTGCTGGATGGTCAGTTTTGACTCTTTACCCGCGAACTGACAAAACCTCAGATAAGTTATTCCTGGAAGTTTCGCATAGGCCTATACTGTATTTGTAGAGTCTGAAGCAGGGTCATCTACCGAGCTTACTGAAGCAGGGCCGGTAACCGATATTGACAGAGTAAAGTTTCCGATTGTTGTTGAAGTGTTGTTGCAGAGAAATTATTCTACCCACTTGCCGCTGAATGAAAAAGCTTGCTTTAGTGCTCAACAAAGATTTAATTGCATCGGTTACCTGAACACTTATTTTTTAAGACACATCATAAATGGACCAGTGCTCTCCGACTGACCTCACAATAACCCATAACTATAAACTTTTGTTTACACAATAATCCATAACTATAAAAGTTTGTTTACAAGCTTCATCATGTGGCCGTGCGTCATAATTTATATTTGCAAAGCGGGTATTTTGATGGTAAATTAAATATTTTGCTGTTGATAGAGATCACATGGGTGAAGTGAATGTACATTTCTTGGTACGATGAACCGCATATTTTGTCATGTATTGAGTTTCAATAATTTCAACGACATTTCTGACAATGCATCAATGTAACAAAAAGAAGCATTTTTTTTCTTTTTTTTTTGCGCAATCTAATCACTTCAGTTTTAGCGATAAGTGGTTTTCAGTAATCATCGCACAAACGAAATCAACATTGAATCTCAATGTTGTCTGGAGGAAATTATTAGGTTTTATTTTTAAATCTTGGAATTTTTTTGCATTGGATCTAAAGTCCAATGAGTATCTTATGGCTAAGTAAGTTTAAAAAACTTTCAAATTTGTCCATTTGTCAACGACTTTCAGCAATTTCAGTTATTTTGTGAACAGAAGTCTTGTCAGACCAGTGTAGCTAACGCCATTTTGTACAAAGTATTTCACTTAAAGCGTTCTAACCAAATCAGTTGATTTGTATTCATCCTATTTATACAGTACTGTACATACATATTTATAGTATAATATTTATAATGCATGTTTACAATGCACAAATATAGATATGAACATATACTGTAATAGAAAATAACCTAAATTTTATATATTTTCCTTAATTGGTCTTTGCAATCATTCAAAATTACACAGAAATCCTACCAATACACTTGCTTTCAGTTTTTGCAATTCTGATTCAAACAATTTTAAGTTTGTTGCTGCTTATGGTAATAATACGGACAACATTTGGCAAACTCAATTGCTATTACAGCACTGTACATTTGTACAACCAGGCAATACTCCGATGCATGAAGTATCCTTTGAATGCTCTGTAGTCAATTACCTCATACACTGTAAATGAAAAAGGTTCGTTTAGGGTTCTTTTAGGGTTCTTTTTTCAAGAAAAACCCTAGGCTTAGGGTTCTTTTAACAAAAAAGGTTCTTTATTGCAAAAAGAACCCTTTGCTTGCCAAAAGAACCCTAAGCCTAGGGTTCTTTTTCGGAACTTGTTTCGAAAAAGGTTCGTTTAGGGTTCTTTTTTCGAGAAAAACCCTAGGTTTAGGGTTCTTTTAACAACAAAGGTTCTTTATTGCAAAAAGAACCCTTTGCTTGCCAAAAGAACCCTAAGCCTAGGGTTCTTTTTCGGAACTTGTTTCGAAAAAGGTTTGTTTAGGGTTCTTTTTTCGAGAAAAACCCTAGGCTTAGGGTTCTTTTAACAAAAAAGGTTCTTTATTGCAAAAAGAACCCTTTGCTTGCCAAAAGAACCCTAAGTCTAGGGTTCTTTTTCGGAACTTGTTTCGAAAAAGGTTCGTTTAGGGTTCTTTTTTCGAGAAAAACCCTAGGCTTAGGGTTCTTTTAACAACCAAGGTTCTTTATTGCAAAAAGAACCCTTTGCTTGCCAAAAGAACCCTAAGCCTAGGGTTCTTTTTCGGAACTTGTTTCGAAAAGAACCCTGCAGAAAGGTTCTTTTCGAAACGTTTTTTTTTAACCTTTTTTTGAGATTCTTTTAGCAACAACACTGTAAAGGAAGAAGGCTCGAAAAAGAACCTATTAGGGAGCTACTGGGAATGGGGGTTCTTTTTAAGAAAAAAAAACCTTTGGGGGTTCTTGAAAGAACCAATACAGGGTTCTTTCAATAACTTTTTGAGGTACTATTATGAACATTCGATAAAATACCTTTCAGGTTTTTTCTTATTTAATACCTTTTTGAGGTACTATTATGAACCTTCCGAACGTTCGATAAAATACCTTTCAGGATTTTTTTCTTATTTAATACCTTTTTGAGGTACCAACCTTAGAAAACGAAAAACGATGAAGCATCTTTATTCTTTACATAGGACGATAAAAAAATACAGACCACAACAACTACAAAAATTACATAGGATGATCGATACCGTTTAAAGAGCACAGAAAACATGCTTGTAACAACGAGATACCGGTACACGTTTTCTGATCTCCTAAAAATCTTCCGAGCATCCTGTATAATCACTGCCCATTACAATTTATTCACAAAACGCAATACCTTGCTTGTTACCTCCACATCTAAATGTAAAATGTGGATAGAGAAAAAAGACAAGGTATGCTTAGTGGATTTGGGGTACTGGATGTTAAACACCCTGTAAGTACTCAACAGCACGGCCACAGCATCCACTAAATTATCCATGCCAATTACTTGACACCCGTCAACCATGACAGTGAAGCCATCTTCTTCTTCAAACTGTATAACCGGATATGTTGATTCTGATATTGGTGCATTACATTTTGGTAAAGGCAAGACTGTACAGTTTGTGCATGGGCAATCCGATATTGATGCAGTGAGGTTTGATAAACGCAAAACTGTACAGCTGTGAAGAGAGAAGGCATATTGCGTGACCGACAATTCCAATTGACTGAACGAATGATGATGATGATTAAAACATAGTCTACAACATTTGTAAAATGAGATGAAACGACACACGATTTTTGATTTGGTTTTTGTTTGTGCTTTTAATATGCTTGATGTGCATTAATTTAGGCTACTTTAATGTGCGTGTTAGACAATTTCACTTGCGCTGTAACTTTTGAGCTTTCGATTTGTGACTGTCTTTGAAATTATGAAATATTGAAATAAGCAATTTTAGAACGAATGCAATACAAACCGATTTGCCAATTACGAATCCTTTTTTCTTTTGGCGATCAGTGCAAGAGAGTGCAAAACAATAAAGAACGCATGACGAAATAAAGGAACACAAGTAGGCGAAACAAAAAACTAACGTAAAATTATCAAAACAACCTTGTGTTTTTATCGTTTTGTGTCGCTGTTCAGTCAAGCTTGAAGTCGTCGTTTAGAAAACTTTTTTTTCGTTTTCGTAAGCTGAAGGAAGCATTTGTGCGTCTCTTGACGTAATTTCTACTAGTTATCGTACGTTTACGGGTCAGACCAGTTTACCGGTCAAGCCAGTGTATGTGGTGACTACAACGCATTTCACAGTTTACGATAGTTAGATTAGTGTATAGACATAGAGTCAAGACATCTGCTGCTGCATATATAAGATAGTATCAGTAATTATGCCAACTATCGAAGTGCAGAAATCAACTCGTGAAGATCTGTATGCTACAATTAGTTGGTAAGATACTGTTCTTTATATTATTAATTATGTCGTACTTTGGCGATATACTGGTTAAAAGTTTGTATTCTAAGGATCCTCTCACGTCAGATTAATGTTCTCGTCTGTTGTTTTGTGATTACGCAACGTGGTCTTCTTTATACAATAACAACAACTTTATACTTTGTAAAACAACAGTTAATCCTCTGTTTCTATTTATAATTTATAATATTGTCTTCAGAAACCGTCGCATCTGGATACCGTCAACTGTCAATGTCTACTCTACTATAAACCTTATTACTGCAAATTTTGTATCTATGGTTGTGTGCGTGCTAATTCTTGTGTTTTACAGTTGGTTGGCGAGGTAGAAGATGCTTTCAACATTGAGCGTCATTTGAAACAATTGAGAGGGGAGATGGCGAAGGGGGAGAGCTGTCGCAACAACGGCTTGATTCGCGACCGAATGTTGTGCACTCGATCCACGTGTTTGCACAATGGGAACGAAATGTCGGTTGCGGATCTGCAAGCGAAATATCTGTCGTTGGGAACCGCTGTTTGGGTATGTTGAACATTACGTTCATTTTTATATATATACGGCACTATTTAAAGACTAAAGCCAGTGTGACGTACTGGTTAGTAAGGTGACTGGGATCTAGCTGACATCAGATATATCAGGCGACAACTATCAGGCGATCGCTGCTGGAACTTGTTAGCTCAGTGCAGTAAACTCACAGTATAAACACAGAAGCCTGATTAATTGACAAATATATTTCGCCTTTAAGGATTATTATCCAACTGACCCTGTGTTTATACTATGAGTTTTAATATATCCTATATAGTGACAGAAATCGTGGATGTATGTGAAGGTTAATTTGAGGTTTTTGTCTTTGCAGATGATCGAAGAAATGAACAGTCTGGTGCAAAAAGATTGTGTTGAACTGCTCTCAGAAACTAGCCACCACCGTTTTTATCAGGACGTTAAAAAGCAGAAATTGCCGGCGGACATTCTGAACTTAACAGGTAACATAACTAAACTTGCATTCTCATTATATCAAGTTAAGTTTAAACTATCTTTTTTTGCTTGAGGAGAAGGGTTTACAATTGACGTCACCCAGCTTTTCACCCCCTCCTCCAATATCAACTTTCAGGTACCCTCCCCAGTTACCGGTTGACGTTGAACGCTCCCTAATTTGTAGTTCGTACAGTATGTATAGCAACTATTAATTAATAGATAATAATAGATCATTTTTTAGAGAAGAACTAGTTTAATCCAAGCTGGCTATACTCACGGTACCGTCACTCTTTCATGAGAGTTATCATGGCTACATCACAACCAATACTATAAGCATCAATTTTCAATGCATGCTTTGTTACGGAAATTGGTGATTATAATTAAGCTAATTAAGAATGTAAAAGATGATTAAGAACATTACTGATGTCCTGCATGGCGAGCCATCGCACTTGATTGATAATCGCTAAATGTGATACCAAGTAAAAGGCTCTTGGTTGTGTGTCTCCCACCCATTGTAGGCTATTTGTTTGGTGAAGTAAATGTTGCTCAATGCCCGCACTTGTGCTGGCCATCGAGTTGATATATAATATGCTCATTGTTTGTTATAGAATCCAGAATCAACATATCCGGTTATACAGTTTGAAGAAGAAGATGGCTTCACTGTCATGGTTGACGGGTGTCAAGTAATTGGCATGGATAATTTAGTGGATGCTGTGGCCGTGCTGATGAGTACTTATTGGGTGTTTAACATCCAGTACCCCAAATCCATTAAGCATACCTAGTCTTTTTTCTCTACCCACATTTTACATTTAGATGTGGAGGTAACAAGCAAGGTATTGCGTTTTGTAAATAAATTGTAATGGGCAGTGATTATACAGGATGCTCGGAAGGTATTTAGGAGATCAGAAAACGTGTACCGGTATCTCGTTGTTGCAAGTACGTTTTCTGCGCTCTTTAAAAGCTATCGATCATCCTATATAATTTTTGTAGTTGTTGTGGTCTGTATTTTTTTATCGTCCTATATGTAAAGAATAACGATGCTTCATTGTTTTTCGTTTTCTTTACACTTGTTCATTTCTACAAAACACGATTTCTTGATAATCGTGTTTTGTGAAGGTATTTGCTTTGTAACCGTCTTTTTCAATAAAACCTTAAGCATCAGTTATAGCACTGTAAGTTTATCTAAAGGTGTCTATTGGAACCATAGGAAGGTTGGTACCTCAAAAAAGTATTAAATACGAAAAAAACCGTGAAAGGTATTTTATCGAACCTTCAGAAGGTTCATAATAATACCTCAAAAAGGTACTAAATAAGAAAAAACCTAAAAGGTATTTTATCGAGAGTTCATAATAGTACCTCAAAAAGGTACTAAATAAGAAAAAAACCCTGAAAGATATTTTATCGAACGTTCAGAAGGTTCAGAATAGTACCTCAAAAAGGTACTAAATAAGAAAAAAACTCTGAAAGGTATTTTATCGAACGTTCAGAAGGTTCAGAATAGTACCTCAAAAAGGTACTAAATAAAAAAAAAACCTGAAAGGTACTTTATCAAAGGTTCATAATAGTACCTCAAAAAGGTACTAAATAAGAAAAAAACCTGAAAGGTATTTTATCGAACGTTCAGAAGGTTCATAATAGTACCTCAAAAAGGTTCTTTTTAAGAAAAAAACCCGTTGGGGGTTATTGAAAGAACCCTGTATTGGTTCTTTCAAGAACCCCCTAAAGGGTTCTTTTCTTAAAAAGAACCCCATTCGCAGTAGCTCCCTTATAGGTTCTTTCAAGAACCCCTAAAGGGTTCTTTTCTTAAAAAGAACCCCATTCGCAGTAGCTCCCTTATAGGTTCTTTCAAGAACCCCCTAAAAGGTTCTTTTCTTAAAAAGAACCCCATTCGCAGTAGCTCCCTTATAGGTTCTTTCAAGAACCCCCTAAAGGGTTCTTTTCTTAAAAAGAACCCCATTCGCAGTAGCTCCCTTATAGGTTCTTTTTCGAGCCTTTTTCGTTTACAGTGTAGGTTTGCGCGAACAAAAAGTTCTATATCAGACTATACTGCATCTGCTATTGAATTGTAAATCAACGTACAGTAGCAATAATACTGGCAAACGCTTGTGTGCAGCATGTAGTGTAAATATACTTATGTCATGACACAATAAAATATGGGCAATTCACAGACAACAAAATGACAGTAGCAACTGTCATCGGAGATTTTTTTCTCGCACAACTCTAAAGAAATTACCCTGGACAAAGTGTGACTCACCGGAATGGCAAAGTAAAACTTGTATTTGGGTAAAGAATTATTGCAATTGTACATTGTAATTTTGTTAATGTGTGCATGGAAACAAAACAATTTCCAACGAGAAAAATAAAAAGCCCAAAATGTAGAAACGAAACTCCCGTTCACTAAACATTTAACATTTTATATTTTGGACTCTATGTCTTAATTAGATTAACCATTTTTTTTTCATCGCCATATTGGAGAGATTTCTCAAATCTATCAGTCCCATAAAGTGTTTGAGTGGCCGTCTGCAAATAATCGGCCACAGATTTCAGAGTTTTTGGATTTGGTGCGTCATCTTGCAAGCTGAAATGTCCAGGCTTTAATAAACCTTTATCCTCAAAATCATTTCTTGGGTAAGACATGTTATGATCTTGTGTTGTTGTTGTTCTTAAGGATATATTTGAGCCTTGTCGAAAAGTTTCTTGGTTGTCCAATGCGAAATCCTATATGCCTTATGGTTGTATAATGCGAAGATTAACCAGGCGGTCCAATCATTTTGCTCCTGAATTTCCAACTCTTTCTCGGTATTATACAGCAACCTTCATTTTTTGCTTTTGCCAGTAATTCCAGTTAAAAAACAGCTTAAGTTTTTTATTACTTCTTTCATGAATATTAAAGAGACAAAACTGCATAATTTTAAATGCGACATTTGCGTTATTTGGCAGAGATGTGATGTCAAGCCTAAAGATTCGCACACTTACGTTACAATTTCGATCGCTTGAGTCAAAATGACAAAACCACATTTTGAGCTGTTTTTAGCTGATGACATCCTGTTTAGAAGTTTTAGTCGGGCTGATGTCGCCGAGAAGCAGAACAAAGCCTTCCTTCCGTTGTCGACGACATAAAGCAACGACATCTCTCATATAATTAAGAGATTTGAAAAAAAAATTATTGAAACTAATCACTGAAACCGTTGGTTGACTCATTAAAACATTAACATTTTCATCACTCATTCTGACAATTAGCTATCACAGTTAATTAGCAAAACCACCTCTTGAAGCCACGACATCAAAAAAGCATGGATGATCACTAAACTCACTCTTCCAGTGGTAGATTCAAAAGGGAGGAAAGGGAGATCGTCCCTTTTAAAACAGTGTAGACCTGCACATCATTGTGTCTTGTTAAAATCGTCCCTTCTCCAAACCGACGACCTACTTGATGGATCAGACCCTGATATCTTCAGATTTCATCGGTGCAACATCAACACATGTATGCTTTGAAGCTTAATAGACATCGACATTAGAATAGAACCCACCGATAATATTGACAACAAGCTGCTATGCATGTTTTAATTTCGAGTCTGCAATCAAAAAATTTCCAGAACGTCACGATTTTTACATGCAACATTTCCATTCCAAATTACACACCAAAACAGACTGAATTTAATTATCGCATATTCTTTCCCATTAAATTTGTAAAAACTCATGAAAGGTTATTTGAAACATTTTCATTAGTTTGTTAGATTGTCATGCAATATTAATTGATTGTGTTTCTGATTATTTTTCAAATAAGCGACATTTTTACAGTGCATGTATACAAGAAGTGAATATAAAAGTATCAGTGACTTTTGAAAACATAAAACCCCACAACAAAAATAATCTGCCTTTTCATCAAATTTGAATTGAAGATTAGAGAATATCTAACCAGGCATTTTCAACCGCAGAAAAATATCAACTGTTTCAAACATGATTTCCATCAGGGAAGTGAAACTGTGGTCCTGATTGGATAGCTTGATTTCATCCTAAAGCGTTTTGCGAGCGTTACAAAAATTAAAAAATGAAAACTGCGTTTTTGCTGACGTTTGTTTAAATTTTGACCATCCAATACAAACACCAACCAAGCAGTCACATGAATTCGAATTAAACTTCATTAAAGCGTCCAATTGAATTCATATACAAGTATTTGAGTTTACTTTTCATTTAACACCGACATTATTTATTGAAGTGTTATAATGCAACAATTAAGTTTCCAGTTTTTGTACTAAATGCTAAGTGACGTCAGATTTTAGAAGCCCTGCCTCAAGTTTGACATAACAGTGATTGCATAGGAAACCAGTTTGCCGCTAAGATGTTCAATTGAGCCGCATTAATTGGTTCGTTTTTTGACTCAGGCGATGTTTCACATCCCTTTTTTGTATGTTCAAAACATTTCATGCAAGTTTATATTTGCTTCATTCGCTAATTGCAGTATTTACTACCCACAGGAAGCGCTATTATATCTTGTAAAGTGCGCATTTCCTTTGAAAATATCATGTCTTTGAAGAATATTAAGTAACCTGCACGCATAAGAACAACGTGCGTACGGTTGTTTCAAACGAAAAAAAGGAATCTTTTATAAGCAAATAAATCCACATGGTCTACTAAGAATGCTTATTGTCCATTGCCAAATATGTGTACCTATGCTACTATATGTGTCACCAATGCCGATATGTACAGCGGACACGGCCAAAGTGGGGTACCATTATATTTAATACGTAAATAATAGGAAGTAGCACATTTAAAAATTTAAAACTTCATAACATGTTGGCATGCATATTGCATAGCCTATACTACACGCGTATACAGCCAATAATTAAAATGTAAAAAGCTGAACAAATCGTTTAAAAAATAGAGATAAATTTAAACGGTAAGAAATTCAATCTGACTTGGCCGATTTTCATGTTTTATAAAATATTATTTTAGATTTAAAGGAGAAAATGTAACTTTGCATCTTGGAGATGTTTGGTTAAAATCTAGACCAGGGACAAAGTTTTTCAGCTTTTTGAAATTTTACAAGTTTGTTTGTTCAGCATCAGCAACAAAATTTTTCACAATGTCTATCGGTTGTATTTGGTTATTGATCAGTTGGTGGTGATATTTTTAGAAAGTGTTTTATGGGCTGATTGAATGCGAAACGGGCCAGATGTGGGATGGGCTCATCTCTTATGGAAGGACATATACTTTTCCTTGGTATCTTTTAGTGTGAGAGTTGAAACCATAAATGCCTTGACTGTTCTCGGTAATGCCCAACTGGTTCCAATAAATAACTCCTACCGCTCTGCTGCAGTTTCTGTTTGAAAATGCATCTTACAATTGAAAACGACCATGATTTGACTATTTGTTAGAAACAATTAGGAACCTGACAAAGCTGATAATAATGCGAAAAAAAAACTTTTGTGTTTTACTAATATTTGCTATATATTGCAATCTTTAGCGTATTGTTTTTGTACATAATGGAAATTTACTATCTGAAGCCTTTACAAATTGTTTCACCTAACGGATCATCAGAAGGTCTTCTATTTGAATAAGACCTTCTGATGATCCGTTAGGTGAAACAATTTGTAAAGGCTTCAGATAGTAATAACTATATTTGATTTAATTCGCTCTGCTTTGCTTTTTTGCTTAGCATTGAGCACTTTTTGTAGTATTAATAGTTTTCATTGTTTTTAATGGAAATTTATATGACTCAGTTCTAGTTAAAATAATTTTGTGTTTCACTTTGTTATGCAAATAAATATGACAATACTCTTCTATTCATTGTACTGTTACATTTAGAATATATATTTGACGTCACAAAGTGTTTTAAAGGAAGTGTAATTTACATCCTGTATTTGTCAGTCTTCCATTCTTAGTATAGTATAGCTAATGCAACCAATTTTACGTTCTATTCAGTGACTTTCTGAGGAATTGATTTCATCCAAAATTTTTTTTTTTTTTTAAATTTGTTTGCGTTACATTTAAAGCTAAAAAATAATGCATAAATTTCATTAAACATATTGTAAGCCCAACAGGTAATTGGAAATCTATCAGTAAGAGGTACTCTCCATTTTAGTTTCATGTTACGAGAAATATTAGACTAGTATAGAATTAAAAGAGAAGTAGTTTTTGAATATTATGATATTGATTGACAAAAAATTAATGGAATTGATTGACATTATTCAAAAACCATACAATAGACTAACAGTCATATGTTGAATACAATAGTTTTCAACAAAACTATATGTCCTTATCAGAAAATAGTCATACATCTAAAAAAAGCAAAGCTACCTTGGAGTAGTATTATAGTTTGCGTGACACCAATATGGCATTTATTGGTGTGTCTACAGGAAATTGGCTACGAGAACAAAGAAGAATCTTAACACAGTAGAATACAACACACGCACTGCAATTAAACATCACATTTACCATTGCAATATATTTGTTGTAACGTAAATTTTAGATTGGATTCATTCGAAAAATCGTCAATGACAATTTTAAACTAAAGCTCCAGCTAAAACTAACTAAAACCAAAGCCCAGCAAACACTTATTCGCAGGAGGGCATAATTTTTATATTTATATTGCGTTTGTTTCTTGTTAATTGGTCGTTTACTTGGACATCTTAATGTTTACCACTGGATATCTGGCAACCCTACAGAATAATCTTTGCTGCTTTGATATCTGCTTCTGGTTGTTTTTACTCGGCTTGTTTGTGCTCACAAATTGTAATGATTTCTCTGTTATTTTTGTTTTTGTTTAGATGTATTAGATTATTTTCTGATAAAGGCATCAGATTTAGCCGAAAAACGTTTGCGTTCAACATGTGCATGTTATGCAATAGATTGAAGTTTGCCTTTAGTAGCACGATCGTTGTTTACTTCAAAATTGAAGATGCAAACGACCTATTTTAGCCTGATGCTTGCCGGTTTGCTGTGGTGGTAGTACAGTCACCCAGTACAGCGTACCACAACAGCAAACCTGCAGCATCAGGCTAAGACATGTCGTATGTATCTATTGTAATATCTATTGTAATATCGAATACTATAATTTGACCAGGCTTGAGGAAGTAACGGCAAACAGTTGAAAACTCAAATAAAATTTACTAATCAGGAGGATACAGAAATGCTATTACGGTAAAATCTAGAACAAACGCTTCTATTACATCATTATGCTAACCTAGCAAAGCAAAAAGTTGTCTATTTCTGCCGCATTTTTGTCACCTATTTCTCATATTATGTCGCATATTTGTCACCATATATATATTTGTCATATATTTCAATATTTGTCACCATATATGTCGCATATATTTGTCACCATATATAATATTTGTCACCATATATGTCGCATATTTGTCACCTATTTCTGCCGCATTGATTGCTCAACTTTTTGCTTTGCTAGGTTAGCATGATGATGTAATAGAAGCGTTTGTTCTAGATTTCACCGTAATAGCATTTCTGTATCCTCCTGATTAGTAAATTTTATTTGAGTTTTCAACTGTTTGCCGTTACTTCCTCAAGCCTGGTCAAATTATAGTATTCGATAGTTGCGGTTTTGCTAATACAATGAAGAAAAGAAAGAAAAAAAGTAAAGAACATGGAGGCCATGAACATTTTATCTAATTAATACCGTATGTAATTTTTCGTTCATTTTGGTCCACTAGTGCTGAAATCTATTTATATTGTAGGCTAATTTTGTTTCGAATAATTTTTGTTTCAGTCCAGTTGTGCTGAAGAGTTCTAATGAACGAAAACATGTTCCACAACATAAATTAAATTATATTTTATTGAAATACTATTGTGAGTGTTAGCCTGGTCAAATGTTTTAAGGTTCAGACTTTTAGGGAAAAAAAGCTATTGGTTTGTTTTCTTGTATCATACAATGCATTTTAGAAGTATAGAGTTTTATCGGTATTCGTTTTGTAAAGAACTGATGCAATATTGTAAAACGTTTGTAAATTGGGAAAAAACATTTCAGGAACGGGTGAAATTCATTGGTAGCTGGATATTTTGTGATGTCATTGCTGGTAAGAGTCAACTTCCGATTTCTAAGCAAACCAAATAGTACCTCTGTGTTACGTCATAGAAAGCTCCTGTGACGACAAAGTGCTTGTTTCATTTTCTTTAATTTCATTTGTTTCAACGAAAATTTCATTCTGTCGGGAGTAATTAAGTTTAGAGAAATAGCAATCGTATTACTTTTGTTTCCAAAAAGTATGATATTTGAATTACAGCATCAATCGTAAATATCTTTCAAGTAGAATTTAATATTTCTCAACATTTCATATAAAATTTAATCGAATACATCATGCAATGCATGACAATGCGCTTTATCACACTGTTTTTACGTCATGGTGGGGTATATTATTGCGCCACTATCAAACCATTAAACTTTCCAATATCAGAAACTATTTCTAAAATTAATATCTTGGGTGACTAAGCAAGCATTAAACATAGTGATGCAAAAGTATGCAAAAATTAAGCGAATTGGGTATCAGAAACTGTTCTTAGGTAGCTAAGACGGTTGCTCAACAATTGGGCAATAATTTGTACTTGGCAAGTTATTCGGTTAATTTAGATGATGTCACATATTGTCCTCTGCAAGCAAAAAGAAATGATATTTAACAAAGAATTAATGAAACAAAAATAGCATAAAAATAGAAAAATAATTATGACAAAGATAAAACCAAAAGCAAAAAGCTAAACAGAAATAAAAATAGATTTATAAAAATGATGGAAAAAACCAAAAAATTACCAATAATCGATAAACATGTTGTTTTTCTTATTGGTTTAAACGTGTCCAGTGGCATGATGTGATCCGTTGAACATTTTTAATTTAAACTTTCTTATGGAATTCTCATGCTTTGTTCATCATCAAAAATTTAAGTTTCAATTAATTGAGGATTTATTTATAAAAAGATGGAGATATGGTGAGACGAAATTGACAAAGAATGTGGAACAACAAACTGGTACATAAAAACACACGATCGACTGGATTGGCAAGAAAAGAGGAAGGGTTTTGCTCAGCAGTGGGCTACCACAGGCTAAAAATTATGATGATAAAGACTTATAAAAAAAATTAAAGCTTTGGTAGAAAGTTTGCTTTGTTAAACCATAGAGAAATAAAACATACTAACCTTAGCGTGTTTAGCATACTTTATTACACACAAAAAATATAACATAATTAAAATAAACTCAAACGTTTTCGACACGTACGTGATGTGTCCTCATCAGGAATTAAATTTGCAATATACATAAAATGAAAAGTCGTAAGATAAATTTGACTTTGCACTGTAACTGTAACGACACTCTGGACTGAAAAGCACAAACTGAACAAATGATACGAGAATGATTACGAGTAGATTATGCGATGAGAAACAGATCACGTGAGGTGCAGACGGATGATCATCTCTCGGGGCAGATCTGATTTTCAGACTAAAATCATGGAAGCCGAATCAAACGTAACAATCCATCTCTCAACAGGCAGTTATTCGCCTATGGCTCAGCGTTCTATTTGTGGATGTTCTAATTGTTTGTCCAATGCCTGTAGTCTACACCTCATGTGATCTGTTTCCCACCGCATAATCTACTCGTAATCATTCTCGTATCATTTGTTCAGTTTGTGCTTTTCAGTCCAGAGTGTCGTTACAGTTATAGTGGAAGTCAAATTTATCTTACAATTTTTAATTTATGTATATTGCAAATTTAATTTCTGATGAGGACACACGTATACGTGTTGAAAAAAAAAGTTATTTACTAACTTTTCGGCTTGGCTAATTATCGAGGAAGAGCGAATATTTGAGACCCAACAAAGTTTTGAAACAATGGAGTTTTGCTTATTTTTATTTTTGTACTTCCAAGAATTATGGTTTGGTTTGGTTTTATTATAAAATTATCTACAGTATAAACGTTCTCTTATCATTGACAATTTAAAATTTAGGTGCCATAGCAACAGCATGGTTATTTAAATCGTAGAATAAACTTTGAATTGATTTTTACAAATAATCGTCAAAGATTATGTAGGTTATTTAGATCTCTAACCCACGCAGTTAGCTCCATACATGGCTAATAATAGATTTCATTACAATACAATATAATGCATGGATAGTTCATGGCATGTACATAACCCCTTAAATGGAAGTAGTTGTTTTCATCAACTTTAGGCTGGCAGTTTGTTGCACAAAACTATTTGGGTTGAAAAACTACAACTAGTAGATTTGCCTAACTCAAAGCTTTGCCCAACTGGGCATTTTTTCCTGGTCCTCCTAATGATTTTGTACATACTGTATCTAACCCGGCTATCACGAGCCTTTATCCAACTTGACTAACTAAGCAGTCATTGACGGCTTTCTTCACGTGATGTACCAAATACAGTTTCATTCGATCCCGTATCGTCACGTATTTTAAAGAGTGACGTTTAAACCTTTGCTTTTCAACGTTTTTTTGGAAGTTAACTGCTCAAGGGGGGGCCGTTTTTGGATCAAATTCAATCAGCTGTTACGTGTGATCCGCTGGTGCTATTTCAACAGAAGTTGCACTGGTGTGAAAAAAAATCATTTGTCTATAAGTTTGAAAAGTCATTATTCTAAAATTTTATATGTGAAACTTGATATTTCAACTTTTGCAAAGATACCCAAAAACGACAATTTTGATTTAACTTGCCGCCTTTAATTAACCGTGCTAATCCGATTTCATGCAAAATTCTAAAGGACAAAGAACTCGATCAACCGCACGAAGTGTGTGTGCGGTGTGCGGACTCATTGCGTCGATAAAGATTTACGACATGCGAGCAAATCTTATTGTAGGCTACTCATTAATTATAAAATAGTTACAGAGTAACATTGTTACATGAATTTGAAAAAAACAAAACTGCGTTGTTTTATATTTTTGCCCGAACTAATGCTTTGCGAAACCCATGGCCAGCTTCTTGTTTTATGGAACCAAACTTCTCATAAGTAACACCTTGGCTTACTTGAATAGCTGTTTACATGTTCGTTTGTGTATTTTAGGTCTACAATTGAGTTTGTAGTATGAATATTTTTAGTAGAGAGAAGACAATTGAACAAGCTGTTGAAATTATCTGAAATTTCTAAGTTCAAATTAGGCGCTTTTGGAATTGTGGATTTGTGTCAAGTCGCATCACAAATATCATGCCGGCTACATCATAAGTCATTTGGCTTACGAGTGTTTATAAACATAACTCATGAATTACATCCACTAAAAATACAGCATGTACATCAACAAAGCTAAGTTCGAAGTTCACTTTTTATTGTGTGTCAATCAATTTGAAAATGCATTTTTAGTCCGCCAACGTCGAAACAATGCAACAGCAAAGTGAGGAACATGGGTAAACAAAGGAAATGTGAAATAAACCCACAGTCAGCAGATCTACATTAATTTAACGTTTACAAATGTTGAATCAATGTAAAAAGACTGAAATGCTGACTTGGTCGTTATTGTTTGGAACACAAAAAATACGCGTAAACGCGACGAAGCGATACAAGAGCAAAGCAGCGATTATAATTTCTGGCCAAAAAAAATGGACTTATGACTTGAAAGATAAAAATGATTATAACGAAGCTTCAAAATTTGTCATAAAAAATATTGCAGAGGTACAATAAACACAATCATTTTGTGCTAGATTGTGAGAAGACTTCCTAGATTCTTTTCAAACATTTGTAGTATTGCAAATTATTTTGTATAACTTCATATTGCCAAAAAATGGCTTCTTGGTTGATAAAACGTGGCTACAATTCTATAAAAAATTCTTAGGCCTACTACATTGAAGTAATGAAATGTTTTTTTTGTGATTTTTTCTGATGACGTTTTACAACATCCGAAAAGTAAAAATAATAATGATGAATAATTTCACATAACCATGGTTTGTAAACGCTTCACAAAAATTTTGCGGAAATTTTACTGTTAGACGTAAAACGTTTGTAAAAGAAAACTGTCGGGTTACGTATTTATAATGTTTATTACGCTGTTATCTAGTTATAAACTGCCTTTGTTGTCTACCTTTGTGGTTACCGGCCAGCTTAGAGCAGCATGCAAACTACGCGTTTATGGTATTTGCATCGTGTTATGATTCCCACAAATTTCCCACAAGGTCTTTGTTTTTATCTTGATATTTTTGTGCCTTTTCTGCCCTAAACTTGAAGTCACTGTGCAGCACAATCCACACCGGTTTTTAGAAATCCACCATCAACATTGAAAATCTTTTGTGTTGTGCACCATTTCAAGTAGTGTCTTCCCCTGAACTGTTACACAAACCGCCCAGAACCAGGTTGATTATGAATATTATAGCCGTTGAGTGGCCGTTATTGTATGTGTGGATTTATTAGCTGTCTGACTAAATTCATGCCAAAGTCGAGCAAATTCTGCTTTCGGGATCCCTGCCGTTTTTTTCGGTATTTTTTGTTGATAAGTTTAGGCAGCATTTTTCCAAAATAAATGAAGACATCGGTATTGTTCGTCACTTAGATTTAGTTTTCTCAGCATTGTTTTTTCATTCTTTGATCCATTGGTTTATCCCACTTTAGGAATAATCAGATCGTTTATAAATGGCGGGTTTTCACAATAGCCGGCCTCTTATACATTGGCGCAACGTATTCAGATGTTGAATCAATGATCAAGAAAGCCGATTTGTTGTTTGTCTGATGTGACGCCGAGCATTATGCCTAGTCTACAATACAAAATATTTTGTAGTGAAGACATTATCATCTTTATTTTGCGCTCTTTGGAACAATACACAGTGCACCGTCGAACAAAAATGCAACACATAACAAGTAAGCGTAGGCGACATAAAGCAGCGAAGGGACATGTAGTCATCGAGTAAGCTGCTACGTGATCTCATAATTTTGAGCATACTGTATCTCACAATTACTGTTTGCAAAAACGCCATTTTTTCAGCTTCTTCCAAAAGCATTTGAAGTGATACATTTTCCCAATGGAAAGTTTTGCCAATGAGAGTATTTCCATAGAACATTTATTTCGAAACCAGGTTTTTCATGTCACTACTCACTACCTAAGGGAAGATTTCTTATTGTAACGCTTTTTATTCGTCAATGGATATTTGCTGGTTGAAACAACTGTTTTGAATAGTTTGTGGCCTACATTGATCATAGATTGCTTTTCTTCGTAAAGCTGATAACGCAAAAAACGTTTGCTATTATTGTTTCTAATTAACAACTTTGTGACCACTGGCTTCTTTTTGTAGCATTAGAAATAACGTGCTTTGTGTTATTGAGGTCAAACCAAACAAAGGAAAACAAGAGGACGTTTCTCTCTGCTCGCGCATATCGATGCACGAAGCAATTATGAGCTCATGGCTTGTTATCGCAATGTAATCCATTTCACGCTTTGCTGGAAGTGAGCTAGAAATATCAAAAATTCACCAAAATCTTGAATTTACAAGAAAACTACACAACTTTTAGCATCAAATTTAGTATCATCAGATCCGCCTGGCAATTTTAGGAAAAGTCAAGAAAAACCAAGTGCATGGCGTTACTGTGCTTCAAGTAATCGACGGAAATATGAGGGGGGGGCCAAATCTGGCCTCCCTTTGAGGAGCAAAGTGTTAAGCAAATTGTTGGTTTTTGCATCGCGTGTTCTCATTTTGATTGCATCTCTCTTTCTTAATTCGTTTTTTTCTTGCGTAAATGGCTGGCGTTGAGATTAAAAACAAATAATCTGCAAGATTTGGGTTGTTTGAGTGAAAAATTTACAAAATTGGGTAAATCGACCATTCGTCTAACTCGACGCCTCATTCCCATTTAAATGTCGAGTTAAGCGAATTTTCCTGAAATAACGTGTTCACTTTTTCAATTTTACGAGAACTGTGTTTTGCAAGGACTTTCCATCTATTTCATGGATCAACTTTGCCTATTTTAGCGAACAAATTTATTGTTTATTTACAATTTTATGTTTTTAAGATCGGCTGTGTGTTACCATGACTACTGTTACGTAATGTTAGATGTTACATAACAGAAAATAATCTTACAATGGTAGACCTATGACGGACATGGTGATAGGTCTTTTATCAAACTTTTATTAAAAAGAAGTTGATACACGTGTTCCCGACAATTTTCACCAAATCAAACGTCATATAAAAACCGTTCAAGTCTACTGAATATTACGTCATGGAAGTTGCTAGAAAATGTGCCAAAATTGCACCATCGTTCATAGACTTGTGTCAAACTTGTTAGGACTTGTTTGGGCCTGTTTAAACAGGAAATATTACATTAGCTTTAAACACCTGTTGAAATGACTTCATAATTGTTTTTCATTATTGCGTCACAGTTACTTTCTACGTGAATTTGAGATATTGATATCTATTCTGGTCATTCGTAAAATGATTGCTTGAAAGTTGGCCGCTCATTTAACTGTTGGCTTAGTGCTTGCTAGCTGGACAAAGGTTCCGTCTTTTATCCAAGTAATTTGTATTGTAGTGGCAGTTTTTAGGTGTACGGCGTTGCACCAGTCATTTCGATAGCCTCGGGCTAATTTTACTGGAATACACTTTTGAATAGACGTTTCGAAAGTGTGTTTATTTTTGGGTCATTGCATGCAGACGAACGGATTTGGGAATCTTACGTTACAATTTTCCCACGAAGAGATTATGGTTTACCGCTGTGACCATAAAAAATAAAAGACGATTCTCTGTCTAGTGTTTGGCACAGAAGCACTTAGAAGCAAAGAAATAATAAAAGAAGATCTTATTGGTTGGTAGTCTAAAGAAGCAAAGAAAATTAAAGACATTTCTTCTCGGTAGGCAACTGAAGAACTTTAAGCTAAAAAGTAAAGACATTTCTTCTCAGTTTGGTACAGAAGAAAAATAACTTTGACATTTATTGGCAAGAAAGAAGATTAAAGGCAATCCATCTGTGCTTGAAGATTCAAGTGGAAGAATCCAAGCAAGTTTTGTGGACGTTTGGACTTCACATACTCGTACAGCTACGGTATCGTGCATTTAAATTCTTTTTTGTATTTTTACGGTCTTTGCAGTTAAGTTTTTTATAACTACTGTAATTTGTGTGTTTGTGTAACTTAATTTTTTAATTGTTAAATTTAGCTCTAACATTTAATATGTCTACACTCGGTGGTGACAGGGACTCGACCGCCGTCGACTCGACTGAGTTTAAGCCTGATGATGTTCTTTGCGGTCGGGCAGGCCATTCTGGGGAGGGACCCATTAACGATGAGGCTAAGTCAGTTCGAGAGGCCCGGCATCTTAGACGGGATATTTTGACTCAAATTGGGAAACTTTCTGTGGCCCTAGGTTCTTTGAGTGATAAGCAGGAACTGTTAATTTTTAGATCTAAGTTATCTACTTTAGAAGAGGAATTACGGCATTTCCATGCTCTTTTGAGTAAAATTGTTAACTCTGCAATCTTGGCAGAACTTCGTGATAGGGTAGATCCCGAATTTAACTCGTTAAAAAATAACTTCGAACAAAAAGAAAGTGATTTCTCAGATAGGTTAGATGCTGACATACATCCTGAGGATAGCGCCTCAAATGTAAGCACTAGGATGTCTGAGAGCTCGTCACGGATAGTTGCACAAATTAACCTACAGTTAAGACGAGAGGAGCTCCAGATCCAAGCTGAGGCCGAAGCAAGAGCTGCTGAGGCCATCGCAAGAGCTGAAGCCATACGAGCTGAGGCTGCCGCGAGAGCTGAGGCCGACGCGAGAGCTGCTGAGGCCGAAGCGAGAGCTGCTGAGGCCGCCGCGAGAGCCGAAGCTAGAGCTGCTGAGTTCGCACTCAAAGACGCTCAGTTGAGGGCCGAACAACGTAAAGAGGTAGTTTTAGCTGAATATCGTTCTGAGTTGGGCTCCCGGCGTAGCTCTAGGAAGGGCTCTTCTAGGCATTCCAGAAGTGAACATCAATCACAGTTTAATTTACCTAACCTTTTCCACACGCCTGTTCAATCCGTAAGTGGACCTGTACAATCCACATGTTTTCCAGCTGTTTCAGGAGGTCTCGGGGCCGCGGCTAAGGATCTTCCGAAGGCTGTAGAGCCAAGGTCTGCAAATTACAACCGAACTCCTCCCCCAGAGCGTACAGGTCACGGGGCCGCCATTAGCAGTAATGCTTTGCCCCCTTCACAGTTTTCAGCGCCGCTAGTTTTTGATCGCCCAGCTACACGTAATTTGGGTGGTTGTGAGAGGCGTATCGTGTCTCCTGATTTTAACGTATGTGAGGATCGTGATCGGGCTGTGCATGTGACTGAGCCCACTCAGCCCATTAAGGGATATAGCTTGTCTTCTCCCGCTAAATCGAGTTCTCAACAGCAGGATTGCTTTTTTGAATACCAAAATAGTAGGACGTTCTTCGATAAGGCGGCCTTGATTGGTTACGATGGTAATAATATGCCATTTGTCTTCTTTAAAAATCGTGTTATGGCCTTGATGGCAGCTTCGCCCTTTAAGGGAACTCGTTTGACTTTGTTGCAAGCAGCTTGTGTTAGAACAGCTGCACAAACGATTGCTAATTTGGTTTCTGACACTCCTGGCTTGTCAGAGGAAGACAGGATAGAAATGTCGTTAGCTCGCTTGTCCCAACGTTTTGGGGTTCGTGGAGGTCTTTTCGCAGAACCAGAAATTAGAAAGTATCGCTATGGTAGCAAATTGACTTCTATCTCTTCCAGTGATTTGAAAGAGTTTAAAGATGAATTGTCGCAGTGTTTGCTTTACGCGAAAGCTTATGGTCAGCGTGATAAATTAGAAGGACGTTTTGTTTTGGATTTGGCTAAGCGACTCCCGTTTGACGCTAAGCAGCGTTATCTTGACTTTTTAGGTGATCAGTATGGTAGCACTGAGGAACCTACCTTTCAGAGTTTGTTTGATTTTGTAGTACGGGAGGAAACGCGCAAGTCGACTGATTTTAGCATTATGCTAATGGGCGATTCTGGTGAGTCGCAGCATTTTAAAAAGTTTGGCAAAGGAAAATTGCCTTCATGTCCGGTTAGGCAGACGTCGGTAAAACCCCATGATAATGTGATTTCAGGGAGTTCGCAGTACTCGACTGCTGTTGGCGCACCGCGCGGCGGTGTGGCCAGACATAGTGACATACCGGCGTGTTTTTGTTGTTCGTCACGTGGTCAAGTTGAATATCATTTTTTGTCTAATTGTAAAGAATTTTTGCGCTTGACACCTAAAGATCGGAGAGATGTCATTGTGAAAGCTGGCAAATGCTTCAATTGTTTGCGCCAGCATATGGTTAGAGACTGTAATCATGCAAATAACTGTCGTAAGTGTGGACCTACCAACGATAGGAAACACTATTTTCTTCTGCATGATTTTTATGTGACGTCACGTGATTCTCTGGATTCGGTCGGTAAAGATGATGCTGGTGCCAGAGTTCCTGTGCGTAATGTTAAGATTGGAAATGTTAAAGCAGCCTTTAACCGCGTTACTGCTGCTCGTGTTTTGAACCCAATGACTGGCAAATCGAAGTTGGTGTATTGTCAGCATGATCCTGGTTCGCAGTTGACCTTTGTTTCGAGTGACTTGGTGTGCGAACTTGGTCTTAAACCGTATGATAAAGCGTCGTTTAAAATAGATACTCTGGCTGGTCAGAAACCTACTTGTGCTGACCTTGTTAAACTCAACATCCAGTCGTTAGAGACTGATGAACTGTTTTGTGATATAACCTCGGTGGTTAACCCAGCTTGGGCTGACGATGTTAAAACTTTACCCCATAAACAAGATTTAAGTGGTTTCCGTCATTTTCATGACGTGAATATGTTTCATTTGAATGATTGTAGTACTGTAGATGTACTGATTGGCAACGACAACGCTTATTTGATGTGTGCAAAAGAAGAGCGTGTTGGTGACAATCGTAGTGAACCGCATGCTTTGCTCACTCCTCTCGGTTGGTTGGCTTGTGGTGGTAAGTCACCCTTAGTTGAAAGCGTTGCTAAAGTGTGCAGAGTGCAGACGTCTTCAGAGTCGGATGTCATCTCTGGCTTTCAGCGTAAAATTGAGTCTCGCGATATGGAAATAGCAGACCTGAATAAAGTCATTCAGGATTTGACTTTGCAAAATGAAACCTGTGAATTGTCTCGCAATGATATTTTGGCTAGAGAACTTGTCGAACCGAATATTGAGTTGAAAGATGGTCGATTTGAGATACCTGTTCCGTTGAAGGAAGATATTGATTTACCTAACAATTTTATGTTGGCGTCAGATAGAGCTGCTGCTTTAAGGAAGAAGGCTTTAAAACAATCTGAATTTCGAGAAACTTGTGTAAATGATGTAATGTCTTCTTGCCCTGACTTGTCTGACTTGTTAAACCCTCTGGCAGATGTCTTGGCTAGATTTCGGCTTGAAAGATTTGGTTTCATGGCTGATGTGACCAAATACTTTTTTCACATTTTGGACTCTTCAATTCGTAAGCCCAATTTTATTGAACTGCTTACGTACACAGGCAGTGCCGTTCGGATCGTGAACGAACGCCCTTTGGTACCTTTGAGTGACGACCCTAGGGATTTTACTGTCATCACCCCTGCCTCACTTTTGACCCCATACTTAGACCCATACTGTGCTGTTGGGCAACCACATGGTCGTGACCAATTAAGAAGGGATTATCGGTTCAATTTGTCACTTTCTCAGCAGTTTTGGAATAAATGGATCGATTTTTACTTGCCAGGTCTTCAGGGCCGGAAAAAATGGCTAAAAATGGCCGAGAATTTGGAGCCTGGTCAACTTGTAGTGGTAGGTTCTCTCCAAGACATTGGTAAACGTGGGAAGTATCAACTTGGGAGGGTGCATGAGGTAGTTCCACAAATTAGGAAAGGGAAGCCTGTGGTTCGTAGAGCCAAAGTTGCCGTCTGCAACTATGATGAGAGTACGGGGAAAGTAAAAGTAGACTACGTGTTGAGGGATATTTCGTGCCTCGCCCCCGTAAAGAACACCTAAGTGTTAGGGTTTGAGCCTGGTTTTGTCTGCGGTGGCCGACCCTTGTCTGAGCCCGGAACAGTCGGTTATTATCGCAACTATTGTATATAGCGTCATTTTAGCGTGTACCTATGGTACCAATTTCATGTATCGTCGTGTTTATTCTTATTGCTGTTCATTCTTTGCATGCCCTTTGTATTTGCGTATTAACTTAAACGTGAGTGATTCAAACAATTTGTGTATCATGTGTTTTTATTCATTGGCTCACAATTGTCGTCATTTCTTTTTAGTTATGCCATGTCAGACTGTCATAACTAGGGGCCGCTATGTTCCCGACAATTTTCACCAAATCAAACGTCATATAAAAACCGTTCAAGTCTACTGAATATTACGTCATGGAAGTTGCTAGAAAATGTGCCAAAATTGCACCATCGTTCATAGACTTGTGTCAAACTTGTTAGGACTTGTTTGGGCCTGTTTAAACAGGAAATATTACATTAGCTTTAAACACCTGTTGAAATGACTTCATAATTGTTTTTCATTATTGCGTCACAGTTACTTTCTACGTGAATTTGAGATATTGATATCTATTCTGGTCATTCGTAAAATGATTGCTTGAAAGTTGGCCGCTCATTTAACTGTTGGCTTAGTGCTTGCTAGCTGGACAAAGGTTCCGTCTTTTATCCAAGTAATTTGTATTGTAGTGGCAGTTTTTAGGTGTACGGCGTTGCACCAGTCATTTCGATAGCCTCGGGCTAATTTTACTGGAATACACTTTTGAATAGACGTTTCGAAAGTGTGTTTATTTTTGGGTCATTGCATGCAGACGAACGGATTTGGGAATCTTACGTTACAATTTTCCCACGAAGAGATTATGGTTTACCGCTGTGACCAACACGTAATAAGCAAGCCGTTTAATGTTTCAGCAATGTTTGAAATAGTTTTAAATTACTGTAGTGTATACTCATAAATTTTCCCTAAATCGACACTAAATTTTAATATTTAAATTCTTAGAGTCATGAAACTCATTTAATCAGGTTTTCTAAACTTCAATGCTTTAGTTTTTAACTTCCAAGCAAGCCGATATATTTTTTTGCAAGCTTTTTTCATTTAAACAAACTCGGGTACGTTGGAACAGGTTTTGTTTGACTGACAATCATCATATCAGTCTAAATAACTCCCCACATAGCAAAGTAAGTCGTTTTTACATAGATTCAACGTGTGCAGACGTCGAAACGATGTAAAATCGACAAATTTTGCTGCGGGTCAGTTGGTGAAACGCCTGATTTGACGAACGAAGAAACTTCAGTATCAAGCGGTGCTGGTTTGACTCTGGGGGTGTGCGCTTGAGCAACGCATTTCAAGAGCGGCAGCAGTGGCCGAGTGGTTAGCGCGTTGGGCTCGCAGTCGAGAGCCTGCATGTTCGACTCCAGCCACCCGCACTTGCTGTTGTTTCTCTGGGCAAGAAACTTTACGATAATTGCCTCTACCCAGTGATGGATTTCGAGTAATGGGTAGTACCAAATTTCAGTCATAAGTAGAGTAGACAACCGGAAACAGACATTGCAGTCGGCTGCAGCGTGGGTTAGGTGTACGTCGGAAGGCGTACACCGATGCATAGCGCTCAAGTCCGCTTTCCTGCAATGCAGGATAAAGATAATAAAACAAACAATAAAACAAGCAGTACTCCATTTAGCGGCACCTAGTGGATGGAATAATTCACAGACAACAACACTTTAACAATCGGAAACTTTATTTTGTCAATTTTGGGGACCGGGTTTGCGTCAATAGTTCAAAGCCTCTACAGCCTCAATAATTATGCAAAACAGCCAGGATTAAGCTGTCAAAAAAATTAGCTCAGTCCGAGGTTAAAGACTTTCTCAACCAATGAATCAATTGCTGCGGATAAAATATTGTCTTTTGGGCTGTCCAGTGTCCACGTCGCCACTATAAATGTTTTTCTTTCATTCTCTAAAGATTTCCAAACCATAGCAACCTGCTCTGGACTCTGCTACTCTAAAGGTGAGTCCTATACTTGATCCAAGCATGGGGGGATGAGAAGATAAGGTTCTCATTATACTAAGCCTTCGGCACTAATGAGAGTAGGGTGGCCAGTTCCTTACTCTCGGTCGCCTTTATTTCAGCAACTATGCCCACCCAATTTATTACACCCTGGGTAGAGGTGAGCGTTGATTTTCAACAACCAGCTTAAGCCGGGAGTCGAACCAGGATTGCATGATTGGAAAGCGAGTGCTTTATCCGCTGCGCCATCCCACCGCTGCTACTCTAAAGCAATGTTAAAAGCATTTACTTTTGGTTTTATCAAAAATATTTAAGTTGAGCTGCAAAAGTAAATTGAATAAATATGAAAAACAATTTTTAGTTAAGCGGTTTCATGTTTTGAGTTTTTATGTGATTTTTGATTTGCCTTTAAAAATGTATTTCATTTTGTTGTAATTTTTGTATCAGCGTATGAACAGTGGTGCATCAATTATTTGAACAAGAAAATGTAATAAAACCAACTGTTGAATTCTTGCTTCAAATTATTTGCCATTCAACAATTCCTTCCTTTCTCTGCTGGAAAATTCATTTGAAAATTAATTAAAAGTGCCAAGATTATAAAGATTATAACAAATAACATTGGGGCTTTAAAAAGTCTAAAACTACAGTAGTGAAAGGCGTTTTGTAGCAATTTTGGAAAATGAGCCTGTTGCAAACCTAAAAAGTTTACACTGTTTTAACGACAAACTAACTTTTGGATGCTTTAATACTTTGCAGATATTGCGTGTTGCTTGCTCTTTAACGCCCTGCAGTGAAAGGTTGCTTACAAATGATTCGCCACAACGTGGAGTGCTAGGTCTCATTCAAAGTTGTTTACAATCGAACAATTAGACTGCTATCAAATTTGGCGAGACGTTCATCTAAAATAGATACAGCAGTAGCGTTGACAGGGGGTCCAGGGGGTACTTTTAGACCCGGCCTGAGACAATTTTAGGGGCCTGAACTTTTTCAATGAGCTCGGAAATACGAAGAAACCACAATGTATTTTTTCAATACTGAGTGTTTTTCTTAAAAGAGCCTCGATTTGGGGCACAAATATCTCATTCGTACCGCGCCCAAATATATCCTCTCAACGGCTCTGACCCTGACCCTCATCACAGCATAACAAGCCATCTCAAAACACAACTTTCAAGAGAAAGGAAAACACCAAAATATGAGTAAATTCTTTGAAGAAAGATAGTTTGCTACAAAAAGCAATAAACCATGGATTGTTGCTGAAACAAAATCGTTGAAGAACCCAAACGCTCTGTAGCCTAGAAAAGTGATTTTTAACTTAGTCCCTAAAGTGATTTTAAACTCGCATCCAAAAGTAGGCTGTATCTAGATTGACGTCTTTCAACGCTAATGCAAATATATCTTCTCAACGGTTCTGGTATCAGTACTTAGATATTGTAAAGATATGTACAAAAAAAGGTTTCTACTATAGGCTATAGTGTGGCAGGGTGACTAGCAAAGTCGTTTTGCCATATATTTTGCAAATATCCTAACAAGTGTTTTTGAGTGCGTGTAAATGCTTATAGTTTTCTGCTTAAACCTCACTGATAAAACCTTGTCACTCAACGCAGCAAACAGTTTAAAAGCCTCATATTTTAATCATAAATCCATTTCACTATCACAGCATCCTCAGTATGATCATGTCAAGAGTAAAAATAATAATAAATTCAAAGCTTTCAAGTTCATTTTATTATTATTTGTGCTCTTGACCTGACCATCCTGAGATGCTGGGATAGCGAAATCGATTTATGATTAAAAAATGAGGCTGGTAAACTGTTTTTGCATTAAGTAACAAGGCGTATACTAAAGATACGAGGCAGTCAACCGCTTCAAGTAGACAGTTTTCTGGGTTGGTTCACTGAAACAGAAAAGTTTTATTAGTCAATTGAACCATATTAAAGTGCAGTCTAAACTTATAAAAACCACTTAGGGTCAATAAAAAGCTATTTCTTATCTTCTCATTGCAATGATACTGGTAATTTTTTTTTATCAAAGCTGATTGTAAACTCATTAAGGTCCCAATCGAATGAAAATTGAAGACGCCATACTTGAGTTTTATCCTTGTTTGGGATCATCAGTGGTGTATGGTGATGTAATAATCCTTGTTTGGGATCATCAGTAGTGTATGGTGATGTAATAATCCTAAACAAAAGCGAAACTCGAGTATAGCATCATCAATTTTTGTTCGATCGTAGCCTTAATGACTTTATAAAAATCCCTATTTTCCTTACTTCTTAAATTATTAATGGTATACAAATTATAGCATTGCAAGAACCTGACTCTCAAAACGTTAAACAAGTCAAACACAAGGATAACATAAGTATTATGTATCAATTATATCAATGCAACAATTGATATTGTCAACGTCAATGCAACAATTGATATTGTCAATGTCAATGCAACAATTGATATTGTCAACGTCAATGCAACAATTGATATTGTCAATGTCAATGCAACAATTGATATTGTCAATGTCAATGCAACAATTGATATTGTCAACGTCAATGCAACAATTGATATTGTCAATGTCAATGCAACAATTGATATTGTCAATGTCAATGCAACAATTAATATACCTTCAATGTATCTTCACGTTGTAAGGTTTTAAAATTAATCTACAATTGCGGACCGGAGCTATAAACTAATCAACCCTTATCACCAGATACGTTGACATTTTTTCAACATCGATAGTGAGGTAGGTGTGTGGTACAAGTAGCACCTTTGAACCCTGGGCAGTCGCCATGGATTGTTACACCATGGGTCTCGGGGAACACTGGTCTTGATCACACACCAAACTAACAAGTGGGTCCACGTCCCACCTCATAGGCAACAACCTCGACTGGTTGGCTAAAACTTGTTAGAAATCCTGCTGCCTTGCAGGAAATACTTTTTTAAGTAAAGGCTAGGCCCACCGCCAATAACTGTGGTTAGCGTCAGGAAGGGCATCCGGCTGGAAAATCTATGCTCCAAAATATTATTTAATCGGCCACCCCCACTAGTGGGGAACAAACCGACGATGGATTATGATGATATATATTTTATGTGAGATTGCTCTCGCCCCATCGCATCAGCTCAGCAACATTCAGTGACGAAAGAGGACTTCTGAGTCGGTTACTGCTGAAGCGACTTCAAAACGTTAAATTGTTATCTAAACTAATTGCTGAAAAGTTGGGATTCATCGATGCTGCTACTTCAAACACTTTGAATCACACAGTTCAAGGTATCAAAAGAGGAAGATGCTACAGTTACGCAAAGCATACTTATTCGATCTGTATAATTATGTCACTTGCAGCAGACGGGTTGACACAGAAAACTTCAGGAGAAGCAATTCAATTCAATTCAATTTTATTTTTCATTGTTGGAGCGAACATACAGAGAACGATTAAGTAAATACACAAATTGGGCATCAACAAAAGGAAAATATGATAAAACCGAAAGGTTTGAAATAGCCTATGCATCGATAAAAATAAAGCAGTGTTTGAAAAACAGTGTCTTAAAAATGCACAGCCACCAAACCTAGAAAACGAACAGGAAAAATCAACTTTATTTCATCGGTTGTAAAAATTTAGTACCTAAAGTAACATGCATTGAATCTAAATATACATATAAGACTGGATTTATAGCTTTCACTGTCACAGTGCGATATTAAATATTTGGAAAGTACAGCAACGTTCTCAAAAAAAAAAAAAAAAACGGGGCCCATAAAGTTTAATTTTTAAATGTTATAGGCTTGCATAGAGCATGACATGGTAGTTTGGTACCAAAAGTAAGATGTATTGCATCTAACTGCAAACAATATGCACCGTTTCGGCCTTCCTGCCTCCTCAGTGCTGTTCCGCCAACCTTACCAAAGTGCTCAAACTGCAAGCAGTAAAAATATACTTAGCAGACTAAAGTTATAGCTTGTTTTTATTGCTACAGTGCAATGTTAAAGATTTGGCAGGCAGCATTTGAAAACTTTTGGGCCCCTAAAATGAGCCTGGGCCTGGGTCTAAAAATACCCCCTGGACCCCCCTGTCAACGGTACTGAACCTGCCAACAGAAATCTGACCATGCATTGTAACTGTAACAACACTCCGAACTGAAAAGCACAAACTCAACAAGTGATTCAAGAATGATTACGGGTAAATAAAACGGCGGAAAACAAATCAGATGAAATGTAAAATACAAGCATTGCAGCAAAGTTTATGTTTATTACCCTGAGTTTGTGTTTTCATTTTTTTTCAATGTCAGAGATAACTTCAAATTTCCAAGTGCACACGGAAGATGATGAAAATATCCCAACGTAATTCAAGGAAGCCTCAAATAATAAAACAGGCAAGCTGTAAATAAGAAAAGTAAGTTTACCTGAAACGGGATGGTCACGCCTGACCTGCAGCAACCCAAGTTGCCATCAACCGTGACTTTCGACTTGTCTTAAAGTGCAACTGCACGGTCGAATTAACATTGGCTAGAATCCATTGCCAACACATCTGGTACCGGTTGAAAAACTCACTTCCTTACAATTGAGGCCCACAGCTAAGAAACCGACCTTTTTCGCGCTCTTTCACACGCTACCTGGAAGTGGCGAACTCGGCGCCATCTGGTGATATGAGGTCAGTTCAAGGCAAACTTATGAGACCAAACCATTTATGACCAAACTAGCCGAGATAGGCTTGGCTGCTAGTGAATGCGCAAAAAGCGTTTGTCTCTTCGAGGTATGTCACGAACTGACGTCATAATCCGGTTTGTTGTGCAATACAATCCTGCATTGCAGGAACGTGGCTAAAAATCCAAGCGTGTGGAGTTAATCTCTATTGAGAAAAACAATAAGCTAAACAATGAGTCATAAAATGTAATGGCGAGGTTGGTATTTATAGATTGGAACATGCTCTTTCAGACAATTGCTAAGTCAACTGCAGCTATTAACTTCATTGTATTTCTGACTGATTTATTGACTGACTATTTCTGACTGATTTGCACATCAGCAGAAGACAGTTTTAGAGTTTAGTAGATAGTCTTTGTTTTTACGTTGTTCTATAGAAGAACTGTTCTCGACATTTCGTGACTACGGACCGCGATTGGACAATGGTAGGCGATGTTTGTAATAAAGACTTGTCAATAAAATTAGTTTCAAAAAACAAAAGATGAAAGAGAGAGAGAAATAAGCTTATTTGTCAATCAGATTGTATAATAGTACGGTACACAATAAGCTTACATTACAATAACATGCAATTTATAAAGGTAGAGGAAGGCATAAGTACGCTCAGTGTTGAAACAATAATAGTTTAATTAGCCAGGAGCTTCTGCAAACACAGAATTGAATTTGGCACCAGAGCACCTAATGAAAAAATTCTTGCCAACCTGGAATTGTCCTTTCTGGCCACTTCTCAGCAAACTTGGATAACTAAAGTAGGTAATTCTAGTTGTCTAATTCAATGAATTAGAGTGAAAAGTCTGTAATTCTAATCTAATTTTGTAAAAAGCATGTTTAATCTAATTGAAGTTGTAAACTAATTTATAGTTTTGTTGAAAGTTTTACTTTGTCCAACAGGACTTTTTACAAAATGAAAGAACAGTACGCTTTTACCAACCGTGTCTCTGGCAGGACACTTAAAGATATTCCTGAAGGTGGACACAAAGATTGGCTTTCTAGCCTTCCCGTTCACTTAATCTAAATCTTCAACCATCGGGTGTAATAGCCTGGATACGACAAAAAAAACAAAAAAACAACCTCATGAAAGGAAATTTAACAAAACGATCAAGATCAAAATACTATGCTGTCATTAAAAACTCGACTAATTCGTTAATCGAATTGCGTCACAATGCCTTGTGTGACGTATATAATAAGCCACGCTTTAGTCCTAATTGGTGGAGTGACACTTTAATATCGTGTTGTTATATTGGCGTTTTTATTCAATAAGGAAAAAATATGTGACAACTGCGTCTAATTAATTCTAGCCTACTTCAACTCAGTGATGTAGTTAGAAAGAAAATTTCAAGGAGCTAAAGCAATTATTGGGGTCACCGTCATTCAGCATAACTTGTACTGGCAATAAAACATTGGAATAATATGAAAACATATTTTTTTGAAAGAGCAAGATAAAATTTTAGCGATATATCCAACCACAAGCGGTGTTTTTTATGTTTACTTTGTCTTCAGACAAAGTAGCCTAAACAAGAAATCATTTTGTCAAAACAACGGGAATTTTAAGAAAAGTTTCCCACTGTAGTGGCATCACAAGTAAATATTTGTCTACTCAGTTAGAGAATGGATTAACGTTTGCTCGAGTGGAGGGTAATAGAACGAAAACTTTTCATTTCTTAATGTCAAGACTGTGTGACTATTGTCTCAACGTCACTCGTTGAGAAATCACTTCAAGCGCTTACACAGATGCTTCGTAAAAACAAAACTATGTCAGATTTTACATTCTGCTTGTAATGTTATATTGGTGCTTTATCCCATAAGTAAAATATATGTGACAACACCGTCTAATTAATTCTAACCTAGTTTAAATCGGTGACCTAGGGGGCAAAACCTAGGTGACCTAGGGGAATGGGGGCAAAAGTAACTGTTGGGGGAAAACGTCGTTCAACATGAGTTATATTGGCAATAAAACATTGGAATAATTAAAAAAAAAATTGAAAGGGCAAGATACAATTCTAGATATATACCCAGCCACAAGCCGTGTTTTTTATTGTTTACACAAAGTAAACATGGAATCATTTTGATGAAAACAACGTGAATTTTTATGAATTTTCTCACTGCTTTGGCATCAAAAGATGTAAGTATTGCTTAGTTAAATGTTAAGCTGTTAAATAAGACAACCGAGACACAGCCGCGTGCTTTGAAGCGGTGTCGAACAGTCGAGCCTCGCACAGACGTTCTCATCACTCAGCTACACAATTTACACCCCAAGCAAATGACCCAAATAAATCAACAAATCTCATGAAATGCTGAAGCTGTGAAGTAATTTACCAACTTGTAGTTTTAGGCTGTTTTCCGTTGCAATCAACCGTGACCCGTAGTTGTTATGCTTCAGTGTTCAGTGGTTCTCAAGCTCTTTCACCTTGCGGCCTACCACGAAATATGAAAACAATTCGCAGCACACTTACTTTAAAAACAACGCTGTTTTAAAAAAAATTATTCTGATAATTTTAATGCGATGGATGTTCCTGTTTTGGAAGCAAACATTTGTAAGAAGCTTATCATGACATCACATTAATAAATATTACAACTGTAAACTGATCACTTTCAATAAAAAACATGAAGCCATACGCAATCCAAAAATCTAGCCGGAAAAACGCAGGCGCGATTGCTTAATCTTTCCCACAACTGCGAAGCAAAACGAGCCCAATTCCGCTAAAAACCCGCTGAACAGTTAACTCTAAAATGGTGAACGGTGGCCTTCTTGATTAAAAATGCATTATTACATAACAATCTAATAAAATTATAACGTAACAATCACCCTCACTGCATCGGCAAGGGAAATACAATTTCATCAGTAATTTGATAGATATACGCACTCAAATATCGCATGCTTGTCTGCATGCCTATTTGTATGATGAAAAAAAGTGAGAACCTCTCGCAAGTCGCAATGTGAGGATTACTGGTTTAGTTGACTAAATTCTGGGATTTCTAACAACGTGTCTACAAAAAGTGGAAAAAGCACCAAGCAAACGAGATTTATTTCATGTGGTTTATATGTGGGCTAAATTCCTTAGGGATTACCTTCGCTTCTGTACTTCACGTTTTGAATCACCAGTGTAGAAATGTTTACGATAAGCTTACCAGTGTTGTCTTAAATTGATGCGTTTGTCGTGTGAAGTGGCGTAAACAAGAGAATCCATGGAGTATTTTTGCACCAGACCCGAAGATAAGTTCATGAACCCACAACTTTTCAAAAGAGCTAGGGAACTTCGAAGATAAAACAAACAAGAAATTATTTTGACGAAAATAACGAGAATTTTTACGAAGTTTCCTCTGCATTGGCATCAAAGTAAATATTACTTGGTTAAACATTAACTCGTGTGCTCGAGTGAACGATAATAATTGAAGAAGGTTGAAACTGTCCATTTGTTGATGTCAAGACTGCGTGACTACTTTCTCAATGCGGCTCTTGCTCGATTTGAGCAATTACCTCAGGCGTTTACACTGTCGCTTCATGAAAAAGCATGTCAGGCTTTTCATTCAGTCAGTGATCAGACTTCGAGTTGTGTTGGTACTAAATTGTTTGTGAGCCCAATTATAATAATAATGTTTTATTTTACCGTTATTGTTGCTACATATAGTACACTGCGGCCGTAGACACAACACAACAAAACAGACATATAAAAGCTACGAAGGGACATGTATTCCATTGTGTCTTGCCAAGACACAAACTCACAGCCGCGTGCCTTGGAGCGGTGTCGAACCATCGAACATCTCACCGACGTTCTCACCACTCGGACACGCAATATACAACGCAAGTAAAGTAAAGAAAACTGCTGAATGCTGAATATCTATTAAAATAACTTTGTGAAATGAATTAATGACCTGTAGTCTTAGGTTAGGGTTTCAGGTTACCATTACGCATCAGCTGGGTGGAAAGAAAAACAAATGAATTTGTTTCCCAACAAATAAACATAAATGGAGTCTGATTAACAACATTAACCTCAGAAAATGGAGATATTTCGGACACATGGCAAGAACCAACTCGTTGGAAAATTCAATGTTGACTGATGGGATGGTGCAAGGCAAATGAACAAAAGGACGACAAAAAATGAAATATTTTGACAATTCAAGCAAATTACGGAAATAAAAAGCATGCCGGAAGCACTAATAAAAACAAAAGACAGAACAAAATGGAGGCAGTTCATAAGGGAGATCACAGCTGATCAAACATGATCAATCTATTAAAGAAGAAAAAGTCTTAGGTTGTTTTCTGTTGACCGTTTTGCGTTTTTATGGTTCGTTGAGGATGACTTTACTGTTAAACATGGACTTTCCAATAACGCGTTTGAAGTAAAGGTGGAAAAAGCATTATACGTAGTGCTGAGTACGTAGTCGTACGCAAGCAGGGTATAATGTATCTGATTCATACGTGGGCTCTTTAGGGTTTCTATTCTTCTTCTGCTTCAGTACTTGCTCTGGAAATAGCCTGCAGGAAATGCAATAATATTTCTTTCACTTATCTAAGGTAAGTGTGCTTCGGATCGTTTCCGAATACAATAATAATAATAGTAATGTTTTTATGCACATTTTAGAACATCCAGTAAAGACGGCACTGCGAATCATATATATGGAGCACAGACGTAGCCACTTGTAGGGCTAGGGGGAGCAATCGTCCCACAAACAATGTTTAAATTGACCTTTGCCCAAAAAAAAAATTTTTAAGGCTATAACAATCTTGACATTGTATTGTATGTTAAATGACTTTTAATACTTTAATAAATATTGACAAAAGCACTTCGGATGCCAACTTTGAAATATCTTATTTTAAATGCTTTTCAAATCGAAATGAAATGAAAACAAATTAAAAAAACGCCCATTTACTAACAATAACCAGTAGGTTATATTGTATAAAATTAGCCTACCATAATAATAATAATAATAATCATGCTTTTATTTGCGCCCATTGCGATAACATACGGTACACTGCGATCACAGATGCGATACAACAGACGACAGGAAGCAGCGAAGTGACAAATAGTCTTCGAGTCAGCTGCTCCCCTTAGTTTGGTTTGCCATTAAGTGTTTTTCGCCGAGACACAGCCGGGTGCTCTGGAGCGGTGTCGAACCCAAGTCCTTTCGAACTTCGCGCAGACGTTCTCACCACTCGGCTGCGCAACAACCATACTCAGCTTCCATTCACTATAATTTTTTAGTTTGCACAAGCTAGGTCCCACATTTGACTAATTTTTTTTTATTGAAATGAAACATTTGATGTAACACTCTTGGCGTAGCATTAAATGGTTTACGTGGACGACGTAGTTGACTTACTTAATCCACTTAAAACAAGATTAATTTTTTGTGAAGGTCGCAAAAATTCTATTAATTTAAATAAAATTTATAGAAAAACATCAAATCATGCATATTGATTACTGATTTTTCCTGTGTGCCAAATAATGGGCAAAATAACTTTGTCAATGTCGTCAACTGTAGAGATGGGCAGTAGCGCGCTACTTTGTGGTAGCGATAGTTTCATTTTTGGTAGCGATGGCGAACATTTTGTTTCTTACATACTCGTGGACAAAACGCTTGTCTTAAAATTAACTTAAATTTTTCTGTCTAGGATTGAACCATCTATCTGTTGATCGCTCTTCGATTGCGTAACCTTGCATAACTGAATGTTCGTCATAAAGCCACGCTTTGACGTAACAATTACGTCAGCACGAAACTTGTTTACCGGTGCATGACGCAAAAATTCCATTTGAGCCCTGATGCTTCCAAAATATCGTTTGTACTGTGTGTAGGTAGATATGGCATATGGGCGTACAAATCTTGAATGAGCTAAATCCGCCATTTCATAAAATTTGACGTGATTAGCGACGTTTAATAGTTTACAGTTTTTTTAAGATTCTTTTTTTGTTAATACAACAAAAGTTTCTTAATATTTTTGTTTTAAGGTAATTTTCAATTTCCTTAATTTCGTCTCGGTTTAGTTCATCTTTCCTGTGTGTTATTTTTAGTTGGGGACATTTTCATTCTGATTGATTGAACTAGCAAATGGAAACAGGTTAACCTAGCTAGAAAAATGCTCTTTTTACATTGATTCAATAAAAAGGATGGTTGTGCTAGGTAAAAATATCTTGTTGATATTTTTGTAGCGAAAAGTCTGCAATGAGTTAAGTTATGCAACTGTATAGCCTACTTTTGTGCAACTACGTTATTGCAACTGTATACATAGCCTACTCTTCACATGTATAGCCTACTTGTATGCCAATGGAAAGTTGTGATATGAATAAAGTTGGTGTTTGGTGACGTGTTAGATGACGTAGCAAACATTTATGTAGGACTTCCTTTTACGAATACTGTACGCCATAAAAAATCACAAATAAACGACTTCAATCCATTGGCGTCTGTCTGTTAGACCTGTCTGAATATAAAGATCGTGTAGAAGAAGTAGAACCAAAAGGGAAAAGGAAAGTTCGATATCCGGTGAGAGTTTAAAATTAGACTTCGGGACAGTTTGCTGTTAAGAACATAAAGAGTACACTCACCTCAGGAAAACAAACTTTTTGACAGTAAATCAGTTGCTTTTTACAGAGAAAGTCCGCAAACGTTGTCTAGAGACGTTGTATCAATGTAAAAAACGACTGATTTGCGGTCTGCAAATGGTGAAGTTTTTTTTCGCATCGACAACACACGGGTAGAAAAGAATTGACACGGCGAGAAGAGCACAATAAACATGCCCAGGTCAGATATTTTAGAGAACAGGCCTGTCATACCAGCAGCTGCAGGGAGCGGCATGATTTGGTGTTGAGATGCACCCGGGGAGGGGGTCTAGTAGCTTAAGTCGCGAAGCCATGTTCCGGAGTCGAGCTACCTGTGGATGGAGAGTGTGGAAGGAAAATTTTGTAGGCACCGTCCGCAAAGTTTAGGCGGAACTGACCAGGGAGACAGGCTTTGCTTTCTGAAATGCAAAAATGTAATGTGGTCCTCAACTTAATTTACAAGTATTCATTTGGCCCTCAAAACAATTTCAGTTTGAGATCTAGAAAATCGTTTGAGATCTAAGAATAAATTATAGGATGTCAATTCGTTATTTTAGCAATGTTTGTGGCATAATTTGTATTTTCGTTTTTGTTTCGACGCTGCAGTTCGTGACTCTATTTGTGTTTTAACTTTTTACTGCACTTTTCCTCTGCAGTATGATAAAAATTTGTACATCATTGGAACTTGTAAAGTTAGTTGACATGAATTGTACATCAAAAAGTCTGCATTTGAAATTAAAATAATTGGTTGCTGCATTGGTATTTTAATCAGCTCATTTTATGTTTCAGCTGGAAAAATTCAGTATTTTAGTCATTCTATCAATCTAATTGCTTTCTAAACATGTGCTTTTCACTTGTTGGTAGAACTGATCTAGAGCAAGTAACGAGGAAGAGAGCAAATGAATCAAATTTGTTGGAATATGCGAATCAGAACAGACATTCAGGATCGTTTAATGATGTTGAAATATGCGCAGGGAATGATCGTGTTCCTGCAAACAGGATGGTCTTGTCTTGCTTTTCAATTTATTTTGAATCATTGTTCAAAATTGAGATGAAAGAAAAATATCCGAGTTCCATTGAAATCAACTGTGTAGACGGAAACTCAATGAAAAGTTTGATTGAATTTATTTACACTGGAGACATTGATATTAACAACGAGAATGTTTGTGATTTGATTGCAGCATCCAATTACTTACAAATTGATGATGTGAAGCAGTTTTGCTTTGATTTTGTCAGTGAAGCCCTTAGTCCAAACAACTGTTTTATTGTTCTTGATATAGCAGCATACTTCCAAAATGGTTCACTGGAAACTCAAACTCTTGAAATGATTGCTAGAAATTTTGATGCAGCGTCAAGTACAATTGAGTTCAAAAATTTCAAAGTAAAAGCTTTGAGAAATTGCATTTCGAAACAAGATCGATCCATTGTCAATGAAGGTTCAGTATTCAATGCTATATTGGGATGGATCAAACATGACGAAAGAAATCGTGCCAGTGAGTTACGTGAGCTTTTGAAACTTGTAGATCTTCACAAACTTCCACCACCATTTTTTGAAGAAGTTATTTCAAAAGAAAATTTGGTGATGCATAACCCTGGTTTATGTCAGTTGATGTTTCAAGCACAAAACAAGATTTTCAAGAATTTGATGCAACCAGAAACACAAGAATACTGAGCTTAGGTGGAACTTTTTGAACATTTGATTTTGTACTGATCTAGTTTGCTGTTGCAAAAGCAAGTCGAAGTCCATTCCTTTTCTGTCATTTGAAGGTAAAAGTATTCGGCATGTGATGCATCTTGCCAAAAACACCATCAAAGTTTGCAATTTTATTAATTTTACGCATTCTTTAAAATTCTTACTCCAGGTACTCGCGATTCTAGGTATATCAAATGTCTTGTTTTGTCTGTTCATGCCGGAATCTACTTTTCCTGAAGTCTAACTGAGGTGATTGTTGCTCTTCTATAAAGATGGTAGCCTACTGCTATTTTGCATTCATCAAATGCTGGCATTTGCACAACAATCTAACCTCTTAGTGTTATTTATTAAGTTAAGAATCGATTTCGCTATAGTAATAGCATCTTCAGCTAGCCACATGTAAAAAAGAAAATTTGAAAATACGTAAAACGAACAAATAAAGCAAACTCCGATATTATCAACATGCATAAAATTCTATTCTAAATAGATAGTTACATAAAATTAAAATCAAAACCTGCAAGCCTAAATTTTAAACTGCTGTTCTGCCACGATTTTCAACACCATAACTGGTAGAAAATTCAAGAACACATGAACATTATCATCCATCAAGTAAATTACAATCGTTCAACCAGACGAATACAAAGAAAAACGCAATTTAAATTACAGTCCACTGCCATAAGTTTACATTGATATAACGCCAAAAAGAATAACTTGTGGATGGGCATGGTTGAATAATCTACACTACAGGGGTCGGAGGTTGCTGATGACATGGGAGTAACAAAGCAGACTAAGTGGTTGGTCGAATCAATTTTTGTATGTTAATGGTGGCTTTAATTTTATGTAGCCATTTATCTTCAGCGACGTCTAAATATTGTTTGCTGGGTTGTTCGGCGAAAGTAACAACAAAGCAGTCTGCCAGAGCTGGTTTCTTTTTTAGTTCACTGTTGTGGAATTTTGCATAATGTTTCAATTATGCTGCTTTGTCACCGGACTTATCAGAGTGATTAAAACTGTTCCAAATAGATCTGTGTGTGGCCCAACGTGTGGAAAACTTTGTGATGGTTTGGCCTACATAGTGTTCGTAACATATAGTGTTTGTGACATAGTGTTCGTGACATATAATGTTGTGGATATGTTTCCTGTTCTGTGTGACTACATTGCCAACAAACCTTTAATAAATACAGATTTGATTTTCTCTGACATTCAACAACATTTGCAATTGCTTTCTGTACATTTTACGAAGTACTTTTTAAAAAAGACATATGAGAATTTTGACTGGATTTTAAACCCTTTTGTTGTTGCAAAAACTGATCTGTCAGGACGCAAAGAAGAAGAATTGGCTGAAATGTCATCTGACCGAACTTTAATGATTAGTTTCAATCAAAAACCTCTTGCATCTTTCTGGTTAAGTGTTGAGAACGAATATCCACTGCTCTCACAAAAGGCTACCCAAATGTTATTACCTTTTGCCACTACCTACATGTGTGAGACAGCATTTTCAGCTCTTACAAATATGAAGACAAAATACCGGTCCAGACTTATCGTAGACTCTGAATTGCGAGTTTGCTTGTCACAAATTGCTCCAAGAATTGACAAGTTGTGCAGTAAGAAGCAATCACATCCATCCCATTGATGTTGTCATTTCGATTAATAAACATGATTCAGTGTTACTTATTTTTATTTGTATTAACATTTATCGCTGGTTAGGCGGAAAATTGATGCGACATAAGATTGGGGTCCGCGAAAAAACACTTTGACAAATAGGGGTCAATTGCCCAAAAAGTTTGGGAAACCCTGCGAGAACAGGCCTGTCATACCAGCGGCTGCAGGGAGCGGCATGATTTGGTGTTGAGATGCACCCGGGGAGGCGGGTCTAGTAGCTTAAGTGGCGAAGCCATGTTCGGGAGTCGAGCTACCTGTGGATGGAGAGTGTGGAAGGAAAATTTTGTAGGCACCGTCAACAAAGTTTAGGCGGAACTGACCAGGGAGACAGACTTTGTTTTCTGAAATGCAAAAATGTAATGTGGTCCTCAACTTAATTTACAAGTATTTATTTGGCCCTCAAAACAATTTCAGTTTGAGATCTAGAAAATCGTTTGAGATCTAAGAATAAATTATAGGATGTCAATTCGTTATTTTAGCAATGTTTGTGGCATAATTTGTATTTTCGTTTTTGTTTCGACGCTGCAGTTCGTGACTCTATTTGTGTTTTAACTTTTTACTGCACTTTTCCTCTGCAGTATGATAAAAATTTGTACATCATTGGAACTTGTAAAGTTAGTTGACATGAACTGTACATCAAAAAGTCTGCATTTGAAATTAAAATAATTGGTTGCTGCATTGGTATTTTAATCAGCTCATTTTATGTTTCAGCTGAAAAAATTCAGTATTTTAGTCATTCTATCAGTCTAATTGCTTTCTAAACATGTGCTTTTCACTTGTTGGTAGAACTGATCTAGAGCAAGTAACGAGGAAGAGAGCAAATGAATCAAATTTGTTGGAATATGCAAATCAGAACAGACATTCAGGATCGTTTAATGATGTTGAAATATGCGCAGGGAATGATCGTGTTCCTGCAAACAAGATGGTCTTGTCTTGCTTTTCAATTTATTTTGAATCAATGTTCAAAATTGAGATGAAAGAAAAATATCAGAGTTCCATTGAAATCCACTGTGTAGATGGAAATTCAATGAAAAGTCTGATTGAATTTATTTACACTGGAGACATTGATATCAACAGCGAGAATGTTTGTGATTTGATTGCAGCATCCAATTACTTACAAATTGATGATGTGAAGCAGTTTTGCTTTGATTTTGTCAGTGAAGCCCTTAGTCCAAACAACTGTTTTATTGTTCTTGGTATAGCAGTATACTTCCAAAATGGTTCACTGGCAACTCAAACTCTTGAAATGATTGCTAGAAATTTTGATGCAGCGTCAAGTACAATTGAGTTTAAAAATCTCAAAGTAAAAGCTTTGAGAAATTTCATTTCGAAACAAGATCGATCCATTGTCAATGAAGGTTCAGTATTCAATGCCATATTGGGATGGATCAAACATGATGAAAGAAATCGTGCCAGTGAGTTAATTGAGCTTTTGAAACTTGTAGTTCTTCACAAACTTCCACCACCATTTTTTGAAGAAGTTATTTCGAAAGAAAATTTGGTGATACATAACCCTGATTTATGTCAGTTGATGTTTCAAGCACAAAACAAGATTTTCCAGAATTTTATGCAACCAGACAAGAACACAAGAATATTGAGCTTAGGTGGAAGTGAGACATTATCTAAAGTAATTGAAGTTTATAATTGTAATGATGAACCACCACTTGCCTTCCCTGATTTACCAGGTGGTCGAGATAGTGGTTGTGCTGTTGCAATACGTGGCTTTTTGTATTATCTTGGTGGAGATAAACACGACGACGATGAAGGCAAAAACATTCCAACATCTTCAGTTTGGCGAATTTGTTTATCTGAAAAGCAATTAAAGTGGGAAAATGTCAAGCCAATGAAAAAGACAAGATCAAAGATGGGAGCAACTGTGTTTGATGGAAACCCGGTTGCTGTCGGTAGCCAAGAACCTGGGGAATGTTATTTATCAACATTTAATTCATGGCATAATTTACCTGCATTGCGACAAGCCAGATCTGCAAACGCACTTGTCGCTTGCAATGATCGCTTGTATGCAATTGGTGGAAGTGACAACGGTGAATATTTGTCATCTGTTGAATGTTTGCGAAGTGGTGAAAAGAAATGGAAAGTTGTAAGCCCCATGCAAACTCCACGACGATGGCTGGCAGCTGTTTGTTGTGATGGATTTATTTATGCCATTGGTGGAGAAGCTGAAGCTGATGAACATGATAGTGCTACACTCAAAAGTGTTGAAAAGTATGATCCATCAACAGATGAATGGACTTACATCAGTGACATGCATTTCTGTCGATTTTATTTTTCTGCTTGTGCTTTGAAAGGAAGAATATTTGTTGTTGGTGGCCTTGATGAAAGAGATCAAGCAGTCAAAGAAATAGAGTGTTATGACCCACAAACTAACGAATGGAGTATTGTTGGAAAAACTGATGAAGAATTGTTTCATCATTCTGTTGTAGCCATCTAACGTCTCCATCAACAATAAGAGCTAACTTTATCGCGTCATAATGCTGCTTTCGTGGAATGCTTGTTGTTTGCATATAGATACCAGTACTTTGATTTTAGTTTGTTTTACGTGCTTGCACAATCTGTTTGTCACAATAATTTCTGATGCGTTTATAAGTTGCTTTTAACATACAGGCTTTATCTTTTCGTGCGCATGGCATGACATATGTTTGAAAATTGTACAAAATAAAAACTGTCACGGTAATTAAAGTTGTTTCACCAACTCTACAATCTGCACGCAGTTATAACTCTTTGGTTAATTTGTTTTGGTATGTTAATGGTAAATTAGAAAATGTGAATCATGAGCAAGGACCAAGACAATGGCGGCTTCTGCGTGCATGATGATCCATTTATGCAATTGGCAGACAAGTTTGTGATACCCAGACAGCAAAATCCGTCATCTTTATATTGATTGAATCAATGTGAAAATGACGGATTTTGCTGTCTTGGTAGTAATAATACGGTGATAAAAACTGTTGAAAAATAGCATTGATTGTCTGATGTCTTAATTTCAGTGATATAATTTCCATCCATGTGCATGTTCAGCTGATGTGTTGAAAAGATGAATATTTGTTATTGGTGGTGATCTTGATGCAAAGCTTCAAACAACCCTGCATAGCCACCATGCTTTGGTTGCTGTCTGATTTTATTTTTGTGTGAATTTGAACTTTCTGTTTCCTTTGATCTAAAAAAGTACTGCTGGCAACTATAACAGATTTATTCCAATTGCAAATTTTTTTTATATAGATCCCAGATAGCCACTTTATCTGGTCCAGATCTTTACCAGATCTTTACCAGATTTATGCTTGATTGAATGTTATAACCCGTCTTCATCGGGAAACTGAACAGTAAATAACATAGAATAATATGAGGAATTGCATTGACGATAATTGAAAACGGTCTAGAAAAGAGGAAATTATAAATTAAAAATAAAACTTTATCAGTCGTCTACGTAATGTATTCGCATTAAGTTCATTTATCTTCCCTTCCCAGGGTTTGTTTAATAACTTTTTGTTAAAAGATGAAGTGTTTACTTTTGCTATACCTGTTCGTCTTCCGTTTACTTTTACAAGTTTTTCCCCAAGTGGTCGTCGAAGGTAAGAAATATTTTAGGGTGTTTTATTTCCTTAATGTTTTCAATATTCTATGTGAATACATGTTGGACAAAAACAAGACCTGTCTAACCACTTAGCCTACATTACAAAACAACAAATTTTCGTTACTTGACAATTGATGGGAACCAGAGTCAGCCAAGTAGCAGCTGAAAACGTTAAATCAGTCCTTCAAAACAGCAAAATTTAAGGTTTAGTTTTAAAAAAGTATCATTAACAACTATATAAAAATATCGTTGTTACTTTTAACCTTTTGTTATTGAGTCCACTTGTCATGTCAAAGAGGAAAGTTGCCACAAAAGATTAAAGAAATCGTTGAACCTGAAGTTTTTAAAGAAATAGTTGGCTATTAACACTTGATGTCCATGTCATATGTCTTTGTAGCTGCTTGATTGATTGCTTGAATCTTTATCCTCGGACTGAGAAAGTTTCTTTGAAAGCTTAATTCTAGAAGTTTCGCATACTTGTAGCGGCTTTGAACCACTGACTCAGGCCCGGTCACCGAGATTGGCAGAGTAAAGTTTTTGATTGTTGAAGTGTTGTTGGGAGGAGAAATATTCCATTCATTGGAGTCGCTGAATGGAGAGCAGTCCTTATAATGCGTTGCTCAAGCGCACAACTCGAGAGTCGAACCAACGCCGCTTGATCTTGAAACTTGCTTGTTCACAAACTCACGCGCTAACCAACTGAGCTATCGGGAGAGGGGGGCACGTAGTATCATCACGCTGCAAAAGCTTGTTTGCTGTTTGTCGTTGCTTTTTAAAAGAGTTTTAATTTCCCTATTATCATCATCTGCTTGTAGTTTGATTTGTGCTCTTGTGGCGCTTTCAGGTTAAATATTTAGAAGCAATCTTTGCTGCTAACTTTTCCCATGAGATCAGCAAAAAGACAAGATGATTTCGCACAAGACTTATGGGAAGACGGGGCAAAGCGGACACTTACAGAAACAGAACGTGATTATACCGCCACATGTCGCTTCAATTTATACATTTACCAATGACAGTTTCAATTGTGTTCAACCTAACTCAGTCTTCAAAAACACACCGAAATTCAATATTTTATAAAAACGTTGATTTTAGTAAATTACCCTTGGCACAGAAATAAACACAATTCAATCAATCAATCAATCATTTTATTTTTCGTCATTAACGCGTCCGGGACGAAAAAGATACTAACTACAAAAATCGATATAAACCTACCAGCACGTTAACGAACGGGAAAAGATGGCAAAACCTTGAAAGGTTTAAAACAGTGGTCTTCAACCTTTTTTACAAAATCGCCCCTTTGTTGAAAGTGCGGGTCCAAATCGCCCCCTCAAACGAGGCCTCGAAATTAACGGCGGCCGTGGCCGCCGAAGGGTTCAGAAACGGCCACCGAAAGTAAGCTCTGCTCGGCCGCAGATAACTCGAGAAGGATACAAGTAACTATCGAGGGCTTTGTATGCGTATTGCGAAAGCAAAACTCGTTTTCTTCTTATTACCATCGGAGATTCGGCTCGTTAACGCGAAGCGCTGAAGCAGAAAACTTACGTCAATCATAGACGTTTTTGTTGCTGGCCGCCGGAATCGCTTGCCGTTCGGCCATACTGGTTGCCGGGTGGAAAAGTTAAGTTCGAGGACTGCGAAACGATTGCCGTTGTACAAAAGTTCATGTCGCTAAAAATTTACATACAAAACTTCAAATATCCCAACAATATAAATAAGCAAAAGCAAGCACATTTTATTGAAATACTACAGCTCGTGGAAGCTAATTAATGCGACCCTTGCGCCTGGTGCTTATTTGCAAGACTAGTAATAGCTGGGTGCAAGCCAGTCAACTTAAGTCGAATTGCATTTCCTCCAGTCTTGTTCATGTCAAGTTGGTTTCGGTATTTATTTCTCATGTGCAATACTTCACTAAAACCTTGTTCAACAATGTATGTCGAACGAAAAGCCAATAAATACAACTTCACTTTTGCCCATAGTTCCGGAAATCGATCATTGCACTTGATCCAGAAATCTGCCCATCCATGTGCGAAAAAAATTGCTCGAGCTTCTTCGTTACATTAAAATCGCCCCCCTAAACAGTAAAATCGCCCCCCAATTTCAAAAATTGTACAAATCGCCCCCGCAATGGCCAAAATCGCCCCCGCAATGGCCAAAATCGCCCCCCGGGGGGCGATATCGCCCCCGTTGAAGAACACTGGTTTAAAACGTGCCTGAATGAAAATTTATGTAGTAGGCTATAAATCAGTAGTTAGCACGGCCACAAAACCCAAAAAACAAATAGCAAAAAATAAAATAAAAACAGAGAAGCACACATGTAGTAATGAATGACAGCCTAATGAAAAGTGTTGTGGATTGAATTTGCCAGTTCCAATATTGATGGGATGAACAGTCATAATAATAATAGGATGGAGAAAGAAAACCGGACATAAAAGAAACTCATCTCAAGCAAAAGCCCGTTTCAATGTGGCCCAGGAGAGCAGGTGTTGAGCTCTTTCTATGGTTAGACTGCACATCACACAGTAGCCTAAGACGATTGAGGTTTGATATCCAGTGTAAGTTATTGTTTCTTGTCCTGGTGGGTGATGGAATGGATGATCTGGTAGATGATGATATCCTGATGGTGTTGATAAAGCTCTCAATTCCTTTGGTGTCGTGTTAGTTATGGAGTATTGCGTTTGCTGTTAAAACAAACATAAAAGTACAGCACAAGCAATCGATATTATTGTTAGGTAAGCCTAATCTTTTGTAAATAATTTCGGATTTCCACTAAAATCTTCATAAGAATGCAAGAAAGCCTTTCTACGTTGTCTTTCTATTGCGTTTCCGTTTTGCTTAAATGTTGTTTTAGTTTGTGAATAAAAAGTGACTTTGTATCAGTCTTTCTAATTGAAGAAGGAAATTCGTTCCATGTTTTCGCACCTGTGAATTCTATTGAATGTTGAGTAAGCGTTTTTAGAAGTATGGAATGTTTAGAGAATCATTATCATGGTTTCTTGTACTGTAGACAGGCTGTGAACCTTTTTGACATATTTAAAAAGGTTGGTGAAGCAATCTGGTAGTAAATTGTTGTGAAATTTAAACACGAAAACACCAATTTCCGGTTTGAACAATTGCTCAATTGTTATCCGGATCTTGCTACAACTATCATTGTTGGGACGGAAAATACGATGAAATTTGTCACAGATTTTTTGAAGTTTTTGTATAAGTCCTTCGTTGCCATATTTCCAAGTCGTAATGCAATACCTCAGGTTACTTTCAATTGAAGAATGGTATAAGCAGATCAAATTTGACAAATTAAGACAGGGTCTAATCTTGGTAATTATGCCAAAATTTCTTCGAAGCTTTTGCAGCAAATGTTGCATGTGTGGTTTCCATGAAAGATTTTCATTCAGAGTCAGGCCAAGGAAACTGATATTTTGTACTCTCTCAATTGGTTGATCATTTATACTTAAGATTTGCTTACACTTGCTTACAATAGATTTGCTTACAACCAGAAACAAACAACCTGTGGAAATTGAAGGGTTGATCAATTTGACTTGATGTGTCCGTTAAGGTAGTTGGTCGATCAGCTTGGGGTTCAAATTATCCAAGCCACTTTTAAAGCAATCAAGCCACTGTCTCGCTTTGCCCCAAGGAAGTGTTGCTAGAAACTATTGTTTTTTACATATCTCTGAAGCCAACCATTCCCAACCGGTATGGCTGCCAATCTACAAGTATGCGAAACTACCAGGTATTATCTATCAAGGTTTTGTCCAGTCCGAGGATAAAGATTCAAAATCAAACCAAAACAAAACAATTCCAAACAAAATCAAGACTAGAAAATTTGGGTCGAAATCAAGTATTTTAAAGTTTCAAAATATTTTGATATATTATTTACGTATTAGCTTATATTGTTTACTTGTTATATTGTATGCTGTTTTTATGTATATATTTTATTGTTAACATGGGTAATCTAAGATAGTAATTTGCAAATGGTTTTATCTCGAATTCACAGAATTGAAATAAAACTTCTTCTTCTGGCTTATAATTCCTATTTTAAGTGTGGCAGCCGATGCAGATTGCAGTCCTCCAAATCACCCTATCCGCAGAATTTTCCTCCTTCACTCCCATCATTTCCATATCCTCTGTCACACAATCTCTCTATCTTATTTTCGGCCTTCCTCACTTTCTTTTACCAACTTCTAATTGTTTTATTCTTCTTTTGAGATAATCGTAGTCTCTACTTATGACGTGACCAGACCCAACCATTTAAGGCGTGACCTAACCCAACCATTTAAGGCGTGTCTTGGGGTGGCAATTGACTAGTAGACCGTATATGGTCGTCTCGTTGTCTCCCTGTCGGTATGGGAACTTGTGTAACTTTTACATTGTGAATATTACTTGCATATTTCAAACATGTACTACGTTCCTGTTACTGACAAACAAACCATTGGTTGATTGATTGTGTCTCTCTCAACTTATCTTTCGCTCACCGACTTGCATTCGTTCTCGAATAATTTAATTTTTTGCCCCTTTTTTTGTCTACCCCAGACGAATAAAATGAAATAAAACTAAACCAAAGAGTTTGAAAAGAAACAAAAAATTCTAAAGTATTGAAATATTTTGGCGTTACTGGGTTTCTGCATTTTATTATGTTTTGTTGTTTTTGCAGATCGTCGGTGTGAAATTATTGACATGCCAGCCACGCAAGCCTACATCGGCTGGCCTTTCAGTCTGACTTGCGCAGTGTTTAAAGATAAGAATAATTATATCCGCGACAGCTTTAAACGTGGAAAAAACTCTGGAGTCGATACGGAAGAAGTGAGCATTTTAAAGCTTTAGCAGGAATTAAATGCTGTGTCTGCTTATTCGAATTTTATGTCGTTTTCCACGTTACGCCGGTAGTTGAAGATTTACAGTAGGTAAGTAAACCGGAAGACGAGTGAAGTCAATCTTTATTTCTATCTTCGTTCTTCAGACATGGTTTCAAATGTCCTGCTATTGGTCACAGCGGTAAACCATAATCTCTTCGTGGGAAAATTGTAACATAAGATTCCCGAATCCGTTCGTCTGCATGTAATGACCGAAAAAGAAACACTCCTTTGAAACGTCTATTCAAATTTGTATTTCTGTAAAATTAGCCACCTGGCTGTCGAAAATGGGATGCAACGCCGTACACCACTAAAACTTGTCACTACAAAACAGATTACTTGGATAAAAGACGGAAATTTTCATCCAGCTGACAAGCACTAAGCAAAACAGTTAAACATGCGACCAACCTCTTCAAGCAACAATTCTAAAATGACTAGATTAGATATCAATATCTCAAACTCACGTACGCAGTACTGTGACGTAATAGTGAAAGACATTGTCACGCAATTCAAACAGGTGTTCAAAGGTGGTGATGCCATGTTTCATGTTTAAACAGGTTTGATACAAGTCTTACGAACAATGGTGCAATTTTGGCTCATTTTTAGGAAAAATTCCATGACGTAATACGCTAAGATTCAGTAGACCTGAACGGTTTTTATATGACGTTTGATTAGGTGAACAATTGTCTGGAACAGCTATAGACACAGCAGAATGCTTTGGGATCTGCATATAACCTTGTGGCCGAGTAGTTAGCGGCAGCAGTGGCCGAGTGGTTAGCGCGTTGGGCTCACAGTCGAGAGCCTGCGTGTCGAGAGCCTGCGTGTTCGACTCCAGCCACCCGCACTTGCTGTTGTTTCTCTGGGCAAGAAACTTTACGATAATTGCCTCTACCCAGTGATCGATTTCGAGTAATGGGTAGTTCCAAATTTAAGTCATAAGCAGAGTAGACAACCGAAAACAGACATTGTCGTCGGCTGCAGCATGGGTCAGGTGTACGTCGGAAGGCGTACACCGATGCATAGCGCTCAAGTCCGCTTTCCCGCAATGCAGGATAAAGATAAACAGACAAACCTGCGCTCTTGTGAACCAGTGGCCATGCTGTCTGCCTATTCAGTAGAAAGTTATAACAAACTATTTTGCATTAAAAATTAAATCATTATTATTTATGGCTGTAAAAAAGTTATTATATCAAGAATCAACATAATGATAATATCAAATATAAGCACTAAGCACCGGATAAATAGCGAATGAACTCGGCATGGCGTCCGAATCTCCGGACTCCACTACCTGACATGGAGTCACGTGACTGGCACGTAACGTGGTACCTCGGTAAACTTCACAATAGCCTACTTCGTATAGTTAAGTATGCCTGTGGTTGTTGTTATGTATTTTAAACCATACAAATACGCATCTTTTAGGCAACCCTATACTGGATGCTTGCTTGATCATCAAATTGAACCGATCTTTGCCTTTCTACATTTATTTGATTATCATAAATGGTTATAATTAGATACTGTACTATGTATTAAGATATTGCAACTTTGCTACGAACCTATTTCATATAAAACATGTTATAAATGTCTTCAGCATAGCATGGCAGAATATTGAACATATAGCTGACCTGTGGAATGTGGATTTCGCATTCCAACGTCTTGCATACGACTTTCACTGGTGTGACTAGTATAGCCCGATCAATGGACTGAACTTGCTCGTATATGCGTCAATTGTTGAATAACATGCCACTTTTTACTTTAGTTTTTATGTGAAATCCTGCTCTCAAATGGAACAACACTTCTTAACAGTACAATAACAAATGAGGAAGATCTTACAGACCTTAGCACCTTGCTTCACCCCGAACCTCAAGAACCGACTTTCAAGATGAAATTTGTCGTAAGTTATTTTGAACATCAAATAACAACTATATAATGATACAAATTGGCCATCTAGTGTAGGTTTGGAAGGGTTAGTTTGTGATTGGTATTTTTTATTGAAGATAATTTGTAATAGATTTGTGAAATAATGCATTTCCAAATTAATCACTTGACAAATAAGATCCAAATAATAATACAGGAAGCTTGTTTCGTACCATTAAACTTTTTTGATAAACATAAAATTAGAAGTTATGCTTCGTTTGCACCCAGGGCCGTGTAAACTGCCCTCGTACCCCCAGGCTGAGAAGGCTACACGGCTATTTGGAGGCTCACTGATTTTAGTCTTTAATGTTTTTTGACTGATTAAAAAAGAAAAAAAGTTGTTACAAAAGCTCGATTATCAGTGGTTTAAATCATGCAAGGCCGTATTTACTGATTTCTAAAACTCTGTATAGGAGCCCACGCATATTTTGTTTGAGCAGCGTTTTTCGGCTATTAATTATAAATTTAATACGTAGTTTGATTCCATTTTTGAAATATTTTCCCGCACGCTTTGCTCGCTCGATCACATTTTATACTAACCAGCAATGTTGGGCCTGCATAGTTTCAGAAAGAGAATTAAAGAAGTAAAAAGTTTTTTGTATCCCACAAAAACTATCGAAGTAATTATAGGATTAATAGTCTGAAGTAAACACTGAAATAAAATGCTCACTTAAATCTCCTAGTTAACAAGGCCATTTAAGGTTAATTAAATTGATAAATTTCGGTGTTAATGGTGACAGGTTATAAAGTGAAATTGGCCTACCATGAAAATACATGAGGTGAAGTAAGGCGAGAATACATCTCGAGACGCTGGGCCATAAAAATTTTCAACAAATTAATTATTGAAATCCTTCGTGGTCACAAATGATTTTTTTTAAATGGTAAGTTAATTAAATTTCAAACTAAATCTTCTACCCAAATTCAATTTGATCAATTTCGTTACGGACAAAGTGTGGGTTTTGATAAAAAAAAATTCCAACTTTTTTGCAAATCCTCTAATGTCGGCATTTACTTTGTTTCTATAAATATTAGAGTACCACTAGCGTAAGGTTGTTTGCGGTTTGCTGAAATTATAGATGTGATTTTTTCCCCATTGAAAGAGTTTGTCTTATTGTTAAGATCCATCACGAAACATTGGCGCCCACTAGTGGATTTCAGGGAGATGGTGCTAAAACGACTCTGTTTGCACCATTGTAACTATTAAATAATTAGAAAGATTAAATTCAATCTAGATTTTTTTAGACTTTGAGTTTTTTGGGCCGAAGTTGTATACTTTTGCCATCTGTGATGTATTTGAACTGCTGTCTGGTCGAAGCCCTGCTTAATTGGTTTTATCATAATTGTGTGTGTGCCTTTGGTAGTTCTGTCGCACTGCTTGCCTGCTGGTTTCATTTCAATTGTTCATTTGAAGTCGCAGAGTGGCAGTTGTCTTGCAGAGCAGTTTCATGATTTTCATGTTAAGTTATAGCGTTTAATTCGGTAGTTGTTATGTTTATAATAGTATAATTTATATTGGTTGGTTTTGAACCTTTATCCTCGGACTGACAAAGCCTTGGTAGGCTATTCCTGGTAGTTTCGCATACTTGTAGAGGCTCGACGCAGGGCCGGTTAGGCGGTTACCGAGATTGACAGACTGAAGTTTCCGATTGTTGAAGTCTTGTTGCCAGAGAATTATTCCATCCATTAGGTGCCGCTGAATGGAGAGCAGTCCTTAACGTGCATTGCTCAAGCGCACACCTCGGGAGTCAAACCAGCGTCGCTTGATCTTGAAGCTTCTTCGTTCACGAAGTCACGCGTATTCTATTCACAGTATTCTATTTGAATTTAGACATAGCAATGGTTCAATGAATTAAAACCTTTTTAAGGTGTATGGATATGTATATCAACACTTTCGTCTAGGTTAACCCTAGGTTGGTGTTACTTATTCCACGAAAACTATTACCACCTTCTTCGATATAATATTTTTCGGTAACTAACGCTGTAGTTCAGCCTTTAAGCCTGACCACGTTCACAAAAATTTTGAAAAAAATTTTTTGACACAAATCTACAATAAACGAATTTTTATCAATTTATTTTGCTTCATTCTTATCGGTTTTTGTGATCGGACAACCTCATTAGAATTATTTGACGAAGCCTGGTTTGTGGAGTTAACCTGGTCGAACAGTGATAGAGGGTATGAAGGCGAATTAGGTGAACGAGGTTGGACTTAAAATTAGAGATAATGCAAATGGTCTACTTTAGAATTACTCAACTAATGTTAGCAAGGGTCCAGTTTGACAAGTTCAATATTTTTAGCGGTCCGGTAAATAAGTTATTTTCCACGCAACCACGAAAGTTAAACTATTGGTACCAAACCACTTATTTAGGTAAAATGTAACTCGACTTGGATTTTTGAGAAAGTGTTGGGGAGTCTGGAAGTCGAAGCCCCCCCCAGCAACTATAAGATAATCACAGTAAAAATTGCTTTCTTCCTGTAGAAATCTGTTTAAAGAAGCCATGAAACGTGGCAGTGAGGTTATTCTTCCAAAAGCTCAAGGTCCACCATCAACATCCGGATTCGGACCGCGGTTTGCCAGTTGAGTAGCCCTGGGCTAAATAGTCGAACTACAGTTGGTGGTAGTGAGGTATATTGGATAAGTGTAGTCAGACTTCAAACAGCAGTGACGTAGGCCGGATTAACGAATCTAAACATAGCTGGCACCAGTGAGTTGCCGACATGATGAAGTTGCTACGCAAGCGCAGTAATTAACACAACAAGTCGGTTATTTAACGTTTACTAAACGCTTAAAAAAGGTTTTGGGAAGTATTCTCACAAAACCGCTCCGATAGCTCAGTAGGCTAGCGCGTGACTTCTGGAATGAAGAAGCTTAAAGATCAAGCGGCGCTGGTTCAACTCTTTGAGTGTTAAGTTGAGCAAATGTGGGGTTGAGCAACGCACGTTAAGGACTGCTCTCTATTCAGCGGAATCTCGTGGATGGAACAATTCCCCGGAAACAAAACTTCAACAACCGGAAACTTCACTCTATCAATCTCGGTGACCGGGCCTGCGTCAGTGATTCAAAGTCTCTACAAGTATGCGAAACTACCAGGATTAAGCTCTGCAAGAAGCTTTCCCAGTCTGAGGATAAAGATTCAATCAATCAAACAAAACCTTGGACAACTTTAATTGTTTAATTTTCTATTTGAAAGTTTATTGCCTCAAATCGTGATATTTATAGAAACTCTCGTTACCATACTGTTATGTTTAGGAAGTAAATTCAAGTAAATGCTGGACCGTTGACTTCACCTTGAAACTGATCGAATTTCCGCAACAAACTTGCCAAAGATATTCAAATCGTCGTTTGTTGTCCCTACGCATTCCCCTTGGATCTCATATTAACAATCCATGCATCTGTGAGTTTAGTTGTGTTGCTTTAAAAAGATTTTTGGATATTATGTATTTTTGTACAAATTTAAAATTTGTTTCTCGTTTTTGTTGTGTACTGCTAACAAAGCTCCATACAATCTTTGCTTGCATTCCAGTATGTGGCAATTGATTCTCTAATTTGCTTAATAATCGAAGAAAATTACTATCAAACAATTTCACCTGTGTGAGCAAAGGCATTTGCCGAACAGACATAGATACAATACACCCTGAGCTCTATCAGCTACATATTATATTGAAATCATTTCACCATTCAATCAAGTAGGGTTTAGCAATTTTATTGATTTCTGCTTTACAGCTTTGGATTCACGGGATATCCCTGTAGCAAACGACCCTTCCTTTACTTACAAATGGGAGCGGAACTGTTCCGATACTTTACCAGAAAACGTCAGCGTTTCACTTCAGAACAAAGTAGAAATTTTTACAATATTTAGCGTATTATGAAATTAAAGCAATAAAGTGCATACTTTTGTATTTGAGTACATAAACTCATGCTTGCAGCCAGTCAGATATAGGGAATGAGTATCAAAAGAGAAAGCGATTTTAGATCCTTTTCTCATGTGGTTCAACCAATATTTCAAACAATTCTTAGCAGTTGTAAGAAAAAGAGCAGATGTACCGACAAACCCTTGTCTGATTGGATATAATGCAATGAAAGGATCCACAAAGGATACAAGCGAAATCTAATAAAGCATTGATAATCATTTTCATAATCATAAGGCATTTACTTTCAAATCATAAAAAATATTTTTTTAAGTCATGTAATGTTCATTGCGTGTCAATGTGCTTGAAAGGTTGCTGATATTTTTTTTCAACTTGATTACTAGGCAAACTAGTTTTGGTTGGAAACTAGGTTTTTCAACAGAACTCAATGATACAGTATGCATACGTCCGCCTAGTAAGCTCAGTGGTAACGCGTCAGGCTCAAGATCACGCGGCCCTGGTTCCACTCTCGGGGTGTGCGCTTGAGCAATGCACTTTCAGGACTGCTCTCCATTCAGCAGCACCTAGTGAATGGAATAATTCCCCAGCAACAAGACTTCAACAATCGGAAAACTTCACTCTTCCAATCTCGGTAACTGGCCCTGCGTCACGAGCCTCTTTAAGTATGCGAAACTACCAGGAATAACCAATCAAGGCTTTGTCAGTCCGAGGATAAAGATTTAAAAACCAAACCAAACCAACCCTAATGCCAGAGATGACATAGCAGACGCTGACATAAAGTTGTGCTGTTACTTTAAGTTACACAGTTGGACGCAGAATGGTATAAAACACTAACAAGTTATACAAACGCTTCAGCTGGTAATTCCAACGGTTTCATTTGAGCATGCTGGTGTATACACATGCTCTGTGACGTACAATGGAATGACACGATACACATCCTTCTATGAAATGTGTGTTCATCGTAAGTATAATGTTGTTTTGTCACTCGTAAGGAAATAGCGTTTTGATAAAAACCTTGAAATGTAAAATAACTTTTTCTGCAAATCAATCTTCTTTTACATTGAATCAAAGTATGTAAACCTTGTTTCATTATTATTGCATATATTTTCGTAGAACCCTTTACTTTCAATCAACATACTTTCACCTGTTCGAATGTTGATTTATACAAAAACGAAAATGAAGATGCTGTGTTCGAATGTGTAGGAAATTTTGGTGAAAGACAAGTCAGCAAAAGAGACGTAGAGTTTTATTGGAAAAAGGTAAAAACTTGTGAATTACATTAACAATTTTCTAGATCACAAATCATTTACTGTACTGAGACTGTTCCAAACATGCAGCAAAAATTCAAAAGATTACGCTAGTATAACAATGAGTGTTGCCACACCTTGTATTTTTGTGTTTAAGGTGAAAAGTAAATAAGCATAACCTGCTTGCTTTATTTTACACTATTCCCAACAGAAGGATAATATTCAGATAATTCAGGATAATATGCTTCAGTGATAATATATTCAGGATAATATGCTTGCAACAAATGACGAAATTGACAAGCGGGGTTGCAATGGGCAAGCTGCCCCAAAGGCTAATACGACAACAAGAATGTCGAGTAGCTAGCCACAGCTTTACTGATTGAAAAACTGCAACCCTTGTGTCAAGCTTGACCTTCTAAACCGTTCTAACAATATTGTTGACAATCAATCAACATGCGTGGCAACAATTAACCACATCACAGAAAGTTTACTTTTCTTGGCGTCTATCAGGCCTGTGCCCAACAAATTGAAAAAAATATGAAAGTGTTTCACTTTATATTTCACTTTGTTTCACTTTCACTTTATACACTGCAATGTACATGACCTAAAATTTATCTCCTTCAAAACAGAGCAAGAAACATTTTTCAAAAACACTAGCGTTTTAATAAGTATCTAACTACGTTTTATTCAAAGAAAGGTGAAAAGGAGGACACGTTCTGTGACACTGAAGAGAACAGCAACGAGCATAGTCATTGTACAATGTAAGTGCTGAGTTGACATACTACTTTGTATAATAAAATATGAAAAGAATGTACAGTAGAGTAAGTAGTTTATGACAGACTAGATAAAAAAGAAAATTTTAATGGTCTAAAGCAGGGGTCACCAAATGGCGGCGACTAAATGGCGGCGACAAAAAGGTTGGTGACCCCTGGTCTAAAGCATGTCGTTTTAAAGTTTAATTAAATTTTTAAGATGAACCCGCTATTAAAAAGTTTGGAGCTCGCATCTAAAGTTGTACTTGTTGTAGTATTCTTGATCTACATCATTACTCACAGCCTGCATAAGTTCTCTAATGTAAAACTGTTTTAAAAAAAAACTCTGTGTAAAAACATTAAATAAACGAGCAAGTTTTAATGATATTTATATTGATTGAATTTTTATCTTGGGAAAACTTCTTTGAAAGCTTCTTCCTGGCAGTTTCACATTCTTGTAGAGGCTTTGAACCACTGACGCAGGCCCGGTCCCATATTCAGTTTTCTGTTTTTCCTGCATATCTGCCCAAAGTCAATTTCAGTTTCATTTCCATATGCACTGAAAGTCACTTTTCTTCCTTCCTCTCTTTTAAACCAGGTATTTGCAACACACAGGTCCTTTTCGTCACAAAACTCAAGTAGTCGCCTTCCATCGCGATTCCTTTCACTCCACGCCAAACCCTCCATGGACACCTTCAAACCCATCAACTTGTTTGCCAACGTGCCCATTAAGGTCCCCATACGATTTCCTGATCACTTCTTGCGTTTCATTCATTGGCCATTTTGTCATAAAATCTTTTGTTTTTTGCATCGGATCTTCCACTTTGTGGTGCATAAGCACAGATTACTCTCATCACTACATTCTCGACCACCATCACTATCGCCATTACTCTGTCACTCTGTCTACGAACCTCAACAACATTTTCATATAGCTCTTCCTTTACCAAAATCCCAACTTCTTCGATCCCAATATCATTGCCCCACCACCACAGCTTGTATCTCCTTCTTTTGACACACAAAAACCTGGCTCCTTTGCTCCCCTATCGGACTTCCTGTAAACAGCAAACATCTACCTTCCTCATTCTCAGCTTTCATTCATTCTCAGTGACTTTGACATGAGCACAAACATTATGAGATACATGAAAGTGTGCTTTCTTAAACCACCCTGACCCAATACGCCAACATCAGCCTATGTGTTGTAATATTTTACATTCTTACTGTAAAGTGGTTATACGGCATACCTTTTTGGTAAAGTAATCTTTGTAGGCTACAGGTGAAGACTAAACATTTTTAAAGATGCAACAGCGTTTACTATACTTCGTACTTTGCCAGTATGTTTTCAGTGCATCACTTGAAATGTTAACGTCGTTAATCTCTTGTTCGCAAAAAAAAAACGTCCGGCCAACGCCCAACACTTCTGCTGGTTCAATATGAACCGAAAATCGAATAATCGAATTATTTCAGCTCATGAAATGTAATAAAAAAAAAAAAATTCTACTCAACTTGTTTTACAAATTTTTTATGTCTTGTTTTTATAATGGAAAATTAATAATGGAGTTAGGATGGAATGATAGAAGACTGTCTTCCATCCCATCATCAAGATCTTCCATTCCTTTCTATCTTTGATGCTTTCCATCTTCCATTTCAAAATTGGCATTCTCTTGCATTTCATCTTGCCCTAAACTTACCTTACCTTTATCGTGTTATTCCCTAAACGCCAATACTTGATCTGATATTAATTTCCACCAGATACTGTTGTTGTAGGCCAATCTTTCTATTAAAGAGGCTACCATGCAGTTTTATTGCAGCACTTTCGGAGAAATATGTTTCTTTTACAACCCGTCAGACATTGATAAACAGAGGTCTCCAGCAAAAGTCCCACTGCGCCTCACTATAAGGTATGCAAAGTTGTAGCAGTCAGGTGATTATTTATTTTTACTGAAATGTTACTGCTTTGAATAGTCATTTGTTGATTAAGTGTATTATAAGGTAACTGGTCGATTTATTAGTTGTAGGAATTGCTATTTTTAGACTGACGAATCCTCTTGAAGCTTCATCTCTGCAGTTTCGCTTTCTTGAGATAACTTTTGAACCACTGAAGCAAGCCCAGTGGCCGATATAAACTTAGTAAGGCTTCCATCTGTTGTGCCTATTTGTGAATTACTCAAGACACCAAATACCACTAAACAGATAGCTGTCGTTGAATGAGTTGCTCAAACACACGACCTGAGAGTTGAAACCACAATTTGATCTTGTCGCTTTTTTGAGCGCATGAGATGAAGAACATATGGTTCTTCATCGAATACGCTCATTGCAGTGTTTCTGGTTGGAACCAAGGAATTTCTAGAAGTACGGGATACAAAACTATATCTTCTCAGCATTAAATAACAGGTATGATAAGTGAATTTTTTATGACTTTTGCAGATGAAAGCCTATGCGAGTTTTGTAAATATATCTCATTTACAAAACCCAACAACTTTAATCTACCAAGTTCTCAATGCAGCAGTGTTTGGAAATGGAAGCTGTTTGTAGCGGCAAAATGAGTAGCAATCACCTCATATATACTTCAGCTGGTATCATGACAGTGACATCCCGAGCACAGTAGTGATGGGGATGACCTGAGAACAAGACCTGTCCCTTCATACACAGTTTATTGCAGTTCCAAGCAAATACAACACGACTTCAACCAGCATAACAATACCATAGAAAAATCATCACCATCAGAATGTTGTTAACTGAAAGAAGGTCGACCGGTCCAACACCAAAATTATGCCATCAATTGTTTTCGTCATTTGCGGACCTTCTTTTTTTTTTTTTATCTCGCTTACCCTGGTAGACGGGATTAATTTCAAAGAAATTTTTAATGTAACTGTAGGCCTAATTGTGTTTCTGAATGGTTTTTCCATTTTCTTTTTTTAAGGGCACAATACAGTATAATAATGTTGCCAATATTAAAATAAAGAATTTCTGAAAGTTTTGCGCATATAAAAGGCACGTCGTTTTGTCAACAGACAAAATGCGTATATACATGTCATCCCTTTTGTTATAAAAGTTTTCTCGCGCGTAGCCTATGGTTTTGCAGGACGCAGAGTAGAGGAGCAGAACAACGACACCAACATCCAGAGTTATACTTGAAACTAGCCATAATTATTATGACAAGACTCATCCTAAACGCTGGTATTAAATTATCACAATAGAATAGATGAATAATTGAATATGCTATAGGCTGGTAGTTATTAAAAAGATTTTAAATATTTTCATTAGGTTCAGTTTGTTTTTATTTCTGACAATTACAACGAAACACAATATATACCAAACATAACAAAGGTCTATAAAAAGGTAGAAGCGACAAAGTGGGAACGCTAAAAGGTAGCTGAGGCCGAAATAAGTTATTAAGTTAAAAATAAGTTGGAGTGGCCGCAACACTTTTAGAAAAATTTTAGACGAAAAAGAAATAAAAATTAGTTCTTCATAAAGAAAACAATATGTAAACAAGCCTATCGGAAACGGATATTTCGAAGACTTGTATAAATATGCACTTGCTATGAAGATCAGCCATGGTGCGTTAGCAAGAGTGCTGATGGTCGTGAGGAGAACACAATTAATGTGTTTAGCTCATATCAAAGAAGGGCAAGGTAGGCAAAGAAAACCCCACAAAGAAATTCTACCACTGTGAAGCTCGGTCACAAAGAATCGCACAGGGCATTGCACGAATTACAAAATTGTTTCGCTTTGACGATATGAAACAATCTAAAAACAAACAAACAAGCCAAAACAACATTATCATTTTACCAAAATCAAATTTTTCCCAAAAGTGAAGTTATTTCGAAGATTTAGAAAAACACACAAAAAACGTAACTCAGCCAAATGCCAGGCAGGCATATGCATGGCAGATAGTAGTATTATTTTGAAACCTTTCGTCACATTAGTAAACGAGTTTAATTCAATTTTATGGTTCATCGATAATTCTGCGTTCACTTAGGTATTTTCTCCAAAACAAGTGCAGTAAAATACAGCAACATGTCTTCTATTATTGACACGTGAATTAAATAGCTCATGCAGCGAACAGTTCTTTGATTAAACGACAAAAAAACGCAAAATAAAAAATCCATCAACAAGTAACTTTTGCATTTACTCAATTTCAGTAAATATATTTTTTTTTGCAGGAACATCAGCGAATCTGATTTTGGTGAATATATCATCAGCGCAAAAACCTTCAATGAAAACAGCATTACAGTGAATCGAACTGTGGAACTGAAAAGAGAAGTTATACCTGGTTTGATGTCAACAGCAGCTATCGTTGCAATTTGTTGTGGAACTCTATTGATCATCTTGATTCTGATGATCTTCATCATCTACAATTTCATTTATTTAAAAGTCCTTTACAAAATTTATTTTGGAAAATATGAGTCAGGTAAAATATTGCAAATTCTTGTATTGTATCTCATCATACTGAGGCTATGACGAATTGAAAATATAGACAACACATATAGCTTTCACTAAAAAGTTAATGCAGTATGATGAAACTCTAGCAAAGATTGTGTTGTAAGCTATAATTTTATGCAGAGATTGAAAAGAGTAAAAATCATTTGCATATACTAGGTTTGTCTTGTCTGAACATGCAGTTAAACATCTTGCAATGTCGCCCCGTTGGTCCGCCCTGTTAGCTCAGTAGTTACGTGCCCAACTCAAGATCAAGCAGCACTGGTTCGGTTCTCGGGGTGTGCGCTTGAGTAACGCATTTCAAGGACTGCTCTCCATTTAACTGCACTTAGGGAAGAAAATAATTTCTCAGCAACTACACTTCAACAATCGAAAACTTCACTCTGGCAATCTCACTAACCGGCTCCACGTCAAAATCCTCTAAAAGTATCACAGGAATAATAAACTATAAATAAACTATAAATAAACTATAAATAAACTATAAATAAACTATAAATAAACTATAAATAAACTATAAATAAACTATAAATAAACTATAAATAAACTATAAATAAACTATAAATAAACTATAAATAAACTATAAATAAACTATAAATAAACTATAAATAAACTATAAATAAACTATAAATAAACTATAAATAAACTATAAATAAACTATAAATAAACTATAAATAAACTATAAATAAACTATAAATAAACTATAAATAAACTATAAATAAACTATAAATAAACTATAAATAAACTATAAATAAACTATAAATAAACTATAAATAAACTATAAATAAACTATAAATAAACTATAAATAAACTATAAATAAACTATAAATAAACTATAAATAAACTATAAATAAACTATAAATAAACTATAAATAAACTATAAATAAACTATAAATAAACTATAAATAAACTATAAATAAACTATAAATAAACTATAAATAAACTATAAATAAACTATAAATAAACTATAAATAAACTATAAATAAACTATAAATAAACTATAAATAAACTCTAAATAAACTCTAAATAAACTCTAAATAAACTCTAAATAAACTCTAAATAAACTCTAAATAAACTCTAAATAAACTCTAAATAAACTCTAAATAAACTCTAAATAAACTATAAATAAACTATCTAAACAAACTACATAATAAAAACAAACTACCAGGAATAATTCATCCGAGACTTTGTCAGACGGAGGATAAAGATCCAAAAACGAACCGATGCAGACAGTTTTGCCGATTTCGAAAACGTTTTGTGTCCACAATTTGTAACATGCACAGTCGCCTTTGTATCATAAAACGACTCGTAAAATTATTGGTCTTTTTCACAAAGATAATTTTGACGCTGATTTTGTTAATGGAAAAAATGAGTAGATAACTTTATTTTTGTTAACAATATTATTTAAGTGAAAAAGTCGAACAAGCCCGTAACACTGCGGAAGGGTGTAATTTTGTTACAAAGCACAACGAGAAAGTGAAATCCGTTTTCGTCATTTTAGTTCATCACATTCCGTGCCAGAAGAAACGAAAATACATCAGTTTATCAGTTTTCAGTGGGTAATTTTGTCACGATTTTGGTGAAAACAAAGTTGAAATTATTAGAAAATTACCAAACAGGATCTTGCAAAAAGAAAACAAGAAAATGAGAAAGTTATACTTGAATTCTACCTTGCAAATATCTCATGAATTTAAATTAATAAGAAGCGATAAAATTTGCATCTCTGTTTTTCATAGACCTTGAAAACCTGGTTTAATCAAAACTGTTATTTTGTGCAGACGACAAGGACTATGGAGCTTGCCTGCTCTATAACTTTTGTTCGGACCACAGCAAATTTGTCAAAGAAGATGTAAAGTCTGCTGTCAAAACAATCAGAAAAATTTTGGAAAGGAAAGGCTATAACGTGCTTGATGGACATCAAAACTACACCAACGCCAGTAAGAAGACCATTCAAAATAACTTAAAAAAGGTGTTTTTGCAGCATAATTATTGTGAGACCCATGGCTACCTAAAGATACGGCCTGATTTGTCACATTTACAGAAGTTTCCAGATTTTGCCAACTTTTGGCGACTGTTTGAATGAATTTTTCTAAAAATTATATTTTTACGCCTTCTTTACCGTTTTCCCCAGATGCCACAATAGGTTTCAACATCAACAGATGTTGAAAAACAAATGCAATTTGATTTTGAAAATTTTAGTCACTGTTAATTTTCAATAGCAGTCTGATTGAGCGTTTTTCAACTTACTTTGTCTCATTTGCCACTGCTTCCTCAAGGCAGCAAAAAGCTCTTATATCATAAAGAGACAGCAAAAGGTTAAAAATCTCAGAAAATGTCAATCAGACACTAGCAGTAGCTGTAATCAAAATCTGCAAAATGTGACAAATCAGGCCGCATCTCCAGGTGGCCATGTGAGACGCTATTCTGGAAGTTGAAATAACTCTTTGTTGTTTGAACTCTATAGAAAGCTCGGAATTTTGAGTTACTTGCGTCCGAAGGGGCCCGTTTGACTCTATGCTGTTTTGTGCCTAATTTGCTGTTTTGTGCCTAATACTAATTTGGGTAATCTCATAATGATAGCATTTTTAACTGTAATTTATTTACATGATGTTGATGCATCATCATCATATCCAAGGGTAGAATGGCTTTAAATAAAAACCAAAACAAAACGACAAGTATAGCAAAAGTGGGAAAAATTCCCTAGTACATGTCAGAGACTCTCCATCTACTATAATTTAGGCCCACTACAAACAAAGTCGTCGAACCTCAGCAGTACACTTTCCGCACATTTGCTCTCATCATATGTGCCCAATATGCGATTCGTGTTGCGTTCCCTCTTGACTTGGCAATATTTCGTCACTTTGCTAGCCCCTTCATTTTCTTTTTCACGTCTTTCCTACCACCACCTTTCTTATTGTTTCGTGCTTCTGCGTTAGGCCCAGCTAGCTCCTCAGCCAACCGCTGAAGAAAACTCTTCTCTAAACGAAATTGTTAGTTATTTCTATGTAAAAATCCAAGTATTTATAGCCGTTAAATCAAGAGTATTGTGAAACGAATGTACTGGCCATCTTCTGATGGAGCGTCTGACCGTGTATTTTCTTGCTATTTGGTCAACAATATCAACGCCATGTTTTGTGTCATTGCAAGGTGTAACACTTTCCAGGGTCTTTTTAGCATTGTTGGCAATGTTATTTTTGTGTGTACTCTGTTTAGAATAACCATATTTTTCTCGGCTATACCTTGGTAGACAGTCAACGTCGCATCAGTAGTCTTGTAAGGCGCAGTGTTGTGAAGAGGCTCATTCATATGCTTCACTTCTGCTGGCATTTCTTTTCAGACTTTGTTAACAGTCCGCAGTAAGTTTGTTTTATTATTCTGTAGCTGTGCAACCAAATCGATTTAAGTGAAAAATTTGTCTGTAGCCAAGTTTCTTCCTTTGTTTTAGTTTGAGTTTTATCAATCTCTCGGAAACTCTGGAAGG